>NW_004443939.1:24190197-24215955 GCF_000243295.1 Trichechus manatus latirostris | reverse complement strand
AGCTCAGGTGCCCAGGTAGATAGCCACCAACTGTGTGGTGTAGGCTCTCACCTACAGTCCTAGACAGGCATGGTTGATTGGTGTAGGCACAGTCATCTGCCTACAGCAGGGAGACACACTCTGAGCAAGGCAGGGGGCTGATGGCCACCCCCAAGTGTCCAGGAGGGAGGCGTGTCCCTATTCCCTAGAGCATGTAGGTGGATGGGTTTTGCAGCTGGAATATGAGCACCCAATACTGTTGGCTGTAAGGACTGGGGGGCACCTCTTATTCTTGGGCCGCTATCACAGGTGGCTAGGTGGCATGGGTGGAGCCACGAGTCCTCAGGCCGCTCTTGTGGGTAGGCAAAGACCCTGCTTAATGGGTAGAGCTGTGTCAAATGTCAAGAACCTACCACTTCACAGGTGAAACAGTTCAAGTTAGACTTCAGGTATATACCCCGTTGTACTGCAGTAATGAGGGCCTATGCTGTTGAAATGGGCCTTCACAAGTCTCTGAAGGGGGAAAGGCATTCAAAGTCCATTGAGCCCTTATGCCTGTGCCTAGGCAAAGGAGCTGTGCCTACCCTGGGTTCTTGGCTTAGGGGAGCTGGCAGTTTATTTTTTCCCCTGTTTGTTAATTTGTTCACTGTCCAAGGCAGGGAGAATGGCTCCGGCTGTGTGACGGATCCTACTTCCGGCCCATTGGACTCGGCAGTTGCTGAAGCCGGTCCAGGACCCAGTGCAGAGCAGGGAGTGGGGAGGTAAATGGGAGAGAGATTTTTCCCTAAGGGGAGTGTTTTTGATTCGCTTGGTAGGCTGTACACAAGTAATTATCTTCTGCCAATCTAGGGCTGCTTCTCACTGGTTCTGGGTGGCTGAGTAGACTCTCTGTAGCTGGGTCTCTCCCGGTGGGATACACCTCCCAAGCACTGCTGCTTGCCTGCCTCACCACTCACCCATGAGCTGATCAGGCCTGAAGGGCTGAGGCTCTTGCCGGGTCAGGTCTCACAACTCCTCGCTGCTTCTGAACCGTCTCTCCCTCCCCCTGCCACTCAGTCCGGTTCCTCAACTTTGCCTTAGATGTTCAGGGTTCCTAGATCATCATATATAATTGATTCACTTGTTTTTTCAGGTCTTTGTTGTAAGAGGGTCTACCGGAAGCATCTAACTACTCTGCCACCTTGGCTCCACCTCTCTAGAACCACTCCTGGTAACAAAATCTGTATAAGCATTTTCCAGAGAAACAGAATCAACAGGGGATATAAATACACATACACACATACACGCACATATTGTTATTGTTAGGTGCTATAGAGTTGGTTCCCACTCATAGCAATCCTGTCTACGACAGAATGAAACACTGCCCAGTCCTGCGCCATCCTCACAATTATTGCTGTGTTTGAGCCCCTTGTGGCAGCCACTGTGTCAATCCATCTTGTTGAGGGTCTTCCTCTTTTTGGCTGACCCTCTACTTTACCAAGCATGATGTCCTTCTCCAGGGACTGGTCCCTCCTGATAACATGTCCAAAGTACATGAGACGAAGTCTCGCCATTCTCGCTTCTAAGGAGCATTCTGGCTGTACTTCTTCCAAGACAGATTTATTCATTCTTCTGGCACTCCATGGCATATTCAATATTCTTTGCCAACACTATAATTCAAATGCATCAATTCTTGTTCGGTTTTCCTTATTCATTGTCCAGCTTTCCTATGCATATGAGGTGATTGTAAATATCATGGCTTGGGTCAAGGCACACCTTAGTCTTCAAAGTGACATCTTTGCTTTTTAACACTTTAAAGAGGTCTTTTGCAGCAGATTTGCCCAGTGCAATATATGTCAGTTTATTTCTTGACTGATGCTTCCATGGGCATTGATTGTGGATCCAAGTAAAATGAAATCCTTGACTACTTCAATCTCTTCTCCGTTTATCATGATATTGCTTATTGGTCCAGTTGTGAAGATTTTTGTTTTCTTTATATTGAGGCGTAATTCATACTGAAGGCTGTAGTCTTTAATCTTCATCAGTAAGTGCTTCAAGTCCTCTTCGCTTTCAGCAAGCAAGGCTGTGTCATCTGCATATCGCAGGTTGTTAATGAGTCTTCCACCAATCCTGATGCCATGTTCTTCTTCATACAGTCCAGATTCTTGTATTATTTGCTCAGCACACAGATTGAATAAATATGGTGAAAGGATACAACCCTGACACACACCTTTTCTGATTTTAAACCACACAGTATCCCCTTGTTCTGTTCTAATGACTGCCTCTTGGTCTATGTACAGGCTCTGCATCAGCACAATTAAGTGTTCTTGAATTCCCATTCTTCGCAATATTATTCCTAATTTATTATGATACACACAGTTAAATGCCTTTGCATAGTCAATAAAACAAAGGTAAAGATTTTTCTGGTATTCTCTGCTTTCAGACAAGATCCATCTGCATCAGCAAGGGTATCCCTTGTTTCACAACCTCTTCTGAATCCAGCTTGAATTTCTGGCCATTCCCCGAAATGCTGGATCCATTTTTGAATGATCTTCAACAAAATTTTACTTGTGTGTGATATTAATGATATTGTTTGATAATTTCTGCATTCTGCTGGACCACCTTTCTTTGGAATGGTCACAAATAGGGATGTTTTCCAGTTGGTTGGCCAGGTAGCTGTCTTCCAAATTTCTTGATGTAGATGAGTGAGTGCTTCCAGTGTTGCAAGCATTTGTTGAAACATCTCAGTTGGTATTCTGGAGGATTGTTTTTCGTCAATGCCTTAAGTGCAAGTTGGACTTCTTCCTTCAATACCATTGGTTCTTGATCATATGCTATTCCTGAAATGGTTGAATATCAACTAATTCTTTTTTGCACAGTGACTATGTGTATTTCTTCTTTTGATGCTTCCTGCATCAGTCAATATTTTGCCCATAGAATCCTTCAATATTGCATCATGAGGCTTAAATTTTTTCTTGAGTTCTTTTAGCTTGAGAAATGCTGAGCATTTTCGTCCACTTTGGTTTTCTAACTCCAGGTATTTGCACATGTCATTATAATACTTTACTTTGTCTTCCGGAGCCACACTTTGAAATCTTCTGTTCAGCTCTTTTATTTCATCATTTCTTCCTTACGCTTTAGCTACTCTGCATTCAAGAGCAAGTTTCAGAGTCTCTTCTGACATCCATCTTCTTCTTTTTTTTCCTTCCTTCTTTTTAATGACCTTTTGCTTTCTTCATGTATGTCGTCCTTGACATTATTCCACTTCTTGTCTGGTGTTTGGTCATTAGTGTTCAATGCATCAAATCTATTCTTGAGATGGTCTCTAAATTCAGGTAGAATATACTCAAGGTCATACTTTGTCTCTCATGGGCTTGTTTTAATTTTCTTCAGCTTCACCTTGAACTTGTACAGGAACAATTGATGGTCTGTACCACTGTCATCCGCTGGCCTTGTTCTGACTGATAATATTGAGCTTCTCCATCATCTCTTTCCCCAGATGTAGTCGATTTGATTCCTGTGTATTCCATCTGGCAAGATTCCTGTGTATAGTCACTGTTTATGTTTTTGAAAAAAGGTTTTCCCAATGAATAGTTCATTGGTCTTGCAAAATTCTGTCATGTGATCCCCAGCATCATTTCTATCACCAAAACCATATTTTCCGACTACTGATGCTTCTTCTTTGTTTCCAACTTTCTCATTCCAAACACCAGTAATTATCAATGCATCTTGATTGCATGTTTGATCAACTTCAGACTGCTGAAGCTGATAAAAATATTCAATTTCTTCATCTTTGGCATTAGTGGTTGGTGCGTAAATTTGAATAGCCACCACTCATCTGTCAGTTTGTTGCACTGTTGTGGCTTGAGTGTTGCTGTGATGCTGGAAGCTGTGCCACCAGTATTTTAAATACCATCAGGTGGACAAGTTTCAGTGGAGCTTCCAGACTAAGACAGACTAGGAAGAAGGACCTGGTGATCTACTTCTAAAAAAAAATTGGCCAATGAAAACCTTATGAATAGCAGTGGAACATTGTCTGATATACTGCTGGAAGATGAGGCCCTCAGGTTGGAAGTCACTCAAAATGTGACTGGGGAAGAGCTGTCTCTTCAAAGTAAAGTCAACCTTAATGATTTGGATGGAATAAAGCTTTCATTTGCTGAGGTGGTGTGACTCAAAATGAGTAGAAACAGCTGCAAACATCCATGAATAATTGGAATGTGGAATGTACAAAGTATGAATCTAGGAAAATTGGAAGTTGTCAAAAGTGAAACAGAACTCTTGAAGATAGATATCCTAGGCATTAGTGAGCTGAAATGGACTGGTATTGGCCATTTTGAATCGAACAATCATATGGTCTACTATGCTGGGAATAACAGATTGAAAAGGCACGGTGTTACATTCATTGTCAAAAAGGACATTTCAGGATGTATTCTAAAGTACTATGTTGTCGTAACAGGATAATATCCACACATATATGATATATATATATGTATATATATATAGTTGTTGTTAGTTGCTATAGAGTTGGATTCAACTCATGGCGACGTTATGAATAACAGAACAAAACGTTGCCCAGTCCTGCACCATCTTCATGATCATTAGTATGAGTGTATTTTTGCAGCTATTATGTCAGTGCATCTCACTGAGGTTTTCCCTGATTTCCACTACTTTACCAAACATGTTGTCCTTTTCTTGCAATTGGTCTTTCCTGATACCATGTTCAAAATAAGTGACCTGAAGTCTTGCCATCTGTCATGGATTGAATTATGTCCCCCCAAAAGTGTGTGTATCAATTAAGCTGGGCCATGATTCCCAGAATTGTGTGGTTGGCCTCCATTTTGTGATTGTTAAAGAGGATTATGGTAGGATTACCCAGGTCACATCCCTGATCCAATGTAAAGGGAGTTTCCCTGGGGTGTGGCTTGCACCACCTTTTATCTCTCAAGAGATAAAAGGAAAGGGAAGCAAGCAGAGAGTTGGGGACCTCATACCACCAAGAAAGAAGCACCGGGAGCAAAGCACGTCCTTTGGACCCGAGTTTCCTGCACAGAGATGCTCCTAGTCTGAGGGGAGACTGATGATGATGAGGACCTTCCTCCAGAGCCGACAGAGAGAGAAAGCGTTCCCCTGGAGCTGACGCCCTGAATTTGGACTTCTGGCCAACTGGACTGTAAGAGAATAAACTTCTCTTTGTAAAAACCATCCACGTGGTATTCCTGTTAGAGTAGCACTAGATGATTAAGACGCCATCCTTGCGTTTAAGGAACATTCTGATTGTATTTCTTCTAAGACTGATTTGTTCATTCTTCTGGCAGTCCACACTATATTCAATGTTCTTTGAGAACACCACAATTCGAATGCATTAATTCTTCTGTCTCCCTTTTTCATCGTCCAATGTCCTCATGCGTATGAGACAGTTGAGAAGATCATGGCTTGGATAGATACACCTTACATTAAAATGACATCTTTGCTTTTTAAAATGTCAATAATGAATTCTTTTACTATTTCTCCATCTAAATTTCTTTTGAGTATGTGCAAGAATTCAAGCCATTTCATGGCTTGCCAAATGACAAGCTCAGGTCCTGTTAAAATCATTAGAAGAATATTTGTTGGGCATTTGGATTTGATTCCAGTTGTTGGAATTTATTGACTCTCTTTCAACTTTTGAGAAAAAGCTTCTTTTCAAATCTATGTATTTGCTGAAAATGTGTCCTAAAATTTTTCACTTTATTGTCTTTAATTTTTTTATACAATGTATTTTTTTGGTTTAGTTCTATTGCAGCAAATTGCAATTGCCATTCATTGTGATATTTATGACATAGCTTCTTCCAGTATCTTTATCATTCCAGTCATAGTGCTAGCTTCTGCATCTCTATTTTGTTCTACATTATAGCTATATAAAATTAAAAATGTGCCTGTGCTTATGTTTTTAAACTAGAAAAATAATTTAATTATATTATAATTAAAATAATTGTAAGCATTTCAATTTACTTACCAATTGTAATTTACATAGATATCACTATAGCTTGTGCTTTCTGAATAAAATATACAAATAGCCACATTACAATGATGAATTTGTGCATAGAAAAAAATTCATTGGAACTAAATAAATCCATTGACACTTACTAGATTGGTGGTATGTTTATGTGTAATACTAGAAATTATACACATGACTGATACATGTACTAGTATTCAATAATAACACCTTAACAGTTAAAGTGAAACAGAACTACTAAAACAATAAAGATATGTTTAACAGAAAAATGTTTTACACTGCTTCAGTTTTTAAATTTACATTTAAATTAATTAAAATTAAATTAAATGAGAAATTAAGGTCTTTAGTTGACTAGCTACATTGCAAATACTCAGTAGTCACACGTGGATAGTGACTACCATTTTGAACAGTGCAGGTCTAGATTAAAACATATCAACTTCCTGATAAATCTACTAATGGGGCCCTTCTTTCTTTACTGCCCAAATAGGCCTTGTGATTCCTGCTTTTGTTCTTTTGTTTGCTTTTCCATGTGTCATTCTTTTTGACTGAGATATTCTCCTATTCCCTATTTTTACTTATAGAAATTTTGTCTTTTTCAGGAAGTATTCTTTTATCACTCCAGCCTATATTGATCTCTTCTATACCTAAACTATCAAAGCATTTAATTTTATTATTTCTATGACATTTACTTTGCATTATAGTTATTTATATGTATATTTCTTAGCTTCTTACCTAGATTTTGAATTCCTTAGTGGCATAGATATCGATGATAGAAACAAGAACTACATCAGCAAAACAAAACTCACCATTTATTAAATGATTACTGTGTCTCAGGCACAGTGTTAATCATTTTACACTATTCCATTTAATTCTTATAATAGACCTAGGAACCAGACCTAAACCATCGAGTTATTTCTGACTCATAGTGACCCTATAAGACAGAGTAGAGCTGCCCCATAGGGTTTCCAAGAAGCAGCTGATGGATTCAAACTGCCAACCTTTTAGTTAGTAGACATAGCTCTTAACCACTGTACCACCAGGTCTCTGAGATCTACGAAAGGAAGTAGTATCATCTGCATTCTAAATAAGACTTAGGTCTCAGTGGCTAAATAACGTGTTCATGTTCATATACCTAGTAAATGGTGGAGTCAGGAGTCAAACCCAGGTCTGTCAGTTGCTCTTACATGTCTACTTATATTACTTTGTAAACATTACTTTGGGAAACATTTACAAATAATACCATCTTATATTTATTGATTGTTTACTACATGCCAGATCTTATTCTAAGTACTTTTCATGTATACAATAATTTAATTCTTAGAAATTAATGAAGTAGAAGCTGTTATTACCTTCATTTTATGTATGTAATAATGGTACAGAAAGATGAAGTCTCATAGCTAGTAAATGAAAGAGCCAGAATTTGAACTCAAGCAGTTTGAGTCCAGAGCCTGTATTGTTAATAATTATATTATTTATAAATTGCATTTAACAAACATTTGAGTAATCACTACGTGCCAGGCACGTGCACAGTGCTAGGAATTTAACAATGAATAGAGCAGAGTGTATGTATCTTTTAGGAACTTACTCTAACGGAATGAACAAATACAAAACCTTTGCCATTGATGTGAAAGTTACACAAGAAGAATAATGAGGGCTTTCTATTTTCTAGGCACTGTTCTAAGGGTTTTGTAGGTATTAAAGTATTAATTAATTTAGCCTCACAACAATCTCATGAGGTCATTATTACTATTATTTCCATTTTTCAGATCAGGAAAATGGGAATGTAGGGGGTGCTAGGATGTTAAGTAGCTTGCCCAAGATCACATAGCTGAGAAGTAGAAGAACTGACTAATGAACACAGGCAATCTGGCTCCAGAGCCCAAATGCCTACATTAATATTACCTATGGGTAATAAGGAAACCCTGGTGGTGTAGTGGTTAAGAGCTATGGCTGCTAACCAAAAGGTCAGCAGTTCTAATCCATCAGGCTCTCTTTGGAAACCCTATGGGGAAGTTCTACTCTGTCCTAGAGGGTCGCTATGAGTTGGAATTGACTCGACAGCAACGGGTTTGGTTTATGGGTAATAAAATTTTAATTTTTCTGGAGTGTGAAAAATGGTATTATGTATATAGCACATTAAAAAAAAAAAAAAAACCCAGCTTTGACAGATTTCAGGAACTTGGAGAAAACAAAAATGATAGTCGTTAGGAAACAAGATTAAAGAAGGTGCAGTTACTAGAATGGTCAGCAGAGGGTGAAGGGAAGCAGCATTTGTATTGTGCTGTTACAATAAAATGGGGTAAACTGTGGAACTGATAATCTCTAAAGTTCCCTCTTGCTCTAATAGTCTACGATGATCCTTATCTGAATTTCATTATTTCAGTGCAATATAAAAACAACCTTAAGAAAGTGTCGCCCCTTCTCAAATAATATAGGTAAGATGATTTTTTATCTGATTTAACATGCCATTTATTTTCAATAAGATATTTATTGAATGTTTACTAAGAACTTATGTAAAGAAATAAGCATAAGATGATCCATATCCTTAAAGAGCTTAGAATCTCACTGAAGAGATAAGATAAAGTAAATGGTAGTATAGAACATCATGTCAACAAAGTTTTAGAGATGTTCAGAGCCATGGAGTGATTAATGGGATTGAAAGGGAAGAGGAAGATTTGATGGAAAAGATAGACCTTGTTCTGGTACTGAATGGTAGGTAGTACGTGTAGAGGCAGAAAGGGAGGGAAATGTTGATCTTTCCTTAAAATTAAATTTTTAAACTGTCTTCAGTGAGCAAAGTGCCATCCCAGGCACTGCTGAGGAAGTGGGGATGGGTGATACAGTCTCTGTCTTAAGGAACTCACAAACATTCCAGCAGTAATAATACAAGGCAGAATATAATAGACAAACAACAGGATGACATGTTGAAGGCCCTGAAAGCTGAAAACAAAACAATGTGCCCCTCTCATTCTAAAGAGAGTTACCAGACCATTCATGTAGAACTCTCAAAGACCATGGTTCTAAACCAGTTCTGCCAGCTTTAGCTGTTCACCTACCTCCAGCCTACATAAGAAGTTGAGGTTGAAGAGAAAGAGATTTCTTTGGAGAGGAGTTAACAGAGTGCTTTGAATTTTACCCATCTCACTACGCCCTTCCGGTGGGGAAGGAGACGGGAATGTATTTCTTTATGGTAGAAATTCCCTAGATAGACGCAAATGGAAAACTACTAGGCACTGCAGTGCAGACTCCGAGAAAGGGACATTACCCCAGTTTTGGCACAGCAAGAATTTCAAGGCCTGGATAATATGGCTTGCTGCATAGCAGAATTATTGTCTTATACTGGTATTCTAAGTTGTTTTTGGGCATCAGTGTAGCTAGGGGAATGAAAGGCAGTGAGCCCACTTCCTTCTCTGACCTGGAAAATTGGCAGGCTGATAATTCCACTGAACTTCTTTGGGTTACAGGTAAAGCATGGGGAGCCGCATCCACTGATGTCTTATTCTTTTTATCAATGGCATGGTTTATTGATTGCTTCAGGAGTAAGCTGAAGTAAAAACAACCTTGTATAGAGGCCAAGTTGTCTTTTCACCTGTCCTCCAACTTGGACCAGACAAATAGCCCAATAATAATAAAAAAGACAGAATATGGTAGATGCACAACCCTCTCTCCTCAAGTCAAGTGAGAGGGTTTTCACGACGGATACTTGGAGAGCTTGCTGTATATCTCCAGGAGTTTTAGGGTCCTACCAGTGAATATTCTAAAGGTGAGATGCTGTGGTTGGAACTGCCCCTGTCAGGCGGCAAAGCACACACGTGGCTGCTTTGGCAGTGGGATGCATGTCCTCAGATTGCAGGGTAAAGATGCTGTTTTTGAGGACTTGATATGGACCTTGTGGAAGTGATCCTAAACAAGAGTACTGCCTGAGGGGAAAAGGGACATGAACTGAGGGGTGAACCCCAGAATTCCAGTAGCCAGACATAAAAGAGACAGGGAACTATAGTAAATCTGTGAGGAGCCCACAAAAGTACCCTATAAAAGTCAGTGGTTGTACTGATGCCATCTAGAGGGCACTGAAGATGGATTATAACTGTACCTGGCACATTAAACTGTGCTCCATTTTATCTCATCGTCTATTTTCATCACCTTCCCTCCTACCTCACAGATATTAGAAACAGCATCTGAGAAACTGGGAAGATGGAACTAGGAAGAGAAAATAAGTGAATTTTGACCTTTTATTCCACCCAGGTAACAGGGGATAGAAGAAATGTCTAATTTGAATAGGTTTGGAATTTGAAATTATATTCCACAGAGATATTTCTGTGGCTTCAGATTTGTTTTTAGTTCTGTATGGTGTTGTTGGTTCTTAATTTGTTCTTAGTTTTGTAATCTCCGTTTTCATTTTACTGTTGCTTTGTCACCTTACCTTTTTTTAAAATTGATTTTATGTTCTCATTAACTTCTATATCATGAAACACTTGCAGGTAATTTTTTCTTTGTGGGACTCTGCTTACTTCCAGAATAGATTCTTAATCTGTATTCTTCTTTCTTATATTTATTTATTTTTGCTAATATGTTTGCATAGTTATTATGCTCCTTTTTTTCTTTTTTTTAAAAATTGTGCTTTAAGTGAAAGTTTACAGAGCAGTTAGTTTCTCATAAAACTGTTAATACACAAATTGTTTTGTGACATTGGTTGACAACACTGTGAAGTGTCAACACTCTCCCTGTCTCCACGCCATGTTCCCTATTTCCATTCTTCCAGTTTTCCTGTCCCTTCCTGCCTTCTTGTCTTTGCTTTTGGGCTGGTGTGCCCATTAGTCTCGTACATGTGAGTGAACTACAAAGCACATCCCTCATGTGTATTATTGTTGGCCCTATAGAGCTGTCTAACCTTTGGCTGAAGGATGAACCTCCGGAGTGACTTCAGTTCTCAGTTAAAAGTGTATCTGGGGGCCCTACTCTCAGGGTTTCTCCAGTCTCTGTCATACCAGCAAACCTGGTCTTTCTTTTTGTTTTTGTGAATTTGAATCTTGTTCTACATTGTTCTCCTGCTCTGTCTGGGACCCTCTGTTGTGATCCCTGCCAGAGTAGTTGGTGGTGGTAAGTGAGCACCATCCAGTTGTTCTGGGCTCAGTCTGGTGGAGGCTGTGGTAGTTGTGGTCCATTAGTTCTTTGGACTAATCTTTCCCTTGTGTCTCTGGTTTTCTTCATTCTCCTTTTTTTCCAGCCAGATGGGATCAGTAGATGTATCTTAGATGGCCACTCGCAGGCTTTTAAGACCCCAGATGTTACTCACCACAGTCAGATGTACAACATTGTCTTTACACACTATGTTATGCCAGTTGAGCTAGATGTTCCCTGAGACCATGGTCTCCAGTCCTCAGCCCAGTAACTCGGTCCCTCAGGGTGTTTGGATGTGTCTGTGAAGCTTCCATGTCTTTGCCCTGGTCAAATTGTGCTGATTTCTCTGGTATTGTGTACTCTCTTACCTTTCACAAAAGTTACAATTTATCTACTATCTAGTATTTTTCCCTCCCCACCTCTCCCTTCATTTGTAACCATCAAAGATTGTTTCTTTCTGTGTGGAAACATTTTCATGTGTTTTTGTAATAGTGGTCTCATACAGTATTTGTCCTTTTGTGATTGACTTATTTCACTTTGCCTAATGCCCTCCAGATTCATCCATGTTCTCAGATTCATCAGTGTTCTTTATCGTTGTGTAGTATTCCATTGGGTGTATGTACCATAGTTTGTTTATCCATTCTTCTGTTGGTGGGCACTTAGGTTGCTTCCATCTTTTTGCTGTTGTGAATAATACTGCAATGAACATGAGTGCACATATGTCTATTTGTGTGATGGCTCTAGGATATATTCATAAGAGTGGGATTGCTGGATCATATGGTATTTATATCTCTAGCTTTTTAAGGAAGTGCCATATCATTTTCCAAAATGGTCGTATCATTTTGCATTCTCACCAGCAGTACATAAGAGTTTCAATCTTCCCCTAACCTCTCCAACATTTGTTATTTTCTGGTTTTTCTGGTGTGTGCCCGTAATGTCAGGGTGAGATGGTATCTTGTTTAGTTTTGATTTACCTTTCTTTAATGACTAGTGATCGCAAGCATTTCCTCACATGTCTGTTAATGGCCTGAATGTCTTCTTTGGTGAATGTCTGTTCGTATCCTTTGCCCATTTTTTAGTTGGATTATTTGTCTCTTTATTGTTAGGGTGTTGAATTTTCCTACAGATTTTAGAGATTAGACCTCTGTCGGATACATCATAGTGAAAATCTTTTTCCAGTCTATAGGTTCTCTTTTTACTCTTTTCGGTGAAGCCTTCCGATGAGTGTAACTATTTAATTTTTAGAAGATCTCATTTATCTAGCTTGTTTTCTGTTGTTTGTGTATTGTTAATTATGGTTTGTCTCCTGTTTATGCTGTATGTTAAGGCTCCTAGTGTTGATCCTATTTTTTCTTCCAAGATCTTTATAGTTTTGGGTTTTATATTTAGATCTTTGATCCATTTTGAATTAGGTTTTGTGTATGGTGTGAGGTATGGGTCCTGTTTCATTTTTTTATAGATGGACATCCAGTTTTGCCAGCATCATTTCTTAAAAAGACTGTCTTTTCCCCATTAAATGGACTTTGGGCCTTTGTGGAAGACCAGGTGACCGTAGGTGGATGGATTTACATCTGTGTTCTCGATTCCATTCCATTGATCAATGTGTCTGTCGTTGTACCATAACCAGGCTGTTTTGACTACTGTAGCTGTATAGTAGGTCCTGAATCAGGTAGTGTGAGACCTCCTGTTTTGTTCTTCAATAATGCTTTACTTATCTGGGGCCTCTTTCCTTTGCATATGAAGTTAATGATTAGTTTTTCCATCTTGTTAAAGAATGCTGTTGGTATTTGGATAGGGATTGCATTGTATTTGTAGATTGCTTTGGGTAGAATTGCCATTTTCACGATGTTGAGTGTACCTATCCATGAGCATGGCATGTTTTTCCATTTACGTAGGTCTTTTTTGGTTTCTTACAGTAGCGTTTTGTAGTTTTCTTTGTATACGTCTTTTACATCCCTGGTTAGATTTATTCCTAAGTATTTTATTTTATTTTTAAGAGTTATTATAAATGGTATTGCTTTCCTGATTTACTTTTTGTAGTTCTCTTTATTTGTATATAGGAATCCAACTAATTTTTGTAAGTTTATCTTGTATCTTGCTACTCTGCTGAATCTTTCTATTAGTTCCAGTAGTTTTCTTGTGGAGTCTTTAGAGTTCTTTATGTATAGAGTCACATCATCAGCGAATAGGAGTAGTTTTACTTCTTCCTTACCAATTTTGATGCCCTTTATTTCTTTTTATTGCCTCATTTCTCTAGCTAGGACTTCCAGCACAATGTTAAATAGGAGTGGCATCCTTGTCTTGTTCCTTTTCTTGGGAGGAAAGTTTTCAGCCTCTCTCCATTGAGAATGATGTTGGCAGTTGGTTTTGTGTAGGTGCCCTTTATTATGTTGAGGAATTTCTCTCTTATTCCTATCTTATTGAGAGTTTTTATCAGGAATGGGTGTTGGATTTTATCAAATGCCTTTTCTGCATCGCTCGAGATGATCATGTGATTATTTTATTTATGTGGTGGATTATGCTCATTGATTTTCTAATGTTGAAATATCCTTGTGTACCTGGTATGAATCCTACTTGGTCATGGTATGTTATTTTTTTTTATGTGGTGCTGAATTCTATTGGCTAGAATTTTGTTGAGATATTGGTCTGTAATTTTCTTTTTTTGTGGTGTCTTTGCCTGACGTTGGTATCAGAGTTATACTGGCTTCATAGAATGAATTCACAAGTATCTTTTCCGTTTCTGTGTTCTGAAAGAGTTTGAGTAGTACAGGTACAAGTTTGGTAGAATTCTCCAGTGATGCCATCTGGGCCAGGACTTTTTTTTGTTAGGAGTTTTTTAAATTACCTTTTCAATCGCTTCTCTTGTTATGGTCTGTTCATATTTTCTACTTCAGTTTGTGTTAGTTTAGGTAGGTAGTGTATTTCTAGAAATTTGTCCATTTAGTCTAGGTTTTCAAATTTGTTGGAGTAGTTTTTCATAGTACTCTGTTATGATCCTTTTTATTTCAGTCGAGTCTGTTGTAATGTCCCCAATTTCATTTCTGATTTGGGTTATTTGCTTCCTTTCCTATTTTTCTTTCTTAGTTTGGCCAAAGGTTTGTCAATTTTGTTGATCCCATCAAAGAACCAACTTTTGGTTTTGTTGATTCTATTGTTTTTCTAGTCTCTATTTCATTTATTTCTGCTCTGATCTTTAGTATCTCCTTTCTTCTGGTGGCTGTGGGCTTCTTTTTGGTCTTCTTTTTCTATTTGTTCAGGTTGTAGGGCTAATGTTTTGATTTTATCCCTTCGTTTTTTTTTAAATTTTTTAAATTGTACTTTAGATAAAGATTTACAGAACAAATGGTTTCTCATTAAACGGTAGTACACATATTGTTTTATGACATTGGTTAACAACCCCACGACATGTCAACCCTCTCCCTTCTTGAAATTTTTTTTTTTTTGTGAAAATATACATAGCCAAAGATACACCATTTCAAAAATTTCTACATGCACAGTTCAGTGACATCAACTACACTCTTCCAATAGTGCTGCTATTCTCACTTTAGATGTAGGTTTACAGAACAAAATAGTTTCTCCTTAAACAGTCAGTACACATGTTGCCCTATGACAATGGTTAACAACCTCACTACACATCAACACTGTGGAGGACCATTTTTTTGGTGAAAATATACATAACCAAAGATACACCATTTCAAAAATTTCTACATGTACAATTTAGTGACATTGATTACATTCTTCCAGTTGTGCTGCTATTGTCACTATCCTTTTCCAAATTATTCCATCACCATTATCTTCAACTCACTGCCCCCTAGGCTTCCCATCACACCTTTTGAGTTGTTGTTGTCAATTTGATCCCGCATAAATAATTCTTTTTTTTTTTTTGTACTTTAGATTAAGGTTTACAGAACAAGTAGTTTCTCAATAAACAGTTAATACACATATTGCCCTGTGACAATGATTAACAACCCCATGACATGTCAACACTGACACTTCTCAACCTTGGGTTCCCTATCACCAGCTTTCCTGTCCCCTCCTGCCTTCTAGTCCTTGTCCCTGGAGTGCTGTGCCTCATTAGTCCTGTTTTGTTTTATGGGGCTGTCCAATCCCCAGCTGAATGGTGAACTTCAGGAGTGACTTCACTACTGAGCTAAAAGGGTGTCTGGGGGCCATACTCTAGGGGTTTCTCCAGTCTCTGTCAGGCCAGTAAATCTGGTCTTTTTTTTTGAGTTAGAATTTTGTTCTACATCCTTCTCCAGCTCTGTCCAGGACCCTCTGTTGTGATCCCACTCAAAGAAGTAGTGGTGGTAGCCAGGCACCATCTAGCTGTACTGGACTCAGTCTGGTGGAGGCCGTGATAGTTGTGGTCCATTAGTCCTTTGGACTAATCTTTTCCTTGTATCCTGTTCTCTTCATTCTCTCTTGCTCCTGAAGGGATGAGACCAGTGGAGTATTGTAGATGGCTGCTCACAGGTTTTTAAGACCCCAGACGCTACTCACCAAAGTAGAATGCACAACATTGTCTTTATAAACTGTGTTATGCCAATTGAACTAGATGTTCCCCAAGACCATTGCCAAGGATTGAATTGTGTCCCCCCCAAAATATCTGTCAACTTGGCTGGGTCATGATTCCCAGTATTGTATGATTGTGTAATCTGATGTGATCTCCTTATGGGTTGTAAACTCTATCACTATGATGAGGTTATATGTGATCTCCTTATGTGTTGTAAATTCTGTCACTGTGATGAGGTTATACTGATGAGGTTTACAAGATTAGATAGTGTCTTAATCCAATCTCTTTTGAGATATAAAAGAGAGAAGTGAGCAGAGACACACGGGAACATCATACCACCAAGAAAGCAGTGCCGGGAGTTGGACCTGAGGTTCCTTTGCAGAGAAGCTCCCAGACCAAGGGAAGACTGATGACGTGGACCTTCCTCCAGAGCCGACGGAGAAAGCATTCCCCTGGAGCTGAAGCCCTGAATTTGGACTTGTAGTCTACTGGACTGTGAGAGAATAAACTTCTCTTTGTTAAAGCCATCCACTTGTGGTATTTCTGTTATAGCAGCACTAGATGATTAAGACAACCATGGTCCCCGCAGCCCTCTGCCCAGCAATTCAGTCCCTCAGGGAGTTTGGATGTGTCTGTGGAGCTTCCATGACCTTTCCTTGTACAAGTTGTGCTGGTTTCCCCAGTGTTGTGTACCATCTTACCCTTCACCAAAGTTACCACTTATCTATTGTCTATTTAGTTTTCCCCCCTCACCTTTGTTCTTTTTTGATATGTGCACCTATTGCTATAAATTGACCTCTGAGCACTGCCTTTGCTGTGTCCCAAAGGTTTTTGTATGATGTGTTTTCATTCTCATTTGATTCTAGAAATTTGTTGATCCCATTTTTGATTTCTTCTCTTACTCAGTGGTTTTTAAGCAAGGTGATATTCAGTTTCCATGTATTTGATTTTTTTCCCTTGCTCTTCCTGTTATTAATTTCTACATTTATGGTGTTGTGATCAGAGAAGATGCTTTGTATTATCTCACTGTTTTGGATTTTGTTGAGGGTTGCTTTATAGTCTAATATGTGGTCTATTCTGAAGAACGTTCTATGTGCACTGGAAAAGAGGGTATACTTTGCTGCTGTTGGGTGGAGTGTTGTATATATTTCTATACAGTCAAGATGGTTGATTGTGGCCTTTAGATTTTCTGTATCTGTGTTGAGTTTCTTTCTAGATGTTCTGTCCTTTACCAAGGGTGGTGTGTTGAAGTCTCCTACTGTTATTGTGGAACTGTCAGTTTCTCTTTTCAGTGCTGTTAGAGTTTGTTTTATGTATTTTGGAGCTCTGTCATTAGGTGGGTAGATATTTATTATGGTTATGTCTTCATGGCGGATTTCCCTTTAATCAACGTCCTTCTTTGTATTTTACGGCGAATTTTGTTTTAAAGTCTATTTTATCTGAAATTAGTATTGCCACTCCTGCTACTTTTTAGTTGTTCTTTAGATGTTCTTTCCTACAGCCTACTCCCTCAAACTCAGTAGATAAGTTCATCTCTTACTTCAAAGAGAAAGCACAATCTGTTAGAAACTTTCTCAACTTCTTGCCACCGTATCTACAAACTTATCTGCATCTGCACCCACCTGAATCAGTTAGGAAAGTAACTGCAAATGTCAGAAAGCACAGCTGCAATTTAAACAATAGGGGTTTACTTTTCCTCATACAAGAAGTGTTGGGCCAGAGACTAGAAGGAATGGTGCAGATTTATAATAGTATTTGGGGGACTGGGACAGGAGCATCAAAGGGCGAGGGCAATCCAGTGTCACTGATGGCCTAGCTTCACTAACATATAATTGGAGCTCAATAGTTGCTGCTGCTATTTATTAATTTTTATCATGGAATTGCCCAGAGTCACAAAGAAAATCATTAAAGAGGTTGGGACTAGAACTCAGATTTCCTGACTCGCTATGTTTTGGTAATCCTAATGAGGATGATGTAGCCCTGGTAGCACCGTGGTTAAGCATTTGACTGCTAACCAAAAGGCTGGCAGTTAGAATCCACCAGCTTCTCCTTGGAAACCTTATGAGGCTGTTCTACTCTGTCCTGTAGGGTCACTCTGAGTCGGACTCAACTGCAACTTATTTTTTTTTTTTGAAGAGGATAATATATATAGCCTATGGAACCAATGAATATTTAATCCTTCATAAACCCTTTATCCTGTGGCTGCTTGCACATTGAATCAATGGCATTCATTGCTATTGGGAAGGCAGACTCCACCTAGAGAAAAGGGATCTTTGCTCAGCTTTGAATCTTAGTGTCAACTTTCTTGGGTCTGTGGTGAGACAATTGTCATGAAATCAAGGCTTTTTGAAAGGGAAAAGAGGGTTCTGGCTTCTAAATTCCAAAAGTTTCCATTTAAAAGCCAAGAAGAAAGTTCAGTTATTTGAAAGTAGAGCTTTACAATGATCTATGATGTAGAAAGGATGCAGGGTATAAGTTAAGAGAAGTCTCACCATATGAAAAGTAGGAAATGTTGGGGAAGGAGTTAAGGCATGTGTATGAGAGAGAAGCAGACAAGAGATGAAGTAATGTCCTTTACTTCACAATGCAACTACAATGGGTTGATAGTTTTGGGGGAATTTGGGATCATCAGTGGCTGAAAGCCTATGGAAGCAACAGTCAAGAAATCAGACGATGTACGCATTGGACAAATTTGCTGCAAAAGATTTCTTTGAAGTGTTAAAAAACAAAGACGTCATTTTGAGGACTAAGGTGTGCCTGAACATAAGTCATGGTATTTTCAATTGCTTTATATGCATGTGAAAGCTGGGTAATGAATAAAGAAGACTGAATAGGACTAAAGAAGAAAGGATGTTTCTTAATTATGGCATTGGCAAAGAATATTGAATATACCATGGACTTCCAGAAGAACAAACAAATCTGTCTTGAAAGAAGTACGCTAGAATGCTCCTTAGAAGCGAGAATGGCGAGACTTCGTCTCATGTACTTTGGACATGTTATCAGGAGGGACCAGTACCTAGAGAAGGATATCATACTTGGTAGAGTATAGGAACAATGAAAAAGAGGAAGACTCTGAATGAGATTTACAGAGTAGCTGCAACCATGGTCTCAAACATAGCAACAATTGTGAGGATGATGCAGTATCAGGAAATGTTCGCTTCTATTGTACATGAGGTTGCTATGAGTTGGAACCGACTCCATGGCACCTAATAACAACAACAAGTGGCTGAGAGGTTGGAAGCACTCTGAGAGAAGCCCTGTGCCAAAACGAGTGTCCACAGTAGCATAAAAATGGTGGTGTACCATGTTAGGCAGAATGTAGTTGGTTCACCATGGCCAATGCCTGATGTGGAAGAAGTATAGAGGTTACTGACTGACTCTGAGGAATATGGAAGATAATTGAGAAATAAAATTAATATCCTTGCCAGGAGGTACAGGGTGTCTCATCAGAGGTTTCTGCTCAAGGGAACATCATAGTGGTGGCTATAATTAGGCAACTCAAAGTTGAGGTTCATGTAGAGGATGTTGCTAAATCTCAAAGAATCAGCAGCATCAGTGAGAGTCAATGTAGACAGCCAGGTCAGCAGGAGGAGATGGCTGAACTTCTTTCAGAGCAATTACCATGCATAGCCTATGCCAAGAGATGAAACTCAGCCATATCAGTGTTAATAGTTGCCGCAGTAAGCATACAGACCAATGCCCAGTGTCCAAAGCCCATGAGAGGTAAGTTATATGAATCAAGTAAATATCATAAGGGTGCCAGGAGAGAAGGACAACATGCAGACTAGACAACACTTCTACTGTGCTATTTCCAATATGCCCATGTATCTCAAAAGATGTGAGGGGAAGAGAAAGAATGAGAGAGAAACACCTTAAAAGATAAAGCATTAATCCCTTAAGAGACTGAGTTTATCTTAAATAAACTGTTTTAATTGAGAGAGTCTAACATTTTCACTTTTTAATTATTTTTTTCTCAACATTATATTAAAAAAATTTACAAACCAACAAAAAATTGAAATATTTTTAAAATGAACATCCATCCATATGTGTTCTTCACCAAGATTCATCAATTTATAGTCTTATTTTATCTCTCTCTCTCTCTGTTATGGATTGAATTGTGTCTCCCAAAAATGCGTGTCAACTTGACTAGGCCATGATTCCCAGTATTGTGTCACCTGATGTGGTTTTCCTATGTGTTGTAAATCCTACCTGTATGATGTTAATGAGGCAGGATTAGAGGCAGTTATGTTAATGAGGCAGTACTCAATCTACAAGATTAGGTTGTGTTTTAAGTCAATCTCTTTTGAGATATAAAAGAGAGAAGTGAGCAGAGAAACGGGGAGACCTCATACCACCAAGAAACAAGAGCCAGGAGAATAATGCATCCTTCGGACCCAGGGTCCCTTCACTGAGAAGCTCCTCGACCGGGGAAGATTGATGACAAGGACCTTCCTCCAGAGCTGACAGAGAGAGAAAGCCTTCCCCTGGAGCCAGTGCCCTGAATTCAGACTTTTAGCCTCCTAAACTGAGAGAGAATACATTTCTCTTTGTTAAAGCCATCCACTTGTGGTATTTCTGTTACAGCAGCACTAGATGACTAAGACATTATCTATCTCCTACCTACCTACCTACCTATCTATCTACCTACCTATCCTCTATATCCATCCATCCATTCATCCATCTATCATCTATCTCTTCTATTATTTTTTTCGTAGCTATTTGAGAGTAAGTTGCAGACATTGTGACATTTACCCTTGAACAGTAGGTTGAACTATATGAAATTGCTGGTATTCAGTCATGTTTGAATGCTTAATCCAATACTTCAGTATTCATATCCTAAGAATAAGAACATTCTCCTACACAGCCGTAATGTTGTTGTTGTTGTTAGGTGCCATTGAATTGCTTCCGACTCACAGTCATCCTGTGAGTAGAACTGCCCATAGGGTTTTCTAGGCTGTAATCTTTTTGGGAACAGATTGCCGTTCTTTCTCCCTTGGAGCCACTGGTTGGGTTTGAACTGCCAACCTTTTGGTGAGCAGCTGAGCGCTTAACCATTGCATCACCAGGGCTCCTTCACACAACATAATACTACCAACACAATCTAAGGAAATACACATTAATTCAATAATATCTAATATCAAGTCCACACTTAACTTTTTCCAGTTGTCCCGAAATGTCTTTTATAGTACCTTCCCTACTCCAACCCAGGATCCAATTAAGGTTCATGCATTGCGTTTGGATTTAGCCTTTCTTTTTTTTAAGTAATATTTTATGCTGTTTAAGGTGAAAGTTTACACAGCAAATTAGGTTTCCATTTAACAATTTCTACACAAATTATCCACCACGAATCTGTGAGTTTGTCATACTGTGGTGGCCTGTGTGTTGCTGTGATACTGGAAAATTTGCCACTAGTATTTCAAATACCAGCAGGGTCATCCTTAGTAGATAGGTTTTAGCTGAGCTTCCAGACTAAGACAGCCTAAGAAGAAGGATCTGGCAATCTATTTCTGAAAAAACTGGCCAGTGAAAACCTTATGAACAGCAGTGGAACACTGTCTGATACAGTGCTGGATGATGAGCCTCTCAGGTTGGAAGGCACTCAAAAGACAACGGGGGAAAAGCTGCCTCCTCAAAGGAGAGTCAACCTTAATGACATGGATGGAGTAAAGTTTTCAGGATCTTTATTTGCTGATGAGACATGACTCAAAGTGAGAAGAAACAGCTGCAAACATCCATTAATAATTGGAATGTGGAATGTACAAAGTATGAATCTAGGAAAATTGGAAATCATCAAAAATTAAATGAAATGCATAAAGTTGATATCCTAGGCATTAGTGAGCAGAAATGGACCGGTATTGGTTATTTTGAATCGAACAATCATATGGTCTACTATGCTAGGAATGATAAATTGATGAGGAATGGCATCTTGTTCATTGTCAAAAAGAACATTTCAAGATCTGTCCTGAAGTACAATGGCTGTCAGTGATAGGATAATATCCATATACCTACAAGGAAGACCCGTTAATGTGACTATTATTCAAACTTATGCACCAACCAAGAAATAGAAGATTGTTACCAACTTCTGCAGTCTGAAATTGATCAAATATGCAATCAAGATGCATTGATAATTACTGGTGATTGGAATACGAAAGTTGGAAACAAAGAAGATTTGGTAATTGGAAAATATAGTCTTGGTGATAGAAACAATGCCAGCGATCACATGATAGAATTTTGCAAGACCAACGATTTCTTCATGGCAAATACTTTTTTTCAACAACAGAAATGGTGACTCTACATGTAGACTTTGCCAGATGAAATACAAGGGCATCGGACTGACTACATCCTCGGAAAGAGACGATGTACAAGCTCAACATCATCAGTCAGAACAAGGCCAGAGGTCAACTGTGGAACAGACCATTAATTGCTCATATGCAAGTTGAAGTTGAAGAAAATTAGAATAAGTCCAGGACGGCCAAAGTATGACCTTGAGTATATGCCACCTGAATTTAGAGACCATCTCAAGAACAGATTTGACACACTGAGCACTAATGACCAAACACCAGATGAGTTGTAGAATGATATGATGGACATTATACACAGAGAAAGCAGAAGGTCATTAAAAAGACAGGAAAGAAAGAAAAGACCAAAATTGATGTCAGAAGAGACTCTGAAAGTTGTCCTTGAATGTAGAATAGCTAAAGTGAAATGAAGAAATGATGAAGTAAAATAGCTGAACAGATTTCAAAGAGTGGCTCAAGAAGACAAAGTAAAGTATTATAATGAAATATGTGAAGACCTGGAGATAGAAAATCAAAAAAGGAAGAATACAATCATCATTCCTTAAGCTGAAAGAACTGAAGGAAAAATTCAAACCTCGAGTTGCAATATTGAAGGATTCAACAGGGAAAATATTAAATGACACCAAAACAAAACCAAAAAAACCCATTGCCGTAGAGTTGATTCAAACCCATAGTGACCCTAGAGGTTGCATCAAAAGAAGACGGAATGAATATATACAATCACTGTACCAAAAAGAATTGGTCGCCATTCAGCCATTTCATGAGGTAGCATATGATCAAGAACCGATGGTACTGAAGGAAGAGGTCCACGCGACACTGAAGGCAGTGGCAAAAAACGAGTCTTCAGGAGTTGAGAGTATACCAATTGAGATATTTCAACAACGGGATGCAGTGCTGGAAACGCTCACTCATCTATGCCAAGAAATTTGGAAGACAGCTACCTGGCCAAACAACTGGAAGAGATCCATATTTGTATGCATTCCAGAGAAAGATAATCCAACAGAATAAGGAAGTTGTCAAACAATTTCATTAATATTACACACAAGTAAAATTTTGCTGCAGATCATTCAAAAGCAGTTGCAGCAGTACATCAATACGAAACTGCCAGAAATTCAAGCTGCATTCAGAAGAGGATGTGGAACCAGAGATATTATTGCTGATGTCAGATGGAGAAAGACATCATGCTTGGTAAAGTAGAGAGTCAGCGAAAAAGAGGAAGACCCTCAACAAGATGGATTGACACAGTGGCTAAAACAATGGGCTCAAGCAATGGGCTCAAGCATAACGATTGTGAGGATAGTGCAGGACTGGGCAGTGTTTCAATCTGTTGTACATAGGATCACTGTGAGTCAGAACCACCTCGAGGGCACCTAACAACAACACACAAATTATTTAGTGATATTGGTTACATTTTCACAGTGTGTCATCATTCTCAGTCATTCTGTTCTGGTTGTACCATTTCCAGTACTCTAGTTTCCCTGCCCTCTTATCTTCTCATCTTTGCTTTAGAGTAATTTTTGACCATTTGGTCTCATATAGTTGATTTTTTTTAGAGCCTTAATAAATGTTTATTAAACTGAATTGAGCTGAGCAATCACAAATATTTTCCCTTCCCATTTACAAGATGATTCCTCTTTAGCCTTGTAACCAACCCCCCATTAAACATTCCAGTGTATTTAATAAATATCTTGACATGTGTTCTTTTAAAATGTGTATACAGTTGTCACTTGGTATCTGAGGGGGATTAGTTCCAGGACCCCTGCGGATATCAAAATCTGAAGATGCTCAAGTCCCTCATGTAAAATGGCAGAGTATTTGCATATAACCTACGCATATCGTTTTATTTTTGTTTTTTTATTGGACTTTCGATGAAGGTTTACAGAACAAACTAGCTTTTCATTAAACAGTTAGTACATAGATTGTTTTATGACATTGGTTAACAACCCCATGACATGTCAGTACTCTCCCTTCTCGACCTTGGGTTCCCTATTACCAGCTTTCCTGTCCCCTCCTGTCTTCCAGTCCTTGCCTCTGGGCTAGTGTGCCCCTTTAGTCTCGTTTTGTTTTGTGGGCCTGCCTAATCTTTGGCTAAAAGGTGAACCTCCAGAGTTACTTCATTATGTCCGGGGGCCATACTCTCAGGGTTTCTCCAGTCTCTGTCAGGCCAGTAAGTCTGGTCTTTGTTTGGGTTAGAATTTTGTTCTACATTTTTCTCCATCTCTGTCTGGGATCCTCTATTGTGATCTCTGTCAGAGGAGTCAGCGGTGGTAGCTGGGCACCATCTAGTTGTACTAGACTCAGTTTAGTGGAGGCTGTAGTACTTGTGGTCCATTAGTCCGTTGGACTAATCTTTCCCTTGTGTCTTTGGTTTTCTTCATTCTCCCTTGCTCCAGATGGAGTGAGACCAGTGAGTGTCTTAGATGGCTGCTCACAGGCTTTTAAGACCCCAGGCACTACTCACCAAAGTAGAATGTAGAACATTTTCTTTATAAACTATGTTATTCCAGTTGAGCTAGATGTTCCCTGAAACCATGGTCCCGACAGCCCTCAGCCCAGTAATTCAGTCCCTAAGCGAGTTTGATTTGTCCATGGAGCTTCCATGACCTTACTCTGAACAAGCTGTGCTGGCTTCCCCAGTATTGTGTACTGTCGTACCCTTAACCAAAGTTATCACTTATCTATTGTCTATTTATTGTTTTTCCACCCCCACCCTCACCCTCCCTCATAACCATCAAAGATTGTTTCTTTTTGTGTATAAACCTTTTCATGAGTTTTTATAGTAGTGGTCTCATACAATATTTGTCCTATTACTTCACTTAGCATAATGCCCTCCAGATTCATCTATGTTGTGAGATGCTTCACAGATTCATCATTGTTCTTTATCGTTGTGTAGTATTCCATTGTGTGTATGTACCATAGTTTGTTTACTCAATCATCTGTTGATGGGCATCTAGGTTGTTTCCATCTTTTTGCTATTGTGAACAATGCTGCAATTAACATGGGTGTGCATATATCTATTCGTGTGATGACTCCTGTTTCTCTAGGATATATTTCTAGGAGTGGGATTGCTGGACCATATGGTATTTCTATTTCTAGCTTTCTAAGGAAGTGCCGTATCATTTTCCAAAATGGTTGTATCATTTTGCATTCCCACCAACAGTGCATAAGAGTTTCGATCTCCCTGCAGCCTCTGCAGCATTTGTTATCTCCAGTTTTTTTGATTCATGCCAGTAATGCCGGGGTGAAGTGGTGTCTCATTGTGGTTTTGATATGCATTTCTCTAATGGCTAGTGATTGTGAGCATTTCCTCATGTGTCTGTTGGCTGCTTGAATGTCTTCTTTGGTGAAGTGTCTGTTCATTTTCTTTGCCCATTTTTTAATTGGATTATTTGTCTTTTTGTGTAGAGGTGTTGGGTTTTCCTGTAGCTTTTAGAGATTAGACCTTTGTCTGATTTGTAATGTCCAAGAGTTTTTTCCCAGTCTGTAGGCTCTCTTTTTACTCTTTTAGTGAAGCCTTCTGATGAGCATAAGTGTTTAATTTTTAGAAGATCCCAGTTTCTGGAGTTTTTATGCTGTTATGGTTTGTATCCTGTTGATGCTGTGTATTAGGGTCTCCACCATTGATCCTATTTTTTCTTCTATGATCTTTATAATTTTTGGTTTTATATTTAGGTCTTTCATTCACTTTGAATTAGTTTTTGTGTATGGTGTGAGGTATGGGTCCTGTTTCATTTTTTTGCAGATGGACATCCAATTTTGCCAGCACCATTTTTTTTTTTTTAATATTTTATTGTACTTCAGGTGAAGGCTTACAGAACAGATAGTTTCTCATGTAACAGTAACACACATGCTGTTTTATGACATTGGTT
>NW_004443939.1:24137685-24189953 GCF_000243295.1 Trichechus manatus latirostris | reverse complement strand
TGTATCTGTCATTGTACCAGTACCAAGCTGTTTTGACTACCGTAGCTGTATAGTAGGTTCTAAGGTCAGGTAGTGTGAGTCCTGCTACTTTATTTATTCTTCTTCTTCAAAAGTGCTTTACTTATATGGGGCCTCTTCCCTTTCCATATAATGTTAATGATTATCTTTTCCCTCTCTTTAAAGAATGGTAGTATTTGGATCCGAATTGCACTGTATTTGTAGATTGCTTTGGGTAGAATTGTCATTTTCACAATGTTGAGTCTACCTATCCATGAGCATGTTATGTCTTTCCATTTGTGTAAATTTCTTTTGGTTTCTTGCAGTAGTGTTTTGTAGTTTTCTTTGTATAGGACTTTTACATCCCTGGTTAAATTTATTCCTAACTATTTTATTTTTTTAGGGGCTATTATAAATGGTAATCTTTTCCTGATTTCCTTTTCATCATTCTCTTTGTTGGTGTATAAGAATCCAACTGATTTTTGTATGTTTATCTCGTATCCTGCTACTCTGCTGAATCTTTCTATTAGTTCCAGTAGTTTTCTTGTGGAGTCTTTTGGGTTTTCTATGTATAGTATCTTATCATCTGCAAATAGGGACAGTTTACCTTCTTCATTACCAATTTGGATGCCCTTTATTTATTTTTCTTGCCTTATTGCTCTACCTAGGACTTCCAGCACAGTGTTAAATAGGAGTGGTCATAAAAGGCATCCTTGTCTTTTTCCTGTTCTCAAGAGGAATGTTTTCAGCTTCTCTCCATTAAGAATGATGTTGGCTGTTGGTTTTGCATAGATGCCCTTTATTATGTTGATAAATTTCATTTTTATATCTATTTTATTGAAAGTTTTTATCAGGAATGGGTGTTGGACTTTGTCAAATGCCTTTTCTGTGTCAGTTGAGATGATCATGTGATTCTTCTCTTTTATTTATATGATGGATTATGTTTATTGCTTTTCTAATGTTGATACATCCTTGCATATCTAGTATGAATCCTACTTGTTTGTGGTGTATTCGTTTTTTGATATGATGCCGAATTCTATTGGCTAGAATTTTGTTGAGAATTTTTGCATCTGTATTCATGAGAGATATTAGTTTGTAATTTTCTTTTTTTGTGGCATCTTTGCCTGGGTTTGGTATCAGGGTTATGGTGGCTTCATAGAAGGAATTCAGAAGTGTCGTTTCCTTTTCTATGTTCTGAAATAGTTTGAGTAGTACTGATGTAAGCTCTTCTCTGAATGGTAGAATTCTCCAGTGAAGCCATCTGGGCCAGGGCTTTTTTTGGTTGGGAGTTTTGTTTATTATCTTTCAATCTCTTCTCTCGTTACGGGTCTGTTCAGATTTTCAACATCACTTTGTGTTAGTTTGGGTAGGTAGCGTGTTTCTAGAAATTTATCCATTTCCTCTAGGTTTTCAAATTTGTTGGAGTATAGTTTTTCAAAATACTCTGTTAGATCCTTTTTATTTCAGTTGGGTCTTTTGTAATGACCCCCATTTCATTTCTTATTTGGGTTATTTGCATCTCTCCTGTTTTTCTTTTGTCAGTTTGGCCAATGGTTTGTCGATTTTGTTGATCCTTTGAAAGAACCAACTTTTGGTTTTGTTTATGGTTTCTATTGTTTTTTATTCTCTATTTCATTTGTTTCCGCTCTGATCTTAATTATTTCCTTTCTTCTAGTGGCTGTGGGCCTTTTTCACTTTTCTCTTTCTATTTGTTTGAGTTGTGTAGTTAATGTTTTCTTTTGTCCCTTTCTTCTTTTTTGATGTGTGCATCTATTGCTATAAACTGTCCTCTGAGGACTGCCTTTGCTGTGTCCTGAAGGTTTTGTTATGATGTGTTGTCATTCTCATTTGATTCTAGGAATTTTTTTATTCCATCTCTGATTTCTTTTATTACCCAGTGGTTTGTAAGCAGGGTGTCATTCAGTTTTCATGTAATTGATGTTTTCCTGTTGTTAATTTCTACCTTGATGACATTGTGGTCAGAGAAGATACTTTGTATTATCTCAAAGTTTTGGATTTTCTTGAGGGTTGCCATGTGGTCTAAGATGTGGTCTATTCTGGAGAACATTCCATGTGCATTGGAAAAGAATGTGTACTTTGCAACTGTTGGGTGGAGTGTTCTATATATTTCTATGAGTTCAAGTTGGCTGATTGTGGTCTTTAGATCTTCTGTATCTTTGTTGAGTATCTTTCTAGATGTTTTGTCCTTTACTGAGAGTGTTGTGTTGAAGTCTCCTACTATTATAGTGGAACTACCAATTTCTCTTTTCAGTGCTGTTAGAGTTTGTTTCATGTATTTTGGAGCCCTGTCATTGGATGTGTAGATATTTATTATGGTTGTCTTTATACTGGATCGTCCCTTTAATTATGTTATAGTGCCCTTCTTTGTCTTTTATGGTAGATTTTGTTTTAAAGTCTATTTTATCTGAGATTAGTATTGCCACTTCTGCTCTTTTTTGGTAGTTGTTAGCTTGATATATATTTTTCCATCCTTTGATATTTAATAAATTTATGTCTTTGTTTCTAAGGTGTGTCTCTTGTACACAGCACATTGATAGATCCTGTTTTTTAATTCATTCTGTCACTCTCTGTCTCTCTATGGGTGAATTTCAGCCATTTATGTTCAGCATAATTACTGATAGGTGTGTTTATTGTTGTCATTTTTTCTGTGGTGCTGACGATTTCTTTGTTCCTCTTACTCTCCTGTGCTGAATTCCTTTTGTCTGTGGACTTTTTTCATTTATTTTGTTTTTGTAGATTTTGTGTTTACTGAGACTTTTTGTTTTTCTTGTTTATTTTGATGAGTAGGTTTGTTAACTTTCTTTGTGGTTGCCTTGAAATTTACCTTATCTTCCTAAGTTTGAACCAGTCTATTATTACTTGGTATCACCTTGCCTTCCTCTCCATTTGAAAGTTCTGTACTTACACTGTTTAGT
The DNA here is from genome assembly GCF_000243295.1 of Trichechus manatus latirostris. Taxonomy (NCBI): domain Eukaryota; kingdom Metazoa; phylum Chordata; class Mammalia; order Sirenia; family Trichechidae; genus Trichechus; species Trichechus manatus. Next base: position 24,187,020 of record NW_004443939.1, on the reverse strand, counting down.
CACTCTTTTATTGTTCTGACATTTTGTCATTTTCAGATTAACCTCTCTTGTTTCCTGTTGTAAATCTTTTGGTTTTGAATAGTCCTTGAGAGTTCATTTACTAGGTTGGTATTTGGCTGGTGTTATCTTGTGTCCTAGATTTAGGCTGTCATCTAATGTTGTTTGTTCTCAAGCTGAAGGACTGCCTTTAATAATTCTTTTAAGTTTGGTTTGGTTTTCACATATTCCCTTAATTTCTATTTATCTGGAAATGTCCTAATTTCACCATCATATTTGATTGAGAATTTTGTAGGACATGCTATTCTTGGTTGGCAATTTTTTTCTTTCAAGGTTTTACATATGTCATCTGATTGCCTTCTTGCCTGCATGGTTTCTGTCGATTAATCAGAGCTTAATCTTATTGTTTCCCCTCTGTATATGACTTTTTGTTTTTCTTGAGCTTCTCTCAGGATTCTTTGTTTGTCTTTGTTTTTAGTGAGTGTAATTATGATATGCCTTGGTGATTTTCTTTTGGGTCTATGCTAGATGGGGTTTGTTGAGCTTCCTGGATGGTCAGCTTTTCATCTTTCATGATATTAGGGAAGTTTTCTGTCAGCAATTCTTCCTTGATCCTCTCTGTGTTTTCCATTTACTCCTCCAGTTCTGGAACTCCGATCACTCAAAATTTTTTGCTTTTGATTATATCCCACATAATTCTCAAGGTTTCTTCATTTTTTTTTTCTGATTTTTCCTTAAACAAAGTTGTATCCAAGTGTTTGTCTTCAGTTTCACTAATCTTGTCTTCCTTTGTTTCAAACTTGTTCCTCAGCCCTTCTATGACACTGTTCATTTCTGAAATCTTGTTTATCTTTTGATTTCTAATTGTAGTTTTTGTATGATTTCTAGCTGTAAATATATTTTGGCATTTTGTTCCTGTATTTTTTTCCCTAAATTCTTCCAATTTTTTGTCTGTATTGTCCTTGAATTTGTCTGCCTTTTCCATGAAGTTTTCTATTTTTACTCATTTTTGTCTGCTTTTTGCTTCAACTCTTGGATAGCTCTGAATATTATAGATTTGAATTCCCTATCACATAGTTCTAGTGCCTTTTCTTCTCCTGGAAAGTCATCTGGTATTTTATTTTGGATGCCTACTGGAATAATCCTGTCCTGTTTTAAAGATGTTTTGATACTGTTTGCTGTCTTCGGGACATTCAGTAGTTATTTTCTTCATTTTTTGATTGTAGATTTGTTTGTTTCATCCTTTTTTAGTTTTATTTGGTTATGTCTGAGCAGGCAGGCTGTGCATTGTCTGTTGTTTGCTCATGTGTGGACATGATATTTTTCACCTCCTTGTTCAATGGGCAGGGCCAGTCACTCAGCTATGGTGCAGCTGGGCAGGTCCAGCTGAAGGGGAGGGTCTAGGATGGGTTGTTTGTGGCACATAGTTGGGCCGACAAGATGGGCTGGTCAGTACAGGGCAGGTTCCAGTAGGTCGTCCCTGTGCTGCTCAGGAGCACAGTGTTCAGAGCACAGTGCAGATAGACAGGAGGGAGGGTGAGGGTGTGGTTGTGATGTGTTGATATAGGTTGGGTATGGAAAAAAAGAGAGAGAAGAGAGAGAAACAAGAGCAAAAAAACATTGCTGAGGGAGCTTGCCTTTGGAGTCGAGAGACAAGAAACCGAGAAATGGAGAAAAACAAAAAGAAAAAAATAAAATAAAAAGATTTAAAAAATAAAAATTAAAGAAAAAAAATGCCCCCAGGGATCCTACTAGTGTAGCTGCACAGACCGGAGAAGTGTCGCCCAAGCTGTGCAGTGTAGCCTGGCTAGAAGGGGTGGAGATGATACACAGTGCCAAGTATTAAGGAGACAGGAAAAGAAGGTAAGTAGAAAGAGAGGGGAAACTGAGAAATGAAGAAAAATAAAAAGAAAAAAGAAAGAGAAAACAAACAAACAAAAAGAAAAAAAAAGCATCCAGGGATCCCACCAGCATGGCTACACAGATGGGGGAAACGGACCAGGGAAGCAGTTCCCCAGCTAAGCAGTGCTTCAGAGCCTGTCAAGAAGAAGCAAAGATGGCACATGGAGTCAGGCATTTGGGAGAAAGGAGAGGCAGCAGGTGAGAGGCAGGGAAGAAACCAAAAGAGGCCAAAAAAAGCAACACCAGCAACAAAGAAATGGCAGTGAAGAAGCCTGTTGGGGTGGGCAGGGCGAATCTCCGAGGCACAGAACCAACGCCTCCCTTGCCGAGACCTCGGCCCACTGGGAAGTGGTGGATCAGCCTGCTGGGAAGCCAGGAATCAGCCTGCTGGGAAGCAGCGAATTGGCCCTCCTGGAAGCCGGGAATCGACCTACCGGGAAGCCACAGATCGGTAGACAGGGAAGCAGCAAAGGTCAAGCAGGGGGAGGTGGGGTAGGGGGGTGGGAAAGAATGTCTCGCTGGTTACTGGGTGCTCTGTTTCCTGCTTGGAGCTCCGTGAATCTGCTTTCCCGTACTCCCTGTCTGCCAATCTCTGACAGGAATCCAAGATGGTGGACGTGGTGTGGTAGCTGATAGGGGACCTCCGCTCGTAACTCTCCTTGCTCTCTGTTCTCTGTCAGTTTGTTATTCCATCTGGTGCTTGGTTGAGTTCTTTATTTCTTCATTTGATGCTCAGGGTTCCAGGATTGACGTTTGTCCCTGTTTGTCTTAGTTTTTCGGGTCTTTGCTGTGGAGGGATGGTGTGGTGCTTCTGTCTATAGCTCCATGTTAGCTCTGCCTCCTCATATAGATGATTTTTTAAAAGAGCTCTTTACTCACAGGTGATATTTTATTTTATGAGCCAACCTGTTATTTTGCTAAAAGGTGACCTCCAGGGATAAATTGAGTTTAAGGTTTAAAAAGTATCTCAGGATGATAGTCTCAGGGAGTTCTCTAGTCTCAACTGATCTATAAAGTCTGGAGTTTTTAAGAATTTGATTTCTGTTCCACATTATTCTTCTGTCCTGTCAGGATCCATCTATCGTGGCCCTGATCAGAATGGTCAGTTGTGGTAGCCAGATACCATCTAGTTCTTCTAGTTTCAGGGTAGGTGAGGCCATGGTTCATGTAGACTATTAGTCCTATAGCCTCTTTAGTCTTTAGAACAGTCTCGTTGTCTGTTTTCTTGACATTAGATTTGTTCTTTAGAAAAACCCAGATCAGTTATCTTATAGAATTTCATGTTTTGGATTTGTCTGATTGTTATCTCATGATTGGATTTAGGTTAAACATTTTTGACAAGAGTACTACATAGGTGATACTGTGTACTTCTTATTGCATCACGTCAGGAGGCACATGATAGGTTTTCAGCTATTGGTGATGCTAAATTTGGCCATTTAGTTGATTAAGGTGGTGACCACATGAACTCTCCCTTATAAAGGTGCATTTTCTCTTTTAAATTAAATTAATAACTAATATTTGGGGCAATATTTTGAGACCATGTAAATATCATTTTCCTGAACAACCTTTCACCCAATGGTTTTAGCATCCATTGCTGATTCCTAGTTACCACATCAAAAACCAAACCCACTGCCACCGAGTCAGTTCCGATTCGTAGTGGCCCTGTAGTACAGAGTAGAACTGCCCCATAGGGTTTCCAAGGAGTGACTGGGTGGATTCGAACTGCTAACCTTTAAGCAGCCATAGCTCTTAACCACGGTGCCACCAGGGCTCCAGTTATCACATTAGAGGTTGCAAAATGATGATTTTCTAATTTTATTATTTCTTTTATATTTACTGGCTCAGATTCTTCTAAAATATATTCTCTCTTTCTCATATCACTATGGATTCATACATTTTATTCAATATATTACAGTACATTGCCATCAATAGTCTTTTTGATACTCAAATTAACATATGTTTGGTCAGTGGGCAGCCCCTTCAGGCTGACTCCTGTGTTCTTTTGACATAACCTTATTAGTCGTTGAGCACTTCCTTGCTTTCTGGCACAACAACATACTCCAGGTCAGTTAGTACTTTTCCTGCTCCAGACCTGGAGCCATTTCTGCAAGAAGCCCTGTTTCTTTTTAGTGGAGAATGGTGTTTAGAAACCAAGTTCTGGGTGCCAGTTGTACTCATGGCTATGGGATGCCTTGTTTGCAAGAAGCCTTGTTTCTTTTTAGTGGAGAATGGCGTTTAGAAACCAAGATCTGGGTGCGAGGTGTACTCATGGCTATAGGATGCCTTGTTTCCAGGCCCTTGCATTACTTTTATCTGTAGTTTCCATATTCCTCCCCAGCCCAAGGAGGAGTTCCAGAGCATATCTATGTAAATTAGATCATATTCCTTCTCTGCTTAAAATAATCACATTTTAAATTTCAATGACACTGGCCTTCCTCCAGTTCCTCTAATGCAGCAGTCTCTGAAGTTAGGAGTGTCAAAGAGAGTCTATAAAAAAAAAAAAAACCTATCTTTTAAAACTTTCAAATTTTTGGTATGTTTTATAATGTACAAGGATCCCAGGTGGCACAGTGGTTAAGTGCTTGGCTGTTAACCAAAAGTCTGGTAGTTCAAATGCACTAGCTGCTCTGTGGGAGAAAGATGTGGTAGTTTGCTTCTATAAAGATTACAGCTTTGGAAACCTTATGGGGGCAGTTCTACTGTGTCCTGTAGGGTCTCTATAAGGTTTCTATGAGTTGGAATTGACTCAACAGCAATGATTTTTTTTTTAATAGTACATGAAAGTACACACAATGTAACAGTATCTAAATATTTATAGTTGGAGGTGTATGAGCAAATTTTTGTTGTTGTTGATGAGATGCCTGATCAGTTTGGACACTGCTGTAATGTTGAATTTCCTTCAGGGGGCCTTTCAGCATGCAGTTTCCTCTGCCTGGAGCAGTCTTCACCTCACTCTTTGCTTGGTCATTCCTACCTAGTCTTCATTTCTTTAATAAACACCACTTCCACAGAGGAGTCTTCCTTGATGTTCTAAATTTAAATCATGGTCTAGGTTACTCTCTCCCACAACACCATGTTCTTTTTCTTCCTATAGAACTTGTAACAATCTATAATTACCTATGTATTTGGTTAATTTTGTCTCTCCTGTAAAGCTATAAATACCACAAAAGTATGGACCATGTTGTTTTATTTCTCCGTTGTATAATCAGTCGTCTATAACAGTGACTGGCATTTAGTATTACTCAATAAATACTTGTTGAATAAGTGTTAAATAATTGATAAATGCGTAGTATAAAAGAAGAGGAAAAGGAGGGAAAATGCAATTTTGTCCAATGTAAAAAAAAATTGCAGAAACATTTAGTTAATTACTTTGTGTGCTGTTTATTTTGCATGCAAATTGCTTACTCAGTTATGAGGGAATCACTTGGTAGAATGAGTCAAGAAACAAAGTTGTAAACAGGAATTATAACAGTGGGGGCAGAGAGGGGCTTACGGTAGACAGCTTGGGAACATTTTCTGGGTAAACTTAGTTGGAAGCTAGCAGAGGTCAGATTGCACATTTTGTCTTTAAGCAGGCCAAGTTTGATATCAAAGAAAATAATTTCAGTTATTTATATATTTTCCAGAAAACCTAGGGATTTTAGCAGTGGATCATACACTACAGACTGTCTATATGTAATGTCTGACAGCATCTTTCTATCAGCGCTCTGCCTTACTCAGGCCAGGTCTTCAACACTTCACTCAGTGGAATTTCTGGTTAATATGATCAGATACCTAGCTATTGGATTTCTTGGCCTTTCAAAATATCTTCTGTTGTTTCTCTTGGGTTTCTGTGGGGTTAAACTGTAATAAGCATCCATTTCATTGTAGGTGCAGAAAAGCCCCCTGTTAATGAATTCCCTTTTAAAGGAGGAAATTCTGGAGGTTAGATGACACTTGGTAAATTGAATTTGGTAATATTTCTTCTACACAGATTCAGCACAATATTTTTAATTGTGAGTAGTGCTAGTTGTTACTAGTTGTTGTGTTGGCTCTAACTCATGGCAAACTTATGTATAACAGAACAAAATGTTGCCTGGTCCTGTGCCATCTTCATGGTCATTGGTATGTTTGAGTCCATTGTTGTGGCTATCACGTCAATCCATCTCATTAAGAGTTTCCCTCATTTTCAGTGACCCCCTACTTTACTAAACATGATGTCCTTTTCCAGCCATTGGTTTTTCTTGATGATGTGTCCAAAGTAAGCCAGCTGAAGCCCCACCATCCTGGCTTCTAAGGAACATTCTGGTTTATTTCTTCTAAGACAAATTTGTTCATTCTTCTGGTTGTCTGTGATATATTCAATATTCTTTGCCAACACCATCAGTTCTTCTTCTGTCTTCCTTTTTCATTTGTCCAGGCAGTGACCCATGGCTTGGGTCAGGAGCACCTTAGTCTTCAAAGTGACATCTTTGTTTTTCAAAATTTTAAAGAGGTTTCTTTTGCAGCAGATTTGCCCAATGCAATACATCTTTTGATTTCTTTCTTTTTCTCATATATATATATATAATTGTTCTTTAGATGAAGGTTTACAGAACAAACTAGCTTCTCATTAAATAATTAGTACACATATTGTTTTATGACATTGGTTACTAACCCCACAACATGTCAACAGTCACCCTTCTCGAACTTGGGTTCCCTGTTGCCAGCTTTCCTGTCTCCTCCTGCCTTTTAGTCCTTGCCCCTGGGCTGGTGTGCCCCACATCTTTTGATTTCTTGACTGCTGCTTCCATGGACATTGACTGTTTATCCAAGTGGAATGAAATAGTTGACAACTTTAATTTTTTCTCCACTGATCATGATGTTATTTATTGGTCCAAATGTAAGTATTTTAATTTTCTTTACATCCAAATGTAATCCATATTGAAGGCTATGGTCTTTTACCTTCATCAGTAAGTGCTTCAAGTCATCTCCGTTTTTGGCAAGCAAGGTTGTGTCATCTGCATTTTGCAAGTTGTTAATGAGCCTTCGTCTAATATTGATGCCACATTTTTCTTCATGTAGTCCAGCTTCACCGATCATTTGTTCAGCGTACAGGTTGAATAAGCAAGGTGAAAGGTTACAACTCTGCTGCACACCTTTTTCAATTTTAAACCACAGAGTATCCCCTTGTGCTGTTTCGGTGTTGATCCACGTACAGTCCTATTCTTCCTAATGTTGTCCATAATTTGTTATGATTCACACAGTTGAATGCCTTTGCAGAGTCGAAAACATCTTTCTGGTTTTCTCTGTTTTCAGCCAAGATCCATCTGTAATCAGCAATAGTATCCCTTGTTGCATGTCCTCTTCTGAATCTGACTTGAAGTTCTGGCAGTTTGCTGTCAACATCTGGCTAGTCTTTTTTGAATTATCTTAAGCAAAATTTTTCTACTGTGATATTAATGATATTGTTTCATAATTTCTACATTCCGTTTGATTGCCTTTCTTTGCAGTGGGCAAGAATATGCATCTCTTTTAGTTGGTTGGCCAGGTAGCTGTCTTCTAAATGTCTTGACATGGACTAGTAAGCACTTCTATCATTGCATCTATTTGTTGTACTCAGTCAGTCCCTGCAGGCTTGTTTCTCACCAATGCCTTCAGTTGCAGTTTGAACTTCTTCCTTCAATGCCAGTGGTTCTTGAATATATGCTACCTCCTGAAGTGTTGAATGTCAACCAATTCTTTTTGGTATAGTGACACTGTGTATTCCTTCTATCTTCTTTTGATGCTTTCTGCATCATTTCTTTTTTTGCCTATAAAATCCTTCAGTCTTACAACTTGAGGCTTGAATTTCTGTTCAGTTCTTTCAGCTTGAGAGATGTGAATCACATTTTTCCCCTTTGGTTTCCTAACTCCAGGTCTTTGTACATTTTATTATAATACTTTACCTTAATGTAGTAGATATGGTAGCTATCTCTGTGGGAAAGGTTTACTCTGAAATTAGTAAAGTGTTAGGGATCTTTTTCAAGGTTTTATATAAAAAACCCATAATTTACATTTAGTCCCTTGAACAAGGTCTGTGAATTTCATACCTTTCTGTGAAATCAGAGCATGCATAAGCAAAATTAATGTTTCCTGAGGTCATGGTCATCAATGGAGAAATAGGGGTAAGATAAAAAGATAAAAATTCTACAGGCACCCACTCCTGGACTCTCTATTTTAATTCAGGTTTTTATTATAATGAATATTTATACTATTCTGGTTATCAGAGGGAAGGGGAGGAAGTTTTATATAAGATCTCATGCACCGACAGCAGCGTTTGGGATGAGGTAGGAAGCCAGCCTCATTTTCCACACTTCCTCTACTTGTTGCTGTGAGTACATAAGGGCCTCAGGATTTATTTTAAATGCATCAGTTGGTTGATCTCATTCTCCTCCCACCATCCTATTTATTATCCTCCTTTCTGTAGTCATAGAATTGTAGGGTCTCTTAAAACTCCAGCTGAGGTGGACATTATGATTTTTTTTGGTCAGTAACATTAAAAAATACAGGGGTTTTTCTTTTTAATAGTGGAGCAAATTTGTATTCTTTTAACATTCTTTGATATTAACACGCTTAAGATCAGTGGGACTTTCGTTTTTCCTTTTCCTTAAACTACAGTGCAGAAATTATCAAACAATGTCATTAATATCAAACACAAGTAAAATTTTGCTGACGATCATTCAAAAGTGGTTGTAGTAGTACATCGACAGGGAACTGCCAAAAATACAAGTTGGATTTAAAAGTGAATGTGGAATGAGGAATATCATTACTGATGTCAGATGGATCTTGGCTGAGAGCAGAGAATACCAGAAAGATGTTTACCTGTGTTTTATTGACTATGCAAAGGCATTCGACTACATGGATCACAACCAGTTATGGATAACATTGGGAAGAATGGGAAGTCCAGAACACTTGATTGTGCTCATGTGGAACCTGTACATAGACCAAGAGGCAGTCATTTGAACAGAACAAAGGGATACTGTGTGGTTTAAAATCAGGAAAGGTGTGCATCAGGGTTGTATCCTTTCACCATACTTATTCAATCTTTATGCCGAGCAAATAATTCAAGAAGCTGAACTATATGAAGAAGAATGCAGCATCAGGACTGGAGGAAGACTCATTAACAACCTGCGATATGCAGATGACACAACCTTGCTTGCAGAAAGAGCACTTGAAGCACTTACTGATGAAGATCAAAGACTACAGCTTTCAGTATGGATTACACCTCAACATACCAAAAAAACCTCAAACCCCTTGCTGTCAAGTTGATTCCTATAGGACAGAGTAGAACTGTCCCATAGGGTTTCCAAAGAGTGGCTGGTGGATTTGACCTTCTGAACTTTCAGTTAGCAGCCTGAGCTCTTAACCACTACGTCACCAGGGTGCCACACCTCAATATAAAGAAAACAAAAATCCTCACAACCAAACCAATAAGCAACAGCATGATAAATGGAGAAAATATTGAAGTTGTCAAGGATTTCATTCTACTTGGATCCATAATCAATGCCTATGGAGCAGCAACCAAGAAATCAGACGACATATTGCATTGAGCAAATCTGCTGCAAAAGACCTCTTTAAAATGTTAAAAAAAAAAAAAAAAAAAAAGCAAAGATGTCACTTTGAGGACTAAAGTGTGCTTGGCCCAAGCCATGGTATTTTCAATCGCCTCGTTTGCATATGAAACTGGACAATGAATAAGGAAGACCAAAGATAAACTGGTACCTTGAAATTATGGTGTTGGTGAAGAACATTAAATATACCCTGGACTGCCAGAAGAAAGAACAAATCTGCCTTGGAAGAAGTACAGCCAGCATGCTCATTAGAAGCAAGGATGGCAAAACTTCGTCTCATGTCCTTTGGACATGTTATCAGGAGGGACCAGTCCCTGAAGAAGGACGTCATGCTTGGTAAAGTAGAGGGTCAGCAAAAAAAAGGAAGACACTCAATGGGGTGGATTGACACGCTGGCTGCAACAATGAGCTCAAGCATAACAATGGTTGTGAGGATGGCACAAGACCGGGCAGTGTTTCTTTCTGTTGTATACAGGGTTGCTGTGGGTTGGAACTGACTTGATGGCAACTAACAACAACATTCAATATAAAATATTTCAACCAAAAATACTCTTCTGAGGGTTCTGTTTTTCAACCTTTTGACTGCAATTGCAGAAACACAGAATGACATGCTCTGTGTACTATGAATTATATTTTCATTTTGGTCTTTAGTATAATTTGTATGACATGTTCATTTCCCCTTTTGAGTTCATTTAATAATTCCACATGAGGAACATATATTCCTTTCCTTCATTCTCACTATCTCTCCTTCTATAGGTAGTCTTGACAGGACTAGAATAATCCAAGAAGGATGATTATGCTGTGTATAACTAAAGTTCCCAGTTTAGTCTGATGGCTATTTTTTGAAAGGCTCATTCAGAACCTTCCTGTAAGGGAAATAGACATTAGGCCCATTTTGTCTTTGTCATCATCATTGTCTATCTCTTATCATGATGATGATCATCATTATTATCACCATCAAATAAAATATGTAAGTGTCCTTGTGGCCAGTAAGCCCATGTGACTTAAAAATTATTTGATTACTGTGGTCATTCTCTGATGACTCCAAGGATTGCTGGAAATATAGAAACACCAATCCCTACGAATCTATCTTTATAAATCATGTTTAATTGGACACAAAACCTTTATAATTTCTAATTCTGAGTGCACGTAAATGCTCTCAGAATCAGAATTACACCCAAAGATTCAGTTCAGTCCCTGCTCTCTGGAGATAAAACCCAACTGATGGGCATGTAGAAACAGAGGAACAGCTGCAGATCCCAAAGACTATATATTACTGGCAGATGTGTCCTGTTAGACCTACACTGTTTTGTTTGTTTGTTTGAAGTGTGAACCAACATCAAAAAGCATATTTCACCTGAAAATCTGGATTTCCACCTCTTCTCGAAAAATCAGAATCCTTGCAACTCGAGGTCTCCATTCCCACAGGCAATCTTGGCTGAGTAGTGGTGCATGTGGTCTCAGTTCCCCACAGTCTCACCCCTCACTCAAGTATGACATACATGTTTACACTGCTCCTGTCATTAACTGCTCCTGTCATTTGTTTTGCCTTACTGTTCCCTACGGGCGTTCTATTTGCAATTTGTGAACAAAAACATGCAGTTAGTGTGGGAAACCCGGGAAAAACTTGGCATGGAAACCCAGGGGCTAGGTAGTTTGTGACTATAACGTGTCCTTATCTGTTCAATGGGGCTGACGTAACATCTTTTGAAGACATCTTTTGGTTGTTGTGACCTTCAACTGAGATAAAGCATTTAAAAAACTTTTAAATGTTTTAAGTGTGAAAATATGTTAATCATATCCATATATAAATATATATCAAAAAAAAAAAACAACAAAAAACCTGTTGCCATTGAGTTGATTCCAGCTCATAGCGACCCTATGGGATAGAGTAGAACTGCCCCGTAGAGTTTCCAAGGAACACCTGGTGAATTCAAACTGCTGACCTTTTAGTTAGCAGCCATAGCACTTAACCACTACACCACCAGGGTTTCTTTCTCTCTCTACATATGTAACTAGTCAGCTAAGATTTTGAGGGCCCTCTGCTGAGAATAGCATTGGCACCATGGGAAGACTAAGAAGGAAAAAAAAACAAAACAAAAAACTTTCCCTGGTCTGAAGCAGAAATATTCTATTTCATAGGCAGCTGGTGTCATGGGCAGAGCCTGAGGTTGAGTTAGAAGAGCTGCACTGAAGTTCTAGAAGCTGTGGGCCAGTCATTACACCTCCATGAATCCCATTTCCTCATCTGTAAAATGCAGAAGACAGGACCTGCCCTCCAAACTCACAGGTTTATTGTCAGGCTTCAAGTAAATAAAGTATATGAAAGTAATGAATAAACTGTAAAGCATTATTCTCATATAGGCAATAATTTGAAGGAGTCCTGGTGATGCAGTGGTTAAGCGCTTGGCTGCTAACTGCAAGGTCGGTGGTTCAAACCCTCTAGCCGCTCAGTGGGAGGAAGATATGGCAGTCTGCTTCCTTAAAAATTACAGCCTTGGAAACCCTACAGGGGCAGTTCTACTCTGTCCTATAGGGTCACTATGAGTTGGAATTAGTACTTAGTTATAAAATATGAATACATGAAGGAGACTAGAAATATTTATAAGCCTAATATTTACACAACTTTAAAGTTTGAAGGGGTGACTAGAAAAGTTTTTAGTTAAATCAGAGGCAGCTTTTTGGAAGAGGAAACTCTCCATGGAATATTATTTCTGGTCTTAAGTCTGAGAATGGGCCTACTGAGCTCACTAATATAAGCTTGTTATTTAATTTTTTTTGCCTTTTTGGGGGCTGTTTTATTTCTGATACACGTCTCTGTTGTGAGAGGAATTGGGTATTTCACACATTCTTCAGATTGCTTCAAAATATTACATTAGATAAAGCTATATTTAGAGTGGGTGCAAAAAATAACTTGTGATGAGCTTGTGACTAAATATCTCAGAACATTTATTAGAGCTGGAAGGAATCTTTGAGATGAAATTTTACAGACCAGTAAACAGAAGAGCCAAGGAATTAAATGATTTGTCTGGGTTCTCAGAGGTATGAAGTTTCCGGGCCAGAACTGGAAAGCTGGTCCTTTCTGCTATACCACATAGACAGCTACTGAATTCAATCGCTGGATGTTTAGATAATCAGATTGGGTTGAAAACTGTGCTTGATGTAGGAGGGTGAAACGAGAGGTGTTAAGATCGCTGTGAATTAGGAAGTGGATTTTGGGGAAACCTTAGCTCCAGCAAAGGAAAAAACGATTTTGCATTGGTCCCCTGAGGTGGCACACACAGGTAACCCACTTCCTGTCCCCATTCCCTGACATTCTTTTCAAGTCTTGCTGCTACCTTACATCCTCAGACGGGTCGTAAAGTTTATGCCGGACCTTGCAGTTCTGGGACACTAACGGGGTCCTTCTTATGCCTTTATCAGCACGCGAGAGGAGGACAGCTCCTCCAGGAAAATGACAACTTTCCAAAGGCAAATTCTCATTATGAGCGAGAAAGAATGCGGCCACTTGAAGTTTCTACTGCAGGCCAAGAAAACTCTTTCCTCTTCCAATTCCTCCAACACCTGATAATGTAAACTTTTTCTTCTTTCCCATAGCCGCTGCGAACTCCCCTGAGCCCTTGCTATTGAGAACTTTAAGGCCAGAACTAGGTCATTCTTTCAGGTGTCCAGAGAAAGACTGCAGCTGGAATTTAATGCCTCTCCCTCCCACCAGCCTCCAGTCTCCCTCTCCCCTCTTGGTTCCGGAGGGACAGAGGCATCCGCGTGCCCTGAGGCTCATCTACTGCTTGGAATTCAGATTCGCTGCCCCCCGAGGAGGGTGCAGTGAAGGACTCACTCGGTGGGGACAGGTCGCGGGGACCCATGCCTCGTCGTCTCGCAGTTGGGCGGAGTTTTTGTTGGCCTACGGACAAGGATGCCTTTCGTGGCTCGCCCCCAGCCCCCGCCCCAGCCCCCTGTCTTATTCTGCCACTGGGGAGGAGGTTTTGGAGGCCCAGAGGCAGACTAGCAGAAAGAGGGCTCCACAAAACTCCGGCTGTCTGTCTTTCTCCTCTCCCGCACCAGACGGCCAAGGTCTCCCCGCTTCCCCCAGCAGCTCTCCGCCGCCGCCGCCTTCCCCAGCAGCGGCTGCTGGATGACTGAGCCGTCACTGGTTGGACTGGAGCTGGCGGTTCAGACGGGACACCAGGGGTGGGGGAGTGGGAAAGGGAGAGTGTGGGAAAGGGGGAGGGCAGAGCTGGGCGGGCGCTCCGGGGACCCAGCGCTGCCCCTCCAACTGGAGCAGCACAGCAGCACCACCAGCTTCTGCCGCAGCCACAGCGGCCACAGCAGCGCCTGCCGGAGGCTCGCAGCGCGGCGCGGCAGACAGCAGAGGGGAGGCGGCGCCCGCCGGAGCCGAGCCGAGCGCGCAGCCGGGCCGCCGTCGCCTCGCAGATGCCATCACAGTAACAAAGAGCTCGCTGAGCTGAGAGCGGCGGCGAGAGCTCGCCTGGAAGCCGTGGCGCCGGCTCTCGGAAGCTGGGCGGCAGCCGGAGGAAGCGCGTGGGGGGCCTGGGGGAGGGAAGGGGGCAGAAGATGGCCAGGAAGAGAAAGCCCCTCAGCATCAAGGGTGAGTCCCTCTCGATCTCCACTTCTCCCCATGCCGCCTCCCACCCGCGGTCTGCCCCTCCGGCCGGCCTGTTTACATCTGGCCTCGGCCAAGTGGAAGGCTGCCTCTAGGGGAAGAGTTTGCCTTCTCCGGGAGGGGAAAGGACTTTAGCACTGCTACGCCTCCCTTTGCGTCCGGGGAGACTCTGACAGGAGTTTGTAGCCTTTTTGTAGCCTAGGGAAACCTGGAGACAGGTCCTCTTTCCCACCCCACCCCTTTTCCTGCTCCTCGAGCTTGGGTATCTGTTGCACCTTTCCCCCACTCAAGGCAGTGGGGGAGAGAAGCGACTCTTGGCTCCTGCGCACACTGGGAAATCTCGTGCTCATCTTTCTAGCAATCAGGCTGTGTGTGTGTGTGTGTGTGTGTGTGTGTGTATGTGTGTGTGTGTAAATTTCGTGGTCTCTTCTATTTCCCCCCGCCCTTTCATCCCTGGGATGACAAGTTCTGCATCCATTTTCCCAACCTCCATCCTCAGGAGGAGATTGGAGCTGTCTGGCTGTCCTTTTTCCAGTGGCCAAGGAGACTTGCTACTGGCCGGGTCCCTGCAGACTGCCTCTTCTTCCCGACCATCGAGTCGGGCAGTGACTGGCTGAGCCATTCCCCTGTTGCTCCTTTCCAACCAGGGCTTCCAAAGTTGGAAAGTTCAGGGGAGAGAAGCGATGGTGGGGAGAAGGAAGAGCTTGTTGCTGAGGTAACTTGAGGTATCGCGCGCAGTCTGGGGCGAGAGCCGAGAGGGACTCTCCAGGACAGCGTCCTGCCTGGGGGCGTCCCCGGGACTGGAAGGGCGCGGCGCGCCGGGAGCAGGTGCACGGGGCTCGCAGAGGTCGCCGCTCGCCCGCTCCCTTGCGCCCGGGCGCTCTCGCTGAGGAACCGGCAGTGCCGGAGAGGTTGTCTGCAGCACTGCGGAGAGGTGGAAGCCGGCTCGACACCATGAGGGGTGAGGAAGGCTGGGAGCCGGGGAACTGGACCTGGGGGTGATGGAGGGGAGGAAGGGGCGGTGTTTGAAGTTGGATTTCTACCCAGTGGAGCGAATGGCCCGGGAGGCGGAGACTTATTGCGCGGTGTGGTTACAAAAATAGGACCGCGACTCTAAGATGCGGGCCGGACTTGGTCTACAGCAGCGCTCTTGGCTTTGGCGTCCTTTCTGCTCCTCCCCGCCTCCCCGCCCTCCCTCCTCGCCAAGTCTTGCTTGTGGAAGCTTAGCTCCACTCTAGAGGTCACTAGGGGGACACAACTTTATCTTGGTGCTCCAGCCTTGCCTTTTAATTGCTCTGGAGTACTCAAATCACTTATAGGAAAGGGTTTAAAACCATGATCCTTAGTCCTTTAGAAGACACGATTACAAAACACTGGGATTTTTTTGTTTGTTTGTTTGTTTGAAACTACAACATATGTAGAGCAATTTTATAGCAATGTAGTTCTTTAAAAAATAGTACAGCCTCTGTAAAATACAAGGGACCTTACCATTCGGATTTTTTTTTTCAACAAATTGCCACGTGTTTATAGGGGTAGATGAGTAAAGAAATAATAACAGAATATATTCATCACAGTTTCCTCTCCTTACCACAAAGAATTAGTCTAAACCCAGATTGACAGGGTGCATTAGCTACACTTTCGGTTCATGCCTTTTTTTTATTTTTATTTTTATGGAACCATATGGCATGATGAGTGAAACAGAAGGATTGGTTTTCAGCATTGCTGATGTGGCTATCCATTGGCAGGAATACATTTCCTACCCACTCCAAACCTTGCGGATTGTAAATGGTCCATGAACAGCAGAAAAAATTTTACAGTTTTGCAGTCCATGCTAGCTGGAGACAATCTTACCCTTGAAATAATAATCTTGGCAGAAGCACAAAAAGATACAAATGAGACCAAATTAATGACAACTGAGCTATTATAAGGGGTTTGATGAAAAAACAGAACCTTCTCCACCTCCCCCACACCCCCCCCCAAAAAAGAAGTTTTGGTTTTGTATTGCAAGGTAGGATTGTGTGTATTTTCTTAGATGAGTTTAATTTGATAGTAAAATAATTGAAAAAGTAGCAGTTAATAGATTTGATCATTTAAGTGTTAACAGTTCCTCCAGAAGTGTTAATAGCAAGCTTTCCTAGGACATGTAGTTTCAAGAGATTTGATTGTAATTCTTTAAAAATAAGGTATTCTCATTTTTATAGGGGGAAATTATGTTATTTAACTCCTATTGACTTAGATTTTTGAGGGTTTTTTTTCCTTTTTACCAGTTTATTTAATATTTGTTAGAAAAAAGATAGCTTTTTAAAATACTTAGAGTCCCACTTTGACAAAGCAAGATTAATTATAATATTTCATAGATGGCAGAAGCAAACCCAGGAAGTCGCAATCCATTGACTTGCCTTAATTTTGCCTTTTAAGAGGAGAATGCTACAAAAGCATCTGACTGCAGGCTTTCTGAACCACTCTCAGCTGTCTGTTTTTAAGCTATTAAGTAGACTGGCACTGTCGGGTGGAAATCCAAATTGCTGCACTTTTTTTTTTTTTTTTTTTTGGGCGGGCTTCTAGGGTCTGCTTTGTTGGATTATAAACTATAGCTTTAGCAATCTTCCATGCTGTGTTGGTTATCCTCTTACTTGAGCTGACTCTCTGCTTAGCTACACTGCATGTGGGGAGAGATCATTCGTTCAAGGCTGTACAGGCAAGTTGTTCATTGGCTTCTGAAGTCCTAGCAATAGAGACTACATATCTAGAACAGCTAGAAACTGGCCAAAGGGAAATGCGGTGTCTTAACACTGGCAGAAGAATAAGATGAGGTAGTAGTATTTCTCTAGGGATAACTAGCATTCATTTGTGACACCTCATCAAAAGGACAGCTTTTCAATAAGGCAAATGAAATTTTTTTTGTTGTACTTTAGATAAAGGTTTACAGAACAAATAGTTTCTCATTAAACAGTTAGTACACATATTGTTTTATGACATTGGTTAACAACCCCACGACATGTCAACACTCTCCCTTCTTGACCTTGGGTTCCCTATTACCAGCTTTCCTGTCCCCTCCTACCTTCTAGTCCTTGTCCCTGGGCTATTGTGCCCCATTAGTCTTGTTTTGTTTTATGGGGCTGTCTAATCTTTGGCTGAAGGATGAACCTTGGGAGTGACTTCATTACTGAGCTAAAAGGGTGTCTGGGGGCCATACTCTTGGGGTTTCTCCAGTCTCTGTCAGGCCAGTAATCTGGTCTTTTTTTGTGAGTTAGAATTATGTTCTACATTTTTCTCCAGCTCAGTCTGGGACCCTCTGTTGTGATCCCTGTCAGAACAGTCAGTGGCGGTAGCTGGACACCATCTAGTTGTACTGGATTCAATCTGGTGGAGGCCGTGGTAGTTGTTGTCCTTTAGTCCTTTGGACTAATCTTTCCCTTGTATCTTGTTCTCTTCATTCTCCCTTACTCCCGAAGGAGTGAGACCAGTGGAGTATCTCAGATGGCTGCTCACAAGCTTTTAAGGCTCCAGATGCTACTCACCAAGGTAGAATGTAGAATATTTTCTTTATAAACTATCTTACGCCAATTAAGCTAGAAGTTCCCTGAGACCATGATCCCCGCAGCCCTCTGCCCAGCAATTCAGTCTCTCAGAGAGTTTGGATGTGTCTATGGAGCTTCCATGACCTAAGGCAAATGAAATCTTAATCAATTCAATATTTATAATGTTTTTAATAAAAACATGCTATGGTCCATGATCAGTAAAAGTCTTATAAATACAAGTTGGTTACATTGGTTATAATGATATTAAAACTCCCCTACTTTTCCAATGTTAATACAAATACTTTTTACTCAATTAAGTTTAAAAGTGAAATTATGCTTGGATTCATCTATTCATTCATTCAACACATATTAATTAAGCACTGGGTATATACCAGGTCTGTGCAAAATATGAGGGATACAGTGAAGAAAATGGCAGATACTGAAGAGTACATTAGATGTGGACCTGTACGGGGCAGATAAACAAATACATGAACAAGAAAACATCACATAGTGATTAATACTGTGAAGAAAAATAAAACAGTATGGTGTGTTAGAAAGTGATTGTGGGGTTACTTTAGATTGTCTGAGGAGGTGACATTTGTGCTTGGAAACCAAATGATGAAGCATAATCTGCATGCTAAGAACTGGAACATAGCATTGCAGGCCTTTAGGCTGGAATACAATAGCAGTTTGACCTGTTCAAGGACAGAAGGAAGGCCGGTTTGATTGGAGTACAGAGTGTGAGGTAGTAGGGAGAGGACAGATTTTGTTGATTGTAAAAAGGAGTGTAGATTTTATTCTAAATGCGATGGAAGCCAGTGGATTCTCATTAGATGTTTGGGGTTCCATTCCTTATCTCTGAGGATGACTTCAGGGAGAGCAGCTTTCCTACATTGGCTCTTGTAGCCAAGTAGGTGATGCTTTTCTAAAAAGGTTAAGTTACACTCAAGTATTCCCTCTCAAAATTCACCAAAATGCCTAAAATGTTTGTGCCTAGATGTTGATAGTATCTCTAGGAATCCATGCTTAAAAAGCAAATAATTCTGGAGAGAATGAAGTGAGGACGAGTTAAACATTTTAGTAAAGATTATCAGATTAGTCACTCACCTAGCAAGCCTCCCAAAACAAGACAGTCTCAGGAAGAACATTATGTAATGGTAGATGGGGGCTAAGAAGGGTTTGGAATATGACTGCATAGTAGACGGAATGTGGAAGGCAGCAAGAGGGGTTCCTAGGTAAGAGAAAGGGGTCCATGAATGGAGAAGAGTGGTGATGGGGAAAGTGGTGATGGCAAAGACCTAAGACCGCATCGTCCAATTCATGGTGTTGCTGAGAAGTAGAAGCCTGATTTCAGAGTATTCCAAGAGAAACACTGTAATTCAAGCATAAGGGAAATTTAAATCAGAGTACCTTCATGCTTTTGACTGATCTTTTACTTGTGAAGGATTTGTAACAATAAAAAGAGCATGAGCATACAGGCTTTTAAGAGATGAAGACATTCTCTTTGATTGTACTTGATCATTACTAGGTTCCTCAGAGATGAAAATAGCATAAAAGAATTAATGATAGAAACTGCCATTTGTTGGTGGTAGCCTCTTGACAGCTACTTATCACAGAAATAATGCTTTGGGTCTCAGATCTCACTGTGACGATGTTGGCAAGGGGAAAAATTGGGTCTAATGGATGATTTTCTTTTCCCCAAGCATTTGTGAATAGAAGGTGCCATTTACATTATTATATAAATAATAACTGATTCTTTTAAAGCTCTCCACTGCCTACTCCCATCCCTAAACAATCTGTTTCTTTGCCAAAGATTAATAATGAAAAATCTACTAAGAATGTCTAAGGCTTCTGGGCTCTTTTCACTCCCCTTCCTCTCTTTCTTTGTACTTTAAGGGTCTCTTTTGAAGCTAGCAAGACAAGTAGTACCTTAGGGATTATGTAACTAAGACTGGGATCTGGCCCTTAGTGATACTGTAACACAATGTGTTTATGACATCAGCTTTTTTCACAGTAGTGAGAGTCATAGCTTATTAGAGTCGCAAGGAAGGCTCAATGTTTATAGAGTTATTGGAGGAATGATAGAGTAAGAGGTAAGTGATGCTGCCAAACATGAATAATTTATAAGGTCTATAAGGAATTTGCTTGTTATTATTTGGAAATATATATTCTATATGTTGTTATTTGGTGCCATCGAGTTAATTCCGACTTATAGCGACCCCATGTGACAGAGTAGAACTGCCCCATAGGGTTTTCTTGGCTATAATCTTTATGGAAGCAGATCATCAGGTGTTTCTCCTACAGAGCGGCTGGGGGGCGGGGTTTGAATCACCAAACTTTCTTTTAGTTAGCAGCCAAGTGCTTAATCATTGTGCCAAGCAATTATATATATGTGGAGCCCTGGTGGCATAGTGGTTAAGAGCTCAGCTGCTAAGCGAAAGGTCAGCAGTTCAAATTCACCAGCTGCTCCTTGGAAACCCTGTGCAGTTCTACTCTGCCCTATAGGGTCACTATGAGCTATGAGTCAGAATTGACTCGACTGCAACTGGTTTGGTATATATATATATATGTATATATATATATTTCAATTTCCAGTTTATATTCAGACTTCATTCTTTATACATGTGAACATGATGACATTAGACATTATCCTCATTTTACATATGAAGAAATTAAGTCATAAAGACATTGAGTGCTTTCTGGAAGTCTACGTTTAAATTATATACTGTGTATGGAACCAAGCCCAGTGGATCTTTTTCCTTTGTCTACTGAAAATAGGGTAAAATTATAATGTCTGTATCATGTATCCTATATTTTAATATCTGGTTGCTTTCTTCAAGGTCTATTGAGTCTAACATAGAAAGGTAGATCATCAATTTTATCTCCCTGTTAAATCAACAAGATGATATATCTTTTTTATACTCTCCTCAGAAATGTCACAATTTTATTTGTGATCCACTTTTAAAATCAGAAATACTTGCTAACAAAAAGTAGACTAACTGCTCACAGATACTAAGGTGGTATTGTATAGAGGTTGTCAGCCTTCTCTAGAGATGGGGAGGCAAGACAAGATAAACAATGGTCTCACTTTTTGTGGTGGTATAGTCAAGAAAAGATGCCTCTGAGTGAAACTTTGAGATGGATTGAGATCATTTTGCAATACATGTGGCAAGCTATTTAACTATTGTGATAGCTAGCCTACAAAGTGGTCCTCAATGTTCCTCACCTCATGACATTCACACCCTTGTGTACTTCCCTCCCACACTGAATCAGGGCTGACCTGTGTGATCAGAAGAGTACTCTTGGTCACTGTAGAGAAGGCTAGTTAATATATAGAAGGCATTGCAGCTTCCACCTTGCTCTCGTGTATCCTTTGCTCTCTGGTATTGCTCACTCTGTGGGAAGCCAGCTGCCATGTTGCAAAAACACTCAAACATCTCTGTGTATCAAGAGGTCCTGGTAACAGCCAGCATCAACTTGCCAGCCATGTAAGTTCTCTACCTTTGAAGTGGATCTGCCACTCCCAGTCAAGCCTTCACATTTCCATAGCCCCAGCCAACATCTTACTGAGCTTCATGAGAAGCCCGGATCCAGAACTGTCCAACCAAGCTGCTTCTGGATTTTTGAATCACAGAAACTGTGAGAGATAATAAATGCTTGTTGTTGTCTTAAGCTACTAAATTTTGGGTGATTTGTTACACATCATTAGATAACGAATACATCTGTAGTTCATTATTTTTACACCTCTACTCTGGGAGGAGGGAGCCCTGGTGTGGCAGTGGTTAAAGTGCTCGGCTGCTAACTGAAAGGTCGGTGGTTGGAACCCACCAGCCACTCTGAAGGAGAAATATGTGGTAGTCTGCTTCCATAAATATTTACAGCCTTGGGAATCCTGTGGGGCAATTCTGCTCTGTCCTATAGGGTTGCTATGAGTCAGAGTGGACTCCATGGCAGTGTTTGTTTTTCACCATGGGAGGTAGGGACCCCCTCACTGGTGTGTAACTACCAGGGGAAGTGTTACTTAAAAAAAAAAAGAAGGGTAAAACTAGAAACATTGTAGAAGGAGCAAATAGCTATGTATAAAAGAATATTACACAAAACTCCTACAATAATATGATTAATCTACTTATTTATATAGTTATTGTAGTGTTACCCCAGGTGCAGCATCTGCCATTTGCAGGTTCCTGAGAATGAAAGGAACACTGTAATTCACAATCTTTATTACAGGCTCAGCAATGGCCTTGAATCCTAGCCCTCTTTCCTGCTTTAGTGAATTGGGCTGAAACCCTAAATGAAAACCTGATGTTTCCTTTTCCTGCTGCCCTTGAATTCCTTTTAGCAGCTTGTTTCTTCATCCTTCTTTTTTGGTAATCTTCTTGGCCCCTCTGGTTAACTTAGTTTAGAAGGTACTTTCCCAATAGAAGTACCACCAAACTAAAAATCAGAGAGAGGAAAAAGGACAAAAAAGCCCTAAAATCCCCCAACAGCACCAGAGTTTACAGCCCCAAACTGAAAAGACAAAAAACATTTAAAACCTAAAATTGTCTGATAAAAACCTCTCTGTTATATTTATCTACTCCTCCCTATCAAAGAATCCCTTTCTCCTATAGCCCAGAGAGTCCTTTGATGCATAACCTGGTGAGTGAAAAAGAGGATAAAGAAAAAAAGTCTGCCATCCCTTCTACTAAAGGGAGGGATATTAGTCTACTTCATTTCACACATACATTTATTCTTTCACTCACTCAACAAATATTAAATTGATCACTCTGTGCTAGGCACTATTCTAAAGTGTGCTTGGGATACATCAAAGAACAAAATGGCTCCTTCGTGAGGTTTACATTCTAGAGGGAAGACAGACAATGAATAATTAGCATAATAAACAAATAAATTATTGGTATTAAAAACCTGAAAATGCTGTGAGAAAAAGAAAAAGTAGAACATTGTAAAGGGAATCTGGAGCACTGGGGAATGGAATAATGGGAAGGGCCCGCTGTAAGTATTAATAAGGTGGTAAGGTAGATCTGATTGAAAATGTAATATTAAAGGAAGTGCGGTAGTTATTCATGGAAGAGGGAGAGCCTTCCAGAAAGAGAGAAAAGCCAGTGCAAAATCCTAAGGTGAGAGTATACCCAGCATGTTCAATAAATAGAAACCCCCGTGTGGCTGAGTGGAAAGAGTGAGGGGGATAGAAATAGGAAGTGAGATCAGAAAGATGAATGAGGACCAGATTATGTTAGGCCCTTTAGACAAGTTTAAGGACTTTAGCTTTTACCCTGAGTGAAATAAGGTGCCACTGCAGGTTTTTAACAGGGGAGTGATATGATCTACTTAAATTTTATTTTTTACTGTGTTTTAGGTGAAGGTTTACAGAGAAAATTAGTTTCTCATTAAACAATTAATACACATATTGTTTTGTGACATTGGTTGCCAACCCTGCAACATGTCAACACTCCTCGACCTCGAGTTCTCCATTTCCATTCTTCCAGCTTTGTTGTCCCATCCTGCCTTCTTGTCATTTCCCCTGGGCTGGTGTGCCCATTTAGTCTCATATACAGTGTTGAGCTACATGTATTATTATTTGTTTTATGGGCCTGTCTAATCTTTGGCTGAAGGTGAACCTCAGAAGTAACTTCAGTATTGAGTTAAAAGGGTGTCTGGGGCCCATACTCTCGGAGTTTCTCCGGTAAGTCTGGTCCTTTTTTGTGAGTTTGAATTTTGTTCTGCATTTTTCTTCAGCTCGGTCTGGGGCCCACTATTGTGATCCTTGTCAGAGCAGTCAGTGTTGGTAACTGCGCACCATTTAATTGTGCTGGAATCAGTCTGGTGGAGGCTGTGGTAGTTGTGGTCCATTAGTCCTTTGGACTAATCTTTCTTTGTGTCTTTGGTTTTCTTCGTTCTCACTTGCTCCAGACGGGGTGGGACCAGTCTACTTACATTTTAAAAGAACCATTGTGGTTGCTATGTTGAGAATGTCCTATAGAGAGCAAGAATATAAGCTGAGACACCAGTAAGGAATCTTTTGCAGGAATTCAATTGAAAGATGCTAGTGACATCTGTTAGAGTAGTAGCAGTGGAAGGCATGAGAAATGGAAGGTTTCTGAATATATTTTGAAGGTGGAACTAATACGATTTCTGAACCAACACGATGTGGAGTGTGAGACAAAGATAGGAGTCATGGATGACTCCACAGTTTTTGGCTTGAGCAACTAAGAAGATGGAGTTGCCATCACTGATACTGGAAGATTGTGGATGGAGCAGGTTTGGGAAGGTGGCTATCAGGAGTTCAGTTTTGGACACATTTGGTTTGAAGTATTTATTTGATATTCAAGTGGAGATGAAAAGTAGGAAGTTGGATAGATGTGTGTGGCATTTGAGAGAGAGGTCTGGGTTGAAGATAGGAATTTAGGGATCATCAGTATATAAAAAAAAAAAAAAAACCCATTGCCGTTGAGTAGATTCCGACTCATAGCAACCCTATAGGACAGAGTAGAACTGCCCCATAGGGTTTCCAAGGAGCAGCTAATGGATTCAAACTGCCGACCTTTTAGTCAGCGGCTATTGCTCTTAACCACTGTGCCACCAGAGCCCCACATATAGGTGGTACTTAAAGCCATAGACTGAATGTGATACTACCAGAGTGAGTGCAGATTCAGAGAAGAAATCAGGTTACTCCGTTATTAAGAGGTAAGGGAGAAGAGGAGGAATCAGTAAAGGAGATTGAGAAGTAACAGGGACAACAAGAGATTGTGGGGTTCTTGAGCCAAGAAAGAAAGTGTATCAAGAAGAAGAATGATCAATTGTGTTAAATACTGCTGATCGGTCAAGTAAGATGAGGGTTGCAAAAAGATGAGGGGTGATTTATTGATATGAAGGTCACACAAGAGTAGTTTAAGTGTAGTGGTGTCAGTGGAATAGATTAAGAGAGAATGGGAGAAGAGGAATTAGTGACAGCAAGCACAGTCAACTCATCTGAGGAGTTTTGCTGCAAAAAGAGAGCAAAAAAATGGTGCTGTGGCTGAGGGTAGAGAGTGGAATCAAGAAAAAATTTATTGTTTTTTAAGATGGGAGAAATAATAGCAGGTTTTTTCCTTTGTTTAGTATTTGTTTTTTGAGGTGGTTTTTAGCCTTTCTCTCTTTCACTATTTTAAGTTTGAGCTTCTTTTTATGACAGTTTCTTGATGAGGTAAGGATGAACAGATGTAGAATGGACCTATACCATTTAATTATAATCGTTTCTCTGTTGTCTTTTTTATCTCTTTAAATATATTGTCTTAAAAAATTAAATACAATATTAAAAGACGTATAGAAATGGACTTCCTGACAAAATATTTTATGAAGTATGTCAGTATTGGATTTTGCCACAGTAAGAAAAAGTTGCCAGGGGAGAAAATCATCATGTGACTGGCTGTAGCAGTCCTTTCTCTCGTTTGGAAAGCTGAGAAGAAACTAAAGAAAAAAAATCAAAAATTTTTGGAAGAAAGGCCTGGCAATCTACTTCCAAAATTAGCCAATGAAAACCCTATGAATTACAATATAGAATATAGATATAGTGCTGCAAGATGAGCCTTATTGGTTGGAAGGCATTCAAAATAGAGAGTGGCCACAACAGTGTACTCGAGCATACCAGTGATCGTGAAGATGGCACAGGATCAGGCAGTGTTTTGTTCTGTTGTATACGGGGTAGCCGTGAGTCAGTGTGACTTGATGGTGACTAAACAACACAACAACGACAATGTACATACTATGTTTTGTTTATCCATTCATTATTAATGGACACTTGGTTGTTCCCACCTTTTGGCTAATGTGAATAATGCTACAATGAACACTGGTATACATGAAAAAAAATTCAAAAATTTTTGCATAGGGGCTAGCCCAATGATTCTCAACTAGGGACAATTTTGCAGTGTATGGAGACATTTTTGATTGTCATGACTGGAGGTAGTGGTGGTTCTACTAGCATCTAGTAGGTAGAGGCCAGGCATGCTGCTAAATATCCTACACTGTATAGGATAGTCCCCACAAAAAGAATTATCTGGTGCAGATTGTCAATAGTGCTGAGGTTAAGAAAGGCTGGGCTAGCTTTATCATTTTTCCATTCTTTCAGAGAGAAGCTAGGACATTACTTCTAAAAAAGGAATCCAGAGGAGTCTGCGTTATCTACCCCATTGTTCTATGTTTAGATGAGGCATGGCTTCTGAACATATAGTTAGGGTTCAAAATTAAAAAGACAGATATTTCTTTTTTTTTTTTTCACCTTTGCTGTCTCTTTTCCCCTCCTCTCTTCTTCCTACTTCTGTTGGTTCCCACTGTATATTACAGTTTTATAAACTAAGGGTGGTTTCCCATTGTTGTTTGCCGTCAAGCTGATTCTGGCTCATAGCCACTGTAGTACTCTGTACTATAGTACAGAGTAGAACTTCCCCATAGGGTTTCCTAGGCTGTAATCTTTATGGAAGTAGATTACAATTTCCCATTAGAGGAACATTGAACACTGGTCCTAAGTTCTTATGGAGTGAAAAATTTCCTGTAGGATCAAAAAATTAAAATCAAGTTTAAAAAGATGCAACTTAACATATAACTAATGTCTTTTAAAAACTCGAAGAATAGTTTATGTGAATTTTGTAATTCATTGGGTTGTTTCACTGTTAAAATCCAAAGGCAAAAATAAGATTTTAAAATTTTATTTTATTAAATATTTTATTAAATTTTTTTTTTATTTTTATAAAGCATTTTATAAAAGCATTTATATTTTATTAAAGCATTTGTCACTCTAGGGTTATTATAAAAATTCATAAGTTATATAGTAGGTATAAATTTAAAATATCAAAAATCACAAAAAATGATAAAAGCTACATACTGGACATTCATGCTTTACAAATTCTAGTGTTAACAGTATCTTTCACTTTGAATTAAGCTCTTTTTTCTTCTTTTTTGATGTTTTGGACTCTTTTTTTTTTCACACTTCCTATGTTTGGCTCCACAAGAACGTCATCACATTCTTTTCCCATGGCAGTGACATTGATTCTGCTGATTTAACACCTTTATTTCAGTGAAAGAGTATCAGTGAGTAAAGAAGGACTATCATGTTGTTAAAAAATATCTCTGGTCATAAATAAATGTGTCCAGGAGTATCTTAGCTGCATGAGGTGGGATGGACTTGAAGTTTTAAAGAATAGCTTTGGAATCCACCCCTCCCCCTATTCTTCCTAACCGCTAAGAAATTCTTACATCAAATATATATTTTGTAAAATTTTATGGAAAGTCTGCATTGAATAATTATCACGTTTAACACACACACACGCACACACACACACACACACACAGATACATTTTTATTTGGTAATATGTAGAAAGGAGCCCTGGTGGTGTAGTGGTTAAGAGCTACAGCTGCTAACCAAAAGGTCAGCAGTTCGCATCCAACGGCCGCTCCTTGGAAACCCTATGGGGCAGTTCTACTCTGTCCCATAGGGTCACTCGATGGTAATAGGTTTGTTTTTTGCTTTTTAATATATAGAAACATCAGAAAGATAAATGAAAGACGTTTGATTCACACGTCTAACTTTAAGATCAAGACCCTTTATGTTATAACCTTTTTAAATTCTCACTTCTTAGGTATGATGAAGAGTAACCAAATTAATAGATGATTCATAATTTTAGATGGGTCAAGAGAAGCGTATTTTACCTATTTGGGAAAAATTTTCAAGTTTTTGACAGCAGGGAAATGGTAGAAAAGTATACTAATTGTTGTTAGTTGCCTGGGCTCTGACTCATAGCGACCTTATGGATAACAGAATGAAATGTTGCTTGGTCCTGTGCCATTATCAAAATCACTGATATGTTTAAGTCCATTGTTTCGACTATCGTGTCAATCTATCTCATTGAGAGTTTCCATCATTTTCACTGGCCCTCTACTTTAGCAAACTTGATGTCTTTTTCTAGTGATTAGTCTTTCAATACTAATTATAAATAATCATTTATAAAGCAAGTCTTTGAGGAAGTCTAATGGGTAATACAGTGTCCCTGGATGGTACATGTGGTTAACATGCTCCAATGCTACCTGAAAGGTTGGAGGTTCAAGTCCATCCAGAGGCACCTTAGAAGAAAAACCTGTCAGTCTACTTTTGAAAAATCAGTCATTGAAAACCCTATGGAGCACAATTCTACCCTGACACACATGGGTTTGTCATGAGTTGGAATTGACTCAGTGTCAACTAGTTTGGTGGCAAAGTAGTTAAGAGCTCATCTGCTAACTATAAGGTTAACAGTTCGAATCCGCCAGCTGCTCCTTGGAAACCCAATGGGGCAAGTTTTACTCTGTCCTATAAGGTTGCTATGAGTTGGAATTGACTCAATGACAATGGATTAAAAAAAAAAAAACTTTTAAAGCTAACAGCTTATGTTGTATTAAAGGATTGGGATATCTTTTGAATATTTAGAGTTTTCATGAGTCCAAACTTCTTTCCCTTCAGTTGGCCCTATTTAGTAAGGCTTTATGCTTCATCTTGTACTCCTTAAAACTGGGTTTTTGTATATATCGAAGTGGAGAATCTTGAGAATTGTCATAGTTAGACCAGTGGCTCAGGAATCATCAGGAAGACCACTTGGTGGGGGTCAGATGATCTTTTAATAACTTTATGAGAGGGCTGTTTATGAATGATTTTCCTGAATAAATATCCAGTCTCGTGGAAACTTGGCATTGTATTAAATTCAAGGATGCTGTTTCTTGTAGTGACCACTGTTTTACTCAGTCTGCATTATGAGGATCTGTTGGAGAGGTTTCTCTGAAATATCACATTGTTAGTAGCCAACAGTGGACAAAAATGGACAATGTGGGTCATGAAACCTATTGTTTTTCCCAGTATGGGTTGACAGCCCGAAAGCTCACAACCAACTTTGAGCTCACTTCTTGATCAAGATTAGGGAATTATTAAGTCATGCACT
This sequence comes from Trichechus manatus latirostris, assembly GCF_000243295.1. Taxonomy (NCBI): domain Eukaryota; kingdom Metazoa; phylum Chordata; class Mammalia; order Sirenia; family Trichechidae; genus Trichechus; species Trichechus manatus. The sequence continues at coordinate 24,158,464 of NW_004443939.1, read as the reverse complement.
TGTGGCTTCATTTTGTTTTTCACATCTGTCTTAGTTATTTTGGGCTGCTATAACAGAAATACAACAAGTGGATGCCTTGAATAAAGAGAAATTTACTCTCTCACAGTCTAGGAGGCTAAAAGTCCAAATTCAGGGCACAACCTCCAGGAGAAGGCTTTCTCTCTCTGTCGGCTCTGGGGGAAGGTCCTTGTCATCAATCTTCCTTTGGCCTAGGAGCTTCTCCGCACAGGAACCCCAGGTCCAAAGGACACACTCTGCTCCCGGCACTGCTTTCTTGGTGGTATGAGTTCCCTACTCTCTGCTTGCTTCCCTTTCTTCTCTTGTAAGATAAAAGGTGATACAGGTCACACCCAGGGAAACTCCCTTTACATTGGATCAGGGATGTGACCTGAGTAAGGGTGTTACATCCCACCCTAATCATGTTTAACTTAACCTAACCTTGCCTCATTAACCACAGGCAGAGATTAGGATTTACAACATAAAGGAAAATTACATCAATCACAAAATGGAGGACAACCACATAATACTGGGAATCATGGCCTAATCAAATTGACACATATTTTTGGGGGACACAATTCAATCCATGACAACATCCTTATTCTTCTTTCCCCTCATTATTTCTCTTTATAAACTTTATTTTTTTGCATTGTATGTATTTTTATAAATCACTTGAACTATTCTTTGAAAGAAGATGGATTATAAACAAAAAATACTGGGTGAGACTAAGTTCACAAGGGTTAAATAATCTTCTTAAAGTTATAAACTAATCATTTGCAGAGTAGATATTTAAACCTAGATCTAGCCACAAACAATTCTGTACAAACAATATAACATTGAAAACATTTTGGGAAACAAATGATCCTACCATCCTGTCCCAGCGGCGACGGTTGTCATGACGGCGGAGACAGTAACCAAACACAACTCTTACAGAGAAGTGGGGCCAGGAGGGTCACTCTGAGGAGCTGACCCCAGCTTCAGTCCCAGGAGTTTATTTATAGTCAATACAGCAAGCAGTGAAGCAAATAACAGAACAATGGGCTTTGGGTGCGGGCAAGGGAGAAGGATTTCAGGTAAACAAGCCAATCAGTAAAGGGACAATAGGTTTGGGAAAACAAGTCGTGACAAGTCTCAACATGTTGGGGACAAGTCTCAACATGTTGGGGACAAGTCTCAACATGTTGGGGACAAGTCTCAACATGCTGTGCAGCATAGAGGCCTGTGGGGGCTGCAGTTGTCAATAGTGCAGCCATGTTTAAATGGCATATATCCCCATACCATCCTACCCCAACTTTTTTTTTTTTTCACTTTTGCTGGTTACCAGCTAGTCTTTGTTCATGTTTAATTTCCATAGTTGTGGTTTTCTTTAGTGGCATCTATATCTACCCTTTTGCACATGCTAAGAATCTGACTACACCTTCTTCCTCACAACCTCTTTTCCAGGCCCCTTTTCAACCTGATTAAGTCAGTCTCTACTATTGATCCTAAATATCTACTTGTCTTTACCTCTACTGCCACAGATGCAACTCAGAGCTCATCATCCCTAGTACAAATTAGAATCACCTATGCACTAGTCAGAGGAGACTTGGAGGCACAGGGGTTAAGTGCTGGGCTGCTAATGGAAAGGTCGGGGGTTTGAACCCACCAGCCGCTCCTTAGGAGAAAGATGTGGCAGTCTGCTTCCATAAAGATTATAGCCTTGGAAACTCTATGGGCAGTTCTACTATGTCCTATAGGGTCACTATGAGTTGGAATTGACTTGATGGCAATGGGTTTGGTTTGGTTTTTGGTTATGCACTAATTGGTCACCTTGCTTCCAGCCTAGATCGCCTCCAATTTATTTTGCACATGATATGCTACTACTAAGAGGCAGATTTCGTCATTTCACATCCCTAAAATCCAATAACAGTTCTCCATTATCTACAGAGGACAAAATCAAAATTCCTTAGCAAGGCATACAAGACTCTTCAGGACTTGAGCCATGATTACCTTTCCAGCTTCATCTCCCACAGCTTCCCCACATGCACCGTAGGCCTAATGATCCCACCACCCTAAATACTGGGTGCCACACACATTCTTTCATGCTTTCTGACTTTATGATGCTGTTCTGTTTGTTATTTGCTTTGTAGTGCTGAAAATTCCTATTTATCCTTCAAGATTCAGCTCAAAGGTCACTTTCTCTGTAAAACTTTGCTGATCTTCTCCTCTGAGCTCCATCCCTAGATGCACAATTAAGCACTTTCTCCTTCTTGCTCTCATAACATCTTGCACATATTTTATTAGAGCACTTCCATTGATTTAAAATGTCGAATTTGTATGTTCATCTCCTTTCTCAGTCCTCTGTGGGCCTTCAGCCCTACCTCTACCCTAAAGCAAAAGAAACCAAAAGTCTGACAGGAAATTAAAACAAACAAACAAAACAACAACAACAAAAAGATGCTGTCGAGTCGATCAGACTCATGGTGACCACGTGTGTCAGAGTTGTCAATGGCTGATATTTTGGAAGTAGATCACCAGGCCTTTCTACCTATGTTCGTTTGAGTGAACTTGAACCTTGCAGCCGAGTGTGTTAACCATTTGCACCTTCCAGAGACTCCAACAGGAATTTAGTCAAAGAGTCCCTCTAATCCACTTTTGCCTCTCATTGTTCTGGTGACACTATCAGGCAGTTTCAGGCCAATTGGTGCTTTGGTGCCTGAGAGAGTGGGGCCCTATTCCCAAGCCAGTCAGTTGGAAACGTTTAGCTCTTTCCCAGGTATCTTAGACTGGGTTCTCTAAAGCAAAACCAGTGCAGGGTGTAAATATGTATATATGTATATATAGAGAAATTTATATGAAGGAAATGGCTCTTGTGGTTGTAGAGGCTGGAAAGTCCCAAGTTGGTGGGTCAGGCTGGAGGCTTCTCCTGACTCATGTAGCTGCAGGTGCTGGTGAATCCAAGATCAGAAGTTCAGATAGCAGGCTTCTGGCTGTGGAGGCTGACAAATCCCAAGATCCACAGATAAGATGGCAGGTAAACTGCTAGCTAAAGTCCCGAGAACCAGAGGTCAGATGAACAGGAGGCAGCTGCAGGATCCAGAGTGAGGGAAAGCCAGTGAGCCTTGCCAGAAAGTCCACCTATATTGAATGCGGGCTACACCTCCAAGGAAATTCTCTTTCAACTGATTGTCTGCTCACAACAGAACTCATCATGGAGGTGATCACATTATATCAGGCTCATTATGGAGGTGATTACATCATTAAAAAGCTGCCAGACTACATCATAACTGCCAAACCACTGAGGATCATGGCCCAGCCAAGCTGACACACAACTTTAAGCATCACACCAGGGGTGCTTCTAATGTTACTCTCTACATTTTAGATTAATTTTCCTGGATCAAATATGGCTCTGTATCTATTGTCATGTGCCTAGAGTTGGACCTGAGTTTGTGGGATTGCAGCAGTAGAGGCTGCTACCTCAGTGCCTGGGATTTTCCATGTGCCTGTTTACCATCCCTGGTGGTGCAGTAGTTAAGTGCTTGGCTGCTAACTGAAAGGTCGACAGTTCGAACCCACCAGCTGGTCCTCAAAAGAAAGATGTGACAGTCTGCTTCCATAAAGATTACAGACTTGGACACCGTATGGGGCAGTTCTACTCTGTCCTATAAGGTTGCTATGAGTCGGAATCGACTCAATGGCAATGGGTTTTGTTTCTTTGGGGGGTGATTTGCTATCCACTTCTCTAGCTCCCTCTGTAGAGGCTATTCTTGATACACACTACTAGGCTATGGAGGGTCCTGATTATATGATATTTATCGTTTTACCCCAAATATCTAGTACATTTCTGGGCATATGACAGATAATAAATATTGAATGAAATAAGCATATATATTTCTCTATATTTTATACATTCTTCATAATTTTAATGGTGTGATAATCAATTGCATTGCTTTAACATCCTGGCATACTGAACTGAATTTTTCATATCTTCTCTGCAAATATAAGGTTCTAATGAACATCTTTGAAAATTTACTTTTTTTTTTAGTACCTCTTTAGGATAAAGAAATTCAGTAACATCTGAGTCTAAAAGTTAAGTGTGGCCAATATAAGAGAAAGTTAATTTGTTATTAATATATCCAGGGACCGGGACTGATTGGATGTTAGAAGATTTGGTGTTAATCCTAGCTCTAAATCTTAATCGCATTATCTTGGAAAAATGTTATAAATTCTCAGAAAGTTAATTACTCTGTGGATAAAATGTGTAATAATAGCTTGAGCTCTAAGAAAAAGGTGCAGAAGAAAGTGATGGTAAGTTAGCTTCCTTTAGCTGGAGTTCCTAAAGTTTATATTTCAGATATCATTCATTTTCTTTCTATCCTATGTTCTGTCCTTTATTGATGGTAAATTTTCACATGCATGTGAAATTAATTTGTAAACTTCTTGAAAGTAGAGACTACTAAATCTTTTTGATGATGCCTAACAGTACATATTTAATAATTTGCTGAATGAATGTATGAATAAATTTTAAGATGCAGTTCTTTTAAAATTATGCCTGTGAATGGAATAGAGCACTAGTGCAGACTATTGAAAGGAGCCCTGGTGGCATAATGGTTAAGTGTTCTGCTGCTAACCAAAACGTCTGCGATTGGAACCCACCAGCTGCTCCATGGGAGAAAGATGTGGCAGTCTGCTTCTGTAAAGTTTCAGACTAGGAAACTCTATGGAGCAGTTCTGCTCTGTCCTGTAGAGTCATCAAGAGTTGGAATCGACTTAGCAGCACACAACAATAGCAGACTATTGAACCAGAACTCATAGATCCAGCTCAGAGCGGGTATTGCTTCTTCTTGTAGTAGGAAGGGTTCCCAAACCATGCCTGAATAATCCATAATGTGAATATATTTCTGGATAATCAGGAATTGACTATTTTTTTTTAAAGTTTTTGCAATTTCAGATAGGAAACTGTTCAACTCATCAGAAGTTGTTTATTGTAGTAGAAAGCTGGTTCCACGATCCAGAGGGAATAAATAACAATAACTTCTGAGTCAGGGCCTATGAGATGTTTTTGAAACACTGAAATCTGGTATGCTTTGGATAGGAGAATTCTCATTTAAAAATATATAAATGGAATGGCAAGGGGTGAACAAAGTATTAAAGGCTGCCCTTAGGCAATGTTTTCTCCATCACTGTCACCTAGGGACAAAAGTTTCTAGTAAATAACTTTTTCTTGTTTGCAATCTTTAAATTTTCATTACTACAGAATTATTTCTGAAATACCTGAAGAGATTATTTTCCCCTTCCTTCCTTCCTCAATGGCAGTGGGTTTGATTTTCTTCTCTTTTCCTTCATTCTTTCTTTTGCTATACTTTTCTTCTTATTTTGAGTTAATCTTAGGTAACAACAACAATAAAAACATCAAGTTGATTCTGACTCATGGCAACCCCATGTGTTGCAGAGTAGAGCTGAGCTCTATTGGGTTTCCAAGGCTGTGACCTTTCAGAAGCAGATTGCCAGGCCTTTCTTCTGAGGTGCCTCTGGGTGGGTTTGAACTGCCAATCTTTCAGTTAGTAGTTGAGTGCTTAACAATTTGCACCACCCAGGGACTCCCAAAAAGTAATTTATTGAAACTGGTTTCATTAAAAACTGTAGATCTGTAATGCTAGGTATAATTTTAAAGATTGTCAAAAGTAATTTATATGTTCAACTTTACATGTTTCACTGAAATCTGGGGCAACATGTTATCCCTTGAACAACCAACCTTATTTTTAGTTTGTTATTATTTAACACGGTGGGTTTAATTCTCTCTCTCTCTTTTTTTTTTTTTTTACTAAAATGATCTAAAAAAAGAGTACTATGTTCCTCTGTTTCTGTTGCACTATTCACTTTCTTGCAAGGTATAAAACCTTCATAAATGTTATCTCATTTATCTTCAAAAGTCAGGGAGGGGAAATTTGAAGATGTTACTTTTCCCATTTCTAAAGATGAAGAGGCATAGCATCTCTGTTGCTTACTATCAGTTCACATATAATCTAATGATTTCATTATAAATCTGAATATATTTTTACATTTGACATATTGACACTCTTTTAAAAGGTTGACCTATGAATGAAATGTTATTAAGACTGAAATTCAACTTTCCTAACTTTTAGTCTTATTATTTTTCTATTGTACAAGCAGCCAGATATTATGTGAAAGATGGGGAAAATTCTCTTTTTTAAAATGTCTTTTCATTTGGAGATACTAATGACATTTGAATATGACTTAGATGATTCTTAACGCTATCTTTAAACATGTTCTTTTGTTTTTTTTTTCTTCAGAACTTCATTTTGAAATTTTTCAAAGGCTGATATATTTCCATTTATGTTGTTAGTTTCTTTTACCTTCTTTAATATTGATTGCGAAGTTCATGTGACTGGTGCTCAGTATATTCTGAAAATGGTGTAACTTGAAATAGTCAGCAATATAAAAGTCTAAAGTTCTAAGATCATGTCCAACTGAATTTCTAATTAGCAAACTGTGATATGTAGTTGTTAAACTTCTGGAGACTGTTAAAAGAGGAAGAAACCTTAGAAATGGTTTAGCTCAATATCGTTTGAAGATGAGGAAACTTGGCCAGAGAAGTTAAAATTACTTTCCCAGAGTCACACAGCCAGTACTTGGGCAAACCAGAGTTAAATTTCAGATCTGATTTTCATTCCAGTGCTACTTTTCATCACATGCTCTGGAATTTGCTCTGGTGTCCATGCGATGACAAGGCAGATGGAGCAACAGAGGCTTTTCATTTATGGCCTGGGATAGATAGAGTATTATTGTGTGTGTGTGTGTGTGTGTGCATGTCTGTGTGATGTGTGTGGGTGCATGTGTGCAGTTCTTCCAATCCCAGTGTTAACAGTACAGGAAAGGTGCTTAAACTTTGCTTACTCATTAGTGCCTCAATCTGAACTTAAACTTTTTTTCTGATATCCGTTGTCAATGTTCCCATACCACTTTGGGTTTCACTTGCTTTAGCATTTATCCAACTGTATTGTGATTGCATGTTTACGTCTCTTCCTTCCCTATTACACTGTACACTTCATGCCTTGTTCATGGTTGTGTCTTCAATGGCTGCCAGCACAGTGCCTTACTCACTCTTGGTGCCTCACAATTATTTGGATATAGATACATGAATATAAATATCCTCTAATAAATAAATATAAATAATAAATGGATAGGTAAATAAAAATGCAAACATTATCTTTATTTAGTCAGAAAAACAATAGGGAGTAGGTATAGGAATCAGATATCCTATTTTAGGAAGAACAATCCTAAACTTTGTTTCTCAATTTAGTTTCCCATCACGCCTCGTTACATGTTCCCCAAATAATCTTTTTTAAATCTTTTTTTAAATACATTTTGAAGACATCTTCCCAGAGCCTACACCATTTTTTTTTCCTGGACTTTGAGGTCAGACAGATATCCATTAAATTCTAGGTATGTGATGTTGGGCAAGTTACTTAACCTCTTTGAACTTTACTTTCCTTATCTGAAAAATGGGGATGTCTTAGTCATGTAGTGCTGCTCTAACAGAAATACCACAAGTGGATGGCTTTACAAAGAGAAGTTTATTCTCTCACAGTCCAGTAGGCTACAAGTCCAAATTCAGGGCATCAGCTCTAGGAGGCAGCTTTCTCTCTCTGTTGGCTCTGGAAGAAGGTCCTGGTGATACATCAGTCTTCCTTTGGTCTGGGAGCTTCTCTGCACACGAACCTCAGGTCCAAAGGATGCGCTCTGCTCCTGGCACTGCTTTCTTGGGGGTATGAGGTTCCCATGTGTCTCCGCTCACTTCTCTCTTTTATATCTCAAAAGAGACTGCATTAAGACACTATCTCATCTTGTCAACCTCATCAGTATAACCTCATCACAGTGATAGAATTTACAACACGTAAGGAGATCACATATAATCTCATCATAGTGATAGAGTTTACAACACATAAGGAAATCACATCAGATTACACAATCATACAATACCGGGAATCATGACCTAGCGAAGTTGCTACACACATTTTTTTGGGGAACACAGTTCAATCCATGACAGGGGACAATAATACCTACCTAATAGGACTATTGTGAGGATTAAATGACTTAAGAGATGGAAAAGTATATAGCATCATGTTCTATGCAGTTGGTCTTTAATGCTCATTTTCTTTTCCTTTCTCTTTTTCTGCCTTCTTCCCTCCCTTTCTCCTTGCTGCCTGCCTTCTTCCTTTATTCCTTCATTCTTTCCTTCTCCTATCTTTCCTTTTCTGGAAATGAGGGAACTACAGAAAATAATAAGCATATTCAAAGCTGGATTTTTTTTATAGTAAAGGTGATCTACCCAGTGAATTAGCTTCCAGCTTTAGCTTGCCTCTAGGTCAGCCTCTGTTTTTTCACCCTTGTTTTTCTCTGCCCTATTTGTGTCCACAACTTACCAGGTTTGCCTTCTGTTTCCTACATTAGCTTGCCTGAAATCTAATTATTCTGCCATATGCTGATGGTCAACAAGTACTTCATAGCAAGATAGCAGCAAAGGGAGAGAGTGAGAGCAGGGGAACCTGGGAGTACCAGAGGCAGTAAAAACTCTAAGAGGTTGTGTTGATTGCAGGTGGTTGTTCCAGGAGCAGAGTCTTGGGAATGACATTCAGTGCCCCACTACAAAGAAACAGGGGAAGGTCACACCTGTTTGTTTTTCTTGCTCCTGACTGTTAAGAATACTGTTTCATTATCTTTCAGTCAGGCTATTATAGTTAATGTTTAAAACAGGCATATTGTATAAAGAAGGAGCCCTGTTGGTGCGATGGTTAGGCACTCGGCTGCTAACTGGAGAGTTGGCGGTTTTAACCCACCTGGTGGATCTTTGGGAGAAAGACCTGCTAATCTGCTTCTGAATGATTACACCAAGAAAACCCTATTGGGTAGTTCTACTCTGTCACATGGGGTCACTATGAGTTGGAATTGACTCAACGGCACCCAACAACAACAATGTAAAAATAATTGCTGAACCACATAATTGAATTAAAGAAAATTATAAAAATAAATTACTATCAAAATAGCTGAAGGAAAGGGATCTCTCCACACAGACAATTTCTAGGTATAGAAACTGAGCTAACATGAGGAAACAGTCATTTGGTAGCTACTGGTGAGGCTCGGATTAGATACTGAATGATCTGGCCAAGAGTTAAGAAGTAAGTCTTCAAGAGTGTTTGGTTCAGAGTGAGACTATCTTTTACTCTTAGTATACCACTAACTATCTGTGTGACCTGAGCTCTCAGGTTACAAAATGCTGTCTGTAAAACACATTATTATCTGCTTGTAAATTGTTGCTATTGATATTATTTCTTTGGCTTAAGACCAAATTTTGTTCAGGAGGTTGGTGGGAGAAAGGTGAGTACCCCTGCTTAATGATCTCAGTTGAATCCTCTAATGCAGTGGGGGACTGTCCTGTGCATAGTAGGATGTTTAGCAGCAACGCTGACATTTTACATGCTGTAAAACCCTTCCCAGTTGTGGCCAACAGAAATGTCTTCTGACATTGCTTGATGTCTTCTGGGGTCTATCTCCCCTATTTTGGTAACTGCTGCTCTAATGAAAGAGAGATGAAAGGGAGACGATTGTCTGTATGCCTCTAGAATTTCCTGTGGAGTCACCATGAGACTTACAAAAAATTGATCACAAAATTTATGAAAGAGAGATGAAAGGGAGACGATTGTCTGTATGCCTCTAGAATTTCCTGTGGAGTCACCATGGGACTTACAAAAAATTGATCACAAAATTTACCCTATTCCAAATAGAGTTTTCATTCATTCGTTAAGCATTTTATTGACTATCTGCAAGTGCTTCACTAGACCTTGGCCGTATAGAGATAATTACTACCTGATCCCCACCTTCAAGGTGCTTGTTCTCTATTAAAAGGAGAAAGTAGTGTCTTAACAGTTCAATACAAGGCTGTTGAGTGCAATGATATGTTTCAAGTCTATTTAAGGTACAGTGGGACTGCAAAGGTGTGTTCTATTCACCCTATGGGGAGGGTGTTAAGGCTTCACTGAGGAGGTAGTAATGGTATTTGATTATAATTCAAGCTACCAAACAAACTTCCCTGACATCTACAATACAGCATTTTGATACTGTATTTTTTGCCTGTTGTCTGTTTTTATTTTATATGTATACAATTTCATACATATGATTAATGCTTCTTTAATGCAGTGATTCTCAAAGTGTGATACCTAGACCAGCAGCATCAGAATCACCTGGGATCTTGTTAGGAATGCAAATTCTTGGGCTCCACTTCAGACTGACTAAATCAGAAACTCTGGAGGTGGGGCCCAGAAATATGTGTTTTTACAAGTCCCGCACTCTGCCCCTAGCGATCCTGATGTGTGTTTAAGTTTGAGAACCACTGCTTTAATAATTCACTGATTAATTCTTAAATGTGTTACATAAAATCATTTTAAAAATAAATATGTACAAAATAATGTTTTTAAAAAGCGATGTATAATCTGTATGTTTACATAAAACGTGCTAAATTCCTTTATACGTTATGTCATTTAATCTTCACAACAATCCTAGGAGGGAGTTTAGTAGTTCTTAGCCCTGCATTTGTTTCTAAATTCCTATGTGGCTTAAAAAATGTAACTGCCTAGGCCTTGCCTCAGGCCTACTGAATCTGAAGCTATAGGAATTCTGATGTGTACTGTGATTGAGAACCACTGACGGAGATATTCTTATTTTTATATTTTACGTACATGAAAATTGAGGCTTAGTGAGGATATAAAATTTGACTAGAGGTTCTGACTGGAGGATGAGGCTGAACAAACATTTCATTTATTTATTTATTCAGCAAATACTTATTGAGTGATGTTGCGTGATTATTGAGTTCATCTGACTTCAAATTCTGAGCTCCTAATCATGCCAGTAAATTCGATGTGTGTGATCTATCATAAAAAAAAAACTAAATGTTTTTTAAGGAGAGAGAGAGTGCTAATATTTGCAAAGTGGTTTAAAGTTTCTTTACAAAGCATCACAACCTTGCAAAGTTATTATCATTGCTGTTTTACAAATGAGGAAACCAAGACTGAATGAGATTATGTGATTTGCCTAAAATTATACAGCCAGAAAGTCCTAAGGCCAAGGGTGTGAATCTGGGTTGTCTGACTAAATTTTAGGCTTTTCCCACTACAGTTTAATTGCATATTTATGTATAAAATTAGAATAAGGAAGCTGAGTTAAGTGAATTTTACAGGATTAATTATCTTCCTGATCATTAAATTTACTGACAAAAAAAAGCATAGTATTCATAGTTACATTTTAGTCTCCTAAATCTTAAAGAAATTGTCAGTGAATTACCCATTCTTCCAGATATGAAGACTCTACCTTTTCTAATTAGCTAGTACTGACGGGGCAGTGATTAAGAGCTCGGCTGCTAACCAAAAAGTTGACAGTTCAAATCCACCAACCACTCCTTGGAAACACTATGGGGCAGTTCTACTGTGTCGTACAGGGTTGCTGTGAGTTGAATCAACTCGACAGCGACGGGTTTATTTGTTTGTTTTTGACAGTACCCTAATTCATTGATAATTCAGAATCCATTTGCCAACTTTACTATGATATGGAATTTTTTTTTTTTTATTGTGCTTTAGGTGAAAGTTTACACAACCAATTAGTTTCTCATTAAATAATTAATACACAAATTGTTTTGTGACATTGGTTGCCAACCCCATGACGTGTCAACACTCTGCTCTTCTTGACCTCGGGTTCCCCATCTCCGTTCTTCATTTTTCCTGTCCCTTCGTGCCTTATCTTTGCTTTTGGGCTGGTGTGTCCATATAGTCTCATATAGATGGTTGAACTATATATGTTTGAACTCTATACGTTATTGTTTGTTTATAGGCCTATCTAATCTTTGGCTGAAGGGTGAACTTCAGGTGTGACTTTAGTACTGATTTAAAAGGGAGTCTGGGGGCCGTACTCTCTGGGTTTCTCTAGTCTCCGTCAAACCAATAATGCTGGTCTCTTTTTGTGAGTTTGAATTTTGTTCTACATTTTTCTCCCACTTTGTCCAGGACTCTCTATTGAGACCTCTGTCAGAGTAGTCTTTGGTGGTAGCTGGGCACCACGTAGTTGTTCTGGACTCAGTCTAGTCTAGTGAAGGCTGTGGTAGTTGTGGTCCATTTGGACTAATCCTTCCCTGATGTCTTTGGTTTTCTTCATTCTCCCTTGCTCCAGACAGGGTGGGACCAGTAGATGTATCTTAGATGGTGGCTCCCAAGCTTTTAAGACCCCAGATGCTACTCACCAAAGTAGGGTGTAGAAAATTTTCTTTTTAAACTATGTTATGCCAATTGAGCTAGATGTTCCCTGAGACCATGGTCCCCAGCGCTCAGCCCAGTAACTTAATCCCTGTCCTTTTGTTTGTGATTGGCTTATTTCAGTCAGCATAATGCCCTCCAGATGCATCCATGTTGTGAGATGTTTCACAGTTTCATCATTGTCCTTTATGGTTGCATAGTATTTCATTGTGTGTATATACCATAGTTTGTTTATGCATTCATCTGTTGATGGGAACCTGGGTTGTTTCCATATTTTGCTATTGTGAATAATGCTGCAGTGAACATGGATGTGCATATATCTATTTGTGTGACGGCTCTTATTTCTCTAGGATATATTTCTAGGAGTGGGATAGCTGGATCTTGTGGTATTTCTATTTCTAACTTTTTAAGGAAGCACCATATCATTTTCCAAAATGGTTGTACCATTTTGCATTCCCACCAGCAGTGCATAAGAGTTCCAATGTCCCTACAGCCTCTCCAGCATTTGTTATTTTCTATTTTTTTGATTCGTGCCAGTAATGTTGGGGTGAGACGGTATCTCATTGTAGTTTTGATTTGCATTTCTCTAACGGCTTGTGATCGAGAGCATTTCCTCATGTGTCTGTAGCCACCTGAATGTCTTCTTTGGTGAAGTATCTGTTCATATCCTTTGTCCATTTTTTTAATTGGATTATTTGTCTTTTTGTTGTTGAGTTGTTGGATTTTCCAATAGATTTTAGAGATTAAACCTTTGTCGGGTATGTCATAGCCAATTTTTTTTCCCCAGTCTGTAGGTTCTCTTTTTACTGTTTTGGTGAAGTCTCTTGATGAGTGTGTTTCATTTTTAGGTGATCCCATTTATCTAGCTCATCTTCTGGTGTTTGTGTATTGTTAATTATAGTTTGTATGCTGTTTATGCTGTATATTAGGGCCCCTAGTGTTGATCCTATTTTTTCTTCCATGATCTTTATAGTTTTGGGTTTTGTATTTTGATCTTTGATCCATTTTGAATTTGTTTTTGTGTATAGTGTGAGATACAGGTCCTGTTTCATTTTTTTACAGAAGGATATCTAGTTTTGCAAGCACCATTTGTTTAAAAGACTGTCTTTTCACCATTTAATGTACTTTGGGCCTTTGTCAAAGATCAGGTGACTGTAGGTGGATGGATTTACATCTGGGTTCTTGATTCTGTTCCATAGGTCAATGTATCTGTTATTGTACCAGTACCAGGCTGGTTAGACTACTGTAGAGGTATAGTAGGTTCTGAGGTCAGGCAGTGCAAGTCCTCCTACTTTATTCTTTTTCTTCAATAGTGCTTTGTTTATCCAAGGCCTATTTCCTTTCCATAAAAATTTAATGATTAGTTTTTACATCTCATTATAGCATGCTGTTGGTATTTGGATTGGGATTGCATTGTATTTGTATTTGGGTAGAATTGACATTTTCATAACGTTGAGTCTACCTATCCATGAACATGGTATGTTTTTCCATTTATGTAGGTCGTTTTTGTTTTCTTGCAGTAGTGTTTTGTAGTTGTCTTTGTATAGGTCTTTTACATCCCTGGTTAGATTTATTCCTAAGTATTTTATTTTTTTAGTGGTTTTATAAATGATATTACTGTCCTGATTTCCTTTTTGTAGTTCTCTTCATTGGTGTATAGGAATCCAACTAATTTTTGTATGTTTATCTTGTATCCTGCTACTCTGCTGAATCTTTCTATTAGTTCCAGTAGTTTTCTTGTGGAGTCTTTAGGGTTCTGTATGTATAGTATCATATCATCGGTGAATACGGGTAGTTTTACTTCTTCCTTATCAATTTGAATGCACTTTTTTTTTTTTGATGCCTTATTGCTCTAGCTAGGACTTCCAGTACAATATTAGATAGGAGTGGTGATGAAGGACACCCTTGTCTTGTTCCGCTTCTCAGGGAGAATGTTTTAAGACACGCTTCATTGAGAATGATGTTGGCTGTTGGTTTTGTGTAGATGCCCTTTATTACGTTGAGGAATTGGGGATTTTATATTCTAACGTAATGGGATACTTGAACTTGTTTGCCAGTGTGTTGACTGAGGCAGACAGATTTATTTATTTCAGAAAGAATGTGGTTAAGATAGTGCTGCTCTTGCTGTCACCACCTTTTTAATTACCTTCTTTTTATGCCCTTTCCACCTAGGGCTAGATCACAGAAGAAACTTAATAATGAGACAGGTTCATTCTAAATGGACAGAGTCATTTGGGGTGAAGGCTGTAAGTCCTTTATTTTGGATTTTTCTTCTTCAGATAGTTGCATGGCATTTCAGAAAGACAAATTATCATTTCAGGAGCTTTATTCAAAAGTCAATTTACATGTAAAACAGGGTATGGAATAGGAATTGTCTTATCTTAGAATTTGAGACCCCAAAACTTAGACCATTGGGTGACAGTGACCTCCCTATTTCAAAGATAAGTGCTAGACACAACCCCACAGGAATTACTGAAAGGTGGCCAGACCACCAATCCTCTCATCTGCCTCTGTTCAATAGAGAGATTCATTAAAGATTCTTTGAAGGGAATTCACAGGTGTAGAGAGCAATGTGGCATTTCCTTTCTCCTCTTTTACAGGGCTTTTTAAACTTTTTTACAGGCTTTTCTCACCCCTATCAAGTGTTGGGGAGCCCCAAGAGTACTGTTCATAAAAATAAGGTTATCTATCAAATGGTAGACTGGATTCTTAGTCCCTGACTAGATGCTTGCAAAGTGTAGAAACTAATGGGCCTTTTCATGCCTCTAAAAGAGCAGAATGTGAGCCTGTTCTTGGGAGAACTTGACATGTGCTCACCAGTAGAGGTCAGCTGAAGAGTTAATTGCCGATTGCAAGAAATATGCTAGGGCATTGGACCTTGCTGAGGATCTCCCAAGAATCTACAAATATGTATTGAGAAATCCAATATTTGGAAGTGTGCCGTGACAGGGAACATTTGACAGCCAAAAGAGAATTATAAACATGATCCCCTTTTATTTCTCCCTGCTGCCTCCTAGGATCCAGAAGTGAAAAGGGTGAGGGGAGGGGAAGGAAGGAGAGAAAGTAAGAAGGAACAAAGAACAGAACAGAGTCCTTCCCAAGCCCTGCCACGGCTCTTCCCCTCCCACACAGCAGGAGTCATTCCTGAGTTGGCAGGAGGGGAGAAGCTCTAAATCAAATATTAGATTAATGCTTTGATTTAGAAAAGTCTGAACTTTTTAATACGTGATGACAAAACTGTTATTGTGGAAAGAAATTTGAAAGAGATGCTGTCAAGTGTAGAGGAGGAGACGTGAGAGTGTATGAATGCTGTGAAGGGAGAGAAATGAAGCCGTTTCCTGACTGCAGCAGAGTCCAGCTCATTCAATGATGAATAATGAAGGGCTCAGGTTTTGCAGCAGATAACTTATAAGAAAAAGAAAGGGATGGAGGAGGATCCTGTATTCAGCAAATAGGATCCTCCTCCACCCCTTTTTCTTTCTGCTTTCTGAATTAAAAATCATTCAGAAAACCATTGTAGTAGGGACCCTCCATTTAAATGAGGGACTAAATTAGTTTCCATGATATTTTCAAACTTCAAAACTTTATACTTTTATTGGGAGGAGTAGTGGTGTTCTCAAACTTTTTAAAATTTTTAGATAATTATAGATTCACAAGCAGTTTTAAGAAATAATACAAAGAGATCCAATGTACCCTTCACCCAGGTTCCTCAAATGGTAACATCTTATGTAACTATAGTATAATATCACAACTAGAAAATTGACATTGATACCATCTTTTGACTTTATTCAGCTTTCACGAGTTTTACATGCACTCACTTGTGTGTGTGTATTTAGTTTTACACCATTTTATCACGTGTACATTCGTGTGACCTCCCCTATAGTCAAGATACAGAATACTTAGTCAAGTGTAGAGACCTTACTTCCTTTAAGGCCCTTTTATCTTTTTCCTATTGTTTTGTTTTGATAGGTTGTAGCCAAGAATAATTTTTCAGATCTCAATATGCTTTTGTATATAACCGGGGCTCAAATATTAACTTTGGAAGGCTGTCTATCTTTCCCACATCACCCTATCCAATATATGTAATTTTTATGAGTTATTATAGGGGGGTTTCCATTATAATTCTGAAATTACATTCTCCATTGCTGACAATGCAGCTTTTAAGTTGTTGTTACTAATAGTGGCATTAACTAGTTGGTGTTTTTATTACTTTATGCCAGTGGACCAAAATGACTCAAGTCTTTTGAATATAGGACAGTTCATTTAGCAAGTTCCATCATTTCTTTAAAGCCAAGACACAACATGGAACAATTTTGACAGATAGATTCCTTGATCAATTTTTAGACAACGAGCTTTGATTTTTGAAAAATCTTGATCATATGTTGTAATTTAAGTGCTAGTTTCCTGCTCCAGTTTCTTGTTGAAGCCTTTGCCTACTAATGCTTATGGCCCTTGATTCTTTTTTGATAACGAAAGAATTAGATCATTAGAGTCATTATATGTTGAATTTGGGTGCTGTCATCAGCCTTCAGAGTCTGGCTTCTCTGATTTTAAAATGGAAAAAATTAAGAAATAACTTTTAAAAGAATTCCATTGCCTTTTGATAGTTCTGACTTTTTGATATATGCTGATAGCTAGATGCCATGAATGGTAGGTATCTGAGAAAGAAAGTATGCCTTTCCTCCCCACAGGCATTAATTCTATCTTGTAGTTTTTTATTTTTAGAAAAATTCTTCTTTGTACAAAATGATAAATGTACTGGTTCTAACTCATTATTCTCTTTAGGGCCTACAAATCCTTACACAGAACTAACTTAGTAGCATCAAGGTCCTTAGTGTTAATAAGCTTGGTTATATAGTGCTTAGTCTATTTCTTGTCCATGGGCAAGGGATTATAGTCCTTGTGGTTGAAACAACATAAGGAAACACAAATATTTGCACCTGACTCTTGAATCACAGTTTTAGAGCTAATCATATAATGAGAAGTTCAACTGTATCTGCTTGAAGCCAAAAAAATCCACCAAACCCATTGCCTTTGAGTTGATTAGACTCGTACCAACCCTATAGGACAGAGTAGAACTGCCCTATGGAGTTTCCAAGGAACACCTGGTGGCTTTGAACTGCTGACCTTTTGATTAGCAGCCAAGCTCTTAACCTATGCGTGACAAGGGCTCCCTCTGCTTTAACCCATTGCCCTCGAGTTGATTCCGACTCATAGCAACCCTATAGGACAGAGTAGAACTGCTACGTAGGGTTTCCAAGGTACAGCTTGTGGATTCAAACTGCCAACCTTTTGGTTAGGAGCCAATCTCTTAACCACTGTGCCACCACGGCTCCAGCTCTCTGCTTTACAGGGTGGTATTCATTGTTCAGCATGCTGCAGCTTTTGCTTGTCATTGGCTAGGCTCATAAATCCTACAGATGTCTATAAATATTCTTAGGATATTGGCTTAGAATTTTGTCTTTTTCTCCTCTTATGTTAGTAGTCTAGCTGGCACCTGGATCTTTTGGCCCTAGATAAATATTCTTTTTACTCTATCCTGTAGGTAGTCCTTGTTTCTTGTTATGTTGTTGTTAGGTGTTATCTAGTTAGTTCCAACTCATAAAGACCCTATGGACAACAGAACAAAACACCGCCCAGTCCTGCGCCCACCATCTTCACAATCCTTGTTATGCTTGAGTCCATTGTTGCAGCCATTGTGTCAATCCATCTCATTGAGGGTCTTCCTCTTTTTCACTGACCCTCTCCTTTACTAAACATGATGTCCTTCTCTAGGGACTAGTCCCTCCGGATAACATGTCCAAAGTATGTGAGTTGAAGTCTCACCATCCTTGCTTCCAAGGACCACTTTGGCAGTACTTCCAAGGCAGATCTATTTGTTCTTCTGACAGTCCACAGTATATTCACTATTCTTCATCAACACCATAATTCAAAGACATCAATTTTTCTTTGGTCGTCCTTATTCATTGTCCAGCTTTTGCATGCATATGAGGTGATTAAAATATTATGGCTTGGGTCAGGCACACCTTAATCCTCAAAGTGACGTCTTTGCTTTTGAACACTCTAAGGAGGTCATTTGCAGAGCGGATTTGCCCATTGTAGTATGTCCTTTGATTTCTTGAATGCTGCTTCCATGGGTGTTGATTGAAGATCCAAATAAAATGAAATCCTTGACAACTTCAATATTTTCTCCATTTATCATGATGTTGCTTATTGGTCCAATAGTGAGAATTTTTGTTTTCTTTATGTTGAGATGTAATCCATACTGAAGGCTGTAGTATGTGATCTTCATCAGTAAGTGCATCAAGTCCTCTTTACTTTCAGCAAGCAAGATTGTGTCATCTGGAGGTAGGGCCAAGATGGCAGAGTAGTCAGATGCTTCCTGTGGTCCCTCTTACAGCAAAAACCCCCCAAAACAAGTGAATTGATTATATATGACAATCTAGGAGCTGTGAACATCAAAGCAAAGTTGTAAAATTGGACTGAGCGGGAGGGGAAGGGAGAAATGGTTCAGAAGCAATGCAGAATTGCCAGACCTGAGCCGGTGGGAACTGGCACCCTTCAGCCCAGATAGGCTGGCATGCGCGGTGAGGCAAGCAGTGGCGCTCAGGATGCGTTTTCCACAGTGGGAGAGCCTAAGCAGCAGAGAGTCTACTCACACCTCCAGAACCAGTGAAAAGTGGCGCTCAATAGGCAAAAGACATGTACATGTGTCTAACCTATCACGTGGATCAAAAACACCCCCTTTGGGAAAAACCTCTCTCCCATTTACCTGTCCCCTCCCTGCTCTGCACGGGGTTCCTGGCAAGCTTCAGTGATTGCCTATTGCTGAGTCCCCTGGGCTGGAAGTAGGACTCGTCACGCACCCTGAGTCATTCTACTGGCCTTGGAGAGGGAACAAATTAACAAACAGGAAAAAATAAGCTGCCAGCTCTTCTAAGCTGGGAATTCAGGATAGGCACAGCTCCTTTGCCTAGGCACAGGCATAAGGGGTCCACGGACTTTGAATGCCTTTCACCCCCGCATAGACCTGTGTGGGCCCATTTCGACAGTGTAGGCCCTCATTACTACAGTACAACAGGGTATATACCTGAAATCTAACTTCAACTGTTTCAGCTATATGGTGGAGTGGCAGGTTTGTGATATTTGACACCACTATGCCCGTTGAGCAAGGTCCTCACCTACCCACATCAGGGGCCTGGGGACTAGAGGCTTCATCCATATCACCTAGCCACCCATGACAGGGGTCCAAGAATAAGTGGTGCCTCTCAGTCCTTACAGCCAACAGCAATGGGTGCCCATAGTCCAGCTGCAAAACCCACCCACCTATGTGCTCTAGGAACAGGGACACGCTTTCCTCCCAGACACTTAGGGGCAGCCATCATCCCCATGGCTTGCACAGCACGTGACCTCCTACTGCAGCCAGATACCTGTGCCTACACCAATCATCCCTGCCCATCTAGGACTATAGGTGAGAGCCTCCACCACACACTTGGTGACTGACTACCTGGACACCTGAGCTGAATCTATACAAGAAAAGTAAACAGACTCCTGGGTTCACATACTTAGTGACATATCTGATCACCTGGTAACAGGACGTTAGATCTTCAAAGGTGCCAATAATCCAACTAGCTCACATGAGCAACCTATTTAAGCATATTAAAACAAAAAAAAAAAAAAGAAGCTAGGACACAGTAAGCAAACATAAAATAAATATAATAACTTACTGATGGCTCAGAGACAACAGTCAATATCAAATCACATAAAGAAATAGACTATGATGGCTTCAGCAAGCTCCCAAAAAAGAATCAAGAAATTTTCCAGAGGAAGAGAACTTCTTGGAATTACCAGAGGTAGAATACATAACATTAATATGCAGAACTCCTCAAGAGATCAGGAACGCAATCAAGCCAAACACAGAATGAGCCAAGGAACACACAGACAAAGTGGTAGAGGAACTTAAGAAGATTATAGAAGAGCATAATGACAAATTTAACTGGCTGCAAGAATCCATTGAGAGACAGAAATCAGAAATCCAGAAGATTAATAATAAAATTTCAGAATTAGACAACTCAGTAGAAAGTCATAGGAGCAGAACTGAGGCAGTGGAAGTCACAATAAGTGAGATTGAAGATAGAGCACTTGACACCAACTTATCTGGGGAAAAATCAGATGACAATTGAAAAAATGAAGAAACCCTAAGAATTATGTGGGACTCTATCAAGAGGAATAACCTATGAGTGATTGAAGTACCAGAATAGGGGCAGATAACAGAAAATACAGAGAGAATTGTTGAAGATTTGTTGGCAGAAAACTTCCCTGATATCGTGAAAGATAAGAAGATGTCTATCCAAGATGCTCATTGAACCCCACATAAGGTAGATCCCAAAAGAAAGTCACCAAGACATACTATAATCAAACTTGCAAAACCAAAGATAAAGAGAGAATTTTAACAGTGGCTAGGGATAAATGAAAATTTATCT
>NW_004443939.1:24135688-24137313 GCF_000243295.1 Trichechus manatus latirostris | reverse complement strand
ATAAATCAAAGCTAAAATGCTGAAAATAGGGAAACAGCTGTCAATATGTAAATGATGACAACATTAAAACAAAAAAGAGGGACTAAAAAATGTAGTCATAGATCTTTCATATGGAGAGGAAGACAAGGCAATATAAAGAAATAAAATACTTGTTTAAACTTAGAAAATTAGGGGCAAATGTTAAGGTAACCACAAAGGAAACTAACAATCCTACACATCAAAATAAAAAAACACAAAAAAAATAAAGACTCAGCAAATACAAAATCAACAACAATGAAAAAGATGAAAAGAAAATACATAAAGAAAAAGGACTCAAAACAGAAAATTAATTGGAACAAAGAAACTGAACAACACACAAAAAAAGACATCAAAATGACAGCACTAAACTCATACCTATCAATAATTACGCTGAATGTAAATGGATGAAATGCACCAGTAAACAGACAGACAGTGGCAGAATGGATAAAAAAACAAAATCTGTCTATATTCTGCCTACAAGAGACACACCTTAGACTTAAAGACACAAACAAACTAAAACTCAAGTATTGAAGAAAATACCTCAAGTGAACAACAATCAAAAAGAGCAGGAGTGGAAATATTAATCTCTGACAAAATAGACTTTAAAGTAAAATCCAATGCAATGGATAACGAAGGACCCTATAGAATGATTAAAGGGTCAATACACCAGGAGGACATAACCATAATAAATATTTATGCATCCAATGTCAGTGCTCCAAAATACATAAAACAAACACTAACAGCATTGAAAAAAGAGATAGACAGCTCCACAATAATAGTAGGAGACTTCAATACACCACTTTTGGTGAAGGACAGAACATCCAGAAAGAAGCTAAATAAAGACATGGAAAATCCAAATGCCACAATCAACCAATCTGATCTCATAGATATATACAGAACATTTCACCCAACAGCAGCCAAGTATACTTTCTTTTCTAATGCACATGGAACATTCTCCAGAAGAGACCACATATTAGGCCATAAAGCAAACCTTAACAGAATCCAAAGCTTCAAAATATTGCAAAGCATCTTTTCTGAACATAAAGACATAAAAGTAGAAATCAATAACAGAAACAGCAAGGGAATAAAAAAATCAAACACATGGAAACTGAACAACACCTTGACCCAAAACTACTGGATTATAGAAGAAATTATGGGTGGAATAAAGAAATTCATAGAATCAAATGAGAATAAAAACACATCCTACCAGAACCTTTGGGACAGAGCAAAAGCAGTGCTCAGGGGTCAGTTTATAGCAATAAATGCACACATCCAAAAAGAAGAAAGGGCCAAAATAAAAACATTAATCCTACAACTCGAACAAGTAGAAAGAGAGCAGCAAAACAAGCCATCGGAGCCAGAAGAAAGGAAATAATAAAAATTAGAGCAGAATTAAATGAAATAGAGAATAGAAAAACAATTGAAAGAGTTAACAAGATCAAAACCTGGGTCTTTGAAAAGATGAACAAAATCGATAAACCACTGGCCAAACTGACAAAAGAAAAACAGGAGAGGAAGCAAATAACCCAAATAAGAAATGAGATGGGTGATATCACAACAGACCCAACTGAAATTAAAAGAATCGTAACAGAATACTATGAAAAACT
>NW_004443939.1:24101703-24134219 GCF_000243295.1 Trichechus manatus latirostris | reverse complement strand
TCTGTCAACTGGGGAAAAGACAGTCTCTTTAACAAATGGTGCTGGCATAACTGGATATCCAGCTGCAGAAAACTGAAACAAGACCCATACCTCACACCATGCACAAAAACTAACTCAAAATGGATTAAAGACCTAAATATAAAATCTAAAACGATAAAGACCATGGAAGAAAAAATAGGGACAATGCTAGGAGCCCTAATACATGGCATAAACACAATATAAAGCATAAGTAATAATGCACAAACACCAGAAGAGAAACTTGATAACTGGGAGCTCCTAAAAATAAAACACTTATGTTCATCAAAAGACTTCACCAAATGAATAAAAAGACAACCTATAGACTAGGGAAATAAAAAATTTGGCTATGACAAATCTGATCAGGGTCTAATCTCTAAAAATCTACAAGATACTGCAAAACCTCAACAACAAAAAGACGAATAACCCAATTAAAAAATGGGCAAAGGAGATGAACAGGCACTTCACCAAAGAAGACATTCAGGTGGCTAACAGACACATGAGGAAATGCTCATGATCATTAGCCGTTAGAGAAATGCAAATCAAACTACAGTGAGATACTGTCTCACCCCAACAAGGCTAGCATTAATCCAAAAAACACAAAATAATGAATGCTGGAGAGGTTGTGGAGAGACTGGAACACTTATACATTGTTGGTGGGAATGTAAAATGGTACAACCACGTGGATTTGGCGCTTCTTTAAAAAGCTAGGAATAGAAGTACGATACGATCCAGCAATCCCACTCCTTGGAATATATCCTAGAGAAATAAGAGCCGTCGCACGAATATATATATGCACACCCATGTTCATTGCAGCACTGTTCACAATAGCAAAAAGATGGAAACAACCTAGGTGCCCATCAGTGGATGAATGAATAGACAAATTATGGTATATTCACACAATGGAACACTAAGCAACAATAAACAACAACAATGAATCCGTGAAACGTAGCATGGATGAATCTGGAAGACATAATGCTGAGCGTAATTAGTTGCAAAAGGACAAATATTGTATGAGACCACTATTATAAGAACTCAATAAAAAGTTTAAACACAGAAGAAAGCATTCTTTGATTATTACAAGGGTGGGAAGGGAGGGAGAGGGGTATACACTAACTAGATAGTAGACAAGAATTATCTTGGGTGAAGGGAAGGACAACACTTAACACAGGAGAAGTCAGCACAACTGGAGTAAACCAAAAGCTAAGAAGTTTCCTGAATACAACCAAATGCTTCAAGGGATGGAGTAGCAGGGGTGGGTGTCTGGGGACCATGGTTTCAGGAGACATCTAAGTCAACTGGCATAATAAAGTTGATTAAGAAAATGTTCTGCATCCCACTTTGGTGAGAGGCATCTGGGGTCTTAAAAGCTAGCGAGTGGCTATCTAAGATGCATCAATTGGTCCCAACCCCCCTGGAGTAAAGGAGAATGAAGAACACCAGAGACACAAGGAAAATGTTAGCCCAAGAGACAGAAAGGGCCACATAAACTGGAGACTCCATCAGCCTAAGACCAGAAGAACTAGATGGTGCCTGGCTACCGTCAATGACCACCCTGATAGGGAACACAACAGAGAGTCCCTGATGGAGCAGGTGAAAAGTGTAGTGCAGAACTCAAATTCTAGTAAAAAGACCAGACTCTATGGTTTAACTGAGACTGCAGGGACCCCAGAAGACATGGCCCCTGGACTCTATGTTAGCCCAAAACTAAAACCATTCCCAAGGCCAACTCTTCAGACAAAGATTGGACTGGACTATAAGACATAGAATGATAATTGTGAAGAGTGTGCCTCTTAGCTCAAGTGGACACATGAGACTAAATGGGCAGCTCCTGTCTGGAGGCAAGATGAGAAGGCAGAAAGGGACAGAAGCTGGTTTAATGGACATGGGAAATCTGGGGTGGAAAGGAGTAGTGTGCTGTCACATTATAGGGAGAGCAAATAGGATCACATAACAATGTGTGTATAAATTTTTGTATGAGAAACTAACTTGAATTGTAAACTTTCACTTAAAGCACAATAAAAAGGAAAAAAAAGATTTTTTCTGGAGCTTCTTTAAAAAGCTAGAAATAGAAATACGATATGTCATCTGCATATCTCAGGTTGTTAATGACTCTTCCACCAATCCTGATGCCACGTTCTTCTGCATATAGTCCAGTTTCTCGGATTATTTGCTCAGCACACAGATTGGATAAGTACAGTGAAAGGATATAACCCTGACACACACTTTTTCTGATTTCAAACCACACAGTATCCCCTTGTTCTGTTAGAACAGCTGCCTCTTGGTCTATGTACAGATTCGGCATAAGCACAATTAAGTTTTCTGGAATTCCCATTCTTCAAAATGTTATCCATAATTTATTATGATCCACACAGTTCAATGCCTTTGCATAGTCAATAAAACACAGGTAGACATCTTTCTGGTATTCTCTGCTTTCAGACAAGATCCGTCTGACATCAGCAATGATATCTCTCATTCCATGTCCTCTTCTGAATCCAGCTTGAATTTCTGGCAGTTCCCTTTCCATGTACTGCTGCAACCATTCTTGATTTATCTTCATCAGAATTTTACTTGCGTGTGATATTAATGATATTGTTTGATAATTTCCACATTCCGTTGGATCACTTTTCTTTGGAATGGGCAAAAATATGGATCTCTTCCAGTCGGTTGGCCAGGTAGCTGTCTTCCAAATTTCTTGGCATAGGCAAGTGAGTACTTCCAGCGTTGCATCCATTTGTTGAAACATCTCATTTTGTATTTTGTCAATTCCTGGAGCCTTGTTTTTCACCGATGCCTTCATTGCAGCTTGGACTTCTTCCTTCAATACCATCGGTTATTGATCATGTGCTACCTCCTGAAATGGTAGAATGTTAACCAATTTTTTTTTTGATACAGTGAGTCTGTATTCCTTCCATTTTCTTTTGATGCTGCCTCTGTTGTTTAGTGTTTTGCCCATAGAATCGTTCAAAATTGCAACTCAAGTCTTGAATTTTTTCTTCAGTTCTTTCAGCTTGAGAAGTGCTGAACGTGCTTTTCCCTTTTGGTTTTCTAACTCCAGGTCTTTGCACATTTTATTATAATACTTAGTCTTTCGAGTCTTCCTTTGAAATCTTTTGTTTAGCTCTTTTGCTTCATCAATTCTTCTGTTGGCTTTAGCTACACTATGTTTGTGATGGTTAAAGTTATGTGTCTACTTGGATGGCGCATGATTCTCAGTGGTTTGGCAGTTATGTAATGATATAATTTGACAGATAGTGGACTGATTGCTCTGTCATAATGTAATCACCTCCCCGATGAGATCTGGTATAATGTGATTACCTCCATGATGAGATCTGCAATGAGCAGCCAGTCAGTTGTAAGGGGAGTTTCTTTGGGGATGTAGACTGTATCTAATATGTATGGACATTTTGGCAAAACTCATTGGCTTTTGCTCTGTCTGGATCCTGCATCTGGCTTGTCATCATCTGACCTCCAGTTCTTGAGATATGGGCCAGCTGTCTGCCCTATTGCCTGTCGATCTTAGGATTCATCCTGTGAGCCAGCAGCCTGCCTTTTGACCTGCCGATCTTGGGTTTGTCAGCCCCTACAGCTACAAGAGTCCGGAAAAGTCTCCAGCCTGATGCCTGACCCATGGATTTAGGACTTGGCTAGACTTTACATCTGTGTGAGCTATTTCCTTGAGCTAAATCTCTCTGTCTGTGTATTTATGTGCTTCACTGGTTTTGCTTCTCTAGAGAATCCAGCAGCCTAAGACAACATTCAAAAGTAACTTTCAGAGTCTCTTCTGACGCTTATTTTGGTCTTTTCTTTCTTCCTTGTATTTTTAAGGAAAAAGGCCTTCTCATATATAATGTCCTTGATGTCATCCCACAACTCTTCTGGTCTTTGGTCATTAGTGTTCGATGCGTCAAATCTATTCTTCAGATAGTCTACAAATGCAGGTGGTTTATACTCAAGGTTATATGTTGATTCTCGTGGACTTGTTTTAATTTTCTTCAGCTTCAACTTAAACTTGCATATGAGCAATTGATAGTCTGTTCTGCAGTCTGCTCCTGGCCTTGTTCTGACTGGTGATATTGAGCTTGTCGATCATCTCTTTCCACAAGTGTAGTCAATTTGACTCCTGTGTTTTCCATCTAGTAAGGTCCATCTGTATAGCTGCCATTTATGTTGAAGAAAAGTATTTGTAATGAATAAGTTGTTGGTCTCCAGCATCATTTCTAGCATGAAGGCCATTGTCTTAGTTATCTAGTGCTGCTATAACAGAAATACCACAAGTGGATTGCTTTAACAAACAGCAATTTATTCTCTCACAATCTAGTAGGCTAGAAGACAAAATTCAGGGCACCAGCTGCAGGGGAAGGCTTTCTGTCTCTGTCAGCTCTGGAAGAAGATCCTTGTTATCAATCTTCCCCAGTCTAGGAACTTCTCAGTGCAGGGACCTTGGGTCCAAGGACGCACTCTGCTCTGGACACTACTTTCTTGGTGATATGAGGTCCCCCTGTCTCTCTGTTTGCTTCTCTCTTTTATATCTCAAAAGAGATTGACTAAAGATAAACCTAATCTTGTGGATTGAGTTATGCCTCAACATAACTGCCTCTAATCTTGCCTCATTAACATCATAGAGGCAGGATTTACAACAGATAGGAAAATCACATCAGGTGACAAAATGGTGGACAATTACACAATACTGGGAATCATGGCCTGGCTAAGTTGACACACACTTTTGGGGGACACAATTCAATCCATAACAGCATATTTTCCAACTACAGATCCTCTTCTTTGTTTCCAACTTTCCCACTCCAATCATCAGTAATTATCAGTACATCTTGATTACGTATTTGATCAATTTTAGACCTCAGAAGTTGGTAAAAATCCTCAATTTCTTCATCTTTGGCATTAGTGGTTCATGGGTAAATTTGAACAATAGTTGTATTAACTGGTCCTCCTAGTAGGCATATGGATATTATGCTATCACTGACAGTGTTGTACCTCAGGATAGATATTAAAACATTCTTTTTACAATGAATGGCAATGCTATTCCTCTTCAATTTGTCATTCCTGGCATAGTAGACCATACGATTGTCTGGTTCAAAATGGCCAAAACTAGTCCATTTCAGCTCACCAATGCCTAGGATATTGATCTTTATGCATTCCATTTCATTTTAGATGAATTTCCCTAGATTCATAGTTCCTACATTCTATGTTGCAATTAATAGATATTTGCAGCTGTTTCTTCTCATTTTGAGTCGTGCCACATCAGCAAATGAAGGTCCCAAAAGCTTTATTCCATCCACATCATTAAGGTAGACTCTATTTTGAGGAGGCAGCTCTTCCCCAGTGGTATTTTGAGTGCCTTCCAACCCTAGGGGCTCATTTTCTGGCACTGTATCAGACAATGCTCTGCTGCTATTCATAAGATTTTCACTGACAAATTTTTTCAGAAATAGATTGCCAAGTCCTTCTTCCTAGTCTGTCTTAGTGTGGAAGCTCTCCTGAAACCTGTCCACCATGGGTAACCCTACTGGTATTTGAAATATCAGTGACATAGCTTCCAACATCACAACAACACACAAGTCACCACAGTACAACAAACTGTGCGTCTATCATTTCTTGTTATGGGAGGTGCCTAAATAAGAAAACTCTTGGCTTTTAATATTTTGTCAGTAGATGTTTATATAATGTTAGTACAACCACAGAGGCATGCTTACTAGATTGTTACCAATTTTCTACCAGTAAAAAATACATGTAAAATGTTATTCTTACTCCTTTCAAGCTGAAATATTAAAAACAAACATACAGAAACTTTACCTGACATCTTAAAAGCTAGCCTCTTGTGTTACCTCCCTGAATTACTCTTTTTTCCCCTGGCTGGCAGGTTGAGATAGGCTGACTACTTTTTTAGTACAGATAGGTAGTTGAATTTTGGCTTCTTAAATTTTTCTCTTTGTTAAAGGAAAGAAAGTCTACAGAGTCATTTCAGATTTGCTCTTTTATGTAGCCTGTCTTCTCCAAAGCCTGTCTATTGAGAAAACTTTTTTTTTTTTTTTGGTCTTCTGTCATTTCAGAGGTATTCTTAGGTCTTAACCTCCTATATTTCACTACTGACAAGAGGTATAATTAGTAGGAAAGACGTTTCTTAAATGCTTGGGTACATGCAAAAAGGGTATCCATTTAGAATTCATGACAAAGAGGAATATATTGGTGTAGGGAAGTGAGGGAAGAAAATGCTTTTGAAAGGTTTTGGTTAGGGACCTAGAATTTATTCGTATCCTACAGCCTCCAACTTAAATTTATATATTCTAGCCAAATCCAGCTGATGAGTCTGGGCACTTTCCTTTGTTTGAATCGCCTTTAGTAGTCATAAAAACTTATTACTTTCTCACTTACAATTAATTTTTTTCCCTGGTAAATCGATGGTCATAATTCAGGGTCCATTTCATTTCCTGACTGAAACCCTAACCCTCAGGAATTTAAACTGTGGGTTTTAATCTTTTGTTTTATAATGAGGATTTAAGCTCAAAGAACCAAATTTTAATCAATATTCCTATTATTAATTAGAATATTTCCAATAACATGTACCGTATTAGCACATTTGGTAGATTTTGATATGCTGATATTTTTATGTTTTGAATGCTGAAATTTGACAATACAGTTGAGTTTTTCTTGGAAACCTAACATACTGTATAAAAACATAAATATATAGTACAATATATCTTTATTATTTGGCAAGAGAATAGGTTAATTGAAAATTGTTATATGTACACTATAAATTAATAACTGATTTGACAAAATTTATACAATAAAATGCCTACACCACTAAAACAATCAAGGCTTTCTAATAGTCAGAATAATTAGCATAAGCATTTGCTAACATTGTACCATAGATACATACCAAAGCCTGTTGCCATCCAGTTGGTTCCAACTCATAACAACCCTATAGGACAGAGTAGACCTGCCTCATAGGGTTTCCAAGATGCAGCTGGTAGATGCGAGTTGCAGACCTTTTGGTTAGTAGCCATTGCTCTTTTATATGTGTGTGTATGTATATATATACATATATGTGTGTGTGTGTGCGCTAATTAAGAGAGCCCTAGTGTTGGATTCCAGAGAGCCACCTGGTCATTGTTAAATACTTATGATCCTGTTATGTGTGGAATTTAAAAAGAGACAAAGAGAGTAATAGAGGAAGATAATAACATACTAGACTTTTTCTTTGCTATTTCAGTGATTTGCTACAGAGTTTTAATGAAATTCTTTTAACTAATTATTAAAACTCATTTAGCTTATAAGGTTTAGGAAATCACAGTAAATAACAATAGAGAAACATATACAAATTATATATTCCTAAAAATTTTTATAGTTCTCTTATTTAAAATGTATTTAGGAAAAATGTATTTAGGGACTCTTTAAAAAGAATATAAATATATGTTTAAATGTTTTAAATAATTAATTTTTAACAGATCATCCTTGTAAAGAAATGTCTTTGTAGCTTAATGATCATAAGTTTTTAATGCTAGATTAATTGCATATTAAAGACAAAACAAAAGCAAAATATTAAGAAGTGATAAACTCTTTCAAAGCTACAAAGCTAATATAATCTAAAAAGTACATACTGAGAAGTCTTAAAAAAACTAAGAGTAATTACATAAATGAATACCTTGAGTGAACATATAGCTAATACTTATTATACTTTGAACATGTCAGACACAACTTCAAATGTTCATACTAATTAACTTACTGAATTCAATTATTTAATGCATTTATTGAGTACGATGTGCTCAAGTACTGTTGCAGGCTCTGGGGATAAACACTGGAGAACAAAACAGAAAAAAATCTCTGAAGTCAGGGTATGTATATGCTAGTGGGAGAAGACACACAGTAACCAAAATTAACAAGTGACATACATAGTATGTTATATGGTGGTAAGTGTTGTGGAGAAAAACATAGCAGGAAAGGGAGAAAGGGAGTATGCATGAATGTGGTGGTTCTTTAATTTTAAAAAGATTAGTTAGGGAAGGCCTCACTGAGACTGTGACATCTGAGCGAAGACCTGAAATAAGTGCTAAAAACATCGGAGATCTGGGAGAGGCCCAGAAAGAGGGAGTAACAAGTGCGAAGGCCCTGAGAGGAGGGCATGCTTTGCATGTTCCTTCCAGATACAGCAGGGAAACCTGAGTGACAGGAGTGGAATGGGTGAGGAGGAGTGTAACAGGAGATGAGGGGCCTGATCATGTAGACCTGGACTTCTTATTCTGAGAGAGAGGCAAAGCCAATGAAGTCTTTGAGCAAAGAAGGGACACAATCTGACTTACATTCTAACAAGATGCCTCTAACCCCTGTGTTAAATGACTGCAGGGGGTAAGGGTTGGAAGAGGGAGCACAACTAGGAAGCTATTGGAATGGACCAAGCAGAGATGATAGTGCTTGGACCAGGGTGGTAGTGGTGGAAGTGGTGAGAAGTGTTGGATTGTGGATCTGTTCTCAATGTAGAGCCAAAAGGATGTGGAGTCTGAGAGAAAGGGAAGAGTCAAAAATGACTCAAGGTTTTTGCTTTGGACAAGGAAAGAGAAAGTTATGACTGAGATGGGGAAGACTGTGGTTTGGAAGGAGATGATTAGGAATTCAGTTTTGGACATGTTGAATTTGGTATGTCTGTTAGATCCCAATAGAGATGAATTATCTCTATAACTCTGTGAGTTACTATTATTGTCCCTATTATGCAGAGAAAGTAACAGCATAGAAAGGTTGTTGTCATTGTTTTGTGCCATCGAGTCAGTTCCAACTCATAGTGACCCTACGTATAACAGAACGAATTGTTGGCTGGTCCTGCACCATCCTCACTGTGCTTGAGCCCATTGTTGCAGCCGCTGTGTCAATCCATCTCGTTGAGGGTTTTCCTCTTTTTCACTGACCCTCTTCTTTACCAAGAATGATGTCCTTCTCCAGGGACTGGTCCCTTCTGATAACATGTCCAAAGTACATGAGACAAAGTGTCACCATCCTTGCTTCTAAGGAGCCTTCTGGCTGTACTTCTTTCAAGGCAGATTTGTTTGTTCTTTTGGCAGTCCATGGTATATTCAATATTCTTCACCAACGCCATAATTCAAATGTGTCAATTTTTATTCAGAAAGGTTAACTTCCCTTTATTCACTTGGTTTATTAACAGAGCCAAGATTCAAACCTAGGCAATCTGACACCAGAGCCCCTGCTCTTATACACCATGAAGTATAAATCTAAGGAATTTAGAAATGAGTGTGGTCATGTTGAATCATATAGAATTTACAACATGAAAAAATCTTACCACTGAGGCATATGGCAGTTTGGGTTAAAATGGCTTTTTTTTTTTTTTTTTTAAAGGATCATCTATAAAAACTTAAGTGTTTCTATCTGCCTCTCTCTCTCTATCGCTCCCTCCTCACCTTTACCCTGAAGAGCTACTTCTACACATCTGTCTGGATGTGGTGGGGAAGTTTTCCATACTACATAGTTCTAAATAGCTTGTGACAACTGCCCCTATTTTGGACACTACGACATTTCTGGTGCTTTTTGTATTTATGCCCCCTAGCCTCAAGCTTTTCAACATCTTATCTTCAAAGAAATTCCTGCCATTCCCGTTTACTTCCTGAATGTTAGTTGACCCAACATTCTGGTTTCCTAGGAGTCCATAGCTAATAGTATTGTTTAGAGTTAGACTTTGTGTCTCCTTAAAATTGCGTTTTGCCCAATGTACTTATAATTGTATTAATTTACCACATGGAAGCTGTTTAGGTATGCTTTTATCAACTAATTTTGCTACACAAACCCAACTCAGATATCTTGTGTTGCATTGTACACTATATAATTTCGTATGACAAATTATTACAAGTTAAATATAGACCACCTGTATTAAGTAGGCTAGCATTTATGTGGTTTACTCTATATAACTTGTCCCAACAATTGTGGAATTTAAAAAAAATTATTAATTTTTAAAGAATTACTTATGATCTGGGCTACATTTCCTACTAGCTGATAGGAAATGTTTTATACTTCGGCATGACATCCATGAAAATACGTATTTGTAAATGAATGACTGACATGCCATTAACTATTCAGCAATACATTCACCAAATCAATAATAATGTAGTGCATAGTCAATAATATGATTCATTTATGACTTGGCAGTTGGTCCCATCAGAATAAGGACAATATTATTAA
Source organism: Trichechus manatus latirostris (assembly GCF_000243295.1). Lineage (NCBI taxonomy): Eukaryota > Metazoa > Chordata > Mammalia > Sirenia > Trichechidae > Trichechus > Trichechus manatus. Next base: position 24,124,007 of record NW_004443939.1, on the reverse strand, counting down.
AAACCAAATTCTTCCCTTTCTGCATTGTATGCTGTGTTACTTCATGATTAAACTAAAGTGTTAAAGTCTGAACTCATTATATTTAGTACTTACAGGTGGCTGGAAGCATTTAGTGAAACAATAGAATGAGTTGAGGGAATTTAATCTTATGCTGCGTTGTAGCAATGTATGACTTGCTATTAAGAAGCTTGATTAAGTATTAAAAAATGTGGAGCATATAGGAATTAAGTCATTCTAGGAAAAGAAAATGATTTTTGGATTTTCTGCTTGTCTAAACTTTAGTAAACCTTTTTTAAGGTGTTAAAAGTTTTTTCTAAAATAGGGATGATAGCACCCCTCTTCACTTGACTAATCTTTTCAGAGTCCCCTTCCCCAAGACTTCTCTCATACTTCATTGTGCTTGTATATTGCCCCAGAGGAAAGTGTCCTGCTGCCTTTCGCTTACAGGCCCAGCTAGCTCTTTCGTATTTGACTCCTACTAGGAGAACATTGAGATTATGTTGCATATAAATATTCATAAATAGATAATAAATCCTTCTTCTTCTGTATCTTTCATTGCTTAAATAATTTGCTTGTATTATTCAATTTGATTCCCAGGATAAGAGCTTAATGCTTCTGTTAATCACTGGACCTAAGAGAGGAGAGAGCCATATTCAGGAGAGGTGTGTTTTGAAAGATAGAAATAGCATCAAACTTAACTTGATGGGGGCAAATATTGAATTGTGGGATGCTGATAAGACTGAAGGTTAATTAGATGTAGGTCACCAAGGGTTACTTACTCCACAGTTTTACCTAAGAGACAGACCTGTTTCTGCTTTTACCTTATTAAGCAATTTGCTTCATCAGCACTGCTGGGTTCTAGTTAAGCATCAGAAATATTTATTATTCTCAATATTTCATCAAGATTTGTCTATTTTTTAAAGTTGTATAAATTTGAGTTGTTACAGAAGAAGAAAAGATCTCAAGTTTGGTGACAGATAATAAGTCACTATTAGGATAGTCTTGATTACGTAAGATAGATTAAAGCCAAGTGGCACTACTTAGATCTAAACAATATCAGTGTGTATTATCCTGTCTGGGGCTTCTTTAAGATTAGTTTGCTGCAATACAGTCTACCTGGAACAACTTTTGAAAATGCAACTCTGAAAAAAAGTGATACCTAATTTCTTAATAGAATAAGCCACTGGGAGAACATTATGCTTTTGTCCTCTAAGTTTCACAGTTTACTCCTACGTGCAATTCAAGATGTTGACTTTGATGCATTCTGCTTTCTTTGCTTGTTGTCTTTTTCCAAATGTTACCGTATGAAGCTTATTCATCTGAGACTGAAATGAAGTTGAGACTTTTGCTGACAGTCTCTAGATTTGCTGTATTTGCTGCTGTGTTGGGTGTGCCAGTGCAGAGTGCATAATTATCTTTACCATAAATATGATACCAGGTAGAAGATGCAAGCACTATTTTTGAACTTTAGTATGGTCAAAACATTGTACATATTTCTTAAGGCAGCAAAAATGTTCATGGGAAAAGGAAGGAAACTTTTTTGTTTGTTTGGCTCAGTTACTTGGATTATAATCCATTTCATTTTCTTCTTGTGCTAATTTACATGACATTTATTGGAACAACTTCTACCTGTTTAATGAAATAGATATGCATCATTTTGTGGCAGTAGGGCTTCTTTGGGGTGGGGTCAGTCTCCTATTGTATAATCGCTGTCACCTTTAGTAGTCTGGATTGTACTCAGCTACATGTAAACATATTCATTTTATATTTTGTGTGAGGGAGACAAACCATCTAAGGAATATTTTCATTTATTTATACATTGACAAACATTAAATTTTATTGAAGTAATAAATTCATATGGTTAAAGAAGTCCAACAATACAGAAGAATTTATAATAAAAAGCTACAATCCCCAGTCACACTCTTCCTTACCCTCAGAGCTGACCTACTTTTAACTGTTTCTGTTTTGATTCTTCTGGTATCTCTGTATCTTCTAGTATCCTTCTCTGTATTTCTAAATAATAAATGAAAGTCACAATTTCTTGATTTATGACCTTTAGACAGTGTCTATTTCTTTCTTGCTATGCTAGATTAGGACTGAATTCATTTATGCTATCCTTCACCTCCCCATCCTCCTTTATCAACATATAATTATATCAATAGTCTGTTTTCTTACAGGTTACCTTTGTACTTCAAAAACACAATTAAATCTCCATTTCATATTCCCTGAACCATAGAGGGTGTCTCTACTCCCTACTTTGTAAGATGACCACGTTAGAACTCTAATTCTTTCTTTGACTTCTTTTCGCCCTTCTACATCTAAATTTTCTCAGTTAATAAACAGCATTTCTGTTAATATGACCAGGTAAATATTTACTACATATACATATAGCCATGTACAGTATATTAATATTACATTTCCTTCTCTATGGGTCTCATGTCAGGACTTCTCTGCCACTCAGTGAAAAATGTTCCTAGCCTCAAATTCAGGAGAATTATCTATTTAGACACTCCACCAATAACCTTTATCATATCCTTATCTTTTTCAGAGCTCACAGGCCATGCAACTTCCCTTTGTTCTCTAGAGACCTCCCTGGAGGAACTCTGCATCCCGTGGGTCCAATCTATCTGGTTCTTCTCTAGGGTCATTCCAGAGCTGTTGTCCTATGACCTACTTTCACACTTTCCTGTGTAGGACTCTGTTTCTATGTTTTCTTTCTGGTTTACATCCTCTTGATAACTTCCTAAGAAGGATACACAGGAGGTGATGTGAATGGGATCTTGGAAACCAGAAACGTCTTTATTCTACCTTCACATTTAATTGACGGAGTCATTTGGATGAAAATAGAATTCTTGGTAGAAAATAATTTGCTTCCAGAACCTGAAGGCATTGCTTCATTGCTCTGTAGCTAGTTTTGCTGATGAAAAATCTGATGTCAGACTAATTCTCAATTCATGTGTTGATTACCTGTTTTTTCTTCCTCTCCGGAAGCTTTTAGAATCTTTTCTTTATGTTTTGTTTTTCAGATGGACAATTTATTTACTTATTTATGTAAACTAAGATGTTCTTTCTTTGATACTCTTATCCCCTCTATGTACGCTCTTCTTTCTTTGTCAAAAATTTATTAGTGGATATTGGCATTCTGGATTTATCTTGTGTTTCTTATTCTATATTTTTTGTTTATTGATGCTAGTGTTCTATGGTCTGGGTGATTTCCCTGTTTTTTCTTTCTTTTGGTGTTTCTCTTCAATTATATTTTTTGTCTAAGAGAACTTTCTTGTTTACTGATGTTTCTTTTTCATAATATCTTCTTCCTGTTTTCAGTTTCAATGTTTTCTGGAATATCTCTGAGAATATGTTGAAGTTTCTATAAATTCTCTTAAATCCCCTGGATTGTTATTGTTTCTTGGGTCATTTTTTTCTTCTAGTTCATCTAGATTTTTCACTATAATGTTGCAGGCTTTACCAAAAATGTCTGGTGATTTTGGTGGGCTGTTCATATGGAATAATGAAACTGAATGGGAGTTCTGGGTACATGAAACATCTCCTTTTTGGTTTGTGACTGGGATATCAGCCATTAAGCTTGGGAATCCCTAATTGCCAGGCCAAAGAGAGCTTTAATCATGCACGCTAACAATTACACTTGATGCCTTGCTTTTTCCTATTATGATCAGGGAATATACCTCAGACTTTTTTGTGCAGGAGTAAGTGCCTGCCCTCAGGTAGTCTTACTTTAACGGATTGTAGAGGGTATTGTATGTGTGTTGAGTGTTGTATAAACTAGAGATCAACAAACTTTTTGTGTAAAGGCCAGATAATAAATATTTAGGCTTTGTGAACCACATATCACTTCTGTTGCATAATCTTTATTTTTCCTTTTCTTTTTTTAACAACCCTTTAAAAATGTAAAAACCATTTTTAGCTGTACAAAAACAGGTGGCAGGCTGTAGTATGTCAATCCCTGAAAAACAGATCTTCAGTTAATCCCTCTGTTTTCAGCCCCATTTTTCACTCTCAACTTCTGAGTCTTGATCCTATCTGGAATAGGGATTCCACAAGGTAGACAGATCCCATCTCCTCCTGGGCTTCAGGCTTCTTCCTGTGTATTGTCTGCTGTGTTTCTTTCTTCTGTACTTTATCAGTCACCCCTCTTCCATCTTCTAAGATTCTGTTGGAGATTCATGCTCACTCATGGCCCCCTCCCCATTCTTTTGGTTATCGTGTGTAGCAGATGTTATTGGTACCTTCGCCTATATCCTCTCACCACTTTCCATTTTCCCAGTGTCCAGCTCATCTTTCAACTGCCAGCACCTGTAGCTTTTAGCCTGAGGCTTCTGTCTGGCTGCAGGGGTTTGCTTTACCTGCCCATGGGGCAGGCTGAAAGAGCCGGAGAATTAATGCCACACCCGCTTCCCCACAGCCTTCAACCAATGACTAACAGGAACTGACAAGTAAACACCCCACATCCTTTGCCCCTCTGTTGAGGATGCCACTGAGGTGCATGTTATACATTGGTTCCAGAACTGCCTAGTGGAATTAAGGCCCAGGTGCCCAATGGTATCTTGTTTGATAATATATCTTTTATTGGCTCCCCTCATTTCTGTGTTTCACTTTTCTTCTACCCTATTAGTGTTATGTGGGATCAACTCCCACATAAATTCTTGTATTCAAATCCACATTTCAGGGTCTGCTTATGAGGAAGCAAATGAAGATATCATTTTTTTTCATTATAAATTTAATGAAATCTCCGACAGAAGAGCAGATAACCTTGAGTATTTGGTTTATTATTTCATACTTGAATCCTATTAACCAGTATTATATTGAGTATTTACAATGGGTCAGGTATTATTTATAGGGGATAGAATAATGAATTAGATATGAATTCTACCTGCATGCATTCTACTGAGGAGATAGTCCACATAATAGAAAATTTTAAACGTTATTAAGAGAGGTTGAGATTTGTGTGTCATGATGCTTAGCAGGTATGAGAAGCTATTTGCAGAGAGGTGATCAGGGAAGACTTCAAGGAGGAGGTGGCATTTTAGTTGGGTAAAAGCGAGATTAATTTAAAAACAAAATGATGAGACTGGACATTTTCAGGGGAGCATACAGGATAAGTGCAATCTCTCTCCAAGTGGCATATGAAGAGAAGTAGTTGTCTCAGGAGAAGCCTTCCATCCCTAAGTGAGAGAGAACAAAACTATGTAAAACAACCAAAGTACATATAAAAACAAAAATATACACATAGAATGAATTACAATTGTAGGCAGATGTTTGTGTGAATATTGGTGGGGATTGGTGATTAACTCACATAATTAGGAATTTGGATTTGATGTGGGAAACGAATGGGAGCCACTAGATTCCTCTGTGAAGGGAAATTAAAAACATCATTAAGGAGGAATATTGTGGTTTAGGATGTTTCATCCTTGTGTGGAATAAACTGAAAAGAGATAAAGAAGAGGCTATTACATCTGAGTGATGATTTTTAATCTGCATCATGGTAGTGAACCATGGGATTAGAAATTAGAGGATTAATTTGAGAAATACAAAAAAAGCTGAATTAGCAAGGGAAGGAAAGCAGATAGAAGTACAGAGAATGGGAAACCAAGGAAAAATTTAAAGAAAAAGGTCAACCTTGTAGGAATTCTCAAGGTGAGAAGTATCCTTAAGAAACTAAAATTGAGAAAGACCTGTGTCTGGGCCAGTTAGAATTGAGCTGGAAAGCTTATTGGCAAGAACTCTGATTTATCTTCTATTTAACTCGTCACTATTTCTAACCATTTGTATTCTTCAGTAGAGTTGGCAAGGAATTGTATAAACCCTATTGAAAAATGAGAAATGTAAAGTTAAGCTTAGGAATTATTTTGAAAACATTTTTTTGTACCACTTCTCTAATGGTGTTTCAATGGCAACAATTTTTAAAAAATAGGAAGTAATAAATTCTTTATTGATGAAACCTCAAGCTTAAGGTTTGAGAGCCCTCAAATTGTACGTTAGAGTCTCTATTTAAACTGATTTACTGCTGTAGTCTCAACAGTTATTTTCCTGATTTCCATTTGAAGCCTTGCTGTATGGAGCAAAAGCGCAAAGCAGATTGTTACTTCCCCACAATGTCAATTTCTTAGGCATCAATCCATAAATTGGAGTAATTAGTGGGAAAGGGCACTCTGTGTCTAGCTAAATGTATTTAACTATATGCTGAGAAGACTGTGCTCATTATTGCAGCTATTGGGTTGCTGTAGCTACACATTAATAAATTATGAGCTACTATTTCAGAGAAATTGCTCTACCAATAGTAAGTAGTCTATGTTCTGTTTTTCTTCTCTCTTGGATGTCTGTGTGGAATAAAATTAATTCAGAAAACAAAAATCTCAGAGCAGTGGGAAAGCTTAACATCCCATAACCTGCCTTTGCACTCCTTCTCAACCTTATTAAATAGTGTTGAGAATGATTCTAGTATATTACTTGCTCTTTCAGACCCTAAATCTTAAGCATTTATTTCACACATCTTTTCAGGGTCATGTCCCACTGTCTTTTCTGTTAGCAACTGGTATAAGTGGTATCACACTCTTCTAGTTACCTACATTTTTCCAGATTAGTAATTTACACTAAAGGTTTTTTTCTTTTGTCTTCCAACAACATGGAAGCAGGCTACCCTGTAGGAATTCTGCTCTTGTAGGATTTTGGAATTAACAATTAGCATCAAAAGCCCCCAAAGACTAACAACACTTTTCTTTCAGTCTCACCTATTTAAAAATAAAGCATTGCTCATAATCTACAGTAATATAAATTGGATCTTGCTGCTTGATTGCCTCCCAATACTTCTGCTTGGTAAATTATTCAAAAGGTGTTAATGCAAGGCAGGAAGTGCATTTTCTGGGAAACTTCTGAAGATGTTTCATATGGGGCAGAGAGGTACTTAAGAAGACAGCCCATTTTTCTCTTCCATATGTAGCTTTGGAAAAAAATGCAAAATTGTGAGGAAATCAGGGATACCCAAATACCTACTGAAGTAGTATGACTGTCTCAACCCATCCACTTCCAAGTTCATATAATCATTAGGATATGGAGGCTGGAAGAGTACAAGTAGATTGAGCACCTACCCTTGTATCCATCAACATTGCCTTCACTTGACCAGTGAAAACACGAGGTAGAGTTGAAACAACATAATGTAATGGCTAAAAGCGTGGTCTCTGGAGTCAGATATTGAAACCCAGATCTTCCACTTACAATTATGTGACTTGGACAAGTTAATTAACATCTTTAGCCTTTATCTTCTCAACAGTAACACAAGAATATTTATAATAGTTACACTATAGAATTGTTGGGGTTAAGTGAGGGGCCAGGAATAGTGTAAATATTAAATAAAGATTACTGTTAGTGCCGTTGAATCAGCTCTGACTCATGGAAACCTTATGTATAACAGAACGAAGTGTTGCCCAGTCCTGCACCATCTCCATGATTTTTGATGTTTGAGCACATTGTTTAGGCTATTGTGTGGTCTGCCTCATGGAGGATCTTCCTCATTTTTGCTGACCTCTACTTTACCACAAGCCCTGGTGGTGCAGTGGTTACGCATTCAGCTGCTAACCAAAAGGTTGGCAGTTCAAATCCACCAGCCGCTCCTTGGAAACTCTATAGGGGCAGTTCTACTCTGCCCTATAAGGTTGCTATGAGTCAGAATCAACTTGACGGCAATGGGTTTGGGTTTTTGGTTTGGCTACTTTCCCAAACATGATATCTTTTTCTAGCGATTGGTGTTTCTTGATGATGTGTCTGAAGTAAGCAAGATGAAGCCTTGCTATCCTTGCTTCTAAGGAGCATTCTGGTTGTATTTCTTCTAAGACTAATTTGTTTGTTCTCTGGCAGTCCACAATATAGTCAATATTCTTTGCCAACACCACAATTCAAATGCATCAAAAATTTAAAGAGGTTTTTTGCTGCAGATTTTCCCAGCTCAATATATTGTTTGACTTTTGACTGCTGCTTTCATGAGTATTGGTTGTTGATCCAAGTAGAATGAAATCATTGACAACTTCAATTTTCTCACCATTTACCTTGATGTTGTTTATTAGTCCGGTTGTAAAGATTTTTGTTTTCTTACGTTCAGGTGAAGGCCATGGTCTTTTACCTTCCTAAGAAAGTGCTTCAAGTTGGCTTCCCTTTTGGCAAGTAAGGTTATGTCATCTGCATATCACAGGTTGTTAATGAGTCTTTCTCCAATCCTGATGCCATGTTCTTCTTCATATAGTCCAGTTTTCCAGATTATTATTCAGAGTACAGAATAAATAAGTAAGGTTAGCTGCTATTATTTATTACTTTCAGAGCACATAAAGACAATTTCTTTAAGTTTATGCTAAAGTCTTTTATTGGCTATAGTCAAAGAAATGCATTACCAGTCCAAGGTTTTGAATGAAGTCTTTGTCTTTTCTGCTGTGCCCTACATTGTATCAAATCAACTTAGTAACATAATTTACACATCATTCTAATGTATATACATGTTTGAGGATGATTTAAAACATCTAGTCATATTTTCACAAAGGTTTTAATAAAAGGTTGTTAGAGATGATAAAAATATTTACTGTTTAGCAGCATGATTTATTTTTGTGCTGATATCGGAGCTTTGGACTGGTGCTATTTTGCATGACTGCTTAAAATTACTGTAAGAAATACAACACATATTCTGCTCTAGCTGGAGCTGATCTTTGTTCATAGATTCAGTTTCAGATTTTTTTAAATAAAGGCATTTTCATTGGTATTGATAATTTGATTTTATCAAAATGACTTCTGAATCTCGTAGAAGAACTTTAGCTGTTAAAGTGAACTCAAGGTGGCTACCACGTGTGTATTTACATTATAATATAACTAGTACTGGCATAACTTCTGCCTCTTTAAATTTTGTATGAGTTGGTGCTCTAATCATCAGGCACTGACTCTCAGTGATCTCCGGAGCTGTGGCATTCTGTTTTCTCCTAGTTCTCACAAGCCCCAAACTTTGATTTCTGCCTCGTTATTGCATAATGTTCCTGGTTTATTGTCATGAACAAATAGCTTAAAGTGGAATGTTTGCTATTTAAAGATGGAGATGTTTTTCTTTTTTCACATTTGAATAATGCAACAGTATAGAAAATAGCACCTTTAATATTAATAAGCTTGGAAACCAAATTAAATTGCATAAAATTTCAAGTTTGTGTCTCTGATACTACCTTTGTAACTATAAAGCTTCACCCAGACCAGGTAAGGAAAGGAACTCACATTTATTTAGTTCCTTTTTTGTGCCAGACACTTTGCATAAATTGTATTTAAATCTCATAATAGTTCCTGGAGGTGGGAATTATGTCCTTATTTTATAGAAGAGGAAACTCAGGGTCAAAGCAGTAAAATGATTTGCAAAACTAGTAAGTTAAAAGCTAGGATCTGAACTTAGAGCTACCGGACACCAGTGACTGTACACCTTTTCCACTCTAGTGCCTGTAATGAAGGAAAAAGAAATGTGTACAGTGAAAATGGAAGTGGCTATGACCATCTGGAAGGATAGGTCTGCCAAGTTCTAATATGAAGAGTGCTGGACCCTGTCATGGTAAACATTAACATAAAGTTGAACCCCTTTACAGAATTACCCTTCTCCCATAAAACACTCTGTTGTAGATACATCTTAGTTTAGGGAGTTTTATTCCCTTATATCAAAGTACAGCATTGGCCATAATTAGTGCTGTTGTAACTTTGTACATTAATGGCAATTTTGTGAAGGCTAGGTGAATTTTCCCATTTAGCAGGCGCTTGATTGTTCTCTCTAGATTCTCTTAATCTCCTGCTGAGATCTTGTTAAACAGTTTGAGGATGAGCTAATCAGTGTTTTGCATCCTCTCAATAATGTGAATTTTTTTTCCCCCAGCATAATTTAATGTGAGAATATTCAAATGTAAATAGATGGAAAGATTCCCTCACCAGTCATGGTCTGCAAAAATGGGCTGACTTAGTGATGCTGACGGGTAGAGTTAAACAGACAGCCTCATTAAAGTTTAACCCGAGGTAGAGACTTGAGATAAACATTTGTAATGGACAACAATTTATAAACAATTTCTGGTAATTTATTCTCTCATTCGCATTATTAATGTTTCCAGGTCACTTGCAGGTACTGAAATTCCTTCTGAGGATCTTATGAAAGGGAGGTGATTCAGTCACAAAATCCTAATACTTGATTGATGACCTTTTGATATGATACTGCGTATTGATACTTGAAATAAAATTTCCTCTCCCCCCACCCCAGTGGTTACTTCGGCATAAATTTAGAATTCCTAATTTGAAACTAATTTTCTCCAGAGGAGAAACAACTCTAATTTTCCTGTAGAGGCCATCAATATTGCTTCTTTGGGTTTATCGTTAATAGATTGAAGTACCTTTCGTGTTGTACTCGGATCAAGATGGTCCATTTGAAAGTGGTTGGTATATTGCAGCTTGTAACAAGGAGCTGGGGTATATTTATATAGTACTCTGGTATATTAGATGAAAATATATTTTGATGTACTTGATAGCAAGAATCCTTTAATAAAATTTCTTCACCATTTAAATACATAGCGACATGGGTGAAAAAACAGTCTTGTTTTCTATATGCTACAGGCCACAGATTTTAAATTTTAACATTATAAATCAGATTTTTGCCTTATGTTCTCTATTACTAATCTAAATATTTTCCAAATTTTTAAAAGATAGTTCTTATAATTTGGTTTGAAGCAGAGTTGGAAATCATAAATTGGAATTTCTAAACACATATAAAAACAGAAACACTCCATCAAATACCTAGATATATAATGTGATGCAGTAATTATGTTATTTTTAGTTATTATAAGGTTTAGGGTAATGTTATTATTGTTGTTAGTTGCTGTTGAGTCAGCTCCCACTCATAGCGGCCCTGTGTATAACAGAACAAAATATTGCCTGGTCCTGTGCCTCCTCATGATTGTTGTTATGCTTGAGCCCATTGTTGCAGCCACTGCATCTCATTGAGGGTCTCCCTCTTTTTCACTGACCCTCTACTTTAGCAAGCATGATGTCCTTCTTCAGTGATTGGTCCCTCATGATGATGTGTCCAAAGTAAGCCATAGGAAATCTAGCCATCCTCGTTTCTAAGGAGCATTCTGGCTGTACTTCCTCCAAGACAGATTTATTCATTGATGTAAATATAACCATTCTCTTATATTTGATACTAAGACCATGACCCTTGCTTGCCTTATATAGGAAACTTAAATTTCTTCAGTACACTAATATAAAACCAAGTTCTAGTTTAATTGTTTAGACATCTGTATAGTTCATTTTAAAGTATTGATTCAACAATTCTCTACTAAATCTTTTGGCTATCACTTAAAAATTCTATGTAAAAATAATTCCTTCAAATATTACTAAGGATAAAATCAGAACTGGCATGACCAGGTAGAAAATTTCATTTAAGATTTCGGTGTTCAGAGTATAGAGAACAGATAAGATCTATCTTTTACAGTATGGTTTCTGAGTAAGGCCCCCTTCTTGTTTAGTTGTGCTGCATTTACTCATTAAGAATATTCATCACTGTTATCTTCCAATCATCTTATACTTTTGTTTAGCGTTAATCAGCCGGAAAGGCAATGGATGCTGAACTGTCAGCCTCAGCAACTGCCTAAATTAGTTTTGTATTTCCTACAAAAACTATATCTGGGATTTTACTATGAAACTCTGTTTACATCAGAAATCCTTTTATTTTCCTACCAAAGGGAGGGTCCCTTTATCTGCGTACTTTTCTGAAGTGCTTTTGTATAAAACTAGGAGCCCTGGGGACTCAGTGGTTAAGCACTCTCCTGCTAACAATAATGATACTAAGATATATGTAGTCGATACCTAAAAAATCCAAAGACTTCAATTACTGTCTATCAAGAAGAAAATATAACAAAAGTTTCACTAGCTGAAAGAAACTCAAACTAAATAATCTCAAAACACACAAATTTTAGGGAATATAATATACGCATATATTTGGAAAAACTTCAGTGTTTTTCTTCGAAGTGTTTCTTGAGTTGTTTCACATATTGAGGATTATTATGACATCACGATTTGTTCAGCTAGAACAAAGCATAGGAATAAGAAATTATAGACAACTAAGAAAGTTGGGTGGTGTCACTCATTTGATAGAGATACAGATTGTGAGAAGATGTTGATCATAAGGTGTCGTAAGGTAAAGATTAAGGGAAAATTTCATAAGGAATAGAAAAGTAAGAGAAAAATGACTATTAGCAATTACTTTAAAGTGCTAAGTCTTATGAAAATAATAAACAAAATTACACAAACATTTGGTGATATAATTTTTGGATTTATTTCTTAAAACAAAGCGAAAGAAATATAAGAATTAAAAACATTTTCCATAGGGCAGTGATGGAGGGGATGAGGCTAAGGAGAAAGTAAATGAATAATAAAAAAATGTGAGGAAGTATTAGAGTTGCTTATATAGCTATCTACAAAGAGTATTTTAAGATCCTAAAATTGTTTGTTATAATGAAAAGTATTACATTAATGTGGATCTTGCTAAGAAGTAAAACTATATTCAAATAAAAAACTTTCATTTCCCTTATTCCAATGCAAATCAGATTATAACCATCACTTCATAGTAATTTGCAACAATAATAAGCAACAAAGTGTGACAGTAAATGATAACCTCAGATATTTTTGCTCACTATGTTTGTTGGAGCCCTGGTGGCGCAGTGTTTAAGAGTGGTTAAGAGCTCAGGCTGCTAACCAAAAGGTCCACAGTTCGAATCTACCAGCTGCTCCTTGGAAACCCTATGGGGCAGTTCTACACTGTCCTACAGGATTGCTTTGAGTCAGAATCGACTCGATGGCAATGAGTTTTGTTTTGTTTTTGGTGTTTGTTGCAAGTGCCGAATCTTATTCTGCATACAGTAGAGATGGGATCATCAGAAAACTAGTGGAATTTCAAGATATAAAATAGTTAAATTTATAAGCATTTAATTTTCTTATTTTATTGAGCTAATGGTCATAGTACTCTTCCAATGCTTCCTAAACATGTTAAATTCATTAAATATTTATTGAACACCTATAATATTGGAACATTCAGCATGCGCAGTATTGATGTTACAGGTGCTAGAGATATGTTGTTGTTGTTAGGTGCTGTTAAGTTGATTTCAACTCATAGCTACCCCATGTGACAGAGCAGAACTGTCCTATAGGGATTTCTAGGGTGTAATCTTACGGGAACAGGATCACCAGTTCTTTGTCCTGCCGAGTGTCTGGGTGGATTTGAACCATCAACCTTACAGTTTGCAGCTGAGTGCTTAACCGTTATCAACAGGACTCCTTGCTAGAGATATAGTAATAAAGAATACCAAAGTCCTTGCCCTTATAGTACTTGCATTCCCATGGGAGGAAAGAGTTGATTTAAAAAAAAAAAATGCATGTAAAGTATAATGAAACCAAACCCCGTTGCGTTCGAGTAGACTCCAATTCATAGCGACCATATGGGACAGAGTAGAACTGCCCCGTAGAGTTTCCAAGGAGTGGCTGGTGGATTTAAACTGCCAGCCTTTTTGGTTAGCAGCCGAGCTCTTAACCACAGCACCGTGAGGGCTCCTGTAAAGTATAACCAAAACCAAAAAAACCAAACCCATTGCCGTCGAGTTGATTCCAACTCATAGCGACCATATAGGATAGAGAAGAACTGCCCCATAGGGTTTCCAAGGAGTGGCGGTGGTAAAGTATAACAGTTGGTATTAAATACTATGGAGAAAAATAAAGCAAGGTAAGACTAAATTGAATAACTAAGCTTAGCATAGCATCGTTTTAATAAAATATTTCTATTGTCTTTTCTACTGTCGAGAAATTTACCAGTAATAGCCTCTGATAGTATACTGTGAGATTCCATGTATAATTTCATATAATTGATTTCTCTACTTTTTTGACATATTACAAAGAGCAGAATATGATTCCAGTAAATTTGGATCAAGCAAAGAAAAGATTTTAGATGAAAGTAATACATGGTAATAGAAACTGACATCTTGTTTGTTGGCAGAGCCACTATTGAATAGTCAGCCCAGCATTGAATTAACCCATGGACAGATGTATGGAGCCTTGGAAAGAAGTAGTTGTAATCAGAGGTGATTTTTAACATTAGAGTTTTCAGATTTTTTTGAATATTTAGGTGGAGCTAAATAGGATTGAGTACATAACTATCAATCTAGTTTAGGTTTTGGTCAATGAACACATACAACTAAAATGTAACTAAATAGAAATCCGAGTAAGGTGTTGGCCCATTTGTCAATCTGGTTGGTGAGTCATTTGTTGTTGTTAGGTGCTGTCGAGTCAGTTCCAACTCATAGCAATCCTATGTACAACAGAATGAAACACTGCCCTGTCCTGGGCCATCCTCACAAACGTTATGCTTGAGCTTGTTGCAGCCACTGTGTCAATTCATCTAGTTGAGGGTCTTCCTCTTTTTTGCTGACCCTCTACTTTACTAAGTGTGATGTCCTTCTCCAGGAACCAATCCCTCCTGATAACATGTCTAAAGTGTGTGAGACATATCCTACCATCCTTGCTTCTAAGTAACATTCTGGTCGTACTTCTTCCAACGCAGGTTTGTTCGTTCTACTGGCAGTCCATAGTATATTCAACATTCTTCGCCAACACCACAATTCAAAGGCATCAATTCTTCTTAGGTCTTCCTTATTCATTAACCAGCTTTCACATGCATATGATGTGATTAAAAACATCATGGCTTGGGTCAGGCATACCTTAGTCTTCAAGGTGACATCTTTACTTTCCAACACGAAGGGCCTGGCAGTCTACTTCTGAAAGGAATTAGCCAGTGAAAACCTTATGAATAGCAGTGTAACATGGATGAGTCATAGTAGATGATTAATAAACATCTTAGGCTGGGTGGGAGGGTGACTACCCTGTTTAAGTGAGCAGAAACTGGGGGCTGCTTCCATCCCTGGAAGCATTTGCTTAGTTTTAGGGGCCCAGGAGGGTAGAGGAGCAAATCTGTCATAGATAAAACTTAGCTGCGACAAGGATAGATTGGCCAATATTTTTTAATTTATTTTTTTAAAAATGGCTGTATTGAGATAAAATACATATACCATACCATTTACTCATTTGAAGTGTACAATTCTTTATTTTTTTTTAGTATACTCACATGTTGTGTAGCCATCACCATGATCTAATTTTAGAGCATTTTGTCCTCCCTAAAAGAAACTCCAAACCTATTCCCTCCAAGCCATAGGACCACTCCAACCCTTACACCCTCAGCAACTACTAACAGACTTTCTGTCTTTATTTTGTTGTTGTTGTTTTAGGTGCTGTCTAGTTAGTTCTGACTCATAGCAACCCTATGTACAACAGAATTAAACACTGCCTGGCCCTGTGCCATCCTCATAATCATTGGTATGTTTGAGTCCATTGTTGCAGGCACTGTGTCAATCCGTCGTGTTGAAGGTCTTCCCCCTTTTCGCTGACCCCTCTACGAAGCATGGTGTCCTTTTCCAGGGACTAGTCCCTCCTGATAATATGTCCAAAATACCTGAGACAAAGTCTCGCCATCGTTGCTTTTAAGGAACATTTGGGCTGTACTTCTTCCAAGACAGACTTGTTTGTTCTTCTGGTAGTCCACGGTATACTCAGTATTCTTCACCAACACCGTAATTCAAAGGTATCAATTCTTTGGTTTTCCTTATTCATTGTCCGGCTTTCACGTGCACATGAGGCAATTGAAAATACCCTGGGTTGGGTCAGGCACGCCTTAGTCCTCAAGGTGACATCTTTGCTTTTTACCACTTTAAAGAGGTCTTTTGCAGCAGATTTGCCCAATGAAATATGTTGTTTAATTTCTTGACTACTGCTTCCATGGGCTTTGATTATGGATCCAAGTAAATCTGTCTCTATAGAGTTGCCTATCCTGGACATTTCATTCAGCCTTTTTATGGCCAAATAATATTCCAGTGTGTGGATATGTCATATTTTATTTATCTATTCATCAATTAATGGACATTTGGGTTGTTTCCACCTTTTGGCCTTTGTGAATAATGTGCTGCTTTGTAAATTTGTGTGCAAGTTTATGTGTGGGTGCATATTTTCATTTCTCTTGGGTATATATCTAGGAGTTGAATTGCTGGGTCGTATGGTGATTCTACATTTAACATTCTGAGGAACTGCTAAACTGTTTCCAAAGTGACTGTACCATTCTACCTTCTCACCAGCAACGTATGAGAATTCCAATTTCTCCTCATCCTCTCTGACACTTGCTACTGTCTGTCTTTTTTATCATAACAGTTACCTATGAGGGCACGGAGGCCCTCCGGACTCAATGGGTTCTTGCCTTTCTCTTGTAAGAATATACAGAGGAGGCAATTTTTGGGTTCAGCTCTAACAGGTTTATTTTACTTGTGACAGGTAAAAGGAGTCAGTCGAGTCTCATGCCTCTCCAAAAGACTGACTTGCAAGAGGAAGCAAGGCTAAGGCTTATATGGGTTTGGTGGCGACAATAGAGCAATGAATATTCAGTGCGTTTCTTCGAAGGGGCAAGTACTCCTTGGAATGGTAGTGCATACTAATTAGGTTGTGTGAGCATCTGGACTCCAAGATGGAACCTGCTGATATTCAACACGGAGTCCTCTCAGCAGCTCTCGGCATCACTTATTGTGGGATATGGCGCAGGCGCACTGATCTTCTGTATTACTTCGCCCCCTTAAGTGGGCCAAAACAGCGGTCACACTTGGTTCTTCTGCGCGTGCAGAGCCTGTAAGAAGGGGAAAGGGACTAGAAAAACACTAAGGAGGGGGTAGTAATTCATGGGTTGTTCTAACCTTATTTTATGTTGACAGGATGTGGTTCCTGTTTACCCAACTTCTAGGTGGTAATCTTTTAACAGCTCTTTTATTCTGCCAACACAGTTAACCCTATCTGTCTCATAACCATACTAGTGGGTGTGAAGAGGTATCTCATAGTGGTTTTGATTTGCAATGATTAAGCACTCAGGTGCTAACTGAAAGGTCGGTGGTTTGAACCCACCAGCTGCTCCGTGGGAGAAAAGATCTGGTGGTTTGCTCCTGTAAAGGTTACAATCTTGGAAACTCTACAGGGCAGTTCTACTCTGTCATATAGGATCATTATGAGTCTGAATTGACTCGACGGCACACAGCAACAACAACGACTAATGATGTCGAACATCTCTTCTTACTGGCCATTCATTTGTCTTATCTGGAGAAATGTCCATACAGATCTTTGCCCATTTTTAATTGGATTATTTATCATTTTATTTTTGAGTTGTAAGAGTTTTTTATATATTCTGGATGCAAGTCCCTTATCAGATATATGAGTTACAAATATTTTCCCTCATTCTCTATGTTGCTTTTTCTCCTTCACAATCTTAGCCAAAAGGCTGAGAAGCAATATGTCTTTTCTATGTCTTGATGGTGTCCTTTGAAGCACAAAGTTTTTAATTTTGATGAAGCCCAATTTACCTATTTATGCTTTTGTTGCTTGTGCTCTTGGTTTCATGTAATAAACATTTGAATGTGTATTCAGTAAACACCTACTTTGTGCCAGACACTGTGCAAAGTGCTAAAGATGAGTGAGTCCAGGGAGTGGAAACTTTTCTGAAATTACGTGACAAGTCATCATTTATAATTTATTTATGTTTGAAAGGATGTTTTGGCATAAGGGAGGGGAGTAGCTAAATGTCCATGAAACCACTGTCATTTGAAGTGGCTTGATCAAACCACTTACTAGAAGTGTGGAGGGGAATGCAATGAGGTAGTAGTATTTTTAGGAGGACTAGGAAAATTTCTGTCCCCTTCCTCACAACCACCTCTAAAACTTCTAAAGAATTTCTTTGTATGAGGAAAACTTTCCTGGTAGGAGTATGGGCGTGAGGTTTAGCAGTGGCCCTGGATGTACCATTCAGTCATCGATGTGTCAAGCCCTTTACTTCATTAAATTTTCACAAGATCGCATGACAAACTCCTCCGTATTCTCACTACATAGACTGTTTCCTATATCTACCTCCCTGCTGTTTCAGAAAGCTGGTTCTTCCCCAAAGACACTACCATAAAGCTCCCTGGAGTGGGTGCTGCTCAATCTTTCATGCTCTGTGTGTCGTAGATTCCAAAAAATCTCATTTGAGGTGTGTGCCATTTAGAAATCACTCCCTATCCCTTCTTTTTAGTATAATTTACTGACGTCTTAAGTAAGATGCCAGTACTTTCTTGTGTCTGTCAAGGGTTTAGCATCTTGCTCACAGGTCTCTCCTCAAACTCGAGATTGTTATTCTAGCTGTCTTCATCTGTATATGGACCACTCATCTCTCCCTTACTTTACTACATCCAATGGCTCCCTATTGCCCACTAGATCAAATCCAAACTTTTCAGTCTTGTACTCAGTGCTCAGCTTAACTGTTCAACATTATCATACCCAGGGCTTGGTGCTAACTGACTTTGACAGGCAGAGCTGTCCTTTTTGTGATCCAGCCAACAACACGTGTGCATTTCCAGATCTGTGCTTTGTTTGTGTGGTTCCTAGCATTTAGACTGTTCTGCTCTTCTCTTGGAGCCCTGGTGGTGTAGTGGTTAAGAGCTTGGCTGCTAACCAGAAGTTTGGCGGTTTGAATCCACCAGCTGCTCCTTGGAAACCCTATGAGGCAGTTCTACTCTTTTCTATAGGGTCGCTATGAGTCAGAATTGACTTGACAGCAGTAGGTTTGGTTTTGGTTTGGGGTACTGTCTTAGTTACTGAGTACTGTTATAACAGAAATACCACAAGTAGATGGCTTTAACAAAGAGAAATTTATTTCCTCACAGTAAAGTAGGCTAGAAGTCCAAATTCAGTATGTCAGCTTCAGAAGAAGTTTTTCTCTCTCTGTTGGCTCTGGAGGAAGGTCCTTCTCATCAATCTTCTCCTGGACTAGGAGCTTCTCTGCACAGGGACGCGCTCTGCTCCTGGCACTGCTTTCTTGGTGATATGAGGACCACTGTCTCTCTGCTCACTTCTCTCTTTTATATCTCAAAAGAGACTGCCTCAATACACAGTCCAGTCTTGTAGATTGAATCCTGCCTCACTAACACAGCTGCACCCTATCCCACCTCATTAACGTCATAGAGGCAGGATTTACAACACATAGCAAAATCACATCAGATGACAAAATGGTAGACAATCACACAATAATGGGAATTATGGCCTAGCCAAATTGATACACATATTTTTTGGGGACACAATTCAGTCCATGACAGGCTCTTATTTATATTCTGTCCATCATTTTACACCCTATTCCAGCTTTGTTTCCTTTTCTTTGACTATTCTAGTCCAAAAAACCTCACATATTACTATTACCTATTACACTCCTCTAAGCCATACAACCAGTATTTAGTGTTCTAAGTCAGCCCTTGACTCATGGTGACCCCATGCACAATGGAGCTAAATGTTGCCAGATCTGTGCCATTGCCATGACAGGTTGTGATCTGATCATTGTAATCCATAGGGTTTTCATTGGCTGATTTTTGTAAGTAGATCACCAGGCCTTTCTTTTTCTTTTGAACATTTTATTGTGCTTTAGGTGGATGTTTACAGAGCAAAGTAGTTTTCCATCAATAATTCATACACAATCCGAAATTGTGTCAGCAATCTGAAATGTGTCAGCACTCTCCGTTGCCACCCTGGGTTCCCTGTTTCCATTCATCCAGTTTCCCCACCCCTTCCTACCTTCTCATCTTTGCTTTTGGGAAAATTTTGCTGTTTTGGATTGAATTGTGTCCCTCCAAAATGTGTGTCAACTTGGCTAGAACTTGATTCCCAGTATTGTGTGGTTGTCTTATGTACAACAGAATGAAACACTGCCCAATCCTGTGCTACTCTCACAGTTGTTGTTATGCTTGAGCTCATTGTTGCAGCCAGCGTGTCAATCCACCGCATTGAGGGTCTTCCACTTTTTCACTGACCCTCTACTTTAGCAAGCATGATGTTCTTCTCCAGGGACTGGTCCCTCCTGATAACATGTTCAAAGTACCTGAGATGAAGTCTCTCCATCCTTGCTTCTAAGGAGCATTCTGGCTGTACTTCTTCCAAGACCGATTTGTTCTCCTGGCAGTCCATGGTATATTCAATATTCTTCACCAACACCATAATTCAAAGGCATCAATTCTTCAGTCTTTCTTAGTTAGTGTCCAGCTTTCACATGCATATGCAGCAATTGAAAACACCGCAGCTTAGGTCAGGTGCACCTTAGGCCTTAAAGTGACATCTTTGCTTTTTCCTATGTGTTGTAAATCCTAATCCCTGCCTGTGGTTAATGAGGCAAGATTAGGTTATGTTAGGGTGGGATGCAACACACTTTCTTGGGTCATAGCTCTGATCTGATGTAAGGGGAATTTCCCTGGGGTGTGGTCTGCATCACCTTTTATCTTGCAAGAAATAAAGGAGAGAGAAGCAAGCAGAGAGAGAGGGACCTCATACCGCCACAAAACAAATGCCAGAAGCAGAGCGCATCTTTTGGACCTGGGGTCCCTGCTCTGAGAAGCTCCTAGACCAGGGGAAGACTGATGGCAAGGACCTTCCGCCAGAACCAACAGAGAAAGAAAGCCTTCCCCTGGAGCTGGCGCCCTGAATTTGGACTTCTAGCCTCCTAAACTGTGAGAGAATAAATTTCTGTTTGTTAAAGCCATCCACTTGCGGTATTTCTGTTATAGCAGCACTAGATAATTAAGAGGAGCCCTGGTGGCGCAGTGGTTAAAAACTCAAGTTGCTAACTGAAAGGTCAGCAGTTCGAATCCACCAGCCACTTCCTGGAAACCCTACAGGGTAGCTGTACTCTGTCCTATAGGGTCACTATGAATTGAAATTGACTCGACAGAAATGGGTTTTTTGTTTTGTTTGTTTTTGGTTTTTTTTAGATAACTAAAACAATAGCCCTTTTAGTCTCCTATAGTTTATAGTTCTAGGGAGCACATTCCTCATGGGTGTTGTTTATTTTGTAGGCCAGTCTGTTCTTTGGTTGAGAGGTGACCTCCGGGAATGGCTTCAGTTCCATGTTAGAAGGGTGACTTAGGGCAATGGTTTCAGGGGCTCCTCCAGTCTCTATCAGACCAGTAAGTCTGGTCTTTTTAAGAACTTGAGTTTTGTTCTACATTTTTCTCCCATTCTATCTGGAACCTTCTATTGTGTCCCTGGTCAGAAAGGTCGGCAGTGGTAACCTGGCACCATCGAGTTCTTTTGGTCTCAAACTAGAGGTGGCTGTGGTTCATGTGGACCATTAGTCCTTTGGATTAATTGCTTCCTTGAGTCTTTGATTTTCTTCACTCTCCTTTGATCCAGGCAGGAAGAGACCAATGGTTGTATCTTAGATGGCCACTCGCAAACTTTTAAGACACCGGACACTACTCACCAGACTAGGATGTCTTTATGTACTATGTTATGCCAATTGATCTAGATGTCCCCCAAGACTACGGTCCTTAACCTTCAAACCCAGTAGCTCAGTCCTGCAAGGTATTTGGTTATGTCTAAGAAGTTTCCATAGCTGTGCCTTCTATGTGCTTTATTATGTATATGAATACACATGCAACACATGCAAATATGTGTGTAGAAAAATCCACAGCCATACCTGTATATGCACATGGGTGTAGTCCTGTACGACCTCCTACACCTATTTAGCATACACATGTGCTTATGTATCCACTCACAAATTATTGTTTGTTATTACTGTTGTTGCAGGATTGTATATGTTATAGTATTTACTGTGTTGTTGTTGTTGTTAGGTGCCATTGAGTTGGTTCCGACGCATAGCGACCCTATGTACCACAGAACAAACACTGCCCAGTCCTGCGCCATGCTCACAATCGTTGTTATGCTTGAGCCCATTGTTGCAGCCACTGTGTCAATCCATCTTGTTGAGGGTCTTCTTCTTTTAAGCTGACCCTCTACTTTACCAAGCATGATGTCCTTCTCCAGGGACTGATCCCTCCTGACAACATGTCCAAAGTATGTAAGACGTAGTCTCGCTATCCCTGCTTCTAAGGAGCTTTCTGGTTGTACTTCTTCCAAGACAGATTTGTTCGTTCTTTTGGCAGTCCATGGTATATTCAGTATTCTTCACCAACACTACAATTTAAAGGTGTCAATTCTTCGTTAGTCTTCCTTATTCATTGTCCAGCTTTCGCATGCATATGATGTGATTGAAAATACCATGGCTTGGGTCAGGCACATCTTAGTCTTCAAGGTGATATCTTTGCTTTTCAACACTTTAAAGAGGTCTTTTGCAGCAGATTTGCCCAATGCAATGC
>NW_004443939.1:24090542-24100786 GCF_000243295.1 Trichechus manatus latirostris | reverse complement strand
TTTTGGTCTTTTCTTTCTTTCCTGTCTTTTTAATAACCTCTTGTTTTCTTCATGTATGATGTCCTTGATGTTATTCCACAACTTGTCTGGTCTTCCGTCATTACCATTCAACACGTCAAATTTATTCTTGAGATGGTCTCTAAATTCAGGTGGGATATACTCAAGGTCGTACTTTGGCTCTCGTGGACTTGTTCTAGTTTTCTTCAGTTTTAACTTGAACTTGCATATGAGCAATTGATGGTCTCTTCTGCAGTCAGCCCCTGGCTTTGTTCTGATTGATGATACTGAGCTTTTCCATTGTCTCTTTCCACAGATGTAGTCAATTTGATTCCTGTGTATTCCATCTGGTGAGGTCCACATGTAAACTCGTCATTTATGTTGGTGAAAAAAGGTGTTTGCAATGAAGAAGTCATCAGTCTTGCAAAATTCTGTCATACAGTCTCCAGCATCGTTTCTATCACTAAGGCCATATTTTCCAACTACTGATTCTTCTTCTTTGTTTCTAACTTTTGTATTCCAATCACCCGTAATTATCAATACATCCTGATTGCATGTTTGATCAATTTCATACTGCAGAAGCTGGTAAAAATCTTCAATTTCTTCATCTTTGGCTTTAGTGGTTGGTGCATAAATTTGAATAGTAGTATTAACTGGTCTTCCTTGTGGGCGTATGGATATTATCTTATCACTGACAGTGTTGTACTTTAGGATAGATCTTAAAATGTTCTTTTTGATTATGAATGCAACGCCATTCCTCTTCAAGTTGTCATTCCTGGCATAGTAGACCATATGATTGTCCGATTCAAAATGGCCAGTACCAATCCATTTCAGCTCACTAATGCCTAGGATATCAAGGTTTATGTGTCCCATTTCATTTTTGATGATTTCCAATTTTCCTAGATTCATACTTCATACATCCCATGTTCCAATTATTAATGGATGCTTGCAGCTGTTTCTTCTCATTTTGAGTTGTGCCACATCAGCAAATGAAGGTCCTGAAAGCTTGACTCCACCCACGTCATTACGTTTGACTCTACTTTGAGGAGGCAGCTCTTCCCCAGTCATCTTTTGAGTGCCTTCCAACCTGGGGGGCTTATCTTCTGTCACTACATCAGACAATGTTCTGCTGCTATTCATAAGGTTTTCACTGGCTAATTCTTTTCAGAAGTAGACTTCTGGGTCCTTCTTTCTAGTCTGTCTTAGTCTGGAAGCTCAGCTGAAACCTGTCTTCCATGGGTGACCCTGCTGGTATTTGAATACTGGTGGCATAGCTTCCAGCATCACGGCAACATGCAAGCCCCCACAGTACGACAAACTGACAGACATGTTGGGGAGTATTTACTGTAGTTGTCCTTTATTCTTGTGTACCTCGCAGTGTCTTCCTTTGCCTTTCTGACTTCCCCAATATTATGTATTGTCTTTTCCTTCACCAGAATTAACACGTGTCTACTGTCTGGTTAGAGATTCTCCCTCCCTCCCCGTCCCGTCCCTGGTAACCATCAAAGAATGTTTCTTTGCGTAGACCTATTCTTGAGTTTTTATAAGAGTAGTCTCATACAATATTTGTCCTTTTGTGATTGACTTATTTCACTCAGCATAATGTCCTCCACATTCATCCATGCTGTGAGTGAGATGTTTTGTGGATTCATTATTATTCTTTATTGTTGCATAGTATCCATTGTATGTATGTACCACAATTTGTTTATCCATTCATCTCTTGATAGACACTTAGGTTGTTTCCATCTGTTTGCTATCGTGAATAATTCTGCAATGAACATGGGTGTGCATATGTCTATTCATATTACAGCTGCTATTTCTCTCAGATTTATACCTAGGAGTGGAATTGTTGCATCATATGATATTTCTATTTCTAGCTTTTTAAGGAAGTGCCATATTGTTTTCCACAGTGGTTGTACCATCTTAGAGTCCCACCAACAGTGTATAAGAGTTCCAGTCTCCCTACAACCTCACCACATTTGTTGTTTTCTGTTTTTTTGATCAGTGCCATTATTGCTGGGGTGAGACGGTATCTCATTGTAGTTTTGATATCCATCTCTCTAATGGCTAATTGGAGCCCTGGTGGTGCAACGGTTAAGAGCTGTGGCTGATAACCAAAAAGTTGACAGTTTGAATCCACCAGCTGCTCCTTGGAAACCTCTACTTTGTCCTGTAGGGTTGCTATGAATTGAAACCGACTTGACAGCAACAGGTTTGGCTTTGTTTATTAATGGCTAATGATTGCGAGCATCTTGTCATGTGTTTGTCAGCCGCCTGCATGTCCTCTTTGGTGAAGTGTCTGTTTATGTCCTTTGCGCATTTTTTAATTGAATTGTCTTTTTGTTGTTGAAGTGTTGGAGTTTTCTATAAATTTTAGAATTTAGATCCTTGTCATTTGTTACTGCCAATTTTTTTCTTCCAGTTTGTAGGTTAAATATTACCACAATGCCTAAAATCCAAACTCTGCTATTCAAGTCATTTCCAGCTACGAGATGAAGTCCATACACATTTATTTAAAAAATCAATCGTACAGATGGTGTTCTACCTGTCTTGACTCTCCTTTACACACTCTTTTTTCACTCTTTTGGTCAAGTCTTTTGATGAACATAAGTATTTAATTTTTAGGAAGTCCTGGGCCTTTCTTTCTACTTTGTCTTAGTCTGGAAGCTCTGCTGAAACCTGTTCAGCATCAAAGCAGCACACAACCCCCTTCTACTAACAGACAAGAGGTGGCTGCACATGAGGTGCGTTGGCTGGGAATGGAAGTTGGGTTTCCAGCATGGAAGGCGAGAATTCTAGCATAGAACCAAAACTGCTTATTTACTAATTACTAATAGTCTGTACAATTTAATTTAACATTTTAAGAATATTTAGTCTTATTTTCTCATGGTTTCATGTTTGTGAGATTTTTCTTCTCAGTAGATAATAGACTTGTGAGCAAGTCAGTGTCCTGCATATCACCACAGTGTCAGAAACATGGTAGGCAGTCAATAAGCAGTGTTGGCTACTCCCTGACACTTTTGAGAATCTCATTTGGGTCTCTATCAGTGAGGTTGTGAGTTTTATTTTATAATAATGGTAATATTAATGACAAATGAGTTATTTTATCTTTTGTTGATTTGGGGAGGAATGTGTGACCAAGATCAAGATCACTTTGTGCTTTCCTTCTCTTTGAATGAATTTGATTCCACTGATTTTCAGAAAGCTTGTTGATTTTGTAACAATCATTCATTGTTGAGGTCTCAGGGCCCATAAGATATCCCAAAATTGTGATGATAATAGAAAAAAATTATATATAGTTCAAGTCCTATAGCTCTGTATAAAACTTTGTGATTCCTCTGAATAAGATCTTTAACATTTTTAAAACATTAAACAACATCCATATTAATATAGTATTTATATATGGGGTGTTTGCTTTTCTCTGAGCAGAATGGTAAATCAAATGTGTCCAGTGCTATTCTGGAGCTGACAAAAAGGCCCTGAACTTTGCCTTTGAATACCCACTTCTGCTCTTGGCTTTAGCACAGTGTGATATTTGTGCTAGTTCCTAGGCAGCGATTTGAATTCTTGAACAGAAAATAACTGATATGTCTCAATAACCAACACATTAACCTTTGGCAACTGGGATTTTTTTATCCCCACAATTTAAAAATTTGTGTTACATTTTATCAAGTGTTGAAAATTTTTCAAAGTATGTTTCTCAAATCTCTCAAACATAAACTCTATAGTGCTCTTATATCTTGCTATTACTTCTAAAGAAGAAATTAAAATAAAAAATGTGAAGAAGAGAAACCAGAATTAGAAGAATATTTGTTGTGCCGGTTAAATACCTTTATTATAACACTTACCAAATTGTCATCATTAGACTGTGATTTTTTTTTTTCCAGGGCAAGGACTAAGTTTTATTTCATTTCTGAGCCCAGCACAGTGCATGGCACATAGTAGGTGCTCAATAAATGGTTACTGAATTTATCCGTATATTTTTGGAATTGGCTAATATATAATGAAGCTTTAATAATTCACACTGAAAAGTGCATGCATAATCAATGTTTGACTCACTGGCCAAGAATTGTGTATTAATAGTTTTAAAGATAACAATTAAACCAAAACCAAACTCATTGCTGTCAAGTCAATTCCAACTCATAGCAACCCTATGGGACAGAGTAGAACTGCCCCATAGAGTTTCCAAGGAGAACCTGGTGGACTTGAACTGCTAACCTTTTGGTTAGCATCTGTAGCACTTAACCACTATGCCACCAGGTTTTCCAAGATAACAATTAACATTCATATAATACTTTATACTTGACAAAATGCTATTCACATCTACTGAATTCTTGAGCGAATGAGTGACATGCATTCTGATTGACTGGAATACTAGGCACACGAAATAAATGTGTATGGACTTCATCTCGTAGCTGGAAATGACTTGAATAGCAGAGATTGGATTTTAGGCATTGTGGAAATACTTAAGCCTTCTAAATATGGACATTGTTGTTGTTAGTTGCTGTCGAGTTGATTCTGACTCAGAGCGATGATTAAGCACTTGACTACTAGCTGGAAGCTTGGCAATTTGAACCCACCCAGAGGCACCTTGTAAGACAGACCTGGTGATATGCTTCTGAAAGATCACAACTTTGAAAACCCTGTGGAGCAGTGCTGCTCTGCAAACCTGGGTCACCACGAGTTGCCATGAAATATGAACCGTGTCTTTTTTTCTCCCTTGAAAAAAATATTAATGGTAGAGATGGTGTTCTACCTGTCTTGACTCTCCTTTACACACAAATAACACCTGTAGATAGTGAAAATTCCTCTGATAGAATACTAGGAGAACTTTCTAGATACGAAGCATTCAGGAACTGGTGCTGCATCACAGGGCAACACAAGAGGCAAAGCTATTGGATAGAAAATACGTGACGTTAAGCTGTAGGTCTCCATTTCTCCTCCTTCCCGATATTTGCTCTTTCCTTTCTTTCCTGCTTTTTCCTTAATTAAGCTTCCTTTCCCAAAAGATAAACTAATGTGTCACTTAACAAATATCTATGTGCTCCCTGTAGCACTCATACTATGTCAAATTCATGTTTCTCAGGATGAATTTTCCTCCCTTGCTTGGAATATTAAGATGCGTTTTGGGAAAGTTTATGGAGAATTTTGTTCATATAGCATTATGGTTAATAGCACATGCTTGGGAAATATACTTCAAATCCTGACTCTACCTCTTATGAACTGTGGCAGAAATTATTGGTTGGCTCTTCTGGCCTCCATCTACCATCTCCTTCTCCTTAGCCATCTTTCAGTTAGGGGTGGCCATGGGACACATTTCTGGCCAATGATAAATTAGCAGAAGCCTGCAGAGTGGAGCCCCTTAGGAGGTGTCTCAGTCATCTAGTGCTGCTATAATAGAAATACCACAAGTGGATGGTTTTAATGAAGAGAAGTTTATTTCCTCACAGTTAAAGTAGGCTGAAAGTCCAAATTCAGGGCATCAGCTCCAGGGGAAGGCTTTCTCTCTCTCTCGGCTTCTCATCAGTGTTCCCCCAGACTAGGAGCTTCTCTGTGCAGGGACCCAGGTCCAAAGGACACGCTCTGCTCCTGGCACTGCTTTCTTGATGGTATGAGGTCCCCCTGTCTCACTGCTCACTTCTGTCTTTTATATCTCAAGAGATGGCCTTAGGATACAATCCAGTCTTGCAAACTGAGTCCTGCCTCACCAACATAACTGCTGCCCATCCTCCTTCATTAACATCATGGAGGCAGGATTTACCACACATGGGAAAATCACACAATACCGGGAATCATGGCACAGCCAAAATGATACACACATTTTTGGGGAGACGTAATTCCATCCCTGACAGGAGGCTAGCAGATTCAGCTAGTATAGCCGTTTTGTTTTTCCCCCTGTTACTCTTTCTCTGTTTTTCTTGCCTGGAGTCCTGATGTGATGCCTGAAGATGCAAGAGCTATCACGTAATTAAGAGGTAACAAGCATGATATGGATGGTGGAAAGAAACAAAGAGAAACCTTCCTGTAATTGTCCATATTGCTTAGCAACTAAAACAGACCTGAACTTCCTACCTCTGCTGTCTTGTTTTTAGAAAAGCAATCATTATTTGTTTAAGCCACTACTCACAGTTGAACACATTTCTAACTCTGTGTTCTCAGTTTCCTCATCTATAACTTGGAGTACTAATATTATCTACTTCATAGGGTTGGTGTGAGGATAAAATGAAATGATATAAGGGAGAGGCTTTGTAAAGTGCCTGGTTCAGAGTAAACACTCAAACAAGAGTTAACCAATATTATTATTCCTACTTGAACATTTCCTTTATTTAGTGTTAAAATGATTATATTTTAATACAAATCATATACTACTTAGTACAACTGCTAGATAATATTTCATCTCCCAAGATTGTTTTTAGTATTCTTTAAACATCTTTATTGAGGTAAAATTGACATACAAGAAACTAAACATATGAAGTGATCAGTTTGATAAGTTTTGTCCTATGTATACACATGTGAAACCATCACAACGGAGATAATGAACATATCCATCACCTCCAACGAATTACTCATTCCCCTTTGTAATACTTGCCTTCTATCACTCCCTATCCCTATTGGACATCACCAGTCTGCTTTCTATCACTATAGGTTAGTTTGCATTTTCTGGAGTTTTATATCAATGGAATCATACAGTATGTAGTCTTTTTTGGGGGGATCTGAAGCTTTTTCCACTCAGCTTAATTATTTTGTAATTCAGCTATATTGTTATGTGTTCAATACTTTGTTTCTTTTAATTGTTGACTGTTCTATTGTGTGGATATACAACCATTTGTTTATTCACATGTTGTTGTAATGTTTTTGGTATTTTTGTTTATTTTAATACAGTAAGCATCTTTCTCCCATACTTTGTTCATAATTCTAATGGAACATTTCTCATAGTATATTAAATTAAGTTGCTTTTATATATCCTCCATTAGACTGTGTGTTTACCCTCCAAGACTGAGGAACTGTGTCTTAGTCATCCTTACTCCTCTAGCCTCCAGCAGACTGGCGTGGTTTCAAACAGGCACTCCATGTAAACAACCCTATTAGGTGAGGCTAAAACTCACAATAAAGAGTTTTATAAGCAACATCATGATAAATAGAGAAAAGATTGACATTGTCAAGGATTTCATTTACTTGGATCTACAATCGACATCCATGGAAGCAGCAGTCAGGAAATCAAACGTATTGCATTGGGTACATCTGCTGCAAAAGATCTCTTTAAAGTGTTAAAAAGCGAAGATATCACCTTGTGGACTAAGGTGCGCCTGACTCAAGCCATGGTGTTTTCAGTCACCTCATACACATGTGAGAGCAGGACAATGAATAAGGAAGACAGAAGAAGAATTGATGCCTTTCAGTTATGGTGTTGGCAAAGAATATTGAATATACCATGGACTGCCAGAAGAATAAACAAGTCTGTCTTGGAAGAAATACAGCCAAAGTGCTCCTTGGAATTGAGAATGGTTGAGACTTCATCTCACATACTTTGGACATGTTGTCAGGAAGGACCAGTCCCTGGAAAAGGACATCATGTTTAGAAAAGTAGAGGGTCAGCGAAAAGAGGAAGACACTCAGTGAGATGGATTGACTTGGTGGCTGCAACAATGGGCTCAAACAAAACAATTGTGAGGATGATGCAGGACTGGGCAGTGTTTCGTTCTGTTGTATGTAGCAGGGTCGCTATGAGTCGGAATCAACTCGACAACACCTAACAACAACAGCAAAACTTCTCTTCCTCCTTTAATCTATCCATCACAACAACTCATTGATTCACTCAAGTCAGAATTTGAAAGATGTTTATTTGCTGTGTTTTTTAAAAGATCAACTTTGTTTTGGTATAATTTACATACAATAAAATTTATACATTCTAAATTTCAAGTCAACTACTTTTGAAAAATGTATACACTTGTATAACCACCAAACCAATTAAGATATAGAACATTTTCGTTTCCCTAAAAAGTTCACTTTGCACCTTTGAAGTCAGTCTCCTATACTAACTTTGCCCCAGGTAACCACTGCTTTGATTTCTATCAAAATAAACTGGTTTTGCTTGACTTAAACTTTCATATGAATGAAATCATTCAGTATGTACTGTTTTGTGTCTGATTTCTTTCACTCAGCATAATATTTGTGCGGTTCAGCCATGCTGCATGGATTTGTCCTGTTAATTGAAGTGTCCCTGGATGGTGCAAAATGCTAAGTGCTTAACTACTAGCAAAAGGGACTCCTCGGAAGACAGGTCTGGCTATCTGCTTCTGAAAGATTATAGCCTTGAAAACCCTGTGGAGCAGTTCTGCTGTGCCACACATGAAGTCACCATGAGTTGGAATGTACTCAACAGCAACCAATAACAAAATTATTGAAATGTTTGGGTTTAAGTGTACTGTTTTGTTGTTGTTTTCCATTTGTCTCTTCTGTTTTTTGTAACTTTGTTGCTTTTTTCTACTTTTTTTGGGTTCATCAAATATTTCTTTGTAAGCTATTTTATTTCCCTTATTGGTATCTTAGCTATATCTTTTATTATTATTTTTTTTTATGATTTCTATAGGGCTTACAATATGCACCCCTAACTTAGCAGAGTCTGTGTAGAGTCAATATTGTATTTCTTCATACTTCCCACTTTTCATTTCAAAAATAAAAGAACATTAAGTAGTATAATTCCATTTACACCCTCCCTCAAATTCACTCTTTTGTTTACAATTGCTTGAATGATTGTTCACTTTTTTTTGGTACTGTTTAAACTGCTAACGTGGCGTATACAATCCATTACATTTTGGGCGTCGTCCATGTTTCTAACGTCTTCTCCTACCACTTCAACTCCAGGAATACCGATTGTTTTATAATTCTCCAAATTCATCTTATTGTTTCAAACCTCTGTGTCTTATAATACTGTTTCTTCTGGCTGGAACACCTGGTCCCCCTTTGCTTTCGGATACTTTTATTCATTTCAAGAAAGTTTGTATGGAATTTGTGTTGGATTTGTACAGAATCTGCATGACTGGGGAGCTTTTCCTGATCCCTCTCCCTCCAGGCAGAATTAATCATGCTCTGGGTTGTGTAATGGCTAAGCACTTGACTACTAGCCAAAAGGTTGGCATTTGAACCCACCCAGAGGCTTCTCGGAAAACAGGCCTGGTGATCTGCTTCAGAAAGGTCACAGAAATCCCTATGGAGCAGTTCTACTCTGCACACATGGGGTTGATAAGAGCTGAAATTGACTTGAAGGCAACTAACAATACCACCACCCAATCTGGTCTGATTCTGTGTCTTACATATACTTCTATTATTCACGTCTTGTGCACCACTTGAAATTTTCTTGGCCTCACTGCTTGTTCAGCTACAGCTGCAATGTCCAGCTTCATGCAGGCACAATCTGACGGTGCCCTGCCTTACGCCTGTGCAGTTTGCGTCTTGCTGCCTCCTACTCCCTCACCCTCCACCCAGAGTTCTTTACCGATGGTGAAGCAATTTGGGACACCCGTGGGAGTCTGCTCAGCAGTCATGCATGTGCAAGCCAGAAATAACGGGGAGTTAATGCTGTAGGAGATACTCTTGACCAATAGAGGGCAGAAGGAATGGATAAATGCATCTTGCTTTCTTTCTCTGGGCAGTTATCATATATCCTATAAGACTGAGTATCCATCATCTGTATAGGTGGCCAGTCAACTCAGTAATGAATCTTTTTTAGCCTCTCCTTGCTTCCATGATTTTCTCCCCCTTCCCTAACTCTTGCTCCCTGAATCACATTCCTTTGTCTTAGGTTCTGCATTCTGGGAGCTCAGGCTAAGACAATACTTCTGTTACTACCTGGGTGACACTCTACTGCAATTTTTCCCAGATAAGGGATTTTTCCCAGATAAGGGATTTTTCCAACATCTTAAAGCAATAATATATCAAACTTCAACATATAAAATTGGTAAAAGTAGAATGATTCTGATGGAATATGGGGTAGGGGCAGAAGCTCTGGAAAAAAAATAATTAAAAAACATTACACTAACTAAACTATAAACTTTCAGAGTCAGAAAATATGTCTTATTAATCTGTATCTCTCCAGCACCCAGCGTAGTAGCTGACTCCCAGTAGGTGGTCAATAACTGTTGCACTGAAGTATCTGACCCTTTAATCATTATATAGTGTCCTTCCTTATCCTTTGTGGTGGATTTTACTTTAAAGTCTATTTTGTCAGAGATTAATATTGCCACTCC
>NW_004443939.1:24011178-24090442 GCF_000243295.1 Trichechus manatus latirostris | reverse complement strand
AGTGTCCTTCCTTATCCTTTGTGGTGGATTTTACTTTAAAGTCTATTTTGTCAGAGATTAATATTGCCACTCCTGCTCTTTTTTGATTGTTGTTTGCTTGATATATTTTTTCCATCCTTTGAGTTTTAATTTGTTTGTGTCTTTAAGTCTAAGGTGTGTCTCTTGTAGGCAGCATACAGACAGATCGTGTTTTTTATCCGTTCTGCCATTCTCTGTCTCTTTATTGGTGCATTTCGTGCATTTACATTCAGCATAATTATTGATAGGTATACTTTTAGTGCTGTCTTTTTGATGTCTTTTTTTGTGTGTTGTTGACAGTTTCTTTGTTCCACTTAATTTTCTGTGCTGAGTTGTTTTTCTTTATGTATTTTCTTTTCATCTTGTTCGTTGTTGATTTTGTATTTGCTGAGTCTTTATGTTTTTCTTGTTTTTTATTTTGACGTGTAGGATTGCTAGCTTCCTTTGTGGTTACCTTAATATTTACCCCTATTGTTCTAAGTTTAAACGAGTCTTTTATTTCTTTATATCGCCTTGTCTTCCTCTCCATATGAAAGATCTGTGACTACGTTTTTTAGCCCCTCTTTTTTGTTTTAATGTTGTCATCTTTTACATATTGATGTCTCTGTTTCCCTATTTTCAGCGTTTTAGCTTTGATTTTTTTTCATGTCTTCCCTGTCTGGGTTGATATCTGGTTGCTCTGTCCTGTGTTCTAGTCTTGGGTTGTTATCTGGTATTATTGATTTTCTAACCAGAGGACTCCCTTTAGTATTTCTTGTAATTTTGGTTTGGTTTTTGCAAATTAACTAAACTTCTGTTTATCTGGAAATGTCCTAATTTTGCCATCATATTTGAGAGACAGTTTTGCTGGATATATAATTCTTGGGTGGCAATTTTTTTTCCTTCAGGGCTTTGTATATGTCTTCCCATTGCCTTCTTGTCTGCATGGCTTCTGCTGAGTAGTCTGAGCTTAGTCTTATTGACTCTCCTTTGTAGATGACTTTTCATTTATCTCTAGCCACACACTGAAGTATTTGAAATGAGGAAAGTGGATGTCTAGAAAATACAATTTCATTTAGACTGTGGTGATTATGGATAAAAGAGGAAAAAAAAAATCAGATATCAGAAATATATTTCCACTACTTTTCCTGGAAAACAAGCAAGGTTTATTAGAAAAGACAATACAATTTTTTGTGCAAACTCAAGGTTTTCCATTCTTGAGTTGGTATGTTAATTTTCAAACTGTTTCCTGGTTTCTGTTATATGCCAGCCATAACATATTGAAATAGAATTAAAAAAATAGAATTAAAAACCCACATATTCTTTAAACTGTTTATAATAAAGGTGAAAGGGATGGGGAAATTATCATTTATAATTTTATAGTAATAAATATGGAATGACTGAGATAAAAAGATAATTTCTAGAAACTAAATAAGTGACTGTAAAGTCAAAAAACTGCAAAACGGAAGTTCCTCTTATGTGTTGTGATTATAGTCAGTATTGAAGGGTGTTATCATTTCTTAAAAGTGACAGAGACTCTAGAGTGATAGAATTGTCAAATTAGTCATTGTCAGCAAGGTTTTCTGAGCTGAGAAGGTGGGAAAAAGACCCAAATGAAAAAAAACTCAGCCAGAAAATTTATGCTTTAAAAAATTTTAACAAGGTATATATTTCTTGTATGACTGAAATATTTTCTATCTATTTAATCTACATATCTATCTATATTAGTGAAGAGAAGATACAGGTGAGTTGAATTTGAGGGCTTTCTGGAAAAAATATTGAATAAGAAAAATATGTAGGGTCTTATGTATTTTATGTTAAATTCAGTAAAGTGTATTACAGTAGATTTATATTTGTTTGTACTTACAAGTGAAATTTGATTCAAATGAAAGATTTATCATTAGTAAAATTTACATAATACTTGATCCAAATATTACTAGAGTAATATTTCAATAAGGAGCTCTGGTGGCCCAATGGTTATGCACTGAGCTGCTAACTGAAAGGTCAGCAGTTCCAACCAAATAGCTGCTCCGTGGGAGAAAGATGTGGCAGTCTGCTTCCATGAAGATTACAGCCTTGGCAACCCTATGGGGCAGTTCTACTCTGTCCTATAGGGTCACTGTGAGTCGGAATTGATTAGCGGCCCACAACAACAATATATAAATAGGGCTGGAGAATTAGACTTCCCTCTTCACTGTTTGGGCAAAAATGGGAGGATTTCTCATGCCCTATCCTGAGGAGGTAAGTTATGTGCTTTAAGAAGAAATAGGAGAGCTATCTTTGCTGTTGTTAGGTGCCGTCAGTTGGCTCCAACTCATAGTGACCCCGTGTACCACAGAACAAAACACTGCCCGGTCCTGTGCCATGCTCACAATCACTGTTATGCCTGAGCCCATAGTTGCAGCCACTATGTCAATCCATCTCGTTGAGGGTCTTCCTCTCTTTCACTGACCCTGTACTTTACCAAGCATAATGTCCTTCTGCAGGGACTGATCCTGACAACGTGTCCAAAGTAGGTAAGACGTAATCTCCACATCCTTGCTTCTAAGGAGCACTCTGATTGTACTTCCTCCAAGACAGATTTGTTCATTCTTTTGGCAGTCTATGTTATAGTCAATATTGTTTGCCAATGCCACAATTTAAAGACATCAATTCTTCTTCAGTTTTCCTTATTAATTGTCCAGCTTTCGCATGCATATCGTACGATTGAAAATACCATGGCTCGGGTCAGCCACATCTTAGTCTTCAAGGCGACATCTTAGCTTTTCAACACTTTAAAGAGGTCTTTTGCAGCAGATTTGCGCAGTGCAATGTGTCTTTTGATTTCTTGACTGATGCTTCCATGGGTGTTGATTGTGGATCCAAGTAAAATGAAGTCCTTGACAACTTCAATCTTTTCTCCACTTATCATGATGTTACTTACTGGTCCAGTTGTGAGGATTTTTGATTTCTTTATGTTGAAGTGTAATCTGTACTGAAGGCTGTAGTCTTTGCTCTTCATCAGTAAGTGCTTCAAGTCCTCTTTGCTTTCAGCAAGCAAGGTTGTGTCATCTGCATAATGCAGATTATTAATGAGCCTTCCTCCAATCCTGATGCCCTGTTCTTCTTCATATAGTCCAGTTTCTTGGATTATTTGCTTAGCATACAGATTGAATAGGTGTGGTGAAAGAACGCAATCCTGACACATACCTTTCCTGACTTTAAACCACACAGTATCTCCTTGTACTGTACGAACAACTGCCTCTTGATCTGCGTACAGGTTCTTCGTGAGCACAATTAAGTGTTCTGGGATTCCCGTTCTTTGCAATGTTGTCCATAATTTGTTATGATCTATACAGTCGAATGCCTTAGCATAGTCAATAAAACACAGGTAAACATATGTCTGGCATTCTCTGCTTTCAGCCAGGATCCATCTGACATCAGCAGTGATGTTCCTGGTTCCACGTCCTCTTCTGAATCTGGCCTGAATTTCTGGCAGTTGCCTGTCGATATACTGCTGCAGCCTCTTTTGAATGTTCTTCAGCAAAATTTTTGCGTATGAGATTAACGATATTGTTCGATAATATTTGTATTCAGTTGGATCCCCTTTCTTGGGAATAGGCATAAACATGGATCTCTTCCAGTCGGTTGTCCAGGTAGCTGTCTTCCAAATTTCTTGACATAGACGAGTGAACACTTCCAGCACTGCATCTGTTTGTTGAAACATCTCAATTGATATTCTGTCAATTCCTGGAGCCTTGTTTTTCACCAGTGCCTTCAGTGCAGCTTGGACTTCTTCCTTCAGTACCATCGGTTCCTGATCATATGCTACGTCTTGAGATAGTTGAACCTCGACAAATTCTTTTCAGTATAATGAGTCTGTGTATTCCTTCCATCTTCTTTTGATGCTTCCTGCATCATTTAATATTTTCCCCATAGAATCCTTCACTATTGCAACTCGAGGCTTGAATTTTTCTTTAGTTCTTTCAGCTTGAGAAATGCCGAGCGTGTTCTTCCCTTTTGGTTTTGTAACTCCAGCTCTTTGCACATGTCATTATAATACTTTGTCTTCTCAAGCCACCCTTTGAACTCTTCTGTTTAGTTCTTTTACTTCATCATTTCTTCCTTGTGCTTTAGCTACTTGACATTCAAGGCTAGGAGAGCAAGGGTAAGGAATACTAACACATTAAAACCAACCAAACCAATATGAAAACTCCCATCTTCGGTGAGTGAACATTTCCCAGATGAAATAAATGGGACATGTACTTACTTACTACTACAGAAACATCATTCTAGTCTACTTCATAAAAGCACAACTGTTGTGTGGTAGTCAGTAAAATCTTTAGATCTGAAATAAAGTGTGAGGTTTATTGGAAAGCATAATGAAAACTTGATATAAACTGAATTTTTTTTTACATAGTTTGCTGATTATAAGTCATTGTCTTTGTCATTTGTGGTAGTTGGTTCAGTCAACAATGCATTTTTTTTTTCCTGTTGCAAACTGATTTTTCCTCATCATTTCTTGTGGTTGGCATATTGAAAGCCTATATGAGGATCTGTTTTCAGCCCTTAGTCCATGAATTTTTTGTCAGACATGTTTCCTGTAGGAACTTTAAACTTTTATATGCAGCAAATTAGTGACTGATTTAAATTTTCTTGTGTTGTAAAAATTGGACTTGTTTATGAGAGATTTGTGAGCAAAATACAGGTTTAAAATGTCTATCTAATCAATCATTATAAATGTGTTGAAAACTTATTTTGAGCTAAGTGCTGAGGATTCAATGATTCAGTAGTGAACATAGTTTATAGATGTTAGAGATGAAAGGGACATCAAGAGACAGTGAGGTATAGTTACTGACTAATGAGACATAGACATGTAGAAAGGCTAAGTGACTTGTCCAAGATCACAGAGCTTGTGAGTAAATCATTCTTCAACAAAGAATATGTAAGTTTGTTCTCAGATATCATTTTTGCTTATATTAATCCTTTCTCTAAGCATTACTGAGTGATAAACTATAAAGGAAGCCAATTGCAAAAGGCAGTTCTATAAATGAGAAAACACTAAAAAGGAAACCTTTGCAGGAGAGAGGGTTAGGGGTAGATTGGGATGTAATGGGAAAACAATTAGGATTACTTCAATTCATCTGGAACTTTTTCAGACTTGCATTTTATTTTAGCCTCTGTTGAATTGCATATGGTTTTAAGAAAATGAAATATAAACCAATGTGTATTGGGAGGGGTGTTTAACATGTGCCAGGAATTTTGATGCATATTAACTCATTGAATGTTCACAACAACTCTTTGAAATATAGTATTGTAACAAGTGACCGTTTCTAGCTGGTGTCACACTGTATGTGTCATCCTTTGGTGGATCATCGTTGTCCAGAATCTGATACGCAGCTTTCAGGTTTAGAAACTGGGTCATTATGCAGTCACCCAGAGGTTAACAGGCCCAGGCAGATTGATTCCTTCTAACCAAACTTACAAGAGTCTGATTATAAACTAGAACATCAATTTACAAGTCTCTGTGAGGAAATTAACTGCCAAATAGACTAGAATACTCAGGTCGGCTTGTCAGCACGTTTTATTCCCTGTGGGAAAGAAAGCTTGAGAAGTAAAATTAAGGTCAGAAATATCCTAAGGAAGTAGAAAATTAGAAGAAAGTGAGTAGGATGCTTAATGAGGAATATTTTTTATGATATTATTGGAGCCCAATGTGGCCTTCGTCACCATAGGAAAGTACCTGACTGGTTATGGGATCTAAATGTTATTTTCAGCCAATCAGATTCCTGTCTGTCAATATATCTCATATTATGGCCAGTTATTAGCTGCAGCAAGACAGAGCAGGTTGGGAGGGACTGAGACTGCTCAAAACCAGTCCTCTGGGGTGCAGCAAGCAACTGGAGGTGCTAGAAAGAGGAAAAAAGAGGGAGGATATGGAATAAATATAGTAATCACAATAAAAATTGTAAAAAATAATAATGACCTCTAACAGTAACTGAGGATTTACTACATGTTAGGAACTATGCTAAGACCTTTGCATCAATCACCTAATTTCATCTCATAATAATTGTCTTAGTTATCTAGTGCTGCTATAACAGAAATATCACAAGTGGATGGCTTTAACAAACAGAAATTTATTCTCTCACAGTTTAGGAAGCTAGAAGTCTGAATTCAGGGCGCCAGCTCCAAGGGAAGGCTTTCTCTCTTTGTCGGCTCTGAGGGAAGGTCCTTGTCATCAATCTTCCCCTGGTCTAGTAGCTTCTCAGTGCAGGGACTCCAAGTCCAAAGGACACGCTCTGCTCCCAGTGCTACTTTTTTGGTGGTGGGAGGTCCTCCTGTCTCTCTGCTTGCTTCTCTCTTTTATATCTCAAAAGAGATTGAGTTAAGACACAACCTAATCTTGTAGATTGAGTCCTGCCTCATTAACAGAACTGCCTCTAATCCTGCCTTATTAACATCATAGAGGTAGGGTTTACAACATGTAGGAAAATCACATCAGATGACAAAATGGCTGACAATCACACAATACTGGGAATCATGGCATAGCCAAGTTGACACACATTTTTGGGGGACACAATTCAATCCATAACAATAACCACCTGAGACAGGCGCCTTTAACATTCCTATTTTATGGATGAAAAAACTGAAGTTTAGAAAATCTGAAAGTAATATGCTGCAAAGTGGAAGTCTGTTAACATAGGGTAGTCCAGACTGGGTTGTGGGTGTCTCGAGGTAGACATGTCCAAAGCTAAGCTCTTGATTTCTTCTTTTT
Source organism: Trichechus manatus latirostris (assembly GCF_000243295.1). NCBI lineage: Eukaryota > Metazoa > Chordata > Mammalia > Sirenia > Trichechidae > Trichechus > Trichechus manatus. The sequence continues at coordinate 24,083,691 of NW_004443939.1, read as the reverse complement.
TTTGTTTAAATTTTTATTGTGGTGAAATATATGTAACAAAATATTTGCCATTTCAGCCATTTTTATGTGGAAAATGTAGTGGCACCAATTATGCTCACCATGTTGTGCAACCATCACCACTATCTGTGTCCAGATTTTTCATCTCCCTTAACAGAAAGTCAGTACTCCTTAAGTAACACCTCCCCATTTCCCTCTTAATTTCTTTTTGAATAATGTTCCTCTTCCAGTCAGAAATCTCTTCGTAATCTTACATTCTTCTCTCTCACTTCCTGACATAAGTAAATCCTATAAATTTTACCTCTGAAATACACAGCGGGTCTTTTTACCCCCTTTTCTCCATCTCTACTGTCACCACCCTGGTCTAGTTATGGTCTACTTCCTGCAGTAGCTAGCCCCTGAACCCTACAAACCAATCTGTTGTCCACAGCAGCCAGAGTGATCTTTTTTTTGACATAAAATTCACCATTTTAAAGTGTACAATTAAGTGCTTTTAGTATAGTCACAATGTTGTGCAACCATCACCACTGTCTAATTCCGGGACATTTTCATCACCCCAAAAAGAAACCTTTATCCATTAAGCAGTCACTCCTCATTCCCCTTCCCTCCAGCTCCTGGAGACCACGAATCTACTTTTTGTCCCTGTGGATTTGCTTATTCTGGACATTTACTATAAAAGGAATCATACAATATGTGGCCTTTTGTGTCTGGCTTTTTTTCACTTAACATGATGTTTTCAGTGTATGTGTCATTCATTGTTCACCCATGGTGTAATATATGTCAGTCCTTCATTTTTCTTTATGGCTGAATTATATTCCCTCGTATAGGTATATCACATTTTGTTTTCTACCTTCAGTTAATGGACATTTGGATTGTTTCCCTTTTTGCCTATTATGAATAATGCTATATAACAGGCAAAAAGGGAAACAATCCAACGATCCAATGCATACAAGTTTTTGTTTAAACATTTGTTTTCAATATGCCTGAGTGGTCTTCTAAAAATGAAAATTATGTCTTTTCTCTGCTTAAAATCCTTCAATTATAATGCAATCCAAATTCCTTCCCATGACCTACAGGACTTGCATGATCTGCCTCTCCTTTCTCTTTTAAGCATCTTTCCTCTTCCCTCACTATATTCCAGCCACACTGGCCTCCATGTAGTTCCTCCAACTCCCCAAGCCTTTTTCCCTATGCAGGTGTTCACACCTGCTGTTTTCTGTTCTGGAATACTATTTCCAGCAATTCACATGGCTAGTTCATTTTCATCCTTCAAGTCTCTAGCCTTAATGTTATCTTCCTGGAGAGATTTTCCCCAACTAAACTCCATTATTCTCTTTTCCTTCTGGATACTTTTCTCACCTTGTAATTACAAGGATTGTTCTTTGTTAATCCATTTACTATCTGTTGCCCTTACTTGACTGTGAATTCCTTAAGGTCAATAATTAAATGACACCATTTTATGTCACTGCTAACTGCCCTATGCTTAGCACTATAGTTGACATATTATATAAAAACAAAACCAAAGCTGTTGCCGTCCAGTGGATTCCCACTCATAGTGACCCTATAGGCACTCCATAAGTGGTAGATGAATGAATGAATAAATGAGAAAGAGCACAGGTGACGGGAGTGTGATAGAGTGATTCAACATAAAGTGACAGGGGTATACTGTATTAGGTTCCTAGGGATGCCATAAGAAATTACGGCAAAATGAATGGCTTAAGCAACGGAAATTTATTCTTCCACAGTTCTGGAGGCCAGACATCTGAAATCAGGGTGTGAGCAAGGTTGATTCCTTTGGAGGCTTTGAGGGACAATCTGTTCAATACCTCTCTCCTAGTTTCTGGTGGTCGCTGGCAATTCTTGGCATTCCTTGGTTTGCATCTCCATCTGCCTGTATTGCCACATATCATTCTCCCTGTGTGTCTTTGTCTTCTCTTTTTATAAGGACAGCAGTTATTGGATTAGGGCCCACCCTAATCCAGGATGATCTCATCTTAACTAATTAAATCTGAAAAGACTGTATTTACAAATAGAAGGTGACATTCTGAGTTCCTGAATGGACATGAATTTTGTGAGGGCACAATTCGACCTAGTACATGCATATACTTACAAGAGGGAAAAGCATGATGGTGGAGAGTTTTCAGTTAAAGTAATTTTTGAAGATTTAGGTAGGTAGATGGTCAGCAAATAGGGCAGGTCAATTATGAATTTGGGATTAAGTTTCTTCTCAGTGGGAAGGAAAGGTAGGTTTTGGCAAGAACAATGTATAGCCCTAGTCTTAGTATTTTACTAGGCAGGTATTCAAGATTGGAACTCAGTCACAGGGACAAGGCCGGCATTTAGGGTCTAGTTACTCAAGTTTTGTTTAAGATGGGAATTTAGTTAAGGAATCAGAATAAAACCTCTGTATACAAAGTCAGACCTTACAGGGAAAAAAAAGCAAGTTTACCTAGATGTCATTTCTAGAGACTTTATCTAGATTGCTTTAAATCTCATCTGTCTAATGTCAGGATTAATTCTAGAAACCACATGAGGACTGAGATTACAGCCATAGTTTTTGGGAAAGGAAGGATGAAAAGGGTGGAGAACTAGGTAGGTCCTGACATACCCTAAATTATGTTATAGAAACACTAATGGATTTATGGTTTGCATTTGTAATTAAAATTTTATCCTATCTGCTTTGACATGACAAGACCATGGTCAAATCACATCATGTTCCTTTGCTTGGGTTTCTCTGTCTGCAAAGTGAGGACCTTGGGCTAGATATGACCACCAAGGTCCTTTCCTGCTCTGAAGGTCTATGATCCTCTATGCCACAATTTTCAAGTTTCAAGTTATTTTTCAGTGTACACAATTGATGTTGGCTGTTTCTTGATTATTTCGTTGATAAACCATCCTCACAGTCACAAGAAGTGTTTTTCGTAGTCAGTAAGTCCTTGTTAGCCCCTTTCAGAGTGACTCTTCTTGACTTGAGAAAACAGTGTATTTTGGGGCCTTAGTCCTTAATTTGCTGACTAGAGTCTGAACTTCAGAAATAAAGAATATGAATGATATTTAGTGGCAAAAGTTCCTAAATTATTTAGTATAGTGGTTGCTTAATAGTAAACATATACATTTATTAAAAAAAATCATTAAATCCCAGAAAGTTAACATCCAAAGTATTTTTTTCACTAAGATTGATAAACCCATTCTCTGAGGATTTCATTTTTATTCTTGTCTGACCACAAAATTGAACTAATGCAGTAGAAGGAAACTGGTCCCTAAATTACAGGATTACACTAAATCTTCCTTATTCTCCACTGTCTGACAGAACAAGATAAAAATAGGAATTAGCCTGCAAAAAAACAGAGGTATGTTAACAAGATTCCTAGGTAAAAGTTGGAAATTTTTCAGGACAGATTAGGTAACATTAGAGTAAGCCAGGACTAATCTTGGATTTTAATTAGAAGTCTGAAGCAAGATATAGAAGTTTCAGACAAAGTTTTATAAAGTAGAAAAATGGTTAAGTGGAACAATATGAAATATCAGCTCTGGGCTTCTCAATATGTAACACTGAAATTGCAAAACTGAAGAATAATGTAATAAATTAAAAAAAATAGATTTCAAAACACCTTATTAAAAAGTCTTGAATTTGGACATACTTATATGAAATAAAAATACAAATCAAGGAGAACTTCCAGAAAAAAGAATGGCTACATTAACTAATAAATGTAGAAGGAATAACAGAGATAGACAAATCACTATTTTGTAACCGTTATGAAAATAATTGATTCAGAAGAATAATCAATGATGTGAAAAGTTTGAAGAGGAACAGATATTTATATATTATCAATGTATTTCCCCAGAGATTAATTATTAATTACAAAGGGAAAAGTGTTAAACTTTACACTGAAGAAACCTGACAGACACCACCTTATTGAATGATCAGAGTTGACACCAACAATAATGGTATAAACTGAGATGTGATTCCAGATGTGATGCACTGAGAAAGTCACATCATCCATGCAGTAATGCTGCTGGAAATGCAAGACCTAAATCTAATCATGTGAAAACATCAGATTGACCCAAATTGAGGAATATTCTTAAAAATAAGTGGCCTGGTGCTTTTCAAAAATTTCAGTGTCATTGAAAACAAACAAAGGGTGAAGAACTGTTCCAGACTGAAAAAGACTAAGGAGACATATCAACTGCACGAAATATGTGATCCTGGATCTGGATCAGAAAAAAAAAAAAAAAAAAAAAGATCTCTATAACAGACATTACAGGGACAATTGGGGAAAAATTAATACTACCTTAACTAATAGTATTGTATAAGTGCTAAATTCTTGAATTTGATAAATGTACTGTGGTTATATAAGAGAATGTCCTTGTTCTTAGGAAATACATGCTGAAGTATTTAGGGATGAGGGAGCACAATGTCTGCAAATAGCTCTCAAATTGTGTATGTGTAGAAAGAGAGAAATCAAATGGCAAAATATTCACAACTGGGTATCTGATTGAAGGATATACAACAGTTCTTTGTTCTATTCTTGCAATCCTTCTGTAAGTTTGAAATTATTTCAACATAAAAAGTTAAAAAAAAAAAAAAAGTAAGAGTGATTATTAATCACCTTCCTGAGGAAAGGTGTTATCTTCTGCTTGACTCACTCGTCACTGAATCGAGAGCATTTGACAGTGCCAAAATGAAGCTGTGGATCCCATGAGACAGAACTAATGCAGAGTTGGTAGATAAACTTGCAGTGTTATTTATCAGTTCAATATGGAAATCAAGATAAAACCCAAAACCAAACCCACTGCCGTTGAGTCAATTTCGACTCATAGTGACTCTCCAAGAATATTGTTACCTTATATTGGTAATTCAGTTCATTTTACAAACATTAATGGGGCTCCTATTATATGTTAGGGACTTTTCTATATGCAAGGTTCTCCTCCTGTGATGACTGAATCTCCTGCTCTCAAGTTACTGACAGTTGGGGAAGGGAGATAGCTATAAAAACAAACTATAATGTGTTGCAGTCAAAGTAAACATAGAGGAAAAGTTAGTGGAGCATACAATAATTAATACTATGTGGTGGGGGGGCGTATGGTAGAGGTGGATGACAATGAGGTATAAGAGTTTTCTAGTAGGTGGTAGGGGAGGGATGGAGGGAGAAAGTATTCCAGGCAAAGGGAACAGTAAGAGCAAAGCAGGAGATACGAGATAGCTTGGAGCATTTGGGATTTTTAAGCAATTTGTTATCGTTGTTGTTGTTTGTTGCTGTCGAGCCAATTTCAACTCATGACAACCCCATGTGTGCGGAGTAGAATGGCTCCACAGAGTTCTTAAGGCTGTTACCTTTCAGAAGTAGATCACCAGGCTTGTCTTCCAAGGCACCTCTGGGTGGTTCAAATTGCCAACCTTTTGGCTAGTAATTGAGCACTTAAGTGTTTGTGCCACCCAGGGACTTCTAATTTGGTATTACTGAAGGGTAATATAGTGTTCTGATTTTTATCAGTTTGTAAAAGCGACAAAAATATTACAGTTTTCATTTAGTTATGAGTATTTATAAAAACACTAAAATAATATAAAATCATTAACACTAGAGAATATACAATGCAAATTGATCATTGATGAACTGTTTTTATTTTGTATGACATGGCATCTCATTATAAGGGGGATTCCCCCTTTGATCTTTGTAGCTATTGCAGTTTTGTCGAACTTGAATAATTTATGGGCCCTTTCTTAAAGAAAAAAATTCCCACAATTCCCAAGAGTCACATCTTCAGATGCTTAAGGGTTGGTAGATCCCAGTTTGAGAAACATGGAGTTAAGGAATCAAAGTCTTATTTTATGAAAGTGTCAATTTCAGATTACCACTACAAAAGAGATGTTTTTTGTCTTTATGTTGCTGTCCTGTGCCTTCGAGTTGATTCCAACTCATTGCAACCCTACAAGGATAGAGTAGAACTGTTACATAGTTTCCAAGGCTGTGATCTTTATGGAAGCAGACTGCCACATCTTTTTCCTGCAGAGTGGCTCATGGGTTTGAACTGCAGATCTTTTGGTTAGCAGCTGAGTGCTTAACCACTGCACTACCAGAGCTCCTTTGTCTTTATAGTTTAGATTATCAAAATAAAAACAAAACAAGTAATCCAAAGCCAAACATCGAACAATAAAAATTATTTGCAATCTTCATGTCACACTATATATGTATATATACATATATAATAAACATTATACAAATAAACTTTACACCAATTTATAAGCAGTACATGGAGACACTAATAAGTACGTGGGTAAAGGGCCCAAATAAACAATTTACAAAAATGAAATAGAAGTGGTTAATAAGCATTTAAAATGTTCACCTTCAGTAATAACTGAAAAATCAATTTAAAATGAGATACATATTTTGGACTATCAAATTAGTGGCTATTTTAAAAATGATAACTTTTGTTGATATTTTTAATAATAGAGAAAAATTACAAGCAATCTGAATATCCATCAGTGTGGAAATAGTTAAGTAAAATATGCATTAACGTGTTTTTGAAGAATTTTAAACAATAGAAATGCTGATACTATCATGCTAAATTAAAAAAGTAGCATACAAAAGTATGATTTCAATCATGTTAAAATATACATAGAAAATATCAGTAGTTATAGTATGTAATGGAAGATGTTAGAAGTAGGAGAAGCTTGGTGAAGGGCACGTGGGAACTTTATTTTTGCAACTTTTCTGTAAGTCTAAAATTATTTCAAAATAAAAACTTAAAAAACATACATAGAAAAGGGATCAGAAGAAAATGTACCCAAATGTTACCAGTCGTTGCCTCTACATATAAAATTGAGTCACATTTTTCCTTCTTTTAAAAAATGCTTTTCTTTAACAAAATTTTACAGTGTGCGTGTGTATTGTATAATCATTAAAAAAGAATCCTTCACTCTAGAAAACAGAAAAAAATGCTAAACTCAAAATTAAAATGTCATCTGCCGCAATCAATTTGATGGGTGTATCAATACAGTATAAACTCATTGATGTGAATACAGAACAAAAGATACGTATGGGTGGAAGAGAAGATAGAGACATCAGCTGGTTTGGGAAGCAGTTTACAGTTGGAATATGAAGTGTGAGAGTAGGGTAAAGAATAAACCTGATATAGGTTTAGGAACCTGTGACATTGAAAACATTTTATTTCAGTAGTAGAAAGGAAAAAGCAAGTTTCTTGTCAAAAGAGAGTAGATATCTGCAGTAATAGATGTGTTAGTAGAGAATTAGGCTAATTCTCTAAGTTTTTAGGGTGTGTGGGCTTGGGGTTATGGGAATATTCCCAAAAAATTAGTTTTTAATAAGTTAAAATCACTTGCTTTAGATAACTGTCTTCATACTTGTTTTTATCACAGACTCCTTTGTAAGCAACTCTACTTTGTGGTGATTCAGGCCTTTTTCTGAAGAAACAGCTTCTTACCTTAATGAGTGACGAAGGTAATCACCTACTAGAATTAAGTCCCTCTTATCTGAACTTTTCTGTAAAATATTCAATAATAAATAAGGACACATAGAAAAATGAATATATACACTGTGGTGTCTTCAGGAACTGCCCTTGAAAAATCGCAGCATGTCACACTTGTGGTTCTCAAGCTTTTTGCCTCCCAAGACTCCTGAGATGCATGCTAAAAACAAACAAACCCAAACCTGTTGCCGTCTAGTCAATTCCGACTCATAGCGACCCTATAGGACAGAGTAGAATTGCCCCATATGGTTTCCAAGGAGTGGCTGGTGGATTCTTTTGGTTAGCAACTGAATCCTTAACAACTGCACCGCTAGGGCTCTGAGATGCATGATACCCTCCCTTCTATAACAGGAGCTCCCATAGCAGTGACTCTTGGAGAGGTGTGAGGGAGGAGCAGGGGCTGTGTAGTTTGTAAAAGCACATCCCCACCATACTCAAGTCAATTCAGAAACTGTTTTCTTTCTCTTATATCCCTCCACCTTAAGAGTCATGGCTAGAATCATAATCTTTTAGCTTTAACATTTTATCTTAGAGGATTATTGTTTTCAGCCCCTTTCTCATATCGGGACAGAGCCAGAGCTTGCTCCTTAGCTCATCAATTGCTCCTTGGAGAGGGAACGTGGGGCTCTACTTCAAACTTTGCCCCTGAGTCAAGCTACTTAACTTGATGGTTGCTTGGAATTGACCATGCTAGCTTAACAGTTTCTATATTATTCATATTTGTCTCCATAATTAGATTTTAAGCCCCTTGAAGGCACAGACCAGACTTGATCTGTATTTTTACCCTTTTCCAGCTTAGCCTTAATGTTTGAGCAGGTAGTTACTTGATAAATGTTTATTGAATATAAATACCATTTTCCTGAAGGGCAAATTTTATTCCTTCATGAAGGAAAATCTATCCCTTCCTATTAAAAAATAAAAAAAAAGTACAACGTGGCATAAGTGCAAATTAAAATGGAAGGTACAGAATGTATAGCTTAAAGCTAAGCAGCAACTTTGATCTTCTGCTGAGTATTTTAATAAGATTAAAAGGGTTATTAAGAATAGGATCTAAGCGTCTATCTAGTAAGACTTTTAAAAGAGGGTCTAAGAATATGTAACATCTACATGTGCTCCTGAAGGCTCCAAGTACATTGTATTATGTGGGCAGTCCCTGGCAGGAACACCTGATCCTATGAATGTGGTTCAGGAGAATCTGGGTCCAGAGCCTCTGCTCTTCTAGTGTGGAAATTGGTTTGTTCCTCTGTTCTGAAAAAGTACGAAAAACTGGAGACTGACCGATTTACGGGGGCATTTTCTCTTATGCAAATATACAATTTTATTAATGTGCTCATGCCTGGGGCAAACTAGTTTTTTAGGCCTGTTTTTTCATCTGTAAAAGAGAGTAACAATACTTACCTCAAAGGGGTAAGTTAAGGATTAAATTGGCACAGTGCTAACGAGTAGTATGTATCTACTTAATAAACGGTGGTTTTTGTTATTATTCATAAATTCAGATTCATAATTGTGCTACAAATGGTTGCTAAGTGTATTTGAAATGGAATTACTAGTGCCATATTATACTTCAACTACTTTGTAGTCTAGATGGGCTTATGTGAGATGAGAGGGAAGTGTTGCTACCATGTCTAACATTGCTTTATGGGAAAATACTTTCTAACAACTATAAAACTGTCATGCTAGTGGAGTTTGGCAACCACAACGCACACGTAAGTTGAGTGTTAGCCCTTTCCCATGTTACTCATTTAATATTTATCTCTCTTTTCTGGATATTGGCTATTAGGTAACCTAGAAGAGACATCACAATTCTCACCAACTGAAAGAAACCATTTCTGTCACTGTAGCATCCACTTTTTTTTTTTCTTTACTTCCGGTAATTAATTCTTCTGTTGGCTTCCATTTAATATCAAGTAGCTTGCAGGACTTTGACCTTAAGTTAACAAATGACTTTCTCTATAGCCTTTATAAGTCAGACTCCTTGGGTTTGAGTCATTACTCAGTTAAGTCTGTAACAACATTTTATTTTTTAACCCCATTTTCTTTTTGCAGTTTTTACAATGCAATAATGAAAATATTAAACTTTCCAGAAAGTTATAAAAAAAAAATCATAGGAAATAGCATAGATCTTGGCAAAAACCTCATCTGTTCAGGGGACAACACTTATGTACATGTTAGAGTAGAACCGAGAAACTGATGCCACCATCAGCATCGCCACTAACTGCAGAAAATATTCAGTAAACATGCAACTACCTGTGAAACTGTGCTAAGTGTTATGATAAGGGGACGACATCAAGAGCAGTGACCAGGAATTACTTGTAAGATTTGGCAGAATAAAAACATTAAGCAAACGTCTATATACATGGGCACTGTAATTTTCATTCCACTGATGTGTGGAAAAAGTTAACTATGTGACTAGAAAAGAGATTAGGGCTTTCATGTCTTGTAAGTTTGATACACAATAGTAACAGTGTGATTATGTTCTTTTGAATTTGTCAGAGGATAGAGCATTTCAGTTTTGGTGGCCACCAGGACAGGATAGCAGGACAGAGGCAGGAAGAAGGATGGCTGTTATTCTTCAGAGCGGGTTCTTGGGGGCAGACCCAGATGCCTTTAGTGAGCCTGACTATAGTGCCTGAGGCAAGCTCATGCCTCCTGCCACATTTCACAAAGTACCACTGGCAGCAGCTGTGACTGGGATAGGAGCTGTGGAGGGGAACACCAATTCCTTCATGCATTTACCTCTAGGGCAATGTGTGGCTGCAGGGACAACAAAGAGGAGCCCCAAAGCCAGAGATAACCAAGATGGAACTTGGAAAAATGACTTAGCACCAAAAATCACCTGAGAGAGGAAAAATAAATTTTATCTAAAAACTGCTTTGAATTTCTATGTTTCCAAGTGCATGTGTTAGCAACAAAGCCTATAGACATTTAAATAGGATTTTCAAGCTGCTAGTTTACACAGACCTTCTACTTTAGCTTAAATGAGTGCCTCAATTCACTCATTATTCATTTCTGCAATTGAAACAAAGTCTTTATAGCTTTTCTTAAAGCACACTGAGGATTTATTTGTATTAACATTTTAATTCTGCTAAATGCCGATGAATACTATGCCTTATCTTTACTTTTCTGTTAGGAAATTGTCTAAAAGACAATGTTTTATTGTAAAATTGAACAATTATATCATATGCTTGTATTTCCAGAAGCCAAGAAGCTTTCTGTATCTCTATATATCTACATCAGTATCTGTATTTTTATCTACATCTATTGGCCAGTGGTCACACACGCAGTAATACTGATACTATAGAAAATAGAAATTGACATGTTTGGATGGAGTTCATATAAGATTAATGTTTATATAAAAGTTAAATTACACACATACTTAAAAACAAAGACTGCAATAAATGAAGGTAAAGACAATAAAACTTTTTCTTCTACTCTAAGACAGACATAGCTGATCAAGATCCCTCTGTTCATTCTCGAATCTTCTTCTTCTGTAGTTAGTCTCACTCCTGCAGGACATACACCAACACTGGAACATTACAGAAAAAGTTAGCATAGCCCCTGTGCAAAGAAGGCTCACAAATTCGTAAAGTTGCCATATTTTTGTATCATTAATTACTTCTTTCTTTGGGTTCCCATGGCACACTGTACATACATTAGCAGTCATCTTACGTACTATTTGTTTACTTCTATGTCCCTCTCATGAAACAGAATTTCTAAGGAAAGAAAATTTATTTTTTGTTTCCATAGTGGCTAGCTGAGTGCCTGACTTCTAAACATCACTGAGAAAAATGAATTAATTAAAAAAATGAATTACGTTTTAGTCTATGTGTAAGAAATAAGCAGCAATTCTTTGTACACATCATGCTATCCCAGCAATTGATTCTGCTACAGTTAATCCTTTTCTTATCTCCTCACCTTGTCATCTTGATGGAAGAAATCCTATTTTAGTGTTTTGCCCACATGGCCACCTCCTGTTGATAACTAGTGGGCACAACTCAGTTTGATGATGGACAGATGGACAAGCCTGCTGTTGTTCTTGGCCCTAAGACTGTTTCTGCCTACTCTCTCAGATGCATCAAATATGCCTTCCTTCCCCTTTTCTTTTTGCATGACTGTACATATTTGCTTCTAGAACTTGTATACTGTAGATTGCTGTAATTGCAATATTAGAGACAGTACACAGCCTCAGCAAGATAGGTAAGCAGAAATATTTTGAAAGATGCATGTCATTTAACACAAAATAAGTGGATTCCATGAAAAAGAGGCCATAAAACACTGTTATTATTAAACTGAAGAGTGATAGACCCTCCCTCTTTCTCATTTACCATAGTGGGATTGATTGTTGTTGCTAGAAGAGAAATAAAATTGCAGCATATTCTTGGAAAAAGTGATCCAGATTATGGTATCAATTTGATTTGTTAAGCTAGATGATTCCAGAGAATTATAAATTGACTTGACAGCAATGGGCTTTTTTTGGTACGTACGTAATAGTAGTTGCTTCAAATTTGCAGTGTAAACTAGAGTTCCATAGATAAGATATTGGCATGCCACTTAGTTTTTTAAATCATATACAGTATTCAAAAAGCAGTTTAACATAGATATTTTCTTTACTAGAAAAAGGGAAATGGAGGCACTTTACATATTTTTTCCATGTAATCCTCAGAACGATACTGTAAAATAAGTTTTATTATGATTATTTGGGCTCAGAGATATTAAATAATCTATCACTGTAAAGCTAGAAAGTGACAAAACTATGATTTAAAATGAAGTCTTTTTGACTCTTAAATTTATCCTCTACTTAGTATGTTGGATTGTCGATATTTAGTCAGTTCTCAAGGAATTTGGGTATTTATTATGTACATGGTAATATTTTGAAAAAACTTTCAGTGATTATGAGCTATGTCTTGGATGCCAATTACAAATATTTCTGCTAAATGAGTTGAGGTACTTGTCCCCTTTTTCAGATGAGTAAATGGTTTGACTGAAAACATGATTCAATAGTGTGATATAGTGGAAGTGATCTCTGAATTTTTGAAGATTAGGCCATAAAGCAGAGTGCTTCCATGTTTCACAAACCAGGAATTACTGGAATTACTGGTTTGAAAGTCAAAGTTAGTCCTGGCTACATTGTTTGCCTAAAGGGTCCAGGCCTGAGCTAGCATGGTAGAGTCTGGACCAGAGCTCTTAGTGTTGTTCTTGTTTTGACCCCAATTCATGGAACACCAGTGTTCTCTGGACTGACTAAGGGGACTGAGGTTAGAATCAATCCAGCCTTCTGGGACTCTCTTAGTGTCTTAGTCATCTAGTACTGCTATAACAGAAATACCACAAGTGGATGGCTTTAGCAAAGAGAAGTTTATTTCCTCACAGTAAAGTAGGCTAAAAGTCCAAATTCAGGGTGTCAGCTCCAGGGGAAGGCTTTCTCTCTCTGTCAGCCTTCTCATCAATGTTCCCCCGGACTAGGAGCTTCTTTGCACAGGAACTTCAGGTCCAAAAGATGTGCTGTGCTCCCGGCACTGCTTTCTTGGTAGTATAAGGTCCCCTTGTCTCTCTGCTCGCTTCTCTCTTTTGTATCTCAAGAGATTACCTCAAGACACAGTCCAAGGTTGTAGATTGAGTCCTGCCTCACACAAAAATGCTACCCATCCTCCCTCATTAACATCATAGAGGCAGGATTTACAACATGTGGGAAAAATCACACAATACCGGGAATCATGGCCCAGCCAAATTGATACACACATTTTTTGGGGGACATAATTCAATCCATGACACTTAGTGAATATCAGTTTGGGATTCGATTTTCTGGAGCCCATTGGGATCATTCCTGTGTTTATCTCAGACCCTAGGAGAACCCTAGACTGTCCTTCCCTGTGGAGCAGGACAACACAAACCCTGAACTTCAGCTGGCTGTGTCAGCATTCCTCCCTGGCATGGTGGCATGGGGCATACTGAAGAGTAGTAATCCTGTGTACTTTCCTCCTCCCTCCCTCAAATATGAGTCAGGCTCACTTTCTCAGGATGAAAGGACAGACTATACAACCAACTGCTTGTACCTTGTAACTAAGTCATATAGTTGCTAAAATGCAGAATAATTCTGTGAAGTAACAGAACTGCCAACTGTTGATCCTAGTTTTCTTGGGTAATGCAGACAGGGCCGGAGGCAATTTCTAACTGTTTTAGATGATGACTTTTCCCAAAAAAGCAGCTTCAATTATAGTACGTCTAAAAATGAGAGTTAATTAAGACAGAATTTTCAGTTGGTTAGGTAAAATGTGACAAGTAAGTTTCATACCAACTGAGTTATGAAGATGATTGTAATATTTGGAAACTGTGATTTGAAAAGTGGCTCTGGACTAATTACAATTCCAAAATGTGGGCATGATTTTCATGATGAGGAAATATATCATTACATTAAAATAGATGGTTATTTCCATACCTCACCCTTTTTTCATATGTCTTTAAATCTGTATGTTTTCCTATAATTTAAATTTTAGTGGTTAAGCTATATTTAAAATAATACTTTTCTGTTAGTGAGGGAAAAGTCACCTTTAAAAAGTTTATTCAGTAGTATAATTTATTTCAGGACTGGATTTGAGCCCAGCTCCTATTAATGAAGAGTATTTTCCTTTCTTTTTCTAGGACAGTGAAATTAAAATAATCTGTTTTGTCTATTTCCAGTCATGACACCTTCTAGGCTTAGGTAAATAAACCGAACTGAAAAATAACAGGCTAACCATCCCTGTCTATCACTGGGCTCGAAGCTATTGTTTCTCTTTTCAGTGTTATATTCATGAGCATTAATATGAAAAGTCTCTGTCAAAGGTTTGCTTTTTGTGTTTTGATTGCTTTAGCGTGGAAATTTAAATACTGAATTCCAGAAATGGATTGAAGAGGCAGTGGGCTATAATGAGAGGGTCCTGGATGAGGAGTCAGGAGGCTGGCTTCTGGTTTTGATTCTACCACCGCATATGTGCTTGCCCGGAGAAAGTAACTTTAAATTTATTAGCATCAGGTTTCTTTGCCTTTAGAACCAAGATGGCTACAGTAGGTTAAGATGACAAATAGACATCCCCTTGCCTGCCAGCTCTGATTAATTGGTAATATCTTCCTAGAGTGCTGTGTTGAGAATGTTGGGTGAAGCCCCTTCCAGACCCAGTCAGAAGGAGGACTGGGGGCCAGACAGCCACATATTTGTCATCCTAATTAAGTATAAGAGCTGGAATTTGAATCCAGGAAGTCTAATCTAATTCCAGAATTCATACTTTTCAGTATAAAAATCTGAATAACGAAAGTCCTTGAAAAGTCTGTCAGAGGTTAAAGAATGATAGAATTTTAGAACTGGAGGGAAATTTATTGATTGTTTAGTCCAAACTGAAAACCAAACTTGTTGCAGTCGAGTCGATTCTGACTCATAGCGATCCTATAGGACAGAGGAGAACTGCCTGATAGGGTGTCCAAGCAGAGGCTGGTAGATTCGAACTGCCAACCTTTCAATTAGCAGCTGAGCTCTTAACCACTGCACCACCAGGACTCCTTGTCTAGTCCAGTGGTTCTCAAACCTGATTGCCCATTAGTATCACTTGAGGAGCTTTTGAGAAATTCGTATGTACCACTGCAGGAGACAGTGAAAGTCTGCATTCTGCATGTAATTGGTCTGGGCTAAGAATCTGCCTCAGAATGGTTTTAAAGTTCCTTAAGTGACTGCAGTGCACCCAAAAAGTTGCTATCTAGTTGATTCTGACTCATAACAAGCCTACAGGACAGAGTAGAACTGCCCCATTGGGTTTCCAAGGCTGTAGTCTTACGGAAGCAACTGCCACATCTTTCTCCTGAGAAGTGGCTGGTGGGTTGTGTTCAAACCACTGGCCTCTCAGTTAGCAGCTGAGCACTTTAACCACTGTGCCATGAGGGCGCCTCACAGGGAAATTTAAATACCATTGATCTAATCTCACCCTCATTTTACAGATGGGGAAACTGAGATCTCAAAAAATTAGCTACTCCTTTCTGGTTTGGCTCCTGGCATTCTGCATATTGTTTCTTACTCACCCCCTTGGTTCTCAACTATATAAGGGCAGGGGCTGTCTTAATCCATTTGCTACATAATAAAGGTTTATTAAATGTCTATTGTTAAACAGCTATTGTAGTAAGGAATAGAGAACAACTGAAGGCTTTTGACCAACAAAGTGTTTTAGGGGAATTCATTATTAGGAAGGATAAGGCAAAGAGATTGGAGATAAGATCTTCCTGTTGCAGTCTTCCTGTAGGGCCTTAGTATGGAAAGTGTGGTAGGGACCAGAGGCATCAGCATCACTTGGAGGCTTGTTAGAAATGTACTTAGGCCCCATTCCAGACCTACTGAATCAGAGTCTGCATTTTAACAACACCCTCAATGATCAAAAAGAAGTTTGAGAAGCACAGCTGTAGGATATCATATAATCAGTGACTGAGCAAGTCAGTTTTTCTTCAAGCATATTCCTTGAGACACCAGTTCTCTGGGATCTTAACAAATGCTCAGTGGTCAAAAGGATTTCGAAAACACCAGGTCAAACAAAGCTAAACAGGTTTCCTTATAGCAGGGCTTCTTTTATCTTTTAATATACTAATGTGCTCTTTTCATCTCCAAGAGAAAAATTTGTTGTGTAGCCGTTTCTACATTTATTGATCATGGAAGCCAGATTGGGCCATCTTCTCATGTTCTGATTGTGTGGAACACATCTTGGTAAAGCTGCAATAGACTGTTGTGGTTATTAAGGATCCAGACTTAGCAGATTTCCGGCCCCTGGGCAGGAAACCACCTTATGCTTCCTAACTTTAATATCCATGACTTGTCCATTCAAATGCCTAACATTTTCATCGCTGGTGCAGGTATGCGGCTTCACTTCTGATTCATTTTCCTGGCTGAGCTCAATAATGACAGAGTCACAGGAGGGGCTCTGTGAGTTCTGGTCTGGGAAAAACATTCAAGAGTTTGTTGCTGGCTATGGAGTCTGACAGAATAAGGAGGAAAGACTGGAAAACGTGAAGGATACTGGTAACGTACCAAAGTTTAATTTGTGGTAGGATTGAAGTCAGAAGATATGGCTGAGAGTAATTACCAGCTGAACAAAAAATAAATACTGAAGTTTGATTGACAATTATAAGACACAACATCTGTTATCAAATTTTTAGCCAAAAATGAAAATAAGCAAATAAAGAGATACTTTTGGGAACTAGGGTTGCTTTGGATTTAGGGTGGTCCAAAATGGGTTTTCTACAGTGTATTTCTACTGATGCCACTTTTGAAAATTCATGTCCCTGTTTAACACTAACTGTTTCATTATCCTAGATTTATAATTCAGAAAGTATTTGATTTTAAATTAAAATCCCAAGTAAATTACCAATATTTTGCACTTCATTTAGCCTTCATATTCCTTGATATGAAGTTTCACTTTTTGTTGTTGTTGTAGCAGAATACTGCTCTTATCAGTAAGAGAGATGAGGATGCTTTCTCAATGATACCTTTACTTCAGGCAGTAATCCACATCACTTTCTTTTTTTCTCTTTTGTTAATAAACCAATGGAAAGTATTTTTGATTTGAATTTGTCCCTCCAAATACTCAAAGGTTTTCTTTATCATTCCTATTTCCTGACATTTTGAAAATGTCATTTGTTGCAAGATAAAGGTAGCAATGCTATTTCTACTTATTACATCAGTATCATTTTTCTTAGGAAAATATTCTCTGGAGCCATTAAATTTAATATTACTTTAATGGGTGAACTTGGGTATGCAAACATTTCAAATCTGATACAATACATTTTCTGTTTATCGTAACCTTACTTAACTGGATTTCCTATATATGTATATATTTACAGGAAATTTTTTGAAGAAAACCAATTTTTAAAAATCAGAATATTTGAGGTAAAAAGGCTTTGATTTCAGAAACTTTTAGAGACGATTAGTACAATTTCAACCCACTTGTCTCTATCTCTAAAATCTACAGCTCACAGAATGCTGTCACCAGAATGATGATCCTGAGATTTTATAAGCTGATGAATCATCCCAAGAAGATTTGATTTTTCTTATTTTACTGAATATACTAAGACAGGAAAGTAGACTAATTCATGGTAGAGTAGAAGTTTACAGTCTTTAGAAGGGGGAGATGTTAAGATGCTTGATCAGTGCTATTGTTAGGCCAGTAATGGTGTGAGATGCCATTTACTGGGCATCCCTGACTCTTCAGTGGAGTGGGATCTGGTGGATGGTGGTAATTGAACGACTACCTCTGAACAGGCAAAGGGGAAGAGGTGGGTGCTGAGAGAACACTAGATGCTGAATTTTGGACAGCCTGGACAGCTGTATCAACTACAAATCCTTATGGTCAGTAGGGAAGAGATAGTAGAGGCAGCAATGGTCCCACATGCCAAAACTAACTTACCAATGAGCCTTGGGTTACTAGATGATCCCATCATCTAAAGAGCTGTACAGTGTACATCCAATAAAGCATTTATTAAACATCATTAGGTGTCAGAAACTGTACTAGGTGCTAGGATACGAGGGTAAAACAGATTAACATTATTATTGCCATCATATTGCTGCAGACTAGTGTGGGATGCAGATAAGTAGGATAATATAGTGTGTTATGTGTATGATAGAAGAAATACAGTGAGCCATGGTAGCACACAGAACAGGGGTACTTAATTTTACTTAAGAAGTCAGGTGAGAAGTGGTATCTATGTGAAGGATGAATAGTATTGGCAAGGTCAAGAGGAGCTGGGGCAGGGAAGAGCGTTCTGGGCAGGGGACAAAAGCATATGCAAAAGTCCAGAGGGAGATCATGAGGAACATTCTTGTTTGGAGCATACAGATGTTGGGAGGAAGGAGAAGTAGATAGAAATGAGGCCCAGAAAAGTAAACAGGGCCCCGATATGTAGGGTTTTATAAATGTTTAGATTTTATTCTAGACAGAATGGGAGCCATTGGAGGGTTTTCCAGCAGAGAAGTGATTAGATATGCAATTAGGAAATGCTTCTCATAGTATTCTGGAGAATGAATTGGACAGAACTAATATTGGAGTCAGTGAGACCAATGGGGAGACGGTTACAAAAGTCTATTTAAGACAAGATGGTAGCCTGTGTTTGACAAATGATGACATTCTTAATAGCTGGTGTTTTTGTATCTGACACTAGACATTAAAGATTTTTACTCTTGCTTTTGTAAGATCCAAATATTTATATTGTTCTTTAATCCAGTACTTCCCATTTTATAATTTTTCCTAAGACCATTCTTTATTTCCTCTTACTTAGATCTTTGCAAATTGTTACACTTTCCTTGCCTCCTTAATATTCTCCTGAAAATGTCTTTTCTACATTTTTTTATTGTAGTTTCTTTTTCAAACTTAAGTAGAAAGTTAATGTTGATGGAGAAGTAATTATGATTCTAGTGAATAGATCTTGGTTTCCACAACTGTGGCTAGTCAGGTTTCCTGGAAAGGCCTAGTAGAAAAAAAATTCAGCACTGGAAGGAAAGAAAATAGTTGAAAGACAAATGCATGTGTTTTCAGAGGGGAGTAGGCTGACCGTACAGCAATCAATAGAGTAGGATTAGAAAAGACCAACGTGGATGAACCCCAAAGTGGAAAAAGTAATTAAGGGCACAAAAGGCACATAATACATGTCAGGTTCAAAAGAGAAGCTGAGAAATTTCAGAGTGAGGTTCAGAGTGTAAAGATGACAGAAAGAGCAAAGGTGGAAAATGACCAAAACATTTCATGTTAAGGCTGACTTTAAGTGCTGCAATATTACAGCAATATTACATGAGACACAAAAGGTCAGTGAACTGTCTAGAAAGGTGTCTAATGGATAGCAAGGGTAACCCATTGACTGGAAGGTCTTGTAGACATTGATGAAAAAAAGCAAAATTAAATGAACTCTTTGCCTCTGTGCTCTCAAAAAGGACAGTACTGCTAAAAGGAGAAATCAATTTAAAATGAAAGGAGTGAAATGGTTCCTTGGAAATGTTGCCAATCAGTAGGTGGTAAAGAAATTGAGAAATGTGAATTCTCAAATGAGACAAGATATGTTTTCTTCCAGGATTAGAGCTGTCCAAGGCCAATAATTCATTCTTAGGTTCAAAAACCTTTTAAAATTATGTTGTTTTTGTGTATTTTGTTCCCAAATCACCAGATTGTAGGATACTGTGATGCTTTCCTGGCTCCCTTTGTGACAGTGTATGACCCATTTGGCCCTTTCCAGGTAAAGTAGAGGAAAACATCAAGAGGTGCAGAAGTGCTAGCAGGGGAACTTCCAAATCTGTTCAACTTTTTTGTTGTTGTTGAGGAAATGGCCAGATGTGTGAAGTAGAGATTCAGGGGAATGAGCACTGCTCAATTTGAAAATTCTCACAGATAGAAATATCCTAAGGGGACAGCAGTTGTTTTTTTCTTAATTGCACATTAAAGGCAGAGTTCAAAGAATAGATGAGCTTGATGCAAAAGTTGGAGGACTCCCTGATATACTCTCAGAAAGAATTCAGAAACTATTAGGTTAAATCATATGAAGTTTCTGTTTTGGTAGGCCAAAAATAATTGGATATTGGCAATTTCATATGATTCAACCTAATATACATAGATCAGGGACCCCCACGTTAAAATTAGTATAATTTTCCTGCATTTGTTCCATTGGGTCTGTTTCCCCCTTGTGATTATAAATTAGCCCATTAAAACAAAAACGAACGATAAAAGGTTTCTCTGCATATTTTCGTGAGCAGAAAAGAAGGAAGATTGGTCCCTATTCTACATTCAAAGACTGAAAGTCACAGGGCCTGTGGAAAGCACTAAATGTTAGCTATTATTAGAAGTAAAAGCAAGATACTTTAAAAAAGGAGTCTTTGTGTTGTCTTACATGTTAAGTGTGTTAGTCAGAGTAATTAATGCTAGTTGCTGCAACAGAAAAACTGAAATCTCTGAGACTTGACAGAGTAAAAATTTATTTCTTGCTCGTGACACAGTCTAATGTGAATGGGGCATCTTCTTTTGTCTTATAGCCACACCACTAGGCTCACTAGGGTCACTATGAGTTGGAATCAACTCGATGGCAATGGGTTTTTTTTGGTTATTTCTTTGATGTATTTCTTTCTGTTCTCTTTTCAAAGCATACAAGGATATAATAAAATTTGGAACATAAACTTTATATTCAGACATTTTCAATTAATGTTATATCATTATCACTTTACTATCTGATTATATTTTTGCAGAGTGAATACCATTCCATTGTAAGAATGTGGCATTTTTATTTTGCTGTCTGACAAGGGGGACCATATATCCTTGTTTGCCCAGGAAAGTGCCAATTTATCACTGTTGTCTTGGCATAATTATTAAAGTACCCACTTTTACTCCCAGAATTATCCCAGTTTGGAGGACAGATTATATGGTCACATTTCCTTTAATCACCCTACTGACATTTACTATTTTAAATTTTCTAATACAGATTTCCACTGCTATCCAAAAGAAGAGGGTTCCTAGGAAATCTTCCATAAGCCAAAATGGCATAAAGTGTAGAAGCAATTACCATTAATTTATATGGGAAAAATTTTTGAGCCTTCCCAGACCCAAAAACTAACCTACCAAATCACACCAAATAACACATAAAACCTAAAATAACATGAATATATAGTAAAAGCTGAGATGCTGAGTGTAGTTCCTGGTGAAGGAATTTGGCCGCAAAACTCTCCATCCTTGGGTTGCACGCTGCCTCTTTAACAATTCAATGCAAAACAAACGCTGAACACTATTTCCACTTTGCCTTTTTTTGTAAAAGTGAAAATTCTCCTTGAATTTTCTTCAGTTAGCTAAAACAGGAACTAATGTAGGTCTTTCATAAAAGCGAAGTGGCATAAAGCAAACTTTTGAATAACAGTGATACCTGTAACCTATTTACTCTTTCATAAATCTTTGGGTGCATTCCTTACTGAGGGTAAATTCCTCAAAGTGAAATTATTGGAGCAAAATATATGAATATCTTTAAGTTTCTGGCTAGATATTGTCCTGCTTAAATAAGCTAAATTCTGTTAAACAGGACTCAACAAATATATCTGTTTTCAACTTTGAATATTAAAAATATTCCTTTGCCTAATATCACCTGTAAGTATTGTGCTCCTTTAAAAAATCACCTACATGAGACCAAAAAGTCAACAATTACTTTAAGACAAGGATAAGAATGTAAGGGGGCAGGAAAACTAGATTGATGGAAATGGAACAACCAGAACAGAAATAATGAGGAAGTTCACACATTGTGAAGAATGTAACCAATGTCATTGAATAAGTTGTGTAGAAATTATTGAATGGGAATCTAGACTACTGTATAAACCTTCACTGAAAGCACAATAAAATATTTAAAAAACTATATTCCTTTGCCCCTTAAAGTGGAATTTTTTTAACACTGGCACTATTATCATTTTGGGCCGGTTAATTCTTCGCTGTTGGGAGGCTGTCCTGTGTGTAGTAATATGTTTAGCAGCGTCTCTGGCCTCTGCCCCTAGATGCCAGTTGTAACAATAAAAAACATCTTCAGATATTACAAAATGTCTCCGGCAGGGTAGCGGGGAACAAAGTTACCACCAGCTGATAACCCCTGGCATAGAAAAACGTGTAGGAGTAATAACAGCAACGTCTTCCTTATCTAGCTTATCTGCTTTAAGTCATGATTTTTTGATTAAAAAAATGCTTATTTATCATACTGGAAATGGTAAAAAGTACTTTTTCAAAATTACATGACCAAAAGTGACCAAGTTGGAGTTTGAATCTAGGGCTGGCTGTTTGTCTCAAAAGTCTTATCCATGAGTCCTACTGCCTAAAGGGCACAAGTAAGTATTGCTCTCACATTGTGAAACAGGCAAACAATGGAAAAAGGAGTATTTTCCCTCCAGTGAGATCTTGGCAGGGAGCCTCAGGTGGTACAGTGGTTAAAGCACTTGACTGCTAACCAGAAGGTCGACAGTTTGAACCCACCGGCTGATGGCAGTGGGTTTGGTTTGGTTTTTTGAGATCTTGACAATCATTTAGGATCTGTTTAACTGTAGTTAAATAAGTAAGAACCACGGTAGTTCATACTTATTTTTATTGTCCGTAAGTGGGTTTGGTTGTGTGGAGTCAGGGTAGAAACACATAGCTTAGGTCCTGGCACATAGTAGGTGCTCAGAATATATTAGTCTTCACAAATATTTGCCTTGGGTTATCATAACCATCAGTTAGGAAGTCTATGCAGGGCTTAAAGGGGGACCAAACAAAGGGGATCAATTTTTCTTCTTTCTGCCTTTAAAACCTGTCTTTCTCCTCTTTCCCTCAATGTTCATGACTCCTGCTTTGAAGAAGCGAGCAGGAGAGGAATAGGAGGAGAATGGGAAGTTTATCCATAGTTGAAGGAAGTAGAATTTCAGCCACTGTAAGAAATGTTCATCCCTCTGTTTTTCTTCTGTCTCAAAAACTGTCCATTCAGAATAAGAAAGTCATCTTCAAGCTCTGGAGGTAGAACACTGCATTTGTAGTTTAGCTCCAGGTTGTTTAGGTTCAGGACTAGTGAGTCGGGAGAGGACCAGACTGGGGAGAATATCTCCCACTCATTCTTGCTCTGGGATTAGTCCACTACTACCACTAGTTAACGCCTGGGAGAGGGGCGATAGGAGAAATCTGTCATGTGCCTGGCAGGGCATCACCCTCTTCTAATGCTGGAATGGGAGGTTTGGTTGCTTGTGGATAATAGCTAAGTTCAACTTAGAACATTGAATTCAGTGACCTTAGGCAACATGTCTGGACTAAAACTAGTTTTATCTAGGGTGTTCTCAATATAAAGATTAATAGTAGAAAGTATTGACTGTGGAGACTTTTCAAGGAAAAGCAGAGTGGAGAGGCACTGTGCCAGAACTACTTTTTCCCCTGAAAATACTAGACCAGGAAAGGAAAAGTGTCCTGGATCTGAAATACAGGGAGTTCTCACCTCTTTTTTAACTTTAAATTATGATGTTATTGTTAGGTGCTGTTGAGTCCCTATATACAACAAAATGAAACACTGCCCAGTCCTGCACCATCCTTACAGTCGTTGCTATGTTTGAGCCCATTGTTGAAGCCACTGTCAATTCATCTCATTGAGGGTCTTCCTCCTTTTCGCTTACCCTCTTCTTTACCAAGCATGATGTCCTCCTCAGGGACTGGCTTCTCCTGATAACATGTCCAAAGTACCTGAGACCAAGTCTTGCCACCTTTGCTTCTAGGGAGCATTCTGGCTGTATTTCTTTCAAGACAGATTTGTTGATTCTTTTGACGATTCATGGTATATTCAATAGTCTTCACCAACACCATAATTCAGAGGCATCAGTTCTTCTTCAGTCTTCCTTATTCATGGTCCAGCTTTCCTATGCATATGAGGCAATTGAAAAATATAACTTGGGTCAGGCACATGTTAGTGCTCAAAGTGACTGCTTTTGAACACTTTAGAGAGATCTTTTGCAGCAGATTTGCCCAATGCAATGTATCATTTGATTTCTTGACTGTTGCTTCCATGGGATTGTAGATCCAAGTAAAGTGAAATCCTTGACAACTTTGATATTTTCTCTGTATATCATGATGTCACTTATTGGTCCAGTTGTGATGATTTTTGTTTTCTTATGTTGAGATGTAATGAGTAATCCATACTGAAGATGGTAGTCTTTGATTTTCATCAGTAAGTGCTTCAAGTCCTCTTCGCTTTCAGCAAGCAAGATTGTGTCATCTGCATATTGCAGGTTGTTAATGACTCTTCCTCCAATCCTGATGCCCCATTCTTCTTCATATAATCCAGCTTCTTGGATTATTCGCTCAGCGTATAGATTGAATAAATATGGTGAAATGATACAACTCTGACGCACACCTTTTCTGACTTTAAACCACGCAGTAGTCCCGTTGTTCTATTTGAACGACTGCCTCTTGGTCTAAGTACAGATTCCTCATGAGCACAATTAAGTGTTCTGGAATTCCCATTCTTTGCAATGTTATCCATAATTTGTTATGATCCGCACAGTCAAATGCCTTTGCATAGTCAATGAAACACATGTCAACATCATTCCAGTATTCTCTGCTTTCAGCCAGGGTCCATCTGACATCAACAATGATATCCCTAGTCCACGTCCTCTTCTGAATCTGGTTTGACTTTCTGGCAGTTCCCTGTGGATGTACTGCTGCAACTGTTTTGGAATTTTCTTCAGCAAAATTTTACTTTCATGTGATATTAATGATATTGTTTGACATGTGATATTAATGTTATTGTTTGATAATTTCTGCATTCTGTTGGAATGGGCACAAATATGGATCCCTTCCAATCTGTTGACCAGGTAGCTATCTTCCAAATTTCTTGGCACAGATGAATAAGCACCTCCAGAGCTGCATTGCTTTATTGAAATATCTCCATTGGTATTCCATCAATTCCTGGAGCCTTGTTTTTCACCAATGCCTTCAGTGCAGCTTGGACTTCTTCCTTCAGTACCATTGGTTCTTGATTATATGCTACCACCTGAAATAGTTGGATGTCGATCAATTCTGATACCTTATGCTTAGTGGTACTCTGTGATTTCCAAAATATTTTCACAAATATTAGCTCTTTTTAACATTACAACACAGCCTGAGAGGCAAGTCAGGCAGACATCCCACGATGTAGAATAGGAAATGAAACATGGAAAAGTTGTGGTTTTTCCCAGCTTTATAGAAGTAGGAATGACAAAGTTTCCTTGCTGCCTTCATCAGTGCTATGTGCTTATGTAGTGTCAGACTTTTTCTTGTTTTGCTTGCATTTTAAAGTAGTCCATCTGTGAACAGTATTTAAAATAATGATTATGCAGTTGCCTTCCCCAACTTCAATGCAACATTTCAGTGTTCCCAGCGTGTTTTGTGAAATTTGGGTGCCACCCTCACTCTCTATTTTTGTTTTCCATTTTTATACCCTTGTGCTAGATTGATCAGAGTTTATTGCCGTACGTATATCACACTTTGAATTTATGACAGCTTTTCTGTTAATGGGTAGGATATTATTGTGTTCAACCCCTGTGACCCTGTCTTAGAACGACTCAACTCTGGGATATATTGCTGAATTGTAATTTTTAAAATCCCTGGCCCTTATCCCTGTCAAAGCAAACTTGAACATGTAACAGCATTGTCTTAAATAGGACAGAGGTAGGATTTTTTTTGTTTTTTTCAGTAAATGATGGCTACTTGAAAAATAGACTATGGTTAAAACAGCACACAAGGTAGCTCTCTCTTGTTCTCTGTCTCTCTCTCCATTTCTCTTTCTTTCTTGCTGTTTTCAGACTGCTCAGAATGTGTTAAGGCAGGCTATAAACTAAGTAAATGATCTTTAGTTATCATGGTGCTGTTTTGACTTATGCCTCTTAACCCTACTTAATTTTATGAGTCACATCATTCGTTTTAGACCCAAATTATTTTGTGTCCTAAACAGACTTCTTGTAGTTTATCATTTTCAGTTGAAATTCTCAGTATTTTCTCTCTCCCTCCATCTCTGCCTCCTTCCCGCCTCTATCACCCCCTTTCTATTTTGAACCCTCTCTCTTTTTCTCTCTACCTTCTTTTCTTTCCCCCCTCTTTCCATTTATTCTGTCCGTCCATCCAACCATCCATCCATCCTGTCCATTTCTGTCTCTTAGTAGTGGAAAGCTGCTCATATTTAGCATGCCTGCTAGCAGGACAATTACAGATTTTGAAGTTTAAAAGTATTCTTAGATTGAGTAAGTTTAAGTAAGCTTTGAGACTGGTCTACTCACTCCAATTTTGAGCATGTTTCATCATAAAATATTATATTATTATCCTTTAAGTATAATCATTCAGCCAAGTGATCAATTTATGGGACTTTATGTGCTGTCTGTATATGAGTATTTGCTTAAGAGATTGAAATTTAAAGTCAATTCAGAATATAGGTAAAAATGTCTTTCTATATCCATCCTGGTCTGTTTCAGAAATTAACCTTTAATTTCAGTGGCTGTGCTTTTTTTCTTCCCTGTGATGGAGTCAGTCCCGTTAGCAATCTTGGCATTCTCCTCAGCCACCTCAAGATTATCCCATACTTTAGTCTCTTAAGAATGACAACTGACCAGGGACATTTCCTTCAGTAATCCAAAGAGATGCCTTACTTCCTGAGAGACTACACTACCTACCTATCTCTATCCTACAAAAGGCATCATGAAGAATTTAGATAACTCAGAAATGAGTGGTTGGAGAGTTGTTATTTAATGATTAGAATATATTATTTTGAAGGTGATGGTTGTTTTTGTTGTTGTTAGTTGCTGCCAAGTTGGCTCTGACTCAAGACAACCTTACGTATAATAGAATGAAATGTTTCCTAGTCCTGTGCCATCTTCATGATCATTGGTCTGTTTGAGGCCATTGTCGTGGCTATTGTGTCAATCCATCTCAGTGAGGGTTTCCCTCATTTTCGCTGACCTTCTCCTTTACAAATCATGATGTTCTTTTCTAGTGATTGGCCTTTCCTGAAGAAGTGTTCAAAGTGAGTGAGTTGCAGTCTTGCCATCCTTTGCTTCTAGGGCGCATTCTGGTTGCATTTCTTCTAAGACTGATTTGTTCATTCTTCTGGCAGTCCACGATATATTTAATATTCTACACCAACACAACAGTTCAAACACATCAATTCTTTCCCTGTTTTTCTTTTTTAGTATCCAATTTTTGCATGTGTATGAGGTGATTTAAAAAAACCATGGCTTGGATCAGATGCCCTTTAGTCATTAAGATGACATCTTTGCTTTTTAAAACTTTAAAGATTTCTTGCAACAGATTTGCCCGATGCAATATATCATTTGATTTGTTGACTTCTGCTTCCAAAAACGTTGATTATTGATCCAAGTAGAATAATATCACTGACAACTTCAATTTTTTCTTTATTTATCATGATGTTGTTTAATGGTCCAGTGTGAGGATTTTCACCCATTTTTCAGTTTGTCATACTGTTTTGGCTCATGTGTTGTTATGGTGCTGGAAGCTATACCACCAGTATTTCAAATACCAGCAGGGTAAACCATAAAAAATTATTTTTTTTGGGAGACATCCAGAGCTACAATGCTGAAAGCCTGTTTGTGGGTTAAAATGAAAAAAGAACTTGTAATGAAATAGTTTTTACTCATAATTAAAAAAAATATTTTAAACAGCTTTATTGAGATATAGTTTACATTTCATAAAATTCTTCTTTTTAAAGTATATAGTTCAATGGTTTTTAATATATTTATAGAGTTGTACAACCATCACTACAAATCTAATTTTAGAACATTTCATCACTCCAACAAGAAATCTCATTAGCTAATTCACTCCCCATTCTCACTGTCATCCCCTAGCCCTAGACAACCACGAATCTACTGTCTATCACTATTAATTTGCCTATTCTGGACATCTCAAATAAATGGAATCGTATGTTTTGGGGACTGGCTTCTTTCATTACTAACTTTTTGTGATTATACAAATTATTCTCATTTTAGAAATTTTTTAACATATAGAATTTTTTAACACAAATCAAAACCATTTCCATTCACATCACTCCAAAGAAAACATCTTTAATTATTTTGTTGTGTTTCCTTCAATCTTTTATTTATTTATTTGTTATTTAATTCATTAATTTGTTTAGCCAACATTTATTGAGTACCTAATGTGGCTCAATCACTGTATTGAGCACTGGCCATACTGAGGCACACACACCAAGCAGCTTAAGGGTTGATGGGGGAATAAGTAATAACCATAACACTGAGTACTATAAATGAGAAGTAAGGACAGACTGCTTGAAGTGTACAATGGGGACCTAATTTAATTTCATCTGAAGTAGTTATTTAGCATGTCTCTCTCCCTACGTGTATATATAAAGAATATATATACATATATTCTCTATATAGACGCATATATATATATTAAATAATTGGGATCATATGGCATACAAAGTTTGTATCTTTTTGTTTAAAATAAATGTTTTCTCATTTCTTTAAAGATTCTTTGAGAATGCTTTTTTTAAAAAAAATTTTCCTTTAGGTGAAGGTTTACAGAGAAAATTATTTTCTCATTCAATAATTTATACACAAATTGTTCCATGACATTGATTGCAATCCCTCAGTGTGACAGCACTCTCACCATTACCACCCTGAGTTCCCCATTTCCCTTCGTCCGGTTTTCCTGCCCCTTCCTAGCTTCTCATCTTTGCTTTTGGGTCAGTGTTGCCCTTTTGGTCTCATGTAGATGATTGTTCTCAGGAGCACTTTCCTCAACGGGTGTTACTGTTTATTTTATAGGCCTATTATTTGGGTGACAGATGATCTCCAGGAGTGGCTTCGGTTCTATGTTAGAAGAATGTCTAAGGGTCATAGGGGATTCCTCCAGTCTTTCTCAGGCCAGAAAGTCTGATCTTTTTTATGAATTTGAATTTTGTTCTACATTTTTCCCCCACTTTAACTGGGACCTTCTATTGTGATCCCGATCAGAGTGGTCAGTAATGCTGGGCACTATCTGGTTCTTCTGGTGATAGGCTAGCAGAGACTATGATGGTCCCTGTGGTCTATTAGTTCTTTGGACTAATTGCTTCCTTGAGTCTTTGGTTTTCTTCACTCTCCTTTCCTCCAGTGGAAAGAGACCAATAGTTGTATCTTAGATAGTCATTCGCAAGCTTTTAAGACCGCAGTCGCTACTTACCTAAGTAGGATGTAGAACATTGTTTTATGAACTGTGTTATGCAAATTGACCTGGATGTTGCCCAAGACCATGGTCCCTAGCCTTCAAGCCCAGTAACTCAGTCCCACAAGGTGTTTGGTTATGTCTAGGAAGTTTCTATGGCTGTGTCCCCTGCATGCTCTATTGTATATATGAATATATATGCAGCACCTACAACTATGTGTGTAGAAATATCCACAGTCAAATCTATACGTGCACATGGGTGTACTTCTATACGCTCTCCTCCACCTATTCTGCATACATTATCTACCTATGTATCCACTCAAATTATTGCTTGTTATTACTGTTGTTGCAGGATTGTGTATGCTGTAGTATTTTTCTAATATACATATAACATATAGTGTTATTACTGTCATTGCCTTTTATTCTTGCATATCTCTCAGTGTCTTCTCTTGCCTTGGTCATGTTGTGCTGACTTTCCCCATATTGTGCATTGCCCTTTCCTTCACCAAAGTTAACATGTTTACTTTCTAGTTAGTGATTTTCCCTCCCTGTCCTTGCCATCCCTGGTAACCATCAGAGAATATTTCTTTCTCTGTGTAAAGCTTTTCTTTTTATAATAGTGGTCTCATACAATATTTGTCCTTTTGTGCTTGACTTATTTCACTCAGCATAATATCCTCCAGATTCATCCATGTTGTGAGATGTTTCGTGGATTCATCATTATTCTTTAGCTTTGTGTAGTATTCAATTGTGTGTTTGTATCGTAGTTTGTTTATTCATTCATTTGTTGATGGGCATTTAGGTTGTTTCCATCTTTTTGCTATTGTGAAAAATGCTGTGTAAAAATGGCTTGAAGGCAGCGTCTGACCTCCTCTAACTTTACAAGGGAAAAGAAGAATCAAGATCAACAGCCTAAGGCTGATTCCTACAAGTGGAGGTCAGACATGCCTCCTCTCTCCACCATCTTTATTAATTCTGACACCAACTGTCCCTCCCACAACCCTCTCTACTTCTCTGGTGGGTTCAATAATTCATTGCAATGGCCACACAGAACTCAACAATTATGAGGTTTATTAGGGAAGTAACAGGTTACAATTCAACAGTTCAGGCTCATGAACACCCAAGGTTATAGTTCTTCCATCAGGATAGTCTCTTCTCAGCTGTGCTCACAGGCATGCCTCTCCCTGGCCCTAGGCCTCTGCTCAAAGGCACTCAGCTTTCTCTCCCTGTGGGCTGGGAAGCCCACTGCAGCATCTCCTGCTGCCAGGTTTCCTGCAGCTGGGTATCTCCTGTCGGTCTCTCCTGCCACCGCTACTCACTGTCTTCAGGGTTATAGCTCGCTCTCTGTCTCCTGGGTCCAGGAGCTTCTTAATGCAGGGATCCCAGGTCCAAAGTACATGCTGGCTCCTGGCTATTCTTTGATGGTGGTGGAATCTTCTCTTTCCTGCCTCTGGGATGGCTCATTTCAAGCCCAGCGGTGTGGCAAAACTGACCAATCACTTTGGTGAGCCATAATTACCATATCTGCACACTCCCACCCAGTCATTTGGGTGGGAGTTACAAGACCATGGCTAGAAAGGCCACACAAAGGTAATCAATCGCACCACATGCTGCAATGAACGAGGGTGTGCGTATGTCTGTTTGTATTATGGCTCTTATTTCTCTAGGATATATAGCTAGGAGTGGGGTTACTGGATCATATGGTTTTTCTATTTCTAGCTTTTTAAGGAGGCACCATACTGTTTTTTCGTAGTGGTTGTACCATTTTACATTTCCCCCAGCAGTGTATAGGAGTTCCAATATACCCACAACCTCGCCAGCATTTGTTGTTTTCTGTTTTTTTGATCAGTGCATTATTACCAGGGTAAGATGGCATCTCACTGTAGTTTTGATTTGCATCTGTCTAATGGCTAATGATCGAAATCATCTCTTCAGGTGTTTGTTAGCCACCTGAATATCTTCTTTGGTGAGGTGTCTGTTCATGTCCTTTGCCCTTTTATTCATTGGATTGTTTGTCTTTTTGTTGTTGAAATGTTGAAGTTTTCTATAAATTTTAAACATTAGACCGTTGTCAGATATGTTGTATCCAATTTTTTTTTTCCCAGTTTGTGGGTTCTCTTTTGGCAATATCTTTTGATGAACATAAGTGTTTAATTTTTAGGATATCTCAGTTATCTAGTTTATCTTCTGCTTTTTATGCACTTTTATTTATAACTAGTATTCTATTTATGCTTTATATTAGGGCGCCTAGTGTTGTCCCTATTTTTTCTTTCATAATATTTATAGCTTTAGGTTTTATATTTATGTCTTTGATCCATTTTGAGTCAGTTTTTGTGTATGGTGTGAGGTATGGATCTTGTTTCATTTTTCTGCAAACGGATATTCAGGTTTGCCAGTACCATTTGTTAAAGAGACTATCTCTTCCTTATTTAATGGACTTCAATCCTTTGTCAAAGATCAGCTGTCCGTAGGTGGATGGATTTACTTCTGGGTTCTCAATTCTGTTCCATTGGTCTATGTGTCTGCGGTTGTACCAGTATCAGGCTCTTTTGACTACCATGGCTGTACAGTAGGTTCTGAGATCAGGGAGTGTGAGGCCTCTTACTTTGTTCTCCTTCAATAATGCTTTGCTTATCTGAGGACTCTTTCCTTTCCATATAAAGTTGGTGATTTAGTTTTTCCATCTCATTAAAGAATGCTGTTGGAAGTTGGATCAGGATTGCATTATATTTGTAGGTAGCTTTGGATAGTATGGACATTTTCACAGTGTTATGTCTTCCTATCCATGAGTATGGTATGTTTTTCCATTTATGTAAGTCTCTTTTGGTTTCTTGCAGTAGTGTTTTGGAGTTTTCTTTGTATAAGTAAGTCTTTTATGTCCCTAGTTAGATTTTTCCCTAAGTGTTTTATTTTTTTGAGAGCTATTGTAAATGGTATTGTTTTCTTGATTTCCTTTTTGGAGTTCTCTTTGTTAGTGTAGAGGAATCTGACTGATGTCTGTGTGTTGATCTTGTACCTTGTCATTTTGCTGAATCCTTCTATTAGTTCTAGTAACCTTCTTGTGGAGTCTGGGATTTTCTATGTGTAGTCATGTCATCTGCAAATAGGGATAGTTTTACTTCTTCCTTACCAGTTTTTATGCCCTTTATTTCCCTTTCTTGCCTTACTGCTTTAGCTAAGACTTCCAGTACAATATTGAATAAGAGTGGTGATGAAGGGCACCCTTGTCTGGTTCCTGTTCTTAAGGGGAATGCTTTCAATCTCTCTCCAATGACAAAAGCGTTGGATTTGGTTTTGTCTATATGCCCTTAGTTATGCTGAGTAATTTCCCTTTTATTCCTATTTTGCTGAGAGTTTTTATCAAGAGTGGGCATTGGACTTTATCAAATACATTTTCTGTATCAGTTGAGAAGATCGTATGATACTTGTCCTTTGTTTTATTTATGTGGTGGATTAAGTTGATTTATATTTCTGATGTTGAACCATCCTTGCATACCTGGTATGAAGCCCACTTGGTCATAACATATTATTTTTTTGATATGCTATTGAATTCTATTGGCTAGAATTTTGTTGAGAAATTTTGCATCTATATTTATGAGGGGTATTGCTCTATAATTTTCTTTTTTAGTGGTGTCTTTTCCTGGCTTTGGTATCAGGGTTATGCTGGACTCATAGAATGAATTTGGGAGTATTCCTTTCTTTTCTGTGTCTTGGAATAGTTTGAGTAGAATTGCTGTCAACTCTTCTCTGAATATTTGGTGGAATTCTCCAGTGGAGCTGTCTGTGAGGCTGGGCTTCTTTTTGTTGGGAGATTTTTTATGATCTCTTCAATTTCTTCTCTTGTTATGGGTCTGTTCAGATTTTCTTCCTCAGTTTGTGTTAGTTTGGGTAGTAGTGTGTTTACAGAAATTTGTCCATTTCTTCTAGGTTTTCAAATTTGTTGGAGTATAATTTTTCACAGTATTCTGTTATGATCTTTTTTATTTCAGTTGGTTCTGTTGTAATGTCACCCATCTCATTTCTTATTTGGTTATTTGAACCTTCTCCTTCTTTTGTCAATTTGATCAGTGGTTTGTCAATTTTACCGATCTTTTCAAAGAACCAACTTCTAGTCTTGTTGATTCTTTCTATTGTTTTTCCATTTTCTGGTTCATTTATTTCTGTTCTAATCTTTATTATTTCCTTTCTTCTGGTGGCTGTGGGCTTTTTTGCTGCTCTTTTTCTAGTTGTTCGAGTTGTAGGGTTAAGGTATTGATTTTGGCCCTTTTTTTTATGTGTGTGCTCATTGCTGTAAATTGATCTCTGAGTATGGCTTTCGCTATGTCCCAAAGGTTTTGGTATGTTGTGTTTTTATTCTAGGAATTTTTAGATTTCATTTCATTTTTAATTTCTTCTATTACCCAATGGTTTTTAAGCAAAGTACTATTCAGTTTCCATGCATTTGATTTTTTCCTTGTTCTCTCTGTTATTGCTTCCTAATTTTGTAGAATTGTGATCAGAGAAGATGCTTTGTATTATTTCAATATTTTTTAACTTATTGAGCTTGCTTTGTGGCCTAAAATATGGTCTATTCTGGAGAATGATTCATATGCATTGAAGAAGAATGTGTACTGTGCTGCTATTGGGTGGAGTATTCTGTATCTGTCTATGAGGACAAGTTGCTGGATTGTAATGTTTAGATCTTCTGTATCTTTGTTGAGTTTTTTTCTAGTTTTTCTGTCCTTCATTGAAAGTGGTGTGTTAAAGTCTCCTACTGTTATTGTGGAATTGTCTATTTCTCTTTTCAATATTGTTAGTTTGTTTTATGTATTTTGGAGCTAGGTCGTAGGGTGTGTAAATATTTATTATGGTTATGCCCTCTTGGTGAATTGACCTTTTAATCATTATATAGTGCCCTTCCTTGTCTCTTATGTTGGATTTTGCCATAAAGTCTATTTTATCAGAGATGGATATTGCCACTCCTGCTGTTTTATGGTTACTGTTTGCTTGATATATTTTTTTCCATCCTTTGAGTTTTAGCTTTTTTTTTTAAATCTTTGTGTATGTTTCTTGTAGGCATCATATTGATGGGTCATGTTTTTTTGATCCATTCTGTTACTCTCTGTCTCTTAACTGGTGCATTTAACCTATTTATATTCAGTGTGATTATCAATAGGTATGAATTAACTGCTGTCATTTTGTTGTGCTTTTTTTCTTTGGTGTTGATGCTTTCTTTGTTCTGCTTACTTTTCTGTACTGAGTTCTTTTTGTTTATGGATTTCCTTTTCATTTCCTTCATTGTTGTTATGTTTACTAAGTCTTTATGGTTTTCTTCTTTTGTATTTTGGTGAGGAGGTTTAATAGTTTTGTTCGTGGTTACCCTGAAATTTACCTTTATCTCCTTAAGTTCAAAACAGTCTGTTGTATCTTGATATCTCCTTGACTTCCTCTCCATATGGGAGTTCTGTAATTACACCATTTTGTCCTCCTTTTTCTTTTGAAGTTGTCGTTGTTTGCAGATTCATGTCTCTGATTCCATTGTTTCAGTCTTGTAGCTTTATTTTATTTTTGAGAATTCTTTATCTCAGTTGGTGTCTTAGACTGGGTCCTCTAGAAAAGCAAAACCAGTAAAGCATATATATATATATATAGATATATATCTAGGAAATGGCTCACGTGGTTGTAGAGGCTAGAAAGTCGCAAGTTCGTGGTTCAGGTTTCAGGCTGGAGGTTTCTCCTGACTCACATAGCTGCAGGGGATAATGAACCTAAGATTGGTAGGTAAGACAGCAGGCTGCTGGCTCAAGTCCCAAGAACTGAAGGTCAGATGATGATGAGCTGAATTCAGGATCCAGAGCAGAGCGAAAGCCAGCGAGCTTTGCCAGAAAGTCCATATATATTGGATGCAAGCCACACTTCCCCTCCCCACTCAAGTAAACTCCCTTTCAACTGATTGGCTGCTCATAGCAGATCTCATCTTGGAGGTGATTACATTATAACAGATCTCATCATGGGGGTGATTACAATCATTACACCAGTGCTAAACCACTGAGAATCAAGTTGACACACAACCTTAACCATCACAGTTGGTATCTGGGTGATGCTGTCATGTGTCTTAATCTCAGGTTGTTGTCTGATGTTGGTTCTCTGTCTGAAGGTCTCCCTTTAATATTTCTTGTAAGGTTGATATGGTTTTTATAAATTCCATTAATTTGTGTTTATCTGGGAAGTCCTAGTTTCACTATTGTATTTGAGAGACAGTTTTGTTGTGTATATACTTTTTGGTTGGCAGATTTTTTTCTTTCAGGATTTTACATAAGTCATCCCATTGCCTTCTTGCCACTGTGGTTTCTGCTGAGAAATCAGAGCTTAGTCTTATTGTTTCCCCTTTGTAAGTGACAGTTCATTTTTCCTGAGCTGCTCTCATGATTCTTTATCTTTGGTTTTGGAAAATTTTGTTATGACATGTCTTGGTGACTTTGTTTTGTGGTCTATTGTATATGGAGTTTGTTGAGCTTCTTAGATGGATAGCTTCTCATCTTTCATGCTATTCGGGAAATTTTCTGCCAGCAAATCTTCAAAAATTTTCTCTGTGGTTTTTTTTTTTTTTTTTTTTGTCTCCTCCTGTTTTGAATTTATGTCACGTTTAAGTTATTCCACTTGATAGGATCCCACATAACTCTTAGGCTTTCTTCATTTTGTTTTCATTCTTTTTTCTGAATGTCCCTAAAATATATTAATATCAAGTGATTTGTCTTCTATTTTACTGATTGTCTTCCATTGATTCAGTTCTACTCCTGTGTCCTTCCATTGAGTTATCCATTTCTGAAATTTTATTAATCTTCTAGATTTCTAGTTGATGTTTTTATTTCTAGTTGTCTATTTATTTTGTCATTTTGTTCTCGTCTTTTTTTCCTGAATTCTTCTAGAGTTTTGTCTATGCTTTCCTTAGTTTTGTCTGTTTTCCTTGAGCTCTTTCTTAATATCTTAGAGGATTCTATATTTAAGTCTTTTGAATTCCTTATCAGGTAGTTCCATTACCATTTCTTCCTCAGGAAGGTTTTCTGGCCCTTTATTTTTTCCACTTATTTGAGCCATCTTGTCATACTTCTTTATGGTATTTAATATTGTCTGTTGTCTTCAAGGCATTACGGTATTATTATATTTATTTATTGATTGTATGTTTGTGTGCTTCATTCTGATTTTTTGTTTTGTTTTGCTATTTCGGGTAGGAAGGGTGGGTGTGCTACTCTGGTTGCTAGTTTGGCAGCACTGGGGCACTCACCCCCTGTCTCCGGGTGGGTGGGGTAGTAGCTGGGAGTGTGAGCATGGGTCTCTGTTCAC
Organism: Trichechus manatus latirostris; assembly: GCF_000243295.1. NCBI lineage: Eukaryota > Metazoa > Chordata > Mammalia > Sirenia > Trichechidae > Trichechus > Trichechus manatus. The sequence continues at coordinate 24,047,209 of NW_004443939.1, read as the reverse complement.
TGGTCGTGCGGGGTAGCTGAAGGCTGGCTGGGCAGGCATTGGCTTCTATGTGTCATCAATCCAGTGGTGCAGGAGCAGGCAGTGGTATTTGCTGAGTGTGGGGGACAGCAGGGTGCTGGGTGTGGCAGGCAAGTGGGGGGCACAGTTGCCACCACTTGTCAGGTGGGGGAGGTTGGATGGTGGGCAGGTGTGTGTGTGTTTGCATGTTTGCTGCCACTCGCTGGGCTGAGTGGCTGAGTTGAGTGGAGGGTGGGTGCACATGTGCGGTTGCATGGTTGCTGCTGCTCATGGGGTTGGGGGTGGGGGTGGGTGACAGATGGGTGTGGACTTGCGGTTGCTATTGCTTGCTGGGTTGGGGGAAGGGGTGAGTGGTGGGTAGGTATGTGTGCAGGTGCTCGGTCACTGCTGTCTGCCAGGTCAGGGGGTGTGTGGGTGGCAGGCGGGCATACACAGTTGCTGTCACTTGTCGGGTTGAGGGGGTATGGGTGGTGGGTGGGTGTGTGCATAGATGTGCCGTCGCCACTGCTTGCCAGGTCAGGGGAGGTGACTGGTGGGTGGATGCGTGTGTGGCAGCTTGCTTACTGCTGCTTGTTGAGTGGGCAGGGGTGATGGCAGATGAGACTGAGTTGGGGGGGGGATTCATATTATTGTGTCCAACTGGGTGGAGTGGCTGGAGTTTAGGACCCTGACCCTCCACTGCTTCTGATCAGGATGGGACAGCTGGAGGAGGAGGAGTTCACCCCTTCAGCTAGCAGACATGGGTATCCTGGCACTTCCTGTCCACTGCAGCCAGCAGTCAGGACCTGTTCCCAATCAAGTGTGAGGAGGAGAGGCCACCTGGAGTCCATTCAGGTGAGGAGCCTCCCGCCAGAACTCCATCAATCCACCACCTCATGCGAGCCACTCACCCCAGAAGACAGGGACCACTGCTTGTGAGTATATCCGATTCTGGATCCTGGCTCCCTTCCTACTCTGTGCGCAACAGGATCCCTGGAATTTTTGCCCTCCTTTCTGTGTTTTCCTGACTTAGATATGAATCTCCATCTGTTCACTTTGGTTCTCTCTGGGTGTGTCTATCCAGTTTTTCTGTCTCTTCACGGAATGCTGTGATGTTGCTTTCCTGTGCTTCCCACCCTTGGAGTTACTACTGACTTTGTCTCAAGTTGGCCACGTTGAGCTGGAACAGTTGGCAGAGGCCCTCTGCTCCGTGTTATCCCACATTTGCTGAATTTGTTCAGTTTTTTCTTCCAGTCGGTGTTCAATTAAATTCTTTATCCTTCTTTTTTGATGTTCAGGTTTCCAGGATTGTTATCTGCATCTGTTTCACTTGGTTTTTTGGGTCTTTGCTGCAGAGGGATGATATGATGCATCTGACTAAGCTGTCATCTTGGCTCTTCCTCAAGAATGCTATTTTTAACAACTCCATATTTCCTACTGGATGGATATACCAAATTTATTGGAAATTTGAACAGTACCTAGAATTTAAAATGTTCACAAGTAGCATCATCCTGAGGTTTAAAGTGACATAAAGCTTACGTGTGAAAGCTTATGAAATTATAACTAAGACCTGCCAATTAATTCCTTTTTATATATGTCTCCCTTGTACCTTTAGCTTTAATATCCCTGTAGAATCTCGATTTAGGATTGATGGCTTCTGAAGATAAAGGTGGTCATAGCACTCTGTGTTTTAATAGCCACTCTCACTACCACTGCTTTAAGATATTTGGGGAGTCTCAGAGAAATCCAATAGAAGAGATGGCAAAAATGACTCCTGAGCTTTCACGGGCTCCTCTGGACTCCAAATTGAGAGCTCTTTCTGTACTTAGTAAAGGGACTGAGAGTGATTGTGAGGGAGTTAAAGGCAGGAAAACAGACTTAAAGTATCAGCTTTTTAAAGAGATAGTGACTGAAGAATCACTGATATTTGGAAAGTATTCTTTTTGTTGACATTTATTTGCTTTTTATTTTTCCTTCTTTTATTTTTGCTTCTCCTCCTTTTAATCTATTTTTTTATGCTCCTACCTTATTCTGTATGACATGCCCTCTCTTTATCTGGGATTATTTCTTGCTTGTGCAGGTCAGACCTTATTGTCAGCTTGTCTTACTGGGGTCAAAGTCATCCAAGCATGTCTTCTTTTTTTGGTCTCTTTCTTTTCTCTTATAATTTGTGTGTTGCCATTTTCTCTCCCTCCTTTTACTTTAACGCTTTGTTTTCTTAGGCTGCTTGTTCTTCCTCTACCAGCACTTGACTTTTTTGGGTCATAAGGTCTCGATTTCATTAGTAGTCTAGCTGCCTTTTTTCATCCTATTGTGCTGTAGCGTTCTGTGTGGCTTTTTCTCTCTCTCTCTCCTTTCTTTTCTCCCTCCCTCTCTTTACCCTCCCTCTCTCCCTATCTTTCTCTCTTCCGTATCTCTCTCAGTCTAATATGTGCTTCACCTTGGCTCTGCTCAGTTGTTCTTCTGTATTTCTGTAGTAGCTTCTACACTTACTACGTAACATAGAGGGCAGAGAAATTGAAAGAAAAAAGGCAGCTATTGTCACTGATGGAACAGCAACTTAGTAAAGGAACTAACTGAAGAAGGAAATTTCCCTAAAATGTTGCTCCTATTAAGAAGTTGCCTGGCTTGAGTCCAGAAATTTATCATTGTTTTCAAAGAAGCCCTCTAAAAATAGACTGTTCTTCCAAGTATGATTATTCATAGAGCCACACCCAATTTTTCCCATGAATAGACTTGGTATTTTAGAGACTTGCAGTTGAGGAGATATTCCAGGAGGAAGCTGCTTAGAGCCACTGTGAAATAGGGTGACGTGGGTTTTAAAGATTTCACACACATGACATGCTTCAATAATTCATATGACAGAAATGGTTATTTAAGAGCTCTTAGCTCAGCTTGTGAGAAGAAAGGGTTAAAAAGACAATTTGGCAAAAATGAGTAGCCACTATGTGCCATGTACTGTGCCAGATGCTGGGAACTCAGAGATGAGTCTACATACATAGTACCTGTCCTGCTCATAGTTCAATGTAGAATTTATGTTCATCCATCTATTCATTCATTTATTCTTTCAATATATTTTGTGAATGAATGAACCATGTCTTAGCTCTTGACCTCAAGTAGTTTACAGCCCAGTTGTTGCTTACTGTCCTTGAGAACTCATGCTTTTGATAAGGATTTGGAAACTCACATTTTACATATTGGAAAAACAAAGTTTTTTTCAGGAATAGATTATTTCAAATTGATACAAAATTTTTGAAATATCCAAAAGCGTCTCATAATGGCTCCAACTACTGAGATTGGAAAATTGAATAGGTTTATTTCTAAAGCCCCTTTCAGTTAAAAAATTGTTTTCTGACTTTATTCATGTCTATTTTACCAATTGTTCTCCATTCATACTATTAATGTACTCCAAATACATTTACTTAACTCAGACAAGATAAAATAATAAAGTTTCTGTAACAAAACCTAACTTTTTTTTTCAGTTATAACAAGGAGCTCTCAGATAGTGCTGGGCATGTGGTCTGGGTTTGTCTCTGTAGATAAGTGTTGTTTTTTGGCCTTGTGTAATTATATAAAAACAATTCTCCTGTATTCATAATTAAATATTTAAATTAAAAATCTGTTGTTGCCTTTGCATAGTCTGAAATGAACTGCATAGTGGGTGCAATCAGTATGTTTTCTGATGATGTATAAGTGTTTGAAAATACTAATTACCTAATTAAGTACCAAAAACTAATCCTGTTCAAAATCAAATGTATGTCGGTAAAGGAAAGAGATTAAAATGATTATCGCAGATTAGAGGGGAAGGTGGCTGAAAGGAAAAGAAGCTCATACATTCAATGTCTGGTAAGTTTCTGTATTGTTACTTGGACACCACTTAAGCATTCCCTTTGGCACGTGCAGAGAGTATCTGAGTACTTTGCGTGACAGCTGCATTGACTTGTCTGGAAATGTAACACATTTTTACAAATTGTTGTCACCTTCAGAATCTTGGTGTGACAGACAAGTGTCAGTTGAAAGGCAAGTATGTGAGAATGTGGATCAGCTTTGAAGGGCTCAGAGGTTAGATTTGAAGAATCACAGAGCTATTAAGTTTTACCTAGTGCTTTTTGGTTCTAGTAAATATAACAGAAGAAACGTTAAATAAAAGCCAACCAGGATAAATAGTTTTTTGCATATTAATAGTGACAAGGTATCATTTGAATAGAAAATGATAGTTTGGTGGTCCTTTTTATAGAGTTGATTTAAATTTAGAGTAAGATTCAGGATACTCATGAAATGAAGAGTTGATAGGAAAAGTATAATTTTCCCTTTTAAGTTTTCCCTTCTTTTTGATGGATTGGGACTCCTCCTGTACTTATATGTATGTTTTGATCAGAATTGGTGAATCGCATTAATTTCCAAGGGAGTGGCTGGCAAGCATTAACTAACAATTTAAGTCTAACTAGAATTGTTTTAGATGTATATAAGGAAGCACATATATTCCTGCTTGTATATGCCATTTATATTTTAAATTTAGTATTAGCACTCTGTTATATTTCTTCTGTAAACTCAGCATGTTTTATTTTTAAGCTTTTATGTTATTAAAAAAACCAAACTAGCTGCCCTTGAGTTGATTCCAACTTTTGGTGACCCCATGTGTTTATATCTTTGTTGCTGTTAGTTGCTGTTGAGTCGGCCTCTGACTCATGGTGACCCATATGTTATAGAGTGGAACTGCTCCATAGATTTTGCTTGGCTGTAATGTTTACAGAAGCAAATCACCAGACATTTGCCCATGGAGCTGCTGGGTGAGTTTGAACTGTCAACCATTTAGTTAGCAGCCAGTCACAAACCACTTGCGCCATGCAATCTCCTCACTTATGTTGTAGAGTGGTTTATTTCATGCTAGTACCAATGGATAAAGCTATGGACAAAGCTGTATTTTAAAATGTGAGCACTGTGAATAAAATATCTAACAGTAATCTAAATTTGAGAAGCCAAATGAATATCTTCTGATAAATATAATTTCCACATGGGGAAAAATACACACACACACACACACACACACATATAGGCAAATGCATTTCGGGAGTGTGTTATGCCAATTCATTTCATTCAGGTTCCAAAGTAAGTTTTGCATTAAAAATATAAATGTCATTTTAGAACTTCTTCTTTCTTTTTCCTTTCTTTTTCATGTTGTCTGTGTAGTTCAGATCTGAATCTCTCTCCAGTAGCATAAGACCTAGAGCCAGAAGACCTGGGCTCTGATTCTGGCTTTGCCATTTAGTAATCATGTGACATTGAGAAAGTTCTTTCATCTCAAGCTCAAGTTTCTCATATGTGACATGAGCATAGCAGTATTATCCTACCTAATTGATACAGTTGTTGTAAGGATCAAGTAGAATTAAATAAGATAGTGGATGAAAGTGCTCTGTATACTGTAATCACCCCAAGTAAGGTAATAATAAAAAATAAGGTTGGCAAAGTTACCAAATATACTTTTTTAATAGAAATTTTTCTATCTTTCCAATTATGCAAAGTGAAGTTAATGGCATAAAACGTATGTGAGAAACAAATATGAAATATGGTTATATTGATGTCCATTTCCTTCTCCAACCCTTTTTACCAATTTAGCTCTACCTCACCTTTCTGGTGGTGCAGGGGTTAAGAGCTTGGCTGCTAACCAAGAGGTCAGCAGTTTGAATCCCCCAGCCACTCCTTGGAAACCCTATGGGGGCAGGTCTATTCTGTCCTATAGGGTCACTATGAGTTGGAATTGACTGAATGAAATGGGTTTGGTTTTATTTATTTGTTTATTTATTGGTTTAGCTTTCCTCAGGAGCATCTTACCTTAGTGCTTTCTTCTCTACTCCCATTCCACTAAATTGAGTGTCCCATTATATACACTCATGCTCACTAGATGTCTTCTACATAGCATACATCACTCTTTGTAATGTCTATATGTGTGCTTATTTGATTGACTCAAAATGAGAAGAAACAGCTGCAAACATCCATTAATAATTGGAATGTGGAATGTATGAAGTATGAATCTAGGAAAATTGGAAGTCGTCAAAAATGAAATGGAACACATAAAGATCAATATCGTAGCTGAAATGGACTAGTATTGGACATTACGAATCAGACAATCATATGGTCTACTATGCCGGGAATGACAAACTGAAGAGAAATGACATCACATTCATTGTCAAAAAGAGCATTTCAAGATCTATCCTGAAGTACAGTGCTGTCAGTGACAGGAGAATATCCATACGCCTATAAGGAAGACCACTTAATACGACTATTATTCAAATTTACAAACCAACCACTAAGGCCAAAGATGAGGAAATTGAAGACTTTTACCAACTTCTGTAGTCTGAAATTGATCAAATATGCAATCAAGATGCACTGATAATTACTGGTAATTGGAATTCAAAAGTTGGAAACAAAGAAGAAGGATAGTTAGTTGGAAAATATGGCCTTGGTGATAGAAATGACACAGGAGATCACATGATAGAATTTTGCAAGACCAACGACTTATTCATTGCAAATACGTTTTTTTCAACACATTAATGGAGACTATGCACGTGGACCTCACCAGATGGAATACTCAGGAATCAAGTCGACTACATCTGTGGAAAGAGACAATGGAGAAGTTCAATGTCATCAGTCAGAACAAGGACAGGGGCAGACTGTGGAACAGACCATCAATTGCTCTTATGCAAATTCAAGTTGAAGCTGAAGAAAATTAAAACAAGTCAATAAGAGCCAAAGTATCACCTTGAGACTATCCTACTTGAATTTAGATACCATCTCAAGAATAGATTTGATGTATTGGACACTACTGACCAGATGAGTTGTGGGATGACATCAAGGACATCATACATGAAAATGCAAAAGGTCATTAAAAAGACAGGAAAGAAAGAAAAGACCAAAATGAATGTCAGAAGAGACTCTGAAACTTGCACTTGATTGTACAGTAGCTAAAGCAAAAGGAAGAAACAATGAAGTAAAAGAACGGAACAGAAGATTTCAAAGGGTGGCTCGAGAAGACAAAGTAAAGTGTTATAAAGAAATGTTCAAAGAGCTGAAATTAGAAAACCAAAAGGGAATAACATGCTTGGCATTTCTCAAGCTGAAAGAACTGAAGAAAAAATTCAAGCCTTGAGTTGCAATATTGAAGGATTCTATAGGCAAAAAAAATTGAATGACACAGGAAGCATTAAAAGAAGGTGGAAAGAATACACAGAGTCACTATACCAAAAAGCATTAGTTGATGTTCAAGCATTTCAGGAGGTAGCATATGATCAAGAACTGATGATTACTGAAGGAAGAAGTCCAAGCTGCAATGAAGGCATTGACAAAAAACAAGTCTCCAGGAATTGACAGAATGTCAACTGAGATGTTTCAACAAACGGTTGCAGCACTGGAAGTGCTCAATTATCTATGCCAAGAAATTTAGAAGACAGCTACCTGGCCAACGGGCTGGAAGAGATCCATATTTGTGCCCATTCTAAAGAAAGGCAATCTGACGGAATGTGGAAATTATGGAACAATATTATTAATATGGCATACAAGTAAAATTTTGCTGAAGGTCATTCAAAAGCAGTTGCAGCAGTACATCGACAGGGAATTCCAGAACACTTAATTTTGCTTATGAGGAAACTGTACATAGACCAAGAGGCAGTTGTTAGACCAGAACAAGAGGATACTGTGTGGTTTAAAAACAGGAAGGATGTGCATCAGGGTTGTATCCTTTCACCATACTTATTCAATCTGTATGCCGAGGAAATAATCTGAGAAGCCAGACTATATGAAGAAGAACACAGCATCAGGATTGGTGGAAGACTCATTAACAACCGGCGATATGCAGATGACACAGCCTTGCTTGCCGAAAGCAAAGAGGACTTGAAGCACTTACTGATGAAGATCAGAGACTACAGCCTTCAGTATAGATTACTCCTTATAAAGAAAACAAAAATCCTCACAACTGGACCAATAAGCAGCATCATGATAAATGGAGAAAATATTGCAGTTGTCAAGGATTTCATTTTACGTGGATCCACAATCAATGCCCAAGGAAGCAACAGTCAAGAAATCAAATGATATAGTGCATTGGGCAAATCTGCTGCAAAAGACCGCTTTAAAGTGTTACAAGGCAAAGATGTCACTTTGAGGACTCAGTTGTGCCTAACCCAACCCATGGTATTTTCAATTGCCTCTTACACATGTGAAAGCTGGACAATCAATAAGGAAGACCAGAGAAGAATTGATGCCTTTGAATTATGGTGTTGGCAGAAAATATTGAATATACCATAGACTGTCAGAAGAACTAACAAATCTTCCATGGATGAAGTATAGCCAGAATGCTCCTTAGAAGTGAAGATGGTGATACTTCATCTCACATACTTGGGACATGTTATCAGGGGTTCCAGTCCCTGGAGAAGGATATCATGCTTGTAAAGTAGAGAGTCATTGAGAGAGGAAGAGCCTCAAACAGACGAATTGACACAGTGGCTGTAACAATGGGCTCAAGCATAGCAACAATTGTGAGGATGGTACAGGACCAGGCAGTGTTTGGTTCTATTATACATAAGGTCACTATAAATCAGAACTGACCTGAGGGCACCTAACAACAACAACAGCAACAACGACATCTCATTAAGTTGTAAACTTCATGGAGATAGGAACTCATTTGTTTTGTTCACATACCCTAACCTAACACCAAAACAGTGTATGTTGTATCAAATCGTTGTTGAGTGATTGTTGGATAAAAGTTTAACTGTTATTATATTTATGTAAATTAACTTGAGTCACTAACCAAAAACTTGATTCAGGACTGCTCAAAATCTCGCCAAAGTAACCTGCAGAGATGAAGGACTAGTCAGTCCTTCAACTTGAACCTGGATTAATTATGCTTGTTCTATACCCAGATGCAGATTGCCATTGTGAGGGCCCTGGGTTCAAAGTAAAGTTGTTTCATTTAATATTACATGAAAAGGACTCCTGGTTCTAGTACTATTTATTGAACTTCAGTCAGTCATCTCAGATGTTGAAAATCTTCTGGTTGTAAATAAATTTTGAGTCAATTTTTTATTATTCATTTATCAAATAATTCCTCAAAGTAAGATTACATTTTCAGAGAGAAATTCATATCTTAAGGCTTTTATTTTTTGCTTGAGCTGTGCTTATTTACATGTACACATTTTTAGATTTATTGAAGCCAAGCTGTAGCACATCAACAAGATTGTTCGGTGGATTTAGCATAAGACCCAGGAGCTTATGAGTTCTTGTCACAGCTCTGCACATAACTTTTCCATGGTCTGCAGCAAATCAGTAAGCCCTTGTGGACTTTAATGTCCTAGTCATGTAACTGGGCTTATAATATACGTCTCTTCCCTACCTCACTTGAATGGTAAGAGGATTAATGAGTAGAGTGACTTGACCCTACTGGTGAGAAAGAAGTAAATCATTCACTTCTTAAGGGGTTCATTAACTCTTTGAAGCTAGTAGCTATTTAGTGCTTGGAAAAGATAATTTACTAAATGATCCTAGGCTAGCCTCAAAGATGTAATGCACTTCCCGAAAGTGAGAAATTGTTCACCTTCTGCTGGCAAGAGCAAGCATTCAACCTTGTATATCATTTTTTAGGAATGAGATTTATAAATGTGCGTATTAGTCACATTAAAGATCATCACTTTGTTAATTCCTTATAAAAATAATGCTGATGAGATTGTACTAAGATTATATTAAAATAGATTTTATAGATAGTATTTATTCAACTGAGAAATACTCCCCTATACTTGATATTTGTGCTATTCCGCATTCCTAATTATGTTTTTGGATAAAATTTTCAAACATGTTCTAAAAATCATATATGCTTTTATCATACCAATATTTGTTTCACCCCCTCCCCCACACAAATCATTTTGTATTTTTTAAATTAACTGATTAAACTATCATGTAAAGGCCTGGAAAATATATGTTTGATGTTAAAAAAAAGTCTTCATACTTGAAAAGTTTAGAAGGTACTGGTGAATTACAAGTCTGACTATATTTAGAATACAAGTCTGTGCTACATTTAGCATTCCTATCCCTGACTATAACAAATTCTAAGATAACATTTTAGATTTTTCCCAACGTTCCTACCACTTCTGCTTTATCAACTAATTTTTCTTTGTTGATCAGAGTTGGGTTCAGAGAGTAGGTATCTTAATTCTTTCTTCTACTTCTCAGACAAAGACTCTTATTAAGGTACATCAGGAATTTATAAGATACACTGATCTTAGCAAATAAACTTCTGTGAGATGCCTAGGTATTTGAAATCTCCACAATTACTGTATCTTGAGATAGTATATGTGAATGTGTTTAGCACAATGCCTGGTAGGTATAGTAGACACTTAGTAATTATTAGTTTTTATTCCCTTTTTGCTTTAAAATGGCTATCAAAAATGATGTTCACAACCTCCATTTGGTCTGAATAGTCCTGTCTGTTTCTTTCTTCTTTAATTCTTTTGCAGGTTTTTTTACCCATAACACTGCTCTGTCTCCAATCCTGCTTTCTTCTGAATAAGATATACATTTCCTTCCTGAGTTCTAGTTGCAAATTATCTGATCAAGTTTAGGAAATAGTTATTTTCTCTGCCTAGAACACCCTTTCCCTTTCTGCTCTTTAGAACCCCATTCAAGGCACTAACTCCAGCAATTTTTCCATGACCCTGTGGCTTGAGTTAGATGTCCCTCATCTCTGATTTCATAACTATACAAATGTATCTCTATTAATATTTACCATATTATATAATAACAATTATCAATTCCCTAATCCATCACATCCACTAGACTTTAAACTTTTTGAGTTTTCCAGGCACTGTATTTCATCTCTGTAACCCAGACCCTAACACATAATCAGCATTCAGTAAATGTTTACTGATTAAATAAAGTTGTATTTACTTCCTTGTGTTAGCATCTCAAATTTATTACACATTGTGCTTTGTAGTATAGCCATCTTAGATCATAACTCTGATCTCTGCCTCCCCTTTGCAAATGGATTTCTCATGTGAATTACTGGGCAACCTCTCCATTGCGTATCTTCTTCCAATATCACTCAAGTGCTCCAAAGTAACCATTCTATTTTTGTAGTTTTAACTGAGCACTTTTAGCTCACCACTTTCATTTCCCACTTAGAGCTTCCTGATCAGAGCTGTAAATTTCTGAGCAAACATTGATTCTTCCAGGTCTCATGAAATAAATACTTTGCCCTAACTAAAAATCTCATCATTTTGATGTCTTAAATCATCCCAGAAATCAAATCACATTCTATAACCTCATAACCTTCCATTCATTTTTTTCTTTCTTTTTTTTCTTCCCAAACTTAACTTTCAGTTGGAGATAAAAATACCATCTAAGGTCTCAAAATCTTGAGTTTCCTGTCTCAGGTACTTTCTAAGATCTAAGATACAAGATATTTTCTCGATCACCATTGAAAGTGTTTTTTTCTTTTTAACCTCACTATGAAATACTGTGTGTGGGGCGTGGTTTGCAGGTGTGTTCCAAAAAGATCAATAGCTTCTGAGGGGCTATGTCAGTCAGTCCATAGCCACTTCCCTACCCCAAACTGAATAGTACTTCACCAACTCCCTCCAACCTCCAGCTTTGTCATTGCCATCATGATGTGTATTTTCTTCTACTTATTCTCCAAGGATGATTTGGTCAAAATTCTTCAGAAAGTTCGGAAAAATCCACTGTGGGTCAAAATCTCTAAGGTATGGCATAGTGCAAACACTGCAATATTTCTTTTTCATCTTCTTGGGTAATTCTTTTTATTAATTATTCGCTTGACAATGGTTATGAGATACTCTAACTCTCAGAATACTTTATTTCCTTCCTATTTGTATAGTCTTTTCTTTAGCTGATTAAGGTAGTCGTTCTCTCTGATAAACTGGAGGTTATAGAGATATTTCTGTAGTTATAGATGTTTCATTTACTGTATGAAGCAAAGAAGATAATGCTTTACCTCTAATTTAGAACTTTTATGACAATTTTTACATTGATTTTGCATATGCTCGACATGTAGTAAACTACTTTACATGTAGTTTCCAGTACTGAAATACCTCACTTTGTGCTTTCTATAGATTTAGATTTTTTTTAGTGAAAATAAAAGTAAAAGAAGCATGTATTTCTGTGGTTATTTCTACACTTCATATGTAAAACCTTGGAAATCTTGTAGATATGGGGGTGGGTTAGTGATTCCAATATGAATTTTCATTATTCCAATATGCTGACTATTATTTTTAATAATTTTTGACATATAATACACATATAGAAAAGTATACACATTGTAAGAGTGCAGCTTGATGAGTTAGCAGAAACACATCCTTGTAACTACCACCAGCATCAAGAAATACACAGTATCACCCCCTGAAAGTCCCTCATTTTCATTTCTTAATTACTACCCCTTCCTCTAAAGGTGTTCTCGTTGTTAGCTGCCTTTGAGTCAGCCCACGATTCATGGAAACCCCATGTGTTGCAGAGTAGAACTGTGCTATAGCTGTTGGAGTAGTTGGCTGTAATCTTTATGGAAGCAGATTGCAGACTTTTCTCCCACCAAGCTGCTGGGTGGGTTTGAACCACCAACCTTTAGCTGTTGTTAGTTACTGTTGAGTCGATTCTGACTCATGGCGGCCCCATGTGTACAGTGTAATACTGCTTCATAGAGTTTTCAAGGCTATGACCTTTAGAAAGCAGATTGCCAGGCCTTTCTTCGGAGATGCCTCTAGGTGGGTTTGAACCACCAACCTTTCAACCAGTAGCCGAGTGCTTAACCGTTTGTGCCACCCAGGTTAGGTGGCAGCCGATCAAAAAGCCTTTGCACCATCTGGGCTTTGTCCTCTAAAGGTATTATTTAAACTTTTAACACCAGTAATTACTTTTCCCTATTTTGGGGCTTAATATAAATGGGATCATACACTTTTTATTCTTTTTGTCAGCTTCTTTCATTCAAAATGTTGATTATGAGATTTGTTCCTGTTTTTGTGTTTAATTGTAGTTCTTTATTTTCTTTATTTTTATAGCTTTATATTATTCAGTTGAGTGAGTATACCATTATTTATTTGTCCTTTCTACCTTTGATGGACATTTGGGTGGTTTTCAGTTTGGGGCTATTATTAATAATGCTGCCATGAATCTTTTGTACATCTTTTTTTGATTTACATGTGCCAGATTTCTATTGGGTATATACATAGGAGTAGAATTGCTGATTCACAGGGAATGTACATGTTCAGCTTAAGTAGATGCTGTCAAACAGCTTTCCAAAGTGCTTTTACCAGTTTATACTCTCACCAATAGTATGAGTGTTCCATTTGTTCCATATCCTTACCAACAATAGGGTTTTTTTTTTTTTGCTTTTAAATTTCAGTTATTAATGTTGGGAGTGCAGCAGTATCTCACTGTGGTGATAATTTTTGTTTCCATATTTATAATGAGGTTGAGTACTTTGTATGTTTATTGGATATTTAGATATCCTCCTTTGTGAAGTGCCTATGCAACTCTCCTGGTCAGTCATCTTTTTCATTAATTTTAGTTCTTTATATATTCTTGATATAAACTGTTGTCAGTTATATGTATTACAAACAATTTATGCCAGTGTGTGGCTTGCTTTTTCACCTCTTAATGGTGAACAGAAGTTCTTAATTTTAAAGTAGTCTGATTTTTCAGTCTTTTAAAAAATTTGTCCTTTTTATGTCCTCTTGGAGAAATCTTTCCCTACCTGCAATTATAGTATATAACATGTGTATTTTATAAATGTACATTTTTACTTGATATTTTGTAATATATTTTTGTTTTTGAACTATATTGACCATATAATTTCACTCTGATTTTGTGAATTCTGAATATTGAAAAATTTAAAATACTGACATGAATACTAGCATTTTAATATTTTATAAAATAAAAATCAGATCAAAGGTGGTGAAAATTTTCTTTTGTATTAAAATTACTAGAGTGAGAATTACACATTGGTGGAATAAGGGCAACCTTGGGGAAAATATTGTATATTAAATATATTTATTCTAAGAGAATTTTATTACAAAGACACAAATATACACACATATATATCTCAAGTCATTTTGCCAATTTAGGGTCATAAAAATATTCTGTATAGCTTGGTTGATGCATAAATGTATCTAGAAATGAATCATTGGGAGGAAAAAACATGACAAGGATTGGAAAAAATTTCATGTTTTAGGGAAAAATAAAACCTTTTGTTATGGATTGAATCATGTCCCCCCACCAAAATATGTTGAAGTCCTAATCCTTGTACCTGTGACCCTGTTTAGAAATAGCTTTTCTTTTGTATGATGTCAATGAAGTTATACTAGAGGAGGGTGAGTCCTAAACCTAAACCCTTCTGAGTGGTATTTTAGAAAAAGGGAAAACAGACACAGAGAGACATACATCCAGAGGGGTAAAGACCATGTGAGGATTGGCCTACAAACCAAAGAACACCAAGGACCTCCCAGGATTACTGAAAAGGAAGGGCCTCCCCCTTGAGTCCATGCCTTGAGTTGGACTTTTGTCCTTCAGAACTGTGAGAAAATAAATTCTGTTTTTTAAAACCACCCACCTGAGGTATTTTTGTTACAGCAGCACTAGGCAACTAAGACATTTAAGAAACAAAACATAGGTTTGTTTTCTTTTTTTAATTTTTCTCTTTCTCTTTTTAAAATATTCTACTTCTTCTCAGTTCTTTGCATCTCCAGCCTACACATGTAGTGGCAAAACACATTAGAGACCTTTCCAGCTGCTACTTTTGGTGACTTTGATAGCACTGTGGTGCCACACACCATGTGGATCAGCCTGGCTGAACATCTGTGGTCATTCATTAGATACTGACTCTCTCATATTGCAACCTAAAAATTATGTCAGGTCAACAATTCTGTCAGTATGTGAGAACTTGTTTCACAAATGGACAATTTGAACAGTCCATATATTATGTCAGAGGTTTATAATTCTTAATGCAATTTTTGAAAAGAATATGATTCAAATACTGAGATTTTGACCCCACAAATATAGATTATTTGTATGTATTAATATTATTAAGGAGAAGAGTTAATTGAAATTACTCGAGAGGAGATGTTGAGAGTTGAGGTAACGTGAAACTATTCAAGGATGCCCATGTATTTTTGTAACTGTTTCTGTGGCTGTGAGCATGGCTTTGGTGAAAACATAGTGATAATAATACCTTTTGTTCACATAACAACTCTAACAGAATACTTTTTATCACATTTAATTCTAAAAATAACTCTATGATATAGACAAGAAATGTATCAGCCAAATAAGGAAATTAAGACTCAGGAGAGGCCAAGTGATTTGAGGACACACAGAAGAACTTACTGGCCAAGCCACAAGGAGAGCTCCCTTCCTGGGCTTCCAGGGCCAGGCGTGTTACCTTACAGTGCTTGGACTTGTTTAAAAAATATGCTTAGGCTCTGTTTGAGCCACTTTTGAAATATTAACTCTTTCCAAGTCAATTTACAGGCAAAAAGGAAAAATAAAACATAACATTTCTCTGAAAAAAGCAGGAGTCTAGATATTTATTCCTATCCTCGTCATGCATGAATATTAATTGAAGGTCCACAGGGTGGTTGGCACTGTAATTGACTAATTTTGTGTGAGTTCAGACTTCCCATGAGGCAATGTTACAGTATAATGCTGCTGGCTAAAAACATGCTGTCAGATGTACAGGCAAAAATATTTTTCTATCCTTTGATCAGTGTTGTTTAGTCTCAGCCAAAATTTTGCCTTCCTCTGCAGGCAAGCAAGACATACCAGGCACAGGGCTGCCAGTGATTTTGAAAGGAGCTCTGTACTCAGAGGAGGTCCATGAGGATGTTTGTGCGTGTGTGTGTGTGGTATGGAATTTGGCCATTTATTCACTACCATCAAAACTGCTGCCTTTCCTCCTGCTGCTTTTGTTAATGAAAACTATTGCTGGCACTTCACTGGGTACCATGTACTGATTTTCAAATTTGCTTTTAAGGCTTGAATCTATCTTATGCATTGTTTTATCACAAAGAACCTCAGTAATTTTATTCTCATTGTATCTGAATAATCAACTTTGTATGTGCAACTTCAGCTTGTTATATCCATTTTTAGCACGTGTATGCCCAGAGAGAAAGCAGATTTTTAAGAGAACGACAGAAGTTAATTATTTTGCTGTATGTTTTATTAAGCATTTGGCTTTGGCATTATTCATCGGCATCTGTCACTTCTTTATGCCTGAGGCTTCTGATTCAGATAACAATTCATGAGAGAAGCACAATTATTCAACAAGAATCCTCTGTGTAAGAACCTAGTGTGCAAACTGTTGCAGCTTTCTTTCGGGTGATGTGGCAGCTTATGGGTAACTACCTCCATGATCTCTCCCTGGCTCATGAAATTCATGGCAGCAAGGTTTTACTCCAGCTAGGTATTACTTGATCATATTTCTTCCATTATAATGAGAAAATGGATGTGAAAGTGCTTTGAACTTTATAGAATGCTCAGCAAACATTAAGGTATAGCTATTGTTATCAGTTATGCCTACCACAATGCTCACTCTAATGATGTGAGATTAACTTGAAAAGAGAGCAAGATCTAATATCTTCAGTTTTGTGCAGGTTGGGGGAATGTAGTAACAAAATTTCAGCTGACAAAGAAATATCTGATCCATAATATATTTAGGCTTTCAGTGTTTGGCAAAGGAAGATGAGATTGAGGAGGGGCAGAAGAATCAAGAGATAAGAAGGAAACAATGCCGGAGAGACTGCGTTTCACTGAAATGTGGTGGAAAGGCTAGCTCTTTGTCTCTCCCTCATACTGTTAATCTGTACTCACATTATGTTGTTTCATGTTCATTGGAGTTGGTGATTAGTGTTTTTAACCAAGTTAAATTTTCTGTTCTCAAGACTTATATACCAATAAAAACTACAGATTGTCTAAACAAAAAAAAAAGAAACCCATTGCCATCAAGTCGATTCCAACCCATAGTGACCCTATAGGACAAAGTAGAATGCCCTATAGGATTTCCAAGGAGCAGCTGGTGGATTCAAACTGCCAACCTTTTGGTTAGCAGCTGAGCTCTTAACCACAGCACCACCAGGGCTCCAATGATTGTCTAAGTTTCACTTAATACTCTGGAATGAGTATAGGGTGAGGGAAGAGAATTCAAGTGAGCACCTTATTAAAGGCCTGACTTTGTCCTAAGTATGTTATATATGTTAAAATGTAGTCATAACAACCTTACAAAATAAGGCAGATTAACCTCAGTTTATGAATGAGAACAGGGAGATTTCATGATGATAAATCAACTTGTTCAAGGCTATACAACTAGTAAATGGTGGAGCTGCATTCAAGACTAGGTTTTTCAGAACTCCTTAGCCATGCTTTTAACCCTGCACCCACCATGCTGGGTTTTTTGTTTTGTTTAAAATATTTTATTGTGTTTTTAGTGAAAGTTTACACAGGAAATTAGATTCTCATTTAACAATTTTTATACATATTGTTCAGTGGCATTGGTTACATTCTTCACAGAATGTCAGCCTTCTTGTTATTTTCAATTTGGTTGTTCTGTTTCCATTAGTCTAGCTTCCCTGTCCTCCCTAGCCTTCTCATCTTTGGTCTAGGGTAAATGTTAACCATCTGGTTTCATCTAGACAATTATTTTGAGGAACACAGTACTCATCAACCAAAAAAAGAAAAAAAAAAAAAAACCTGTTGCCATCTACTTGATTCCGATTCATAGGGACTTTATAGGACAGAGTAGAACTGCCCCATAGTGTTTCCAAGGAGCAGCTGGTAGATTTGAACTTAGTCCTTTTGGTTAGCAGCTGAGCTCTTAACCACTGAGCCACGAGAGCACCAACAATACTCACAAGTGATATTTATCTTATGGGCCAATCTATCATTCACCATGCAGTTTTTGAAGTGGAATACTTACTGATTTGTTATTTTCAAGGTTCTTTCATCAAGGTAAATAAGCAATGGTGGTGCAGTGGTTAAAGCAATCGACTGCTAACCAAAAGGCTCCATGGGAGAAAGATGTGGCAGTTTGCTTCCGTAGAGATTTACAGCCTCAGAAACTCTATGGGGTCACTGTAAGTCAGAATCATCTTGATGGCAGTGGGTTTTTTGGGTTCACCAAAGTAATCTTAGTTTACCTATGATTTTTGCCTGTGAGCAGAAATGACTGGTTTCATTTTTTTATGATAAAAATATATATAGCAAAACATTTGCCAAGTCAACAATTTTTTACATGTACAATTCAGTGACATTGATTACGTTCATAATGCTGTACAACCATAACCACTATCCTTTTCCAAATCATTCCACTACCATTAACAGAAACTCAGTGCCCCTTAAGCAATGACTCCCCTGTTATCTCTCCTCCCCAACTCTGGTTTCTAATAAGCTTTGATCTCCATACGTTTTCCAATTTCATATAAGTGGCATCATACAATATTTGTACTTTTGTAACAGACTTCTTTCACTCAGCATAATGCTTTCAAGATTCACCTATGTCATAGCATTTATGAGAACTTCATTTCTCTTTATAGCTGAGTAATATTCTGTTGTATGTATATACTACATTTTGTTTATCTGTTCATCTGTTGATGGACATTTAGGTTGTTTCTACGTTGTAGCTATTGTGGATAGTGTTGCAGTGAATATTGGTATGCAAGTTTTGGTTTTCATTCCTGCTTTCAATTCTTTTGAGTATATACCCAGGATTGGGATTTCTGGGGCATATGGTAGTACATGTTTAACTTTTTGAGGAACTGGCAAACTTTTCCACAGAGGCTGTACCATTTTACATTCTCACCAGCAATGGATGAGGGTTCCAATTTCTCCACATCCTCTCCAACACCTGTTGCTTTCTCTATGTATTTTTTAATTATAGCCATTCTAGTGAGAATGAGGGGCTTTTTCTCATTGTGGTTTTGATTTACAGCTCCCTAATGACCAATGGGAAACGCTGGTGATGTAGTGGTTAAAAGTTCGGCTGCTAATCAAAAGGTCTGCAGTTGGAATCCACTAGCCGCTCCTTGGAAACCCTATGGGGCAGTTGTACTCTATCCTATAGGGTTGCTATGAGTCGGAATCAACTCGATTGCAACTGGTAATGACCAACGGGGCCCTAGTAGTGCAGTGGCTAAGAGCTTGGCTGCTAACCAAAAGGTCGGCAGTTTGAATCCACTAGCTGCTCCTTGAAAAACCTACGGGGCAGTTCGAACCCACCCAGCGGCTCCTCGGGAGAAAGACCTGGCAGGTCTGCTTCTGTAAAGATTACAGCCAAGAAAACCCTATGGGACAGTTCTACTCTGTCACATGGGATTGCTATACATCAGAATTGACTCAACAGCACCCAACAACAACAACAATGACTAATAAATCTGAGCTTCTTTTCATGTGCTTTTTGGACATTTGTATATCCACTTTGGTGAAATGTTTATTCAAGTCCTTTGTCCATTTTTCACTTGGTTGTTTGTCTCGTTGTTGTTAAGTTAAAGTTCTTTATATTTATATTAAACCCTTATCAGGTATACGGTTCCCCAAAATTTTCTCTCAATCTGCAAGTTGTCTCTTCATGATTGACTTCATTTTACAGACGAGCTTTGGAGCATTTACATCAGTTAAGGTGTCTGCTGTAACAAAAAGCCTAAAAAATGTGTAATAGGTCTGTAAGGATCCATTGGAGTATTGCAATGTGAGAAAGCAGGATTAGGAGGACCATGCTCAACATAGTCATCTGAACACCTTGGTATCCATTGGTTCTGCCATATTTAATGGGTGACTTCCAAGATTATTTGGGCATTAACAAACAGATGGTGGATCAGAGAGTTTTATGGACAGGGACAGGACAGTAGTGGTGCCTATCACTTCTCACATTCAATAGGCCAGAACTAAGTTACACGGCCACATCTAACTGCAAAGGAAGCTGGAAAGAGTCATATAGCTGTGTGCCCAGGAGGAAGGGGTAATGGTTTGGTGAAGAGCTATCTAGTCTCTGCCATAGTAGGTAGTGATTTTTTAAAGTATATTTACGTTGATCACATCCTTACACTTGACAAAGAGATGAGTGTGTTCACGTGAACTGAAAAAATACTGAAATATATTCTTGCCACTCTAGAAGCAGAAAGAGAAGTATAACAGCAAAGAGCTACCTACCTGCAATTGAAAGCTTCTGTGTCTTATTTGAGTTGAAAATATATTGACAAATATGCAAAACACTAGGCAAAACTGTTTTTGATTATATTTGCTGATAGTAAAAACAAAAAGACTTTCAATGTACTGCATATAATTCTGTCATTTGAGAGAGGAAATGTATTTACAAAACTGTGAATAAGTTCTCTTATCCTGAAAATAATCCATATTTGTAACTAGATTAAATTTATCTTCTTTCCTCTCTGACCTTTGTTTCCATTCTCACATCTCTCTCTGACTAATTTTCCTGCCTCCCTTTTATAAGGACTCTGGTGATGACCCAGATAATCCAGAAT
The DNA here is from genome assembly GCF_000243295.1 of Trichechus manatus latirostris. Taxonomy (NCBI): domain Eukaryota; kingdom Metazoa; phylum Chordata; class Mammalia; order Sirenia; family Trichechidae; genus Trichechus; species Trichechus manatus. The sequence goes on along the minus strand of NW_004443939.1, from coordinate 24,026,699 downwards.
AATCTCTTCATCTCAGTATTCTTAAATTAATCTCGTCTGCAAAATCCCTTTTTCCATGGGAGGTAACATATTCACAGATTCTGGAGATTAGTATGTGGAAATCTTTGGGGAGTCATTTAGCTCACTATAGTTCCCTTTGGCCCCCAAAGATTCACATCCTTCCCACATGCAAAATACATTCACCTATCCCAAGGCCTGCAAAAGTTTTGAGCCATTACAGCATCATCTCAAGTCCAAAATCTCATCTAAGTCTCATTAGCTCTAAAGTTCCAAGTGTCATCATCTAAATCATCAAATTATATATGGGTGAGGTTCTGGTATAATTCATACTGGAAAAAATTTCCTTTTCATCCGTGAACCTGTGTAACTAGACAACAGGTTATTTGCTCCAAAAATACAATGGTGGGCCAGGCACAGGATGATATAGACAATCCATTTCAAAAAGGGAGAAAATGAAAGGAAAAACAGAGTCACCAGTCCCACAAAATCCTGAAATTCAACTGGGAAAACTCCATAAGACTTTAAGACATAGGAATAATCCTCTGGGGTTCATGGCTCTGCCCTCTGGGCTTGCACCTCCACCCTCAGCAACATCCTTCATGAAGGGTAGTCCTTGTTTGTAGTTGAGTAGTTTTATCAGCCTATTTTTTGCTTGTTTAATTTTGGGAGTCCAACAGCCTTCTTTCATTTTGTTCTCTCTCTGTCCCTTTGAGGCCAAGCTGATGGTATTTGGTATAACATTTTCAAGAGCCTTGTAGGTCTCCTGCGTATATCTCTGGGATTCACTCCGTTAGACAAGAGATTCCTCTACAGATCTTTGCTGGATAATAGCATCTCTATTTCTGGCCTCTGTTTAGCTGACTAAGAGAACTAATGAGTCATATGTCTAATCTCTTCAAAGAGCCCTTTGTGTGGTTAAGTACTCTGACTTTTTGATACTTCTGAAGGATTAACAAAAGATCGTCCAGCCATAGCCTTGGCTTTCTCTCCAAAGCTCACTTTCCTGACAGTGAATCTCCTAATTTTAGCATTTTTGCTAAAGTATAGGCTGAGAATTTCTCAAATCAGATCTGGCTTCCATTTTGCTTGACAGTTCTTCTCAATCCTTCCCCTTCTTTTGCATTTTACTGTGAGCAGCAAGAAGAAACCAGTCCCCACCTTCAACACTTTGCTTGGAAATCTTTTCAGTAAAATATCCGAGTTCATCACTTAGAAGTTCTGCTTTCCACATACTGTAGGACACAACTCTGCTAATCTGTCTGCCAGTATGTGGAGTATCCCCTTTCTTCCAGGTTCCAATAACAAGTTTCTCATTTCCTTCTGAGCCCTCATCAGCAGTGTCTTTAATGCCCATATTGCTACTACAGTCTGTTTGTAATAATTTAGGTATTCCCTAAGATGATACAGGTTTTCTCTACCATGCTTCTCACTTCCTTCTGAGCCCTCAACAACAGAGTATTTAACATCCATATTCTACTAGCAGTCTCCTCAAGGTAATGTAAACTTTTTCTCTCATGCTCCTTGAAATTCTTCTAGCCTCTACTGATTTCCCAGTTCCAACACCATTTAGACATTTTTAGATGTTTGTTACAGCAACACCTCATTTCCAGGTACCAAAATCCGATTGCTGCTGTAACAAATTACCACGAATTAAATGGCTTAAAATATCATAAATGTATTATCTTACAGTTCTAGAGGTTAGAACTTCAAAATCTGTTTCACTGGGCTCATGGTGTTATGTTCCCACCCAAGAGACTGTCATTTCCTACTTTTCTTTTCTTTATGAAAATTCTCCAGTCCCGGTGAAAGAATTTTAGAACCTTTAGTAGAGTTGGTATATTGGTTGAGTTAGGCTGCACCAAACAAAATTTTAGTGGCTTAACACTGTAGAACTTTATTTCTTAGTCTCATAGAAGTCCGTTTGAGTCCAGGTCGGTAGTGGTGTTGGGAAGTATGTGGGCACAGGTTTTTCTATAAGCTGTCATTTAGAGACCTAGGCTGCCAGCGGCTCTGAGATTTCAACACATGACCTCCAAGGTTGCTCTGGGCATCAACATTGAGCTGGAGGTTCAGGAAAGAGCATGGAGAATACTGAATAGAAGGTTTTTATGGGCCAGTCCCAGAGGGGCTACCCATCATGTCTGGACCAAATCCAGACGGACAAACACATTCCATTGACCAGAACTCAGTAGTTACATAGCCACAACTAACTTCAAGGGTGGCTGGAAAAATGTAATCTAGCTGTGCGCCCAGGATGACAGTGGAAGGGTTTTAGTGAAGGATTATCCAGTTTCTGCCTCAATATTTTCTCTCTGGACACCAAATATCCATCTTATTCTTGTTCCCAAAGTCCCACCCTATCACTGCATCCAGCTTAAAGTTCAGGATCTTTGGGTAGCATAGAATCCTGTCCGTCATGCCGAGACAGGACTCCTCATGGTGAGAGACAAAAGAGCTAAACAGACAAATTATTTTCCCTCCATCATTCAACACCCTGTATATAATGAAAAGGAACATGATAAGAAAAATTCCCGTTCTGAAAAGAGAAAAATGAAAGGTGTACGCTAATCATTGGTCTACAGCTTTATGAAATCTGCTGATCAGGCATATTGTGAAGGCCGCCTGCCCTGGGGGAATGTGGGAGAGTTCCTTGATTGGTTCCTGAATCTGCTCGTATGCAGGAACTTCCTTGTCTGTGTTCTCTGGGGGCTCTTGGAGTGTTTTCCTTGTCCAATGCCACGGCTGAGGTGAGCATTGAGAAGTACATCTCCTTGGAGGCCTAGCCTCATTTATAGCCTACCTCCTGTACGTGGAAGCTGGGGGCAGATGATTGTGTGAGGTTTGCAAAACAGTCGACGCTTTTTAAATCTAGCTTGTATCTAGGCTCATGATTTCAAGGCAGTTTCCTCAAAAACTTGGTAGGATTCTGGCTTATTCGCTTCCGGTCAGTTTCATGAACTGATAACTATATCCATAGTTCTTTTCCAGATATAGTTTCCTGACCCTCATTCCTCTCTCTCTCCCTTAACCCATTATGCTTAGTGGGAAAGCAATACCCTTATTCTGGACTTTTTGATAGGCTGAGTCATATTGTTTAACTGAGAAATCTTATAGGGCCTTTGCCCACTCAAGGCCTTTTTCATTCTTATCTCTTATATTTAGGGTCCAGAAGGAGTTAGCTTTTATGATTCTGAAAAGCCGTTGATACTTGGATTTTCTCCATTCCCTTTATTCTCTGCTTGAAAACCCGCCATTTCTTGGTGATATTATTTGCTTCCTGTAATGCCTTATTAATGGTAGCCAATGCACATGAACACTCTATTCTTTCCAACAACTTTCCCCAGAGCCACAGGTTCAGTAGGCACATGGTCTACTTTGTAGGTTATTGCAGGCAACAGTTTTCCCAGATGGTTTGCCATTACGTACCAGAACCCTCTATCTTCCCAGGCTCTGGTATTATTTTCTTGTTACTCACTGCCTGAACACAAAGCCAATGACACATATTTTAGTTTTTTTTTACAGTAATATCCCATTTCAAGGTTATGGCTTTCTGTATTGATTACAATAGACTAATCACTGTAACAAATAAACCTTAGAATTGTGATTTTACAAAGTAGTTTTTTCTTGCTCACATAGTAGCAATGCAGGTCCACAATAGTCTATTTGTGTGTTGGGGGTGGCTAAAGCAGGGTTAGTAGGACTGTGCTCAACACAGTTATCTGAACACTTTGGTATCCATTGGTTCTGCCATATTTCGTGGAGGTCCCTGGTGGCACAGTGGTTAAAGCACCTGGGTGCTAACCCAGAGGTCTGCTGTTCAGACCCCTTGGGAGAAAGATGTGGCAGTCTGCTTCCATAACGATTACAAACTCCGAAACCCTACGGGGTAGTTCTACTCTGTTCTGCTATGTTACTATGAATTGGAATCAACTCGACGGCAATGGGTTTGGGTTTTCCAAGATCATTTGGGCATTAACAAACAGATGGAGGGGTTTTATGGGTGGGGCCTAGTAGTAGTGCCTGTCACTTCTTCTCACATTCCATTGACCAAACTTAATTATATAGCCACACCTAACTGCAAGGGAAGCTGGAAAGTATAGTATAGCTATGTGCCTAGGAGGAAGGGAAAATGATTTGGGAACTAGCTAGCTATTCTCTGCCACAGTAGGTAATGATTTTCTTTTCTTTTTTTAAAAATATATTTACATTGGTCACATCTGTACACTTGACAAAGAGCTGAGTGTGTTCACATGAACTGAAAAAGTGTTGAAAAATATTCCTGCCACTCTAGAAGTAGAAAGAGAAGTAGAATAGCAAAAAGTTACCTAGCTGCAGTTGAAAGCTCCTGTGTCTTATTTGAGTGTATAATATATCCACAAATATGCAAAACACTAGGAACGCCTGTTTTGATTATATTTGCTGATAGTAAAAAATTGACTTTCAATGTATTGCATATCATTCTGTCATTTGAGAGAGGAAATATATTTGCAGTACTGTGAATGAGTTCTCTAGTCTTGGAAATAATCCATGTTTGTAACTAGATTAAATTCATTTCTTGGAAAATTTATATACCTGCTGATTTAAAGAACATTATTTTGATAATAAAACATACTTACTTCCACTGAGCATTTCTGACTATAATCCCTGTGCATGCAAACATAAGCTGACTGCATAGCTTTCATTGTATTATTAAACAGAAAATATTTTTGAAGACTAAAGTAAAAAAACTGTGCTAGCATGCAGATGTTAGCCTCAACTTTGAAAATTCTTACCATTTTAAGGAAAACAGAGATTTAAGACAGTACAATTAATGCTATATTTTTCTAGGCATATTTTAAGAATATGACATAAGGTTCAAATTTATAAAAAGGAAATTGTCATTTAGTTGACTGAAATAATATCAGATTTTAGGAAGAAGGTGCTATTCCTCTAATAGGTTTATTTTGAGAGTTATTGTTGGTTCCTTGACTTAGATATATTTAATACTAGACATGTGGAGAAGGGAACATTCACACTGAGCATGTGCAGCATGTATGTCACATTGCATCTGACCTGTTGGGAAGTATGGGCCAAAACTAGGTCTTCAGAAATGTTTGTTGAGTGAATGAATCAATGAATGAATGATAGATTTTCAGGTTATTCATGTTACTGACATTGAACATGATTTTGATAATAAAACGTACTTATTTCTACTGAGAATTTCTGACTACAATTCCTGTGCGTGGAAAACAAAGGTTGACGGCATCGCTTTCATGGTATTATTAAAGATAAAATATTTTTGAAGACTGAAGTATATATGTCCTAACATATTGTCAGAAATAGAAGTTTTGATTTGTTCAAGTCATGCTTTTGTCTAGCAATTTTTAAGTTGAACATGATAAGAACTTTAGCATGGTTTACATAGCCATTGGATAGCATCCTCCTTCTAATCTTGCTTTTGTTGTCTAGCATTTTAGTGATACGTTTTTTAAGCACATGAAATTAGTTACTATTTTTTGTAGTCATTTTTAATTAAATATACCAATATTTTAAAAATCAATTTCTGTACTTATCGTTGTTTGTCTGGGTTTACATTTTGTCTTGATAAAGTATATCATTAAGTAATTCTTTTATTGTTAGGATGGTTTGTTTTATATTCTGCTGGCATTATATCTCCAAGACTGTCATTATTTCATCTGTATTCTTGGAAAAAATAAACTAAACCGGTCGCTGTCTAGTCAATTCCCACTCATAGTGACCCTATAGCACAGAGTAGAACTGCCCCACAGGATTTCCAAGGCTGTAAATCTTTATGAAAGCATACTGCCACATCTTTCTCCCGTGGAGGTTAACAGCTGAGTGCTTTAACCACTGTGCCACCAGGGCTCCCGGATTGGCACTTTTGCTAGGTATACATTTTTAGATTAAAAGATATTTTCCCTCAGGACTTTGAAGATGTTATTACATTGTTTCTTAGCTTCTGTTGTGGCTGATGATTCTGTTATAAATCTAATTACTCTTCTCTTGTGGTTAATCTGCATTTTCTCTCTAATAGCTTTTCTTTTTGTTGCTGATTTACCTATATCTTCCTGCAGTTCTGTCAGTTGTTGCATAATGTATTTGAGGCTGTATTGTTAAGTGTATATATATTTATGATGCATATAGAACACTATGACATATAACTCTTTCTTTGTTCTGTTTGACTGCTGGCTTGGACATGTAAAGGTTAAATGCTATCCAGTATTAATTATGGAGAAAAATTATGAGACATAGACAAAGGCTTGAGATCCTCTGGCATTAGTCATAGTTCTTTTAGCTTCAAGGTAAGAAATCTAACTCAAAGTAGCTCAAACAAAAAAGAGACTTTATTAACTTAATTGTGAAGGATAAGGATGAAGCTGGATGTGTCTGGAAGAAGGAACCTAAATGCTTCCATAACACTTCTTCCATTTCTCTGCATTTTGTCTTTATCTCCTTCTGCAGAGAGGCTTATTCACATGATGGAGTCATGGTCACTGGCACTTCTGACTTTACATATGAAGGTCTCTGTAACCAGATACTAAAGGGCATTACTTTGCAAGTTCCAGGTAGAAAATTTCTAGAGAAGGATTCCGATCCCCCAACTTTGGACATTTTCCCATCTCTTGTCTAATCACTATTCCCAAAGGGAAGGGGGACTGTGATTGCCTGATCTGTTTAATATGCTAACTTTGTGGCCAGGCACGGTGGCATTTGTTACCAGAAGAAGGGGGAAGAGGTGCTGAGCAGATAAAAATAGTCACTAACCCTTTTTTCCACAGATTAAGAACATGACCTTTCCTTAATTCTGATCTTATTTTAGCAATAAATCACTATTTTCTCCTACGTGGAGACTTCCTTAGTCAATGTGTATTTAATAATTTCTTTATATGCTTTCTTAGTATTTTGTGTTTTTCTTATAGAATTTATCACTTTGCCTTATAGTTGTAACTATTTACTGTAGTTTTATGTGACTAACGAGTGTGTTCTGTTTTTTTTGCCAACCTCACCCTCTCCCCATGAGTATTTTCATAAGTGTACTATGCTAATTAAAAATATGATCAAAATTAAAAATATAAGATAAAAAAATATGGTATGTCTCCATTATTAGGCTGTAATCTCTTTGTAGTAAGGGGTTGTGTCTTTTTCAGTTTTATAATCTTTCATTCACTCATTCTATTATGTATTCTTTCAACTAATATTTTTTGAAGGCCTACTTTGTGCCAGGTACTGTTATAGCCACTGGGCAAATAGCAAATATTCAGTGAATGCCTTCTTGAATAAAGATTCCTGCATCTTCTCAGAAAATGTTTCTACTATGCTACTAAGGTTCTGACAAGCTAGATGCTTTCGTTTTATTTTCCTGTTACTATAATTTAAAAGCACAAAGTCTGGAGAATGACCTTTGAAATGTTACACATGATGTGCATTTGAAGGGAAAAAATTTGAATTGGCACACCAACCTTCTCGCCATATTCTTGGATGTGTTTTGAAATGTGACACTTCAGGGATGAGAAAAAATTGCAAAGCAGGCCAAAAATCTCCACAGACAGATGAACCGCAGGGCCTGGTACATCCCTGTTTTCATTAAACAGGTAACAGACATATTGTGTTCAGTCAGCTACAGGCTATTTCAGGATACTTGTAAACACTGTGAAAGTCACTAAAATAAATTCCAGTGCTTCTCAGGGTAGCACTAAATAGAACAAGAGGTAGAATAAAAAACAGAAGAAATGAAAATCCTATATTCTATCTTCTGACTACTGCTTGTCTGTAATCATTAAAAATGTATTAGAGCTGAGTTCTTCTTTCTGCAAAAATCCCTTTCCTTTAGATATTAGCAACTGATGTTCCCACAAAACCTGATATTTTACTCTAGACCCTGTGATATTACCAAGCACCTAATTAACATAGTGTGTGTGTGTCTGTGCATGTGCTCACACATGTGAGTGTATTAAACTATGAAACTCACTCTAAACCCTACACGTTTTCTAAGGATTGCTGCGTATGACTTTTGGGAAAATATATCATCACAGAGTCAGGCAGCTCTTTAAAAAAATGTCAGAGATATGCTTGTTCATTTTTATCCAAAAAATATGTTTGTTCTCACTTTTTTGACTTTGTACATCTTGTTTCTTATACCTATATTTCTCCCCTCTTTATACCTATAAAATTCATACTCATCCTTCAACTGCGTGTAACAAGAAACCATCAACTCAGATGACTTAAACAATGAGGAAATGTATTATGGAATCTAGAGTTTCCAGGGTTGGTTAATTCAAATCTCAGTGACATCCGTGAGAACCTGGGTTCCTGCGTTCTTGAAATTTTTTGATCCTCAGTATGACAGCTTTGATGAGGCTAATTTATCTCATGGTTGCAGGAAAGCATCACAACCAGTCATACCAGTGTCCTGCTGAAAAGGATCCATCTTTTTCAGAGTGGGGGAACCTACCCCACAAGACCCACACACTTTCCCTCATGGCTTATTTGTCAGGATTGGGTCACATGCACCTGAGTAAACCAATCGCTGGAAAGGGGAATAGGATTACTAAAATTGCCTTGTATTAACAGGATTTACTTCTGAGTAATAAGAGGGTAGGGTGGATACTGGACAAAATCAGAGCTCTGCCGGCAAGGAACAAAGGAGAATTGGATATTGGGCAGGCAACCCTTGAAGTCTGCTGTACTTACCTAGAATGAGTTTCTCCGTAACAACTCAACGCAGAATTATTCTTTCTTCTCTGTGCTCCTAGCCTAACCTTAAATGAGCATTTTCTTTCGGTTACTTGCACGTAAAAGAAAATACTGCTCGTATTTCATTTATAGTTCACTCATAATATTACACTTCATGTTACTTCTGTTGCTAAAAAATTCAAGTTCACAGTCTTAACCAAAATATACTCTAGGTTTAAAACTCTGTCACATTATGATAATTTCATATGGATACATTCCTGTGTCCAAAAACGGTACTTTGCTGTTTTTGAAAATCAACCTCTATCCTGGCTCTCTGGTCTCTGCCTTCAGCTTGATGTGAAGACTTTCTGGAATAATGGAATGGGCATGGTTAGGAGTGTTGTAGGGTGGTGAGGTATAATGGGTTGCTTTGTGTGGTCTTTCTCTTCATGGTCTTGTAACTCCCATGCAGGTGATTGGACAGGACTGTGTGATAGGATTATTGTGGTCCACCAAAGGGGTTGGTCAGTTTTGTCATCTTGCTGGGCTTGAAATGAGCCACCCCAGAGGCGGGAAAGAGAGGACCTCATCACCACCAAGGAAGAAGAGCTGGCACATCCTTTGGACACAGAATCCTTGCACTTGGAGGCTCCTGGGACCAGAAGACAGTGAAGAGAACTAGCTGTAACTCTGAAGACGGTGAGAATTGGTGGCAGCAGAGACCTGGCAGCAGATACCTGGCAGCGGGAGATGGTGCAGTGGTCTTCCTGGACTATGGAGTGAGAAAGCTGAGTGCCTTTGGGCAGAGGCCTAGGGCTAGAGAGACATGTGCCTGTGAGCATGGCTGAGAAGAGGCTGTCCTGATGGAAAAACTGTATCCTAAAGTGTTCCTGAGCCTGAATTGTAACCTGTTACTTCTCTAATAAACCTATAATCATGAGTATGGTCTGTGAGTTCTGTGTGGCCATTGCAATGAATTATCGAACCCAGCAGAGAAGTAGAGAGTGTTGTGGGAGGGATGGTTGGTGTCAGAGTTGGTAAAGATGGCAGAGACAGGAGGCATATCTGACCTCTACCTCATAGAAATCAGCTTTGGGATTTTGACCGTGGTTCTTCTTCCGCCTTGTAGGGTTGGAGGAGGTCAGACACCGCCCCCAAACCATTTTTACAGGTGGTTAGAAAATGATGCCAACTAAGAGGGAGAAAAGCTTGAGTCTAACATATGGGGGCAGATGTCTTAGTTTTGTGAGAGAAAAAGCCCTAACTATTTTAAAGCATCTCCTCCAAATTTTCTGTCTTCAATGAGTAATACTGGCAGATTAGAGGGACAACAGAAATGAAGCAGGCTTTGAGTAACTATGTCTCAATAATTATCCTTTAAAAGTGGATGTATGATGCGACATGAAACAGTTTAGGGAAAGATTCTCTTTACACAAAAAGTAAACATTCCTTCTATAGAGAGACCAGCCTATTGACCAAAACAAGCCTTTATCACAATGTATTTTTTTGGAAAGCTTAGAGAAAAGAAACTGTTTGTAGGTGAAGAACACAAGGAATCATGTAATTTACAAAGATATCCCAAATGCTTTCTTTAAAGAAATAACCAACTTTAAATGAACAAATACATTACTATCTAATAGTGGTTGAATGTAACATTCTGTTTATTTAAGTCAGTAATTTCTGTAAATGATAATGATTACTCATATTCCCAGATATTCAATGCATCATTCATTCCCCCTTAGGGCTGAGATATGAGAAAATCAGAGCTATTACAGGTATTAGTTAGTGATTTATAGGAAGAATAGATTATTCATTAAGATAATAGATGAATATTAAACGAGGGCATTGCTGTCTCACAGTTTATTTTTCCTGATGTTTTATTAACTTTTTCTTTTTAACACTTTACAATTTAATGTCTGTGTGGAGCTGAGGTTCTAGTGAGTGATGAATTTTACTGTCTTCATTGGAGATAAAGGGAATTCACATGTAGCAATGTGTATGGACTCTTATTCTTAGTGCATAAGGAAGCTGAGTAAAAAATTAATATTCCTAATTTGGTAGTTACAAATGATTTGTTTTGCTTATTATTAAAAGTGAGCAAATCTGTTTTAAAGAATTGTAGACCTAACTTATTAATTCTTAAATATCCTTTCTTTAATATTAAAATCAGTTTATTTTATGTCAGCTACTTTGACATATTCTTTTTCCAAGTTATCTTTTGTTTTCTCTTTACTTCTTTCATTCACTCCATCACATAGGCCATGTGATTGAGACACTCTATATTGACACAGACAGGCTATTTAATTTGAAGCTTTTACTTGCCAAAGCAAAGATGGCCCTTTTTAGTGCTGCTTCTGAGTTTTCAAGGGCTTAAGGTTGAAGAAACTCTGTCTTAAAAACAAACAAACCAACCTAGCTGTAGACCTTGAGTCCTGTATTTCATGATCATAGGCTGTGCATAAATGATGACAGAACACCTGGGAGCTGGCTGAATGCTCCTGTTTTTCTTCCAGCTGTTTGGTCATAACACACTTCAGTCAGTGAAGAAAAAGTTAGAGAGAAGAAATTTTAAGTATCTTTATTTTCAGGCAACGAAGGTTCTGACCCCTGCCAACGCCCCTCCTGTGAATTTATCATTGTTTGTTATCTCTACTCTCTAAATTGACAGAATAAATCCTGGGCTTATTTTTGCTAATGAAGGCTACTTTTCATTTTGGATTGGAGAACAGCTATCATAGCTTTAGAGCTGATCTCAGTCAGCTATCATAGACATTCAGCTTAATTATACACATTTTTAGCAAGCTGTATATATGTCATCAGATCATTTCACCACAGAACATACAAATTAGTGCTATAATTACAGGGAAATGTCATATGCATCTCATTATCACATAGAAGAGTTCATCTTAGAGAAATAAGTAATTTCATTCCAAAGAAAAGGAAAAAAGTTCAAGTATTTTTGGATACTGCCAACACCTTAATGCATAATTAAATGAGAATAAACCTGTAGGACTAAATATGAGGGATGAGAGTGATTTAAAAAAAATTAGATTATTTGAACAGCCCTTTCCAAATTCTGCTAGAAATTGTTCAGTACTTTGTTACTCTTATTTAGTTGTTATTGTTGTTAGTTGCTGTCAAATTGGCTCCAACTCATGTTGACCCCATGTACAATAGAATGAAAACTGCTGGTCCTGTGCTATCTCCACGATTGTCAGTATGCTTGAGTCCACTGTTATGGCCACTGGGTGTTCTGAGTGCCTTTCAACCTAGGGGTCTCATCTTCCAGCACCATACTGGACAATGTCTATAGGGTTATCATTGGCAAATTTTTGGAAGTAGATCACAGGCCTTTCTTCCTAGTCTGTCTTAGTCTGGAAGTTCTGCTGAAACCAATCCACCATGGATGACCCTGCTGGTATTTGAAATACTGGTGGCATAGCATCCAGCATCATAGCTGGATGAAGCCACCACAGTATGACAAACTGTTAGATGGGTGGTGGACTCTTATTTAGACTTGGCCAAAAATCAACTCTAACATAGAATACCTTGCACCCAAGGAACTGATAGAGGGGATTACAGACCAGTAAAATCTGAATAAACTCTGTGAGGTAACTCATGTGGATTATTTCTTGAGGCCTTCAACAATTAGTTTTCTAGGAGATATCCTGTTCTTGCAGTATATGTGATCCACACATTTCTTCTTTTAATTCTTTAAGAGTGCCAAACTCCATCCAGCCTTAGAGTCTCTGCAGGTGCGTTTTCCTCTGCCTGGAGCTATATTCCCCTTATTTGCATGGCTGGGTGCATTCTCATACGTCAGATTTCAGTGAAATATCACTCTGAGAGACCAATTTTTTTCTTTTTTATTTATTATACTATAGATGAAGGTTTACAGAGCAAATTAGTTCTCATTAAACAATTATGCACATATTGTTTTGTGCCATTGGTTCTCAACCCCATGGCATGTAAACACTTTCCCCTACTTGGCCTTGGGTTCCCCATTACCAGCTTTCCTATTCTCTCCTGCCTTCTCATCCTTGCCCCTGGCTGGTGTGCCCATTTAGTCTCGTTTTGTTTTATGGGCCTGTCTAATCTTTGGCTGAAAGGTGAACCTCAGAAGTGACTTCAGGAGGTGGAACCAAGATGGCAGAGTAGTCAGATGCTTCCGGTGGACCCTTTTACAACAAAGACCAACGAAAAACAAGTGAATCTATTATATATGACAATCTAGGGGCCCTGAACATCTAAGGCAAAGTCGAGGAACAGGACTGAGTGGCAGGGGGAGGGAGAGATGGTTCAGAAGCAACGAGGAGTTGCCAGACCTGACCTGGAGAGAGCCTGAGCACTTCAGGCCTAAGCGGCTCATGGGCGAGAGGTGAGGCAGGCAAGCAGCAGTGCTCGGGAGGCGCGTTTTCTGCACCAGGAGAGAACCAGCACCAGACGGTCTACTCGGCCACCCAGAACCAGCGAGAAGCAGCCCTGGATCAGCAAAAGATAAGTACGTGAGTACAGCCTACCACATGGATCAAAAACACCCCCCTTAGGGAAAAACCTCTCTCCCATTTACCTCCCCACTCCCTGCTCTGCACTGGGTCCTGGACCAGCTTCAGCAATTGCCGAGTCCCCTGGGCTGGAAATACGATCCATCACACGCCTGGAGCCATACTCCCTGCCTTGGACAGTGAACAAATTAACAAACAGGAAAAAATAAACTGCCGACTCCCCTAAGCCAGGAACCCAGGGTAGGTACAGTTCCTTTGTCTTGGCACAGGCATAAGGGACCCACAGACTTCTGAGTGCCTTTCCCCCACAGAGACTTGTGTGGGCCCATCTCAACAGCCCAGGCCCTCATTACCACACTACAACAGGGTATATACTGGAACTCTAACTTCAATTGCTTCAGCTGTGAGGTGGCAGGTTTGTAACATTTGACACTGCCCTGCCCATTAAGCAGGGTATTCACCTACCCACATCAGGAGCCTGATGACTGGTGACTCCACCCACGCTACCTAGCCACCTGCCACAGGGGCCCAAGAATTAGAGGTGCCCCTCAGTTCTTACAGCCAACAGCATTGGGTGCTCTTAGGCTGGCTGCAAAACTCACCCACCTACATGCTGTAGGGAACAGGAACATGCCTTCCTCCTGGACACTCTGGGGTGGCCATCAGCCCCCTGCCTTGCTCACAGTGTGTCCCCTTGCTGCAGCCAGATGCCTATGCCTACAACAATCACCCATACCTGTATAGGACTGTAAGTGAGAGCCTACACCACACACTTGGTGGCTATCTACCTGTGCACCTGAGCTGAATCCATACAAGAGGACTGGGCAGATTCCTGAGCTCACATACCTAGTAACAGATATAACCACCTGGTGACAGGACATTAGAGCTTCAAAGGTGCCAATAATCAAACTTGCTCACAAGAGCAGCTTATTTGGGCATACCAAAACAAAACAAGAAGCCAGGATACAGTAAACAAACATAAAATAAATAAATATAATAACTTACTGATGGCTTGTAGACAATAGTCAATATCATATCACATAAACAGGCAATCCATGATGGCTTCAGCAAGCTCCCAAAATAATCTAGAAATTTTCCAGAGGAGGAAAATTTCTTGGAATTACCAGAGGCAGAATACAAAAGATTAATATACAGAACTCTTCAAGAAATTAGGAAGTAAATTAAGCAAAATGCAGAACACACAATAGAGGAAATTAAAAAGATTAGAGAAGAGCATAATGAAAAATTTAACAGGCTTCAAGAATCCATAGAGAGACAGCAATCAGAAATTCAGAAGATTAACAATAAAATTTCAGAATTAGACAACTTAATAGAAAGTCATAGGAGCGGACTTGATGCAATGGAAGTCAGAATTAGTGAGGTTGAAGATAAAACACCTGACACCAACTTATTTGAGGAAAAATCAGACAAAAGGATTTAAAAAAATGAAGAAACCCCAAACGTTATGTGGGACTTTATTAAGAGGAATGACCTAAGAGTGATTGGAGTACACAATGGGGGGGAGGGGGATAACAGAAAATACAGAGAGAATTGTTGAAGACTTGGTGACAGAAAACTTCCCTGATATCATGAAAGATGAGAAGATATCTATCCAAGATGCTCATCGAACCCCACATAAGGTAGATCCCAAAAGAAAGTCACTAAGACATATTATAATCAAACCTGCCAAAACCAAAGATAAAGAGAGAATTTTAAGAGCAGCTAGGGATAAACTAAAAGTCATCTGCAAAGGAGAGTCAATAAGAATAAGCTCAGACTACTCGGCAGAAACCATGCAGGCAAGAATGCAATGGGATGACGTATATAAAGCCTTGAAGGAAAAAAACTGCAAGCCAAGAATTATATTTCCAGCAAAACTGTCTCTCAAATATGATGGCAAAATTAGGGCATTTCCAGATAAATGGAAGTTCAGGGAATTTGCAAAAACCAAACCAAAATTACAGGAAATACTAAAGGGAATCCTCCCATTAGAAAATCAGTAACATCAGATAACAACCCAAGACTAGAACATAGGACAGAGCAACCAGATATCAACCCAGATAGGGAAGTCACAAAAATAAATCAAAGCTAAAACACTGAAAATAGGGAAACAGATGACAATATGTAAAAGATGACAACATTAAAACAAAAAAGAGGGACAAAAAATGTAGACATAGATTTTTCATACAAAGAGCAAGTCAAGGCAATATAAAGAAATAAAAGACAGGTATACACTTAGAAAAATAGGGGTAAATATTAAGGTAAACACAAAGGAAACTAGCAATCCTACACATCAAAATGAAAAACTAGAAAAATATAAAGACTCAGCAAACACAAAATCAA
>NW_004443939.1:23973149-24000341 GCF_000243295.1 Trichechus manatus latirostris | reverse complement strand
ATGACTCTTAGAGTTCCTTCATTCTTTTTAATTCTTTTATCTGATTTTTCCCTCAAATAAGTTGGCATCAAGAGCTTTATCTTCAGTGTCACTAATTCTAACTTCTACTGCCTCAATTCTGCTCCTATGACTTTCTATTGAGTTGTCTAATTCTGAAATTTTATTGTTAATATTCTGGATTTCTGATTGCTGTCTCTGTTGATTCTTGCAGCCTATTAAATTTGGCATTATGTTCTTGAATAACTTTTTTAAGTTCTGCTACTACTGTGTCTGTATGTTCCCTGGCTGTTTCTGCATTCTGTCAAATTTCCTTTCTTATTTCTAGAAGAGTTCTCTATATTAATCTTTTGTATTCTGCCTCTGGAAATTCCAAGAAGTTCTCTTCCTCCAGGGAATTTATTGATTCTTTATTTTGGGAGCTTGCTGAAGCCATCATGGGCTGCCTCTTTATGTGACTTCATATTGACTGTTGTCTCCAAGCCATCAATAATTTATTATAATTTTATTTTGTGTTTGCTTAGTGAGACCTAGCTTCTTAATTTGCTTTGTTTTGATATGCCCTAATAGGCTGCTCGTGTACACTAGTTTGATTTTTGACACCTTTAGATCGCTAACATCCTGTCGTCAAGTAGTTAGTTCTGTAACTAAGTATGTACACACAGGAGTCTGTTAAATTTTCCTATATGGGTTCAGCTCAGGTGTTCAGGGAGTTGATCACCAAGTGTGTGATGCGGGCTCTCACCCCCAGTCCTAGAAAGGCATGGGTGATTGGTGCAGGCATTGGATTCTGGCTGTGGTAGAGGATCATGCACTGAGTCAGGCAGGGGGATGATGGCTTCCCCTGAGAGTGTGAAAGGAAAGCATGTCCTTGTTCTCTAGGATGAGTAGGTAGGTGAGTTTTGCAGCCGGACTAAGAGCACCCCACTCTGTTGGCTGTAAAGACTCGAGGGCACCACTTTTTCTTGAACCCCTGTAGCAGGTGACTAGGCTGTTTAGGTGCTACCACCAGTCCTCAAGACCCTGCTGCAGATCGATAGAAGTGCCTACTTAAGGGGCAGGGCTGTTTTGAGGGTCACAGATCTGCCCATTCACAGCTGAAGCAGTTGAAGTTAAACTTCAGATGTTTGCCCTGTTGTACTGTGGCAGTGAGGGCTAACGCTGTTGAGATGGGTACCCACAAGTCTATACAGGGGTGTAAGTCATTCAGAGTCTGCAGACCCCTGATACCTGTGGCCAGCAAAGGAGCTGTGCTGACCCTGTGTTCCTGGCCTAGGGGAGCCAGCAGCTTATTTGTTCCCTCTCCAAGGCCAGGAGAATGGGTCAGGGCACCTTTTTGGATCTACTTCTGGCCCAGCAGACTCCCGGTGCAGAGCATGGAGGGAGGAGGTAAAAGGGAGAGAGGTTTTTCCCAAATCCAGTTCAGAGTGCTGACAGAAGAGGTAAAAGGGTGTCTTGGTCATCTAGTGCTGCTCCAACAGAAATCCCACAAGTGGATGGCTTTTCAAAGAGAAATTTATTCTCTCACAGTCCAGTAAGCTACAAGTCCAAATTCAGGGCATCAGCTCCAGGGGAATGCTTTCTCTGTTGGCTCTGGAGGAAGGTCTGTGTCATCAATCTTCCTTTGGTCTGGGAGCTTCTCTGTGCAGGAACCTCAGGTCCAAAGGATGCACTCTGCACCCGGCACTGCTTTCTTGGTGGTATGAGGTTCCCAAGTGTCTCTGCTTGCTTCTCTCTTTTATATCTCAAAAGAGATTGCATTAAGACACTGTCTATCTTGTCAACCTCATCCATATAACCTCATCACAGTGACAGAATTTACAACACATGAGGAGATCACATATAATCTCATCATAGTGATAGAGTTTACAACACATAAGGAAATCACATCAAATCACATCAGATAACACAATCATACAATCCTGGCAATCATGACCTAGCCAAGTTGCTACACACATATTTGGGGGACACAATTCAATCCATGACGAAGGGAGAGAGTTTTTTCCCAAATCTGGTGCAGAGTACAGAGGGAGGAGGTAAAAGGGAGAGAGGTTTTTCCCAAAAGGCCTTTTTTTTTTTTTAATTCCCGTGAAAGGGTGCACGCATGTACTTATTCTAACCTCTTGGGAGCTGCTCTTCACTGGTTCGGAGTGTCCAAGCAGAATCTCTGCTGCCGGGGCTCTCTCGATGTGGAAACTGCTTCCCAAGCGCACGCACAGCACAGCTGTTTGCCTGCTTCACCGCGGACCCCTGTGGCTGTGGCTCTGCAGTTTCGCTGCTGCGGCTCTAGCCCTCCTCACCTCTTCCAAACAGTCTTCCTCTCCCATATCACTCAGACGGATTTCTTAACCTTGCCTTGTTCAGGGCTGCCAGATGTTCACATAGAATCAAATCACTTGTTTTTCCAGGTCTTTGTTGTAAGATGGATATAGGAAGCGCCTAACTACTCCGCCATGTTGACCACCCTGCGAGAACTAAAACAATTTCTGAGGCCAACTCTTCAGACAGGAATTTGACTGGTCTGTGGAACATAAAAGTATACTTATGAGGAGTGTGCCTCTTATCTCAAGTAGATACAAGAGACTAAATGGGCAGCTTCTGTCTGGAGGTGAGATGGAAAGGCAGAGAGGGTTAGAGGCTGGTTGAAAGGACATGGGGAATTAGGGTGGAAAGAAGGAGTGTACTGTCACAGTGTGGGGAGAGCAATTAGGGTAACATAACAACGTATGTAGAAATTTTTGTATGGGAGACTAACTTGAAATGTAAACTTCATCTAAACTACGACAATTAAAAAAAAAAAAAAAGTGACTTCAGTACTGAGTTAAAAAAGTGTCCGGAGGCCACACTCTCAGGGTTTCTCCAGTCTGTCAGACGAGTAAGTCTGGTCTCTTTTTGTGAGTTAGAATGTTGTTCTACATTTTTCTTCAGCTCTGTCTGGGACCCTGTATTGTGATCCTTGTCAGGGCAGTCAGTGGTGTTTAGCTGGGCACCATCTAGTTGTGCTGGCCTCAGTCTGGTGGAGGGTGTGGTCGTCGTGGTCCTTTGGACTAATCCTTCCCTTATGTTTGGTTTTATTCATTCTGCATTGCTCCGGATGGGGTAGGATCTGAGAGACTATTTTTTGACCACTCCATCAAAGTCCAGCTTCCCTTTATTCTCTCATTGTACATTGTCTCTTCCTTTCTTCACTTGTTGCAGTTTATAACTGTGTATATATTTAGTCTCTGTCTTTCCCCTATGTCCACCTCTTGGGGATTGAAAGCTTCTTAGAGGCAGAGCCCAGGCCTATTCGTCATTACTGTGTGCTCAGTGCCTCCTACAATGCCTGGCACATGTTGCTGTTGTTGTTAGGTGTTCTGGAATTCTCATTTTTCACAATGTTATCCATAATTTGTTATGATCCACACAGTTGAATGCCTTTGCATAGTCTATAAAATACAGGCAAACATCTTTTTGGTATTCTCTGCTTTCAGCCAAGATCCATCTGACATCAGCAATGATATGCCTCTTTCCATATCCTCTTCTGAACCCGGCTTGAATTTCTAGCAGTTCCCTGTTGATATACTGCTGGAGCTGCTTTTAAATGATCTTCAGCAAAATTTTACTTGCATGAGATATTAATGATATTGTTTGATTATTTCTGCATTCAGTTGGATCACCCTTCTTTGGAATGGGAACAAATATGTATCTCTTTCAGTTGGTTGGCCAGGTAGCTGTCTTCCAAATTTCTTGGCATAGACAAATGAGGACTGCCAGTGCTACATTGGTTTGTTGAAACATCTCAAGTGGTATGCCATCAATTCCTGGACCCTTGTTTTTCACCAATGCCTTCAGTGTGGCTTGGACTTCTTTCTTCAGTACCATAGGTTCTTGATCATATGCTACCTTCTGAAATGACTGAATGTCGACCAATTCTTTTTTGCCACACTGACTCTGTGTTTCTTCCAACTTCTTTTGATGCTTCCTGCATCGTTTAGTATTTTCTCCATAAAATCCTTTAGTATTGCAAGTCGAGGCTTGAAATTTTTCTTTAGTTCTTGCAGCTTGAGAAATGCCGAGCCTGTTGTTTCCTTTTGGTTTTCTATATCCAAGTCTTTGCACATGTTATTATAATACTTTACTTTGTCTTCCTGAGCCACCCTTTGAAATCTTCTGTTCAGCTCTTTTATTTCATCATTTCTTCCATTGACTTTAGCTACTGGATGGTCAAGCAACTTTCAGAGTCTCTTCTGACACCCATTTTGGTCTTTTCTTTCTTTCCTGTCTTTTTAATGACTTTTTGCTTTCTTCATGTATGATATCCTTGATGTCATTCCTCAACTCGTCTGATCTTTGGTTGTTAGTGTTCAGTGCGTCTCAAGATGCATTCTTGAGATGGTCTCTCAATTCAGGTGGGGTATACTCAAGGTCATACTTTGGCTCTCGTGGACTTGTTCTAATTTTCTTCAGCTTCGACTTGGACTTTCATATGAGCAATTGATGGTCTGTTCGGAATTCAGCCCCTGGCCTTGTTCTGACTCATGATATTGAGCTTTTGCCTTGTCTTTTTCCACAAATGTAGTTGATTTGATTCCTGTGTATTCCATCTGGTCAGGTCCACCTGTATAGTCACGGTTTATGTTGTTGAAAAAAGGTATTTGCAATGAAGAAATTCTATCATGTGATCTATTAATATTTTATTCTTTTTCCCTGAATTTTGGCAAGTTAATA
The DNA here is from genome assembly GCF_000243295.1 of Trichechus manatus latirostris. Classification (NCBI taxonomy): domain Eukaryota; kingdom Metazoa; phylum Chordata; class Mammalia; order Sirenia; family Trichechidae; genus Trichechus; species Trichechus manatus. Next base: position 23,995,634 of record NW_004443939.1, on the reverse strand, counting down.
GGAAAAGAGTAAAACTAAATTTATTTCTATGGACTTCAGCTTTTTAAAAGCTCTTTATTTTCATTAAAAACAAAAACTGATTATCTAATACTGCTGTTCCCTCTTCACATACCCATACACACAGCCCCGTCCTGTATTTTTTCAGGCTCAAATTATCTTGGAGACTTACTTGATTGATTTAGGCATAAAATAATTTCCTTCTCTAGATCAGGGACAAAAATGTTAAATTTTCTCTGATTCTTTTAGCAGCAGGCATTTGATTTGCTGTCTTGAGACTAGAGCCTTTTAAAATTTCCTTTATTCAGAAATACCATATTTCAAAATATACCTGTGTTTTCATTTTATTGTTTAATTACTAATTAAAGCAATTTATAGTATTTCAGAATTAGAAAAGTACCTCATAGATAATGTTGTCCAGTATGCTCCTTTGGTGTTTTTCATAGTATCATTTACATAACACACTTTAAAAATGCACTTGAAATAAAAAAATGTGAAATGAGTCTTTGAGTAAAAAATAATATTTTTATTTTGTTATTTTTATTTTATTATCTCTATTAAAAAGGGAAGGGGAGTTTAATCCCTTGAATTTTTTAGCAACTTCCTGATTCTGGCATCTTATTTATGTCCTCATTTGGATGTTTCTTAGCATATTTTCTATATAGTGGCAAAAACGTATCTGTTACCTCATGTTTAAATTTTGAGGACTTTTTAATAAATAGATCATCCTGTTGTTAGATGCCCTGGAGCCGTTCTGACTCATAGCGAGCCTATGTACAACAGAACAAAACACTGCCTGGTCCTATGCCATCCTCAGAGTTGTTGTTATGCTTGAGTCCATCGTTGGCAGCCATCTCATTGAGGATCTTCCTCTTTTTAGCTGACCGTCTACTTTACCAAGCATGATGTCTTACTCCAGGTAGTAGTCCCTCCTGATACCATGTCCAAAGTACGTGAGACAAAGTCTTGTCATCCTCGCTTCTAAGGAGCATTCCAGCTGTACTTCTTCCAAGACAGATTTATTTGTTCTTCTGGCAGTCCATGGTATAGTCAATATTCTTTGCCAGCACCATAATTCAAAGATGTCAATTCTTCTTCAGTCTTCCTTATTCATTGTCCAGCTTTTGCATGCATATGAAGTGACTGAAAACACCATGGTTTGGGTCAGGGGCATCTTAATCCTCAAGGTGATATCTTTGCTTTTTAACACTTTAAAGAGGTCTGTTGCAGCAGATTTGCCCAATACAATGCACCTTTTGATTTCTTGACTTCTGCTTCCATTGGCATTGATTTTGGAGTCAAGTAAAATGAAATCCCTGACAACTTCAATTTTCTCTGTTTATTATGATGTTGCTTATTGGTTCAGTTGTGAGGATTTTTGTTTTCTTTTTGTTGAGGTGCAATCCATGCTGAAGGCTGTAGTCTTTGATCTTCACCAGTAAGTGCTTCAAGTTCTCTTCACTTACAGCCAGCAAAGTTGTATCATCTGCATATTGCAGGTTGTTAATGAGTCTTCCTCCAATCCTGATGCCATGTTCTTCTTCACATAGTCCAGGTTCTTGGGTTGTTTGCTCAGCGTATAGATTGAATACGTACGGTGAAAGGATGCAACTTTGGCGCACACCTTTCCTGACGTTAAACCATGTGGTATCCCCTTGTTCTGTTGGAACGACTGCCTCTTGATCCATGTACAGATTTCTCATGAGCACATTTAAGTGTTCTGGAATTCCCATCTACACAATGTTATCCATAATTTGTTATGATCCACACAGTTGAGTGCCTTTGCATAGACAATAAAACCCAGGCAAACATCTTTCTGGTATTTTCTGCTTTCAGCCAAGATCCATCTGACATCAGCAGTGATATCCCTCATTCCATATCCTCTTCTGAATCCGGCTTGAATTTCTGGCAGTTCCCTGTCCATGTACTGCTGCAGCTGCTTTTGAAAGATCTTTAGCAAAATTTTACTTGCGTGTGATATTAATGATATTGTTCAATGATTTCTGCATTCAGTTGACTCAGCTTTCTTTGGAATGGGCACAAATATGTATCTCTTCCAGTCGGTTGGCCATGTAGCTGTCTTCCAAGTTTCTTGGCATAGACGAGTGAACACTTCTAGTGCTGCATTGGTTTGTTGAAACATCTCAAGTGGTATGCTGTCAATTCCTGGAAACTTGTTTTTCACCAATGCCTTTAGTGCTGCTTGGACTTCTTCCTTCAGTATCATCGGTTCTTGATCACATCCTACCTTCTGAAATGGTTGAATATCGACCAGGTTTTTTTTTTTTTTTTTGATACAGTGACTCTATGTATTCCTTCCATCATCTTTTGATGCTTCCTGCGTTGTTCAGGATTTTCCCCGTAGAATCCTTCAGTATTGCAGCTTGAAGCTTGAATTTTTTTTCAGTTCTTTCAGCTTGAGAAATGCCGAGTGTGTTGTTCCCTTTTGGTTCTCTAACTCCAGGTCTTCACACATTTCATTATAACACTTTATTTTTTCTTCTTGCACTGACCTTTGAAATCTATGAAATTATCCTACATGTATGGTATTCTTTTTTTGTTGTTGTTTTAATTTTTTTATTGTACTTTACATGAAGGTTTACAGAACAGATAGTTTCTCATTAAATAGTCAGTACACATATTGTTTTATGACATTGGTTAAGAACTCCAGACGTGTCAATACTCTCCCTTCTCGACCTTAAGGACTTTTTTTTTGGTGAAAATATACATAGCCAAAGTTACACCATTTTGAAAGTTTCTACATGTACAATTCAGTGACATCGATTACATTCTTCCAGCTGTGCTGCTATTCTCACTATCCTTTTCCAAATTATTCCATCACCATTATCTTCAACTCACTGTCCCCTAGGCTTCCCATCAAACCTTTTGAGTTGCTGTTGTCAATTTGATCTCATATAGATAATTCTTTTCTTTTTTTTGTACCTTAGATGAAGGTTTGCAGAACAAATACTTTCTCATTAAACAGTTAGTACACATTTTGCCCTATGACAGTGGTTAACAACCCCATGACATGTCAACACTGTCCCTTCTCAACCTTGGGTTCCCTATCACCAGCTTTCCTTTCCACTCCTGCCTTCTAGTCCTTGTCCCTGGACTGCTGTGCCTCATTAGTCCAGTTTTGTTTTATGAGGCTATCCAATCCCTGGTTGAATAGTGAACTTCGGGAATGCCTTCACCACTGACCTAAAAGGGTGTCTGGGGGCCATACTCTTGGGGTTTCTGCAGTCTGTCAGGCCAGTAAATCTGGTCTTTTTTTTTTTGTAAGTTAGAATTCTGTTCTACATCATTTTCCAGCTCTGTCCAGGACCCTCTATTGTGATCCCAGTCAGAGCAGTCAGTGGTGGTAGCCGGGCACCATCTAGTTGTACTGGACTCAGTCTGGTGGAGGCCGTGGTAGCTGTGGTCCATTAGTCCTTTGGACTAATCTTTTCTTTGTATCTTTTTCTCTTCGTTCTCCCTCGCTCCTGAAAGGGTGAGACCAGTGGAGTATGTTAGATGGCTGCTCACAGGCTTTTAAGACCCCAGACGTACTCATCAAGGTAGAATGTAGAACATTGTCTTTATAAACTGTTATGCCAATTTTGCTAGATGTTCCCTGAGACCATGGTCCCCACAGCCCTCTGCCCAGCAGTTCAGTCCATCAGGGAGTTTGGAAGTGTCTATGGAGCTTCCATGACCTTTCCTTATACAAGTTGTGCTGGCTTCCCCAGTAATGTGTATTGTCTTACCCTTCACCAAAGTTACCACTTAACTGTTTAGTTCCCCCCCATCACTCCCATCCGTCATAACCAACAAAGATTGTTTCTTTTTGTGTGTAAACTTTTACATGAATTGTACAGTAGAGGTCTCATACAGCATTTGTCCTTTTGTGATTGATTTATTTCACTCAGCATAATGTCCTCCAGTTTCATCCATGTTATGAGAAGCTTCACAGATTCATCATTGTTCTTTATCTTTGTATAATACTCCATTGTGTGTATGTACCATAGTTTGTTTATCCATTTATCTGTTGATGGGCATCTAGGTTGTTTCTATCTTTTTGCTATTGTGAACAGTGCATCAATGAATCTGGGAGTGCATATGTCTATCAGTGTGATGGCTCTTATTTCTCTAGAATATATTCCTAGGAGTGGGATTGCATTTTGTAGTGCTTTTTTTTGTGGTGCGGACATTTTCTTTGTTCCTCTTGCTCTCCTGTGCTGAGCTCCTTTTGTTTGTGGATTTTTTTTCATTTCTTTTGTTTTTGTAGGTTTTGTTTTTACTGAGACTTTATGATTTTCTTCTTTATTTTGATGAGTAGGTTTGTTAACTTTCTTTGTGGTTACCTTGAAATTTACCCTTATCTTCCTAGATTTGTACCAGTCTATTATTACTTGATATCGCTTGACTTCTATAGCTACACTGTTTATTCCCTCTTTTATTGTTCTGATGCTGTTGTCATTTACAGATTTACCTCTCTGGTTCCATTTTGTAATTCTTTTGGTTTTGCATAGTCCTTAAGAGTTCATTTCCTAGGTTGGTATCTTACTAGTACAATCCTGGTCCTATATTCACCCAGTGGTTTGATATTGTTTGTTCTCAGATCGAAGGACTTCCTTTAATAAGTCTTGTAAATTTGGTTTGGTTTTTACATAGTCCCTTAATGTCTGTTTATCTGGAAATGACCTAATTTCACCATCGTATTTGAACAAGAGTTTTGCAGGATATATTATTCTTGACTGGCAATTTTTTTCCCCAAGGTTTTGTATATCATCCCATTGCCTTCTTGCCTGTGTGGTTTCTGCCGAATAACTCGAGGTTAGTCTTACTGTTTCTCCTCCGTATGTGACCTTTTGTTTTTCTCGAGCTGCTCTCAGGATTCTTTGCTTGTCTTTTGTTTTAGCGAGTGTGATTATGATATGCCTTGGTGATTTTCTTTTGGAGTCTATCCTATATGGGGTTCGTTGAGCTTCTTGGATGGTCAGCTTTTCATCTTTCATGATATTGGGGAAGTTTTCTGTCAGCAATTCTTCAATGATCCTCTCTGTGGTTTCTGTTTTCTCTCCCTGTTCTGGAACTCTGATCACTGGCAGATTTTTGCTTTTGATTGTATCCCACATAATTCTCAGGATTTCTTCATTTTTCTTCGTTCTTCTTCTGATTTTTCCTCAAACAGAATTGTATCCATCCAAGTGTTTGTCTTCAATTTTGCTGATCCTATCTTCCATCGTTTCAAACCTGCTCCTCAGCCCTTCTATGACCCTATCCATTTCTGAAATCTTGTTGTTTATCATTTGGATTTCTAATTGTTGTTTTTGTATGATTTCTAGTTGTGAATTTATTTTAGCATTTTGTTCCTGTATTATTTTCTTGAACTCTTCCATTTTTTTTCTGTATTTTCCATGAATTTGTCTGCCTTTTCCATGAATTTGTCTATTTTTTCCTCATTTTTGTCTGTTTTTTGCTTCAACTCTTGGATAATTCTGAATATTAGAGATTTGAATTCCCTATCAGTTAGGTCTAGTGCCTTTTCTTGTACTGGAAGGTCATCTGTTGTTTTATTTTGCACATCTACTGGAACCATCCTGTCTTGTTTTTGTAAATGTTTTGATATTGTCTGCTGTCTTCGGAGCATTCAGTGGTTATTTTCCTTGTTTATTGATTGTAGATTTGTTTGTTTCACGTTGTTTTTTTGTTTTTTTTGTTTATGTCTGAGCAGGTGGGCTGTGCATTCTTTGTTGTTTGCTCATCTGTGGGCACAATACTTTTCACCTCATTCTCCAATGGGCAGGGTCAGTCACTCAGGTATGGTACAGCAGGGCAGGTCAAGCTGAAGGGGAGTTGCTGGGATGGGTTGTTTGTGGTGCATACCAGGGCTGACAGTGTGGACTGGGAATCAGAGTAGGGCAGGTTCCAGTAGGCCATGCCTGTGTTGCTTGGGAGCGTAATGTTCAGCACATGGTGCAGGTAGGCAGGAAGGAGGGGGTAGATTGTGACGTGTGGAGCTAAGATGGGTATGGGAAAGATGAGAGAGAGGAGAGAGGAACAGGAGCCAAAGACATACACACAAACAAAAAAGAGTGCTAAGAGAGCTTGCTATTGGAGTGGAGAGATAAGAGACTGAGAAATGGGGAAAAATTAAAAAAGAAAAATGGTAAAATAAAAAATGAATTCTTTGAGAAACTGGAAATGAAGAAAGACAAAAATGGAATAAGAGAGAGAAGAAAACAAAACAAAGAAACAAACAAACAAGATAAAAGAAATGTCCCCAGGGATGTCCCTGTGCATCTGCGCAGAGTAAGGGACTAGCTTCCAAGCCACGCAGTACTGCCTGGCTAGAGGGGGCTCCCAAGGTGAGAAAAGAACAAGAAAACAAACAAATCAGAGCAAACAAATAAAAAAGCCCCAGGGGTTCCACCAGCGTGGTGGCACAGACCAGGAAGCAGTTTCACATTCAAGAGGTGTTTTGCAGCCTTTCAGGAAGAAGCAAAGATGGCACCCGGAGCCAGGTATTTGCGAGAAAGGAGGGGGAGGTGGTGAGAGCTAAGGAAGAAATCTAAAGAAGCAGAAAAAAGCAACACCAGCAACCAACAAACGGCACTCAGGGAGCTGGCTAGTGTGGGTGGGTGGAATCCAAGCGGCACTGGAGTGGAAGCTCATGCTTCCCGGCCAATAGGCTGTGGCAGCAGGAAGCAGAGGAGTCTAAATGGGGGTGAAGAAGGGTGGGGGGTGGGAAAGTCTATATCGTGGGTTACCGGTTGTTCTGTCTCCTGCTGGAAGCTCTGTGAAGCTGCTTTCTTGTACCTCCGGTTCGCTGATCTCCGATAGGAGTCCAAGATGGCGGATCTGTGCTGCGGTAGCTGATAGGGGACCTCTGCATGTATCTCTCCTTGTGCTCTGTTCTCAGTCAATTTCTTATTCCATTTGGTGCTTGGCTGAGTTCTTTATCTCTTCATTTGATGGTTAAGGTTTCAGGATTGATGAGAGACTCTGACTTAGTTTTTCTTATCTTTGCTGCAGAGGGACGGTGTACTGCTTCTGACTATAGCACTGTGTTTCCTGGAAGTCTTCAGTCACGTGTATGGTATTCTTGGGCTTTAGAGAACAAGATGTCTTTAAGCTTCTTATGAGGCATAGGACTTTGACTATAACAATAATAAAACCCATTGCCATCGAGTTGATTCCGACTTGTAGCTACCCTATAGGGCAGAAAAAAACCACCATATAGGGTTTCCAAAACTATAATCTTTATGAAAGGAGATTGCCATATTTTTCTGCCATCAAGCAGTTGGTGGGTTCGAACTGCCAACCTTTGGTTAGCAGCCAAGTGCTTAACTGTACCACCAGGGCTCATTATAATAATGCTAGTAACTGTAAATGATATATTGATTTGGGACCATATCTTTGCTCACCAATTTATCACATCTAAGGACCCTCTTTATCTCATAATTTCAGATTGGTTAATTGCTCTAATGTGGGACCTCTTTTTCCCTCAGGCCAGTTCTGGCCAATGTAGGTTTTCCCTTTGTGCTGGGGTGGCAAGCCATCCATTTCGTTTCTTCTTCTCCCTTCTTAAATGTTTACATTAACCCGTTGCCATTGAGTTGATTTCAACTCATAACGACCCTATAGGACAGAGTAGAACTGTCCCATAGGGTTTCCAAGGAGTGGCTAGTGGATTCGAACTGCTGAGCTTTTCATTAGCAGCTGAGCTCTTAACCACTGTGCCACCAGGGCTCCATACTACATATAGGGACCGAATAATAACCAACATGTATTAAACACATGCTAAATATGACGCCAAATTCTTTTAATGTACTATGTCATTAATCCTAATAACTACTTATTGAGGTTATGTATTGTTTTTATCTCCAGTTTGCAGATGAGAAAAAGAGGAGGCACAGGGAAGTTACACGAGCTCTCCACCATCACACAGCTAATGAGTGCTAAAACTGGGATTTGAATCCACCTATGTAACCTATTTGAGCCCTAACTCTTAACTCTTGTGCTCTATAGCTTTTCTGATTAAAGCCAAGGTGTTCTGAACCCGTAATTGCTAATTCTGTAATGTTTCCAGTATGGATATTCTCTGAAAGGTATAGAGATGGCTAAGTGTTTTAAGTGAGAAATAGGTATTAGAGTGAGAGTGAAAATAGTGGAGGTGGTAATGAAAGGAAGATGATGAAGTTGCTAAAAGGTTTGAAATAAAAATAAGATGTAAGAGACATTTTAGAAGAATGAATCGAGGTGAGTAATTTTGGATGGACAAGTAATAATAAAATATTATTGGAAGTCAATAGCTCTTTCAGAGAAGCCAGTTAAATAATATTTATTCAGAGGAGTTTAATGTCCTAGATGTTGGCCCGATAGTCCTTCCCAAGAGGAGTAGCAAAATGAGGTAAAACTAAAGCTTATCTGCTGATGTCTAGATATCATCCTCATCATACCTTTTTCCCTCTTCTGCAATAAATTTACTTTCGTCACTGCTATTTGTCATTTGGAAGATTTCCCTCAAATGATACTAGAAGGACACATAGACAGAGGATGTAAAAGACATTCTCTTCATTTGGCTTCTTGCTGAGGTGTGAATATTTAAGAGATGAGGCGTAATAGCATCATTATTGATGTTATTTTGTCTTATGAAGGGTTATTTCAAAAATGACACGGAGGACAAGTAGGAAAGGACACAGAACTCAGTCTCCTCAGTTAGCTTCCTGCTAATGTATGAATAATTCAGGGGAGGCACACATTTTTTATTTTATGCCATTTGAAATTTCATGCAGGCAACTGAATTGTTGGTCTTTTACCAGAGGCCTTAGTAGGACAGTCTTGGTAGAGTGGCACTTTGTAAGAATTTAGAATTATTTGAAAACTCCATTTACTATGGGTTGCCTTAAGAACCAAATTATAAGAACCAGTTGCTGTGGAGTCAACGCTGACTCCTGGCGACCCATGTGTGTCAGAGTAGACCTGTGCCTCACAGGATTTTTCAGTGGCTGATGTTTCAGAAGTAGATGGACAGGCTTTTCTTCCAAGGTGCCTCTGGGTGGATGCGAACCTCCAACCTTTCTGTTAGCAGTCGAGCGAGTTAACCATGTGCACCACCCAGGGGATCCAAATTATATGAAAGGAGCAGTTTATATTGTTTACCATAATGTTAGTACAACCAGAATTCTCAGCATTTTTTTTTTTTTTAAATGGAAACCCATTAAGATCATGGATGGAGTGTGTGTTTAGATAAGTGAAATTCAGGGTATAAAATTCCACTGATTGTAACTCTCCTTTGCATTGCCATTTAAAAAATGTGCTTGAGCCCTATAACCCTAAATGCCAGAAACTAAATTTAAAATTGACTTGGCCTGCTAATTGGCAACTGCAAAACAATACATCCTAGTGAAAAGTTACACATAAATTTCTTACTATCAAGAATGAATGGCTATAACTACAGTTTACTGAATATCAATCCAGGAAATGTTAAAGTCAGAGGAGAATATTAACATTTAGGTATCTGTTTGAAAGGATTGCTATTATAATATTGAAAGTAATGTGTTCTAGTGGATGAATGTAAGCATACATACAGATAATTATCCTGGGGCATGTTTAATTTAGCCTTATTAAGCAGTGTTAAGCCACTTTATTTAATAATAAAACACAAAATGAATCTAATAAGTTTATAATGGGCATATTTCCTATTGACAGTAAGTACACAGGAAATGGTGGAAGGTACAGAATGTATGGTAATTAAGTCAAAACACATATGATCAGATGTTCTCAACTTTTCTATTTATCAGATTGTTGCCATTTCCCTCCCCTGGAGGTGAGAATGAAATCTGTTATTGACAATGTAGTGATTTAATGAAGAAATGTTAAATATTTAATGGAGCAGCAAATCGGCTCACATTTTTATTAGCATATAGTTTTGAAAAACAAAGCAGGTCTAAAGAAAAGACCTAGAGTCTGAGATACAGGAATAAAACAAGGTCATATCTGTATGTCATGGATATACTGAATCAAGACTAAAAAATGTGGTCCTTTGATTTTCTATGACAGCCACACTGCAGAGCCATAGAGCTTCTCTTTAGAGGACTAGTTATATTACTGAGTTCTAAATATTCCATTGTCAGCTGGGCTGGACAAATTGCCATTGGACAAAATCTAAAAAGACAATTGCAGAAGAAAAGACAGTCTTCTCATTAAAAAGGAAGGTAATTTATAAAATTAGGGAAAATGTGGGGAAAAAAATAAGGCTAGATCCAAGAAAAACAGCTTGTAAAATAAGATGTCGATAACTGTACTAGAATCAGAGAAGCTGAATGCAATAGGGGAAGTCATCTGTAAAATTATTGTCTCTTGGAAGTAAGCATAGAGATGTTCCCAAACCCAAGAAAGAAAGGATAATAAAGCATCTATGTGTGAATGGATTTTTATTGGGGCAGCTAGGTAAGTGTTTTTAGCAAAGAAAACAACAGAACAACTCTTTCCCCTCCCCCAATAAACAAATAAACAAAACCCCACTCTCCGTGCTACCTCACCAAAAACTAACTCAGGAAAAGGTTAAATTCTGTCATCAACTTAAGAGTTTTACTTTGGAAATCAGACTGTGAAGTTGAGTTATAGCTTCAGATGCTTCCTCTTCAGAAAACCACCAACGCATTTCCATTTTGTGACCTGTTTTTTTTAACCAGCATTGATTTTAAAAGCTTTATCCAGTTCTTGGTTTTTGAATGGCCCTGAAGAGGTTTTTGGAAGATTATGCAAAGTGTCGATCCCTTTGGAACTCCCTTGTAGGCCCTGAAGATGTTGGGAAATGCTTGTGAGCAATTTTCATGCAGAAAAAAAGACACCCAGTTGAATGCTAGACTGTAATTCAATCAAGAAGTTCTGGTGGCATCCTAAAACTAGAAAGTACAGTTTGAATGCTTTATGAATAGTACCACATTGCAACATTGAATTACAGCTAGTATTTTCACATGAGGACAAGGAATACCAAGGACATAAAACAATTTTATAGCCAGTTACCTTTGAGGTTGAGGGAGATGACAATTCATCACACCAGAGGTCTTTAAGGCATGCCACAAAGGATTATAATATGTGTAGGAATGAAAGCTTGCCACTAGTTAGTCTATGAGGAGGATTTGAGTATAGAGCACACAGTGGTCTGTGAAGCTTTACAGGACTGATGATATGACAGGGTTGCAATCCTTTTGAGGACACCCGGGTTGCCAGGGACACGAATCCTAGTTCTCATACATAGCTCATTTATACTTTAATCAGAAAAATTCTATTGAGGCTAACCTTTCAGTGAGGGAATATTATCTAAACAGAACACAGTCATTTCAGCTGTTTGATGAAAAACTTGCATTTTATGAGTCTAGGAAGAAGTAAGTTGAATGTTATCATAACATAACATATGGTCTTGAGGCACCCTGGAGTGCTGATAATCTCACATCCCAGCACAAGCTCAAAAAAACCCTAACCTGCTTGTTAATTGTCAAAGTTATTTTAATCTGAGCCATAGCCAATTATTTATGTAAAAATATACTGTAAGGATGATAGTTGGAGAGCAAGAACATGAAAATGTATTTTTTTCAGGCTCGTTGAGATTAATGAACCCACAAAAATGTTATTAACTTTGCAGAATAAGTACCAAGTCTAAACAGCTCTGCATTTGAAAATGCCTTAGCTTTCTTCTCAAAAGGATGAATTAGGTTGATACTCATGACTGAGTCAGAAATGTACCACAGGCAGGTGCTCAGAACATTTTACCTTGCATGCCTCTCCCTAAACATACCTTAATTTTGCCATGAAGCCTTTTATTCTACTTTTATTCCTTGTTCTTGTTTCTGAGCTTTATTTTCAGCAGCATGGGAGTAGGAACAATAAATGCCCAGTAAGGCTCATTATCCCATCACCTTTGGCATCATATTGTTCCTCTTTATTATTATTATTTTTAACCTGGGAGAGGTGCTCTCCCATTGTCCTGACACTGTTCAGAGCCTTACTAGAATATGTTATCTAATATCACCCGATCCTGCTAGTGGGGACGTGAAGAACCTGAGAGGTCTTTCCAGGGCATGCCACAAAACAGACTCAGGGGCTGGAAAATAATAATGATCCGGAAGTGGCATTAAAATACCAATCAGAGAAAAAAAGGCTAGTGGCTTCTTGGTTATGTTTCTTATGTGTGTTGGAAATTTTGGATAAAGGAGGTTAACTAGCTGTTTTGGATCTTCCCTAAGGGTAGAATAAGCATAAATGGCCTTAAGCAATGACACGAAGGGTTTAGAGGCTGAGCTAAGAAAAAGCTGCGAGCCTGAAACGTCAGAAGAAAATTAATAAGAAAGAGAGGATGGTGGGATGTCAGAGAGAGGAAAAACTTGAACAGATTAGAAAAGGAAAACAACAACAATAGCAAAAACAAAACAAAAAACGGTATCTGGAGAGGAGGCATTAGTTATGTCTGCATCCTCTCAAGATCTTTTGCTTGATTGAGAGCCGGTTCAACCCCTGCCCCCCACCCCCACCGCCATCATTGGGAGACAAAGGTAGAGGCAATTATTCTGAAAGGTTGGTTTCCGGAAGATGCCTGTGTTATCCCTCTCTTCCTTCCTTCTGCCCTTGCTCTGATTTTCATGGTGTGTGTGTTGTGCGCATGTGTTTGTGTGCATGCACAGGCGTTGAATGCAAAGAGGGATTTGGAAATTTTCCCTTGGAAAGTGCGGCCTCAATAGAACAACAGTCCATCTCTCAGGAGAATTTCCATCCTGGAATCCCCTTTAAGGCAGAGATTCAAGCAATGATGAGAAAAGTGCCCTTTAGACTTGCCCTGAAATGTTACAAGCCATTAATTTTATGGAACTCCAAAGGAACTACCACGCCGTAAAAAAAGGAAAAAAATAGATCTTCTAGAAATCACCCAGAAAATACTAACTTTCCAAGTTTAAGGAATGAATTTGACCAAGTCCTCTTTTTTCCTTTCTGTGTTGTACTTGAAGCTCAAAAAAACCGAACTCATTGCGGTTGAGTCGACTCTGACTCATAGCGACCCTATTTGAAGCTATTTGTGTTTAATTAGTTTTTGTGTTTTCCCCTAAAACTCTTGTAAAATGCATCAGTCCTAGGGTTTTCAAGTAAATGAGGAGCTAGTAACTCCAAAAAGTAGGTCAAAGCAGAAGAGTCACTCAAAGTCCTGTAGTAGCTCTGCACTGCTCTGAAAATCAAGTCCACACTCCTTAATTTAGCTTCCAGGGGGCCACAGGATCTTGCCCTCTACTTAACTCTGACATCTCATTTCTCTTCTCCCCCACCTTACTTCACTCATTTCCTTGACATGCCATACATCTCCCACTCCTGGCCCTGGAGCATGCTGTTGCCTATATTTCAAACTATTTTCACTTGACTAACTCCTACTCATGGTGTAGGTTTGGATTTGACTTCACTTTCTCTAGGAAGCCATCTCTGATCACAGTCTTACCCCTGTCTGGTTATAGCTCCTTCTATGTGCTTCCATCACACCTTCCCTATCTTAGCAGTCATCACACTGCATCATAATTTAAATGCCTATTTACTTTGCTGTAATGGTCCTCACTAAATTCTATCCTTATGTCCTGGAGGAGTTCATAGAACATAAACTAGCTTTTGGAGAAGGATTATTTCAAAGTTGGAGGCCTAATTTTAGCTGTGGCAGCAGATGAGGAACATTTATAAGGAGGCATCTCTAGAGAATCTCTTGCTTTCTCTTGAGTGGCCATTCTTTTCCATCTCTGGGTATTTTTTAGTGTTGTTTTAAAGTGTATCCATGGGGATTAAAAAAAAAAACAAATGAAGATTTTAGCATCACTTGTGGGTTTCATTCAATCTTTTCTTTTTTCTAATTATTGCCCTAAGGATTGATTTGAAAGCTTGATTGTTATCAAAAGCCCTTATCTTTCCAGGGTCATTCCTTAGTTGCTCTTGTGGAAACACTTACACGGTAGTAATACCTTTAGTGTGGTGTGGAATGAAATGATTGGTGATAAGTACTTGCCTCTAAAGAAAGTTTTTGATGCTTAGGAAATATGCAAGTCATCCCTGAAGTGTAATTTTTCATTATGAGAGGAAAGATATAATGACTGTACCTTTCATTTGTCTCATAACCAGGACACCTTACCCCAATGGCATAATATTTGTATTCCATTATTCTCTGTAACATTTTGCTAATGCTTTTTCACTAAGTTATACACATATTGGGTTCAGAATGATATGTCAAAAGGAAAAAGGAAAAAAGAAACCCATTATGCTTTCAGCTGGCAAGGTAATAAAATCTACATCTATGTCCATAAATCTACATTTATGCAATTCTGATTACATAAATGGTATTATTGTCTTCTTAAACGGTACATAGTGTTACAGAGCAATGCTTGTTACATCATAATTTACCATACACATGTATTTTCAACATTCTCTTATCAATCACTTCATCTTGAACTATATTGTTAAGGACAGTTGCCTTTAGCCACGTGTGGCTATTGAGCACCTGAAATGTGGCTAATGTGAATTCAACTGCTATAAATGTAAAATACAGATCAGATTTCAAAGACTCAGTACAAAAAACAATAATATAAAATATCTCATTAATAATTTCCTATTGATTACCTGTTGGAACGATAATATTCTGGATATATTAAAATATATTATTAAAATTAATTTCATCTTTTTAAAATATTTTTAAATGCAGTTACTAGAAAATTTAAAATTACATACATGACTTGCATTTGTGGCTTCCATTATATTTCTGTTGGACGGCACTAGTATAGACAGTGTCTAAATAATAAGGACTTTTTTTTTCCTTCTGCTGGAAAAGCAGCTAATCAGTGTAAGTAGCAAGTAAAACTTGGTAACTACTTGATTTATAGAAATCGGACCCCCCAGAAGGTGATTAGGTGTTCCTAATGGCCTGGGATAAAGTACTCTTATATTAATAATTACTCTAATGAACTAATAATTCTATTTACATCTTTGAATTTTATGAGGATTCAATTAGAATGTGTGAAGGAGGTGATCTAAATAATATTGTTTTATGGAGAGAAGGCTGCAGGTGAAAACTGTCAGAGATGAAAACTGCCAGGGAATACATTTAAAACTATTTTCAAACCTGATGTATAGTAGTAATGTGCTCACTTATTAAAGCATCGGATAATGGACCTCTTTTGGTTTATGTGAAGACTTGTGCCAGAAACATTTTCCATGTAGCTATATAATCTATGTAACCATCCTTTTAAATGGTGCATAATATTTTATTTCATCAATATATCAGCCTTTATGTAGTCTATTCCCTTACTCCCAGACACTGGGTTGCTTCCAATTTGGTTTTCTCACTATTATTAGTGTTGTGCTGATAAACGTCTTCAAAACCCTTCCCATATTTTGGGTAATTTTCCGAGGATGTCAGACTGTTTTTTTTTTTTTTTTTTTTTTTTTTAATATACAATGTTTTACTGTGTTTTTTGTGAAAGTTTACACAGCAAATTAGGTTCCCTTTTAACAGTTTCTATACATATTGTTCAATGACATTGGTTACATTTTTTTCACAATGTGTCAACATTCTCATTATTTCTATTCTGGTTGTTCCTTTTTCGTTAATCTAGTTTCCCTGGCCCCCCACCCCTTATCTTCTCCTCTTTGCTTTAGGGAAAGTGTTGACTGGTCTCACATAGAAGTTTTTTTGTTTTTTTTTTAAAGGAGCATAATACTCATGAGAGGTATTGTTTACTTCATGAACCAATCTGTTGTTTAGCTGAAAGATGACCTCTGGGAGTGGTTTCACTTCCAAGTTTAAAGGGTGTCTCAGAGTGATAGTCTCAGGGAGTTTCTCTAGTCTCAACCAGTCCAGTAAATCTGGCCTTTTTAAAAATTTGAATTTCGTTCTACATTTTTCTTGCATTCTAGCCAGGACCATCTATTGTGTCCCTGATCAGAATGGTCAGTAGTGGTAGCCAGGCCGGTTTAGTTCCTCTGGTCTCAGGGTAGATGAGGCTGTGGTTAATGTAGACTATTAGTGCTGCAGACTAATTTCTTCTGTGAGTCTTTGGTTTCCTTTTTTCTCTTTTGCTTCAGACAAGTAGAAATCAGTCGTTATATAGTAGACAGCTGCTTGTAAGCTTTTAGGACCCCAGACGCTACTCACCTAACTAGGATATAGAACATAAACTTTATGAACTATGTTGTGCCAGTTGACCAAGTTGTCCCATGAGACTATGGTCCCAAGCCTTCAAACCCAGTAAACCGATTTCATGAGGCATTTGATTATGTCTAGGAAGTATCCATAACTGTGCCTCCTATGTGCTTTATTATGTATATGAATATATATGCAGCACACACTTACATGTATATGCATATGCCTACAGACACCTATACATGCACACATATATACACACATATACCTCCCTATACATATATATGCAAACCTATTTACCAGTGTAACTACACACACATTTTTGGTTGTTATTGCTGTTGTTGCAAAATTGTATATGTTACAATGTTTACAAAAAACATTCCCTTTTCTTGTGTACTCTTTTTTAGATTTTTAAAATATTTTTATTGATACATGCCTGTCCTTTAAAAAGTCAGATATTATAACATAAACAATAAAAGTAACAGTCCTTTTGTCTGACACCTTATGCCTTCCGACTTTCCAGAGGAAATAATTTCAAATATTTTTAACATTTTCTTCTAGTATCTACCACTGTATTTCTAGATGATGTATGTCTCTTGGTGTCTGTAGATTAATCTATTTTATTTATTTATTTTTTGAGTTTCTTTTTTTTAAATTGTGCTTTAAGTGAAAATTTACAATTCAAGTTAGTCCCTCATACAAAAATTTATACATACATTGTTATGTGATCTTTGTTGCTCTCCCTATACTGTGACAGTACACTCCTCCTTTCCACCCCGGATTTCCCGTGTCCATTCAACCAGCTCCTGACCCTCTCTGCTTTCTCATCTCTCCTCTGGACAGGAGCTGCCCTCTAGTGTACTTCTTAATGTCATCATTTACCTTGGTCAAGTTGTGCACACTTCACCTACATTTGGTATTGCTTTACCCATTACCAAAAATAACAAGTGTCTACTCAAATAAGCAGAAACAGCTGCAAACATCCATTAATTATCAGAACGTGGAATGTGAGAGGTATGAATCCAGGAAAATTGGAAATCATCAAAAATGAAATGGAACGCATAAACATCAATATCCTAGGCATTAGCGAGCTGAAATGGACTGGTACTGGCCATTTTGAATCATACAATCATATGGTCTACTATGCTAGAAAATGACAACTTAAAGAGGAATGGCATTGCATTCATCGTCAAGAAGAACATTTCAAGATCTATCCTGAAGTACAACGCTGTCAGTAATAGGAGATATATCCATACGTCTACAAGGAAGACCAGTTAATACGACTATTATTCAAAGTTATGCACCAACCACTAATGCCAAAGATGAAGAAATTGAAGATTTTTACGAACTTCTGCAGTCTGAAATTGATCAAACACGCAATCAAGATGCATTGATAATTGCTGGTGACTGGAATGAGAAAGTTGGAAACAAAGAAGAACTGGTAGTTGGAAAATATGGCCTTGGTGATAGAAACAACGCCAGAGATTGCATGATAGAATTTTGCAAGACCAATGACTTCTTCATTGCAAATACCTTTTTTCACCAACATAAACAGTGACTATACACCTGGACCTCACTGGATGGAATACACAGGAATCTAATCAACTACATTTGTGGAAAAAGACGATGGAAAAGCTCAATATCATCAGTCAGAACAAGCCCAGGGGCTGACTGTGGAACAGACCATCAATTGCTCATATGAAATTGAGTAAAATTAGAACAAGTCCATGAGAGCCTAAGTATGAACTTGAGTACATCCCACCTGAATTTAGAGACCATCTCAAGAATAGATTTGATGCATTAAACGCTAATGACCAAAGACCAGATGAGTTGTGGAATGACATTAAGGGCATCATACATGAAGAAAGCAAGAGGTCATTAAAAAGACAGGAAAGAAAGAAAAGACCAAAATGGATGTCAGAGGAGACTCTGAAACTTGCTCTTGAACGTCAAGTAGCTAAAGGGAAATGAAGAAATGATGAAGTAAAAGAGCTGAACCGAAGATTTCCAAGGGCAGCTGGAGAAGACAAAGTAAAGTATTATAATGACATGTGCAAAGACCTAGAGATAGAAAACCAAAAGGTTCTGGGTGTCTTACAGACTGTAACTGTTTCTCCTGCATCCTTCATGGTGAATTTTAATGATGGAGTGCTGATAAACTGATATTGTGGGTATGGAAGTAAGGGTATTCCATTTAGTATCAAAGAATTTGAGCTTAGGTGCTACCTTTATTACTTGGGCAAGTCATATAACTTTAGAAAGCTACTGAGTTTCCTTGTTGGGAAAGTGACCAAACCAAAAACCAAACTCGTGATTCTGACTCATAGCAACTCTATAGGACAGAGTAAAACTACCCCATAGGGTTTCCAAGGAGCAACTGGGGGATTCAAACTGTCAACCTTTTGGTTAGCAGCCAAGCTCTTAACCGTGGCACCACTGGGGCTCCCAGGAAAGTAAGGGTAGTAATAATTGCCTTACCCTCATCTCACCTCACAAAATGGTTGAGAAATCAAATGAATCTACTCAAACTGCTCAAAAGAGCTCTGTACATTGTGAAAAAACAAAAACCACAGGGAAAACATTCATCAGTGTTTGCCAAGGGCTAGGGGTGGAGGGAGGGGAGCCACTGTAAAGGAACACGAGAGAACGTTCTGGGGTAAAGGAAATATTCCATATAGTGATTAAGTTGGTAGTTACATGACTATATACATTTGTCAAAACTAGAACTGAACACTCAAAAGGGGAATTTTACTGTATGTTAATTATGCCCAAAAAACGTAAGAAACAAACTAACCTAAGAAAAGAGCTCTGGAAATACTAAATTCAAAAAAATTGAATGTTGTGATTATTATTATTTTTCTTTCCAGAGGTTGAGTTCAATTTCATAAAGGAGGCTAGAGTGTTATAGTGACTGTTAGAGGAGAAATGGTTCTTCCCCATTTGGCTCATAGTGGAAGTCCTTATCATTCTTGGATTTTGATCTGCATTATTTGCTCATATTTCCTAATGCTCAGGTCAAATAAAATGAAATTTTTATTAGATATCCCCAGGGCATTATCTTTTGCCAACATCTCCTCTCACTCTAAGCTCATCCATTCCCACAGCTTCAACTTCACATAGTCTCTTCACTAAGATTCTAGACTAATACAAGGAAACATGATTTAAGCAAGTTCGACAAAGTGTAATTGGTATTTCCTTCCTTAATTTTTTAAAAATAATATTTTATTGTGTTTTTGGTGAAGGTTTACACAACATTTTAGGTTCCCATTCAACAAGTTCTATGCAAGTTGTTCAGTGACATTAATTACATTCTTCACAATGCGGGAACATTCTCATTATTTCTGTTCCATTTCCATTAATCTAGTTTCCCTGTTCCCTTACATTCTCATCTTTGTTTTACAGTAATTGTTGACTGTTTGGTCTCATATAGGTGATTTTTTTAAAGGAGCACAGTACTTACAGGTAGTATTGATTATTTTTGAGCCAATTTATTATTTAGCTACAAGGTGACCTCAGGGGTTATTTTCGGTTCAAGGTTTGTAGAGTATCTCAGGGCAACAGTCTCAGGGAGTCCTCTAGTTTCAACCAGTCCAGTAGGTCTTTTTTTTTTTTTTTTCAGGAATTTGAGGTTCTGGTCCATATTTTTCTCCCATTCTATCTGGGATCATTTATTGTGGCCTTGATTAGAATGGTAGGCAGTAGTAGCCGGGCACCATCTAGTTCTTCTGGTCTCAGGGTTGATGAGGCCATGGTTTGTGTAGACTATCCTGTAGACTAATTTCTTCTTTGAGTCTCTGGTTTCCTTCTTTCTCTTTTGTTCCAGATGAGTAGAGACCAGTATATCTTAGATGGCTGCTCCTGAGCTGTTAAGACCCCAGATGCTACTTACCAAACTAGGATGTAGAACATAACTTTATGGACTATATTATCCCATTTGACAGAGATGTCCCAATCCTTCAAACCCAGAAATCCAATCTTGCAAGATGTTTCCTTCCTTAATTTTTGGAAAGCAAGATATCATCCTTGATTCCTTTTATCTCATTTTCATACATCCTAATCAATAAACTCTTCTGATTTTGGCTCCCTAATTATCTCTCAAAATTATTGCTATCTCTCTA
Organism: Trichechus manatus latirostris; assembly: GCF_000243295.1. Lineage (NCBI taxonomy): Eukaryota > Metazoa > Chordata > Mammalia > Sirenia > Trichechidae > Trichechus > Trichechus manatus. The sequence continues at coordinate 23,975,366 of NW_004443939.1, read as the reverse complement.
CCCATCTTATTCATCTATAATGTAATTATGTTATTTCAAACTCTCATAATTGCTCTGTTGGATTATTACAATAGTCTTCTAATTGTCCTCCAAGCCTCCAGGCCTGTCTCCCTCGAATCCATCATCAAAACTATTCTTACAGTGATTAGCCTATATTGTTATATGTTCTCGATGATCAAAACATGTCTGTAGTTCTCCATCACCTATAGGATAAAGTACAAAGTTCTTGGCAGAATATTAATTTCCCTCCAATATATAGCCCCTTACTTCCACTCCAGTCTGATGGCCAAATATTTGCTTCATGCTTTATACCTCAGAAACATGGAACTACTTGTTTGGTTGGTATCACACAATATGGCATTTGTCACCTCCAAACCTGTACTTTTTTTTCCCCCCTTCTTCTGGAAATACTTCTTCTAACTCCTATGACAACTTGAGCTAGTTATCTTTTTCTCACTATTTGACACTCAGCTCAGATGAGTCTTTTTTTTTTTAAACTGTACTTTAGATAAAGGTTTACAGTGCAAACTAACTTCTCGTTAAACAATATGCATATTGTTTTGTGACATTGGTTGCCAACCCCTCAACATGTAAACACTCTCCCCTTCTCGACCTTAGGTTCCCCATTACTAGCTTTCCTGTCCCCTCCTGCCTTCTTGCCCTTCCTGCTGGGCTGGTGTGCCCACTTAGTCTCATTTTGTTTTATGAGCCTGTCTAATCCTTGGCTGAAGGGTGAACCTCAGAAGTGATTTCATTACTGAGCTAAAAGGGTGTCCAAGAGCTATACTCTCGGGGTTTCAGCAGTCTCTGTCAGACCAGTAAGTCTGGTCTTTTTTTTTGTGAATTAGAATTTTGTTCTACGTTTTTCTCCAGCTCTGCCAAGGACCCTCTATTGTGATTCTTGTCACAGCAGTTGGTGGTGGTAGCCAGGAACCATCTAGTTGTGCTGGACTCAGTCTAGTGGAAGCTGTGGTAGTTGTGGTCCATTAGTCCTTTGGACTAATCTTTGCCTAGTGTCTTTGGTTTTCTTCATTCTTGCTTGCTCCAGATGGGGTGAGACTAGTGGAGTATCTTAGACGGCCACTCACAAGCTTTTAAGACCCCAGACACTACTCACCAAAGCAGGATGTAGAACATTTTCTTTATAAACGATATGCCAATTGAGCTAGATGTTCCCAAGACCATGGTCCCCAGCCCTCAGCCTAGTAATTCAGTCCTCAGGGAGTTCGGATGTGTCTGTGGAGCTTCCATGACCTTGTTTTGGTCAAGCTGTGCTGGCTTGCCCAGTCAGATGGTAAGCTTTCAAGGATAGGGGCTATGTCTAAGTCCTTGTTTCCTCAGTGTCTGGTACATTGTAGGTGCTCAATAAGCGCTTGTTGAGTTGAATCAAAGGATATGGTCCTTGACTAATCTCCAGCTTCATTTCCTGCCATTTCTTTCCCCCTCTTTTATTTCACCTCACTGAGGTACTTGTCATTTGTAGAATATTTCATGGTCTAGTTTCTAGGCTGTTTATAGGATGATGTCATTCCATAGCTTGAAATATCCTTCCTCCTGCTTCTCTGTGTGCTTAGTTACTATTTGTTCTTCAAGACTGACATCTTAGCTTAAGCCTTTCCTCCTCTAGGAAGTTCCCGTTTCCCTTCTCCAACCTTCCTGTTTTAGAATAAAGCATGCTCTGGTCTCACAGTACTGATTGTAGTGATTGTCCTTTCGGGTTTACTTGTCTTTCTCCACTAGACTGGGATCTCTGGTGTCTATCACTGTGGCTAGCACATGAGGCATTTAATAAAGCTCTCTCTTTTTTTTTTTTTTGTACTTCAGGTGAAGGCTTACAGAACAAGTAGTTTCTCATGAAACAGTAGTACATATATTGTTTTATGACATTGGTTAACAACCCCACAAAATGTCAACCGTCTAACTTCACAACCTTTTTTTTTTTTTGGTGAAAATACACATAGCCAAAGATACACCATTTCAAAAATTTCCACATACACAGCTCGGTGACATTGACTACGCTCTTCCAGTTGTGCTGTTATTCTCACTTTAAATGAAGGCTTACAGAACAAAATAGTATCTCATTTAACAGTTACCACAAATGTTGTCCTATAAGGATAGTTAACAATCTCACAAACATCAACAATATCCTTACTCAACCTGGGTTCCCTGTCACCAGCTCCTTGTCCCCTTCTGCCTTCTGGCCCTTGTCACTGGACT
>NW_004443939.1:23957600-23965786 GCF_000243295.1 Trichechus manatus latirostris | reverse complement strand
GGAAAGTGTATATCACAAATTACCGGAGCTCTGCATCCCCTCAGGAAGAAGCAAAGATGGCGCATGGAGCCAGGTATTTGAGGGAAAGGAGGGGGAGGTGGTGAGAGGTAAGGAAGAAAGCAAATGAAGCGGAAAAAAGCAACACCAGCAGCCAACAAATGGCACTTAGAGAGCCTGCCTGTTCTGGTGTGTGGAATGCAAGCAGCTGGTGTTTCCTGGTCAAGAGATTGTGGCTGTGGGAAGCAGAGGAGGCCGAGTCGGGGTGAAGAAGGGTGGGGGTGGGAAAGGGTATATCGCAAATTACTGGTTGTTTTGTCTCCTGCTGGAAGCTCCGTGAGGTTGCTTTCTCGTACCCCCTGTTTGCTGGTCTCCGATAGGAGTCCAAGATGATGGATCTGCGCTGCATTAGCTGGTAGGGGACCTCTTCATGAATCTCTCCTCACTCTCCATTCTCTGTCAGTTTTCTCACTCCATTTGGTGCTTGGCTGAGTTCTTTGTGTCTTCATTTGATGTTTCAGCATTTCAGGATTGTTGTATTCTCTGTTTGGCTTAGTTTTTCAGATCTTTGCTGTGGAGGGATGGCGTGGTGCTTCTGCCTAGAGCGCTATTTTGCCGGAACCCTAATAAAGCTTTCTTAACAAAATAAGACCATTGTTTCTTCCTTGCTTTAAAAGAAGGTAGAGAGAATTAAAATTTTGTTTTCTTAGTTTGTACCTGTCACTATGCCAAGTGTTTATCTATATTGTGTTTGGAGAAGAGAAACCAGGGAAAGGTTCTTGACAAATGGAAAGAATTTGGAGTTCCATAATCTTAGATCTCTGCTTAGTCATCGGCTTGGGGAATCTACATTGTTTTCCCCATGTGTGCTGTAAAAGGCTGTTTCTCTCATTAAAAAAAAAAAAAAAGTGTGAACCTTTTGGGGCAGTCCACAGATAATTAGTTTATTTAGTACTATTCTCTGCTTTATTTGGGGGTGGGATTCTATTTAAATAGACTGTAAGGTGTGTCTCAGACTGGAGCAAACATTCTCTCGGGGGTGTGAATCACAGAATAAACAGGCACATCTTCCTGGCATGTCAATATTTACTCATAGCTAAAGAAACTTCTAGTTAAACATGGTAGAATGAAAAACAGCATCAATAAAAAACTCATCCTCCCTCAAATCTCAAAGAGTAAAAATCAGGGAAGAAAACCCTATATTCAAACGAAAACAGGAAAGAGACACAATTGTGAAGAATCTCATCCAAACATAATGAAATTTGGATTAAATGTGAGAAGCTACTTAGAGCCAAAACAAACCTTCTCAAACCTTGGGTGAAACAGATTTCTGTAAACATAAATGTCACAGACCTGAAAGTGCTGTTAAGTAATCTTTTGATTAAAGTGAATAGATGTAGGGGAATGGGCAGGCTACAGAAGAAGTGGAAAATATTTCTATAGAGTCCAGTTCCACACCCAAGCTTAGTCTTGGTTCTGCACCCAAGACCCCAAAAGAGTGATTCAAAAAGGGGAACCACATAGGTTACCTGTCCTGATTAGTTACATAGATTGCCAGAGGTGAGATTAGGTAAAGGAATAAAAAAGAGAAACTAATATTACCAGTGCCTGTAATTTAAGGTCTTTCCCTGTAAACTAGATTAGCTTCATGAGGAGACACCTTCAGGGTTGAGGACACAACAGATATGGGAAGAAATTGTTGGAAGTAACAAGCCAAAATTGAAGCTGCAGACTTCCCCAGCTCAAATAATCACAAAAATAAATGTATAATTACAAACACTGACAAAATTGCAGGGTGCTACAGCAGTGTCTAGTAGGGATGTGATACTGTCTGGGACTCTGGGAAGTTTGCCCTGAGAAAGTAGTTTGAATTGAGAACTGATGGATAAGTCAGCTAGGAAATGGAGGAGAACATTCTTGTCAGAGGGACAAGAGTGTTCACAACCTTTGTGGCAGGAGAGCGCATGGCATGTGAGAGAAACAGAGAAGACAAATGTGACTGGAGTGCAAAGAATGGGAAGGGTGGAGTAAAGAAGATGATGAGAAGTGAGACTAGAGGAAAAAAGGTCAAAATATGTAGGATTTTAGAGTCCTTCTTAAGGATTTTTAAGAGCAATGGGGAACAATGGAAAGATTTTAATCAGAGTTATGACATGACTAAATTTTCATTTTAAAATGATCACTTTGAGTAATGAAGACAATTGATTTGGAAGCAAATTGAAAGTAAGCAGACCAGTTAGGATACTATTTTAGTAAAACAAATTAGAATGATGGTACCTCAGACAAGGGCTGTGACAGGGGAGATACAGGTATATGAGTGGTTTTGTGAAATATATAGGAGGCGATTGGATCTAACTCAGTGACAGATTAGATTTGGGGATGTGTATGGCAGGAACTACTATTGTCCACAATATACATTTTCCTTTTCTTTCTTTTTTTGCAGATAGTATCACTCACCCCACCCTGAGTTTTACCTATACATATGGTCACCTAGCTAGAGTCTCCATTTGCCAGGCTCCCTTTCAGTCAAATGTGACTAGCAACCAAATATGGGCCAATATCCAGGTTCCCTCCTAAAATACAAGGCTGCTTGCTCTAGACTCTAAGCCTCTTCCCATGGGCTTGAATATGGGCATCGTGCTGATGATCCAGGTTCTACCTGTGCAAACTTGAACATCAGTTTAAGGGCTGGCAGAACAACAAGATAGAAGAAACCTGGATTCTCGGATGATCTTGTGGAGCAGAGGCTCCCCATTTTCTCTCTTCTACTGACATTTGCATTTTTATGTGTGAGAGAGATCTTTTCCTATCTTGTTTAAGCAACTGTATTTTGGGATCCTTTTGTAAGGCGCCCTGGTGGCACAGTGGTTAAGAGCTATGGGGAGCTATGGCTGCTAACCAAAAGGTTGGCAGTTGAACCCTATGGAGCAGTTCTACTCTGTCCTATAGGGTCACTATGAGTCAGAATTGACTCAACAACAACGGGTTTTTTGGTTTTGTTAAGCAATTTAGCCTGTACCTACCTATTTCAGGTGGTGAGAGAAGGCTGAACTGTGTGAATGATGATATCATTCACTGAGATGGAAAATGTTCATTGTCTCTTTCAGCTTTGAATCATTAACATATTTGATTAAATATGTATGTATTAATTTGATTAATTGATAAAAATGTTTCAAAACTAGATAAAACTAGATACCTCTCTCTGGGTTGTCACAGACACATTCTTTTTAAAAGATTAAGTTTTACCAACTATAATTATATCTACTTGTTCTATCATATAGTTCATATTTCTCAAACTATTAAGGTGTAAGGAAAAGCAAAACTGACTTGCTGAACCCTAGACATATTTGTTTCTATAACCTTGAGCTGATGTATCAATCTAATTAAACAAACAAACAGTAAAAGGAAAAACAAAACAAGAAAAAATTATAAAGAGGAAAGGAGAAAAGAAGGAAAGAGATAATGAGGTTAACTTCGCTTGAGTTTTTATTGAGTTTTATTTTTTAGTTCACCGATGAGGGTCTCTAGAATCTTTGATTTTTAAGGGTACATGCTCTACACTTAATAATACATGTAATAATTTTGTTTGGAGTAGAAGTCTAACTTAATATTCAGAATCCACCCTGTTTCCCTTTTTGACAATCAGGCCAGTCACCCACATTCAGATTTCACTATCTCTTCTGTTTTCTATCATGCCTTAAAGATTACCAAAAAATGTTTCTATCAAAACACTTCCTATATTATTTATTCAGAGACATGATTCTTGCATTATCAAAGTATTAAAGGTTAGAAGTAGGTAAAACAAGTGATTTATTATTATAAACGTTATCCCTACCTTACTAAATCTGTATTAAACTCATTTGGAATTTTTCGTACTTCTCCTGTAAGTCAGAGAGAGGTGAATGAAAGATCTCAATAATTTCTACAATGGTCTTAATAAAAAAAGAATATTTTATAGCTCCTATTTACTTATCCATAGAAAATTCACTGGAAGTATATAAGGGCAACTATTCCTACTTAACAGAAGAGGCAAAGGAATCATTGAGTAACAGTAGTTTTTTTATGTTTACATAATAATCAGGGACTAAATAGAGAATCCACGCTGAATGCTCTGATGTCAAGTCCAGAGCACCTTCCCCTGGCCTATACTTTCATATGGTAAATGAAATTTTATTATCAAATTAGATGATATCTTAATTTATTTGAAATGATCCTGATGATTGAGCTAACTGCATCTAAATAGAGATTTCAGGAGGTATTCTACTTCCAAACTGTTCAATTCTATTGTAAACATTGGAAAGTAGATTTAAGAAATGATTATTCTTCTACTAGGAAGCAAGTAGCCTTTATAGTCTACCAAACCAAAAAACCAAACCCACTGCCACTGAGTTGATTCTGACTCATAGCGGTCCTATAGGACAAAGTAGAACTGCCCCATAAGGTTTCCAAGGCTGCAAATCTTTACAGACGCAGACTGCCGCATCTTTCTCCCATGGAGAATCTGGTAGGTTTGAACTGCCGACCTTTTGGTTAGTAGCCGAGCACTTAACCACTGAGCCACCAGAGATCTTTTATAGTCTATAGTGATCCATATATCCATAAACTTGATGCAAATAAAATTACTTTAAAAATAGATTGACAAATTAGAAAATGTAGTTGTGGTCTCCAAAGCTACTTGAAATGTGCTTGAATTCATTCAACCAACAAATTTTTTTTGCCAGGATTATTCAAGTTTCACAATAGTGAACATGACAGACAAAGTCCCTGTCTTCATAGAACTTTCTTCCTAATGAGGGAGATAAACAAACAAACAAGCAAAAATATATATATATGTAAAATATAATTTTGTACATACAATCAAGAAAAATAAAGTAGAATAAAGGAATAGGGAGGGATAAAAATATCACCTTGAGAAGGTCATATTTAAGCAGTGTCTGTAACCTTAGCATTTCTGGAGGATCATTCAAAGCTGGTAGCAAACTCCTGGAATATGGATGAGCTTGGTATATGCAAGATACAGTAAGAATGCTGATGTGGTTGAAGCAGAATGAGGGGGAGACTGATGGGGAGATGTGGTCAGAGAACCAGCCAAAGCTAGGTCACACAGGGCCAGAGAAACCATAGTGAGAAGACTGGATTTTGTACTAAATTTGACAGAAATCATGGAAAAATTTTGAGCATGAGAATGTGTGATCTGATTTATGTTTTTAAAATATTTCTCTGGCCGCATGTGGATAATGAACTGGGGTAGGGAGCAGAACATGTGTAGAAGCAGGGAAACTATTGCAGTGATCTAGAGATGAGATGAAGGGATGGTGGTGGCTTAGAGCTGAGTAGTGGTGATAGAGGTGGTGAGAAAGATTAGATTTGAGGTATATCTTGAAGGTAGGGAGCCCTGGTGGTGCAGTGGTTAAGAGCTCAACTGCTAACAAAAAGTTGGCAGTTTGAATCCACCAGCCACTCCTTGGAAACCCTATGGGGCAGTTCTACTCTGTCCTAGAGGGCCACTATGAGTCGGAATAGACTGGACAGCAATGGGTTTGGTTTGGTGTTTTGAAGGTAGAGCTCATATAAGTTGTGAATGGATTGGATGTGAGATATGTGAGAGAGATAAATCAAGGAAAAACTTAGGTTTCTGCCCTGAGTGACTGAATGAATAGCGGAGCAGTTTACTGAGCTGTAGAAGAGTGGATAGACAGAGGAACGGGCAGAAAAATCAAATTTGTTTGGACATGTTAAACTTGAGATGCCTTTTAGAAATCCAAGTGTGGGTAGCACATGGCAGTTAGGTGTACAAGTCTGGAGCTCTTGGCAGAGGTAGGAGTTGTAGGTAACAGATTGCAGGTCCTTAGTTGGATGGTATTTAAAACCATGGGACTAGGTGAGCTCATAGAGAAACAATGAAGAGAATGTAGCTGAGGACTGAGCTCAGGCACTCAAATATTTAAGGGTCAGGGACAGGAGAAAAACCCAGCAAAGGAGAATGATAAGTAGTGGTCAGTGAGGTCGAGGAAAATTCAAGGGACTGTACATCAACAAGGAGGATATCCTGTTACATTTTCTTGTCCAATTTGCTCTCTACTCTCAATATTAACCACCTTCTCCACTCTCCTCAATCCTGCAATGCTTGTTTCTTCATCTCACCCTATCTCACCGTAAGCTGATGACCCTGCTTCATATTTTACAGAGAAAATGGAGCCACTTAGGAGAGAACTTGATGATCTTTCCATCAAAAAATATATATCAACAAAATATATCAGTTGTATCTGCTGTGCCTTTCAATCTGTTAAAACTGATGAACTATCCCTTCTCCATTCTTAGATGGGCCTCTCCACTTTCATACAGGATCCTGTTTCCTCTTTCCCATCCAAGGATTTTGTCCTTGTAATTATCCCCTCTCTCTCGCACCATCAGTTATTCCCCTGCTGCTTGTGTCATCCCTATTAGCATACAAACATGCTATCCTATTTCCCATCTTCAAAAGCAAAACAAGCTAGAAACAAAAATAAATAAATAAAACCCTTCCTTACTCCCATGTCCCTTCTAGCTTCAGCCCTATTTCTTTTTTCCTCTTTAGAGCAAAACTCTGGGAAATATATGGCTGCATATACTATTTGTATGTCCTCACATTCTATTCTCTCTCTTTTAAAAATGTTTTCATAACATTTGATAAGTACAAAAATAATTTTAATAATTATGTAAGATATGAAACATAATGAACATCTGTGTGCCTAGCACCCAGTTTAAAAACTAAAATGATCAATATTGTTGCATCTCTTTGCACCTTCCCTAATTTACTCCCTTTACCCTCTCCAGGGTAACCACCATCCTGGATTTTGTGTTTATAATTTCATCTCCCCATTTTTTCATTTTATCTCATATATATTTTTGCCTGTATGTATTTAGTTTTGCTTATTTTTTTTTTATTGTACTTTAGGTGAAGGTTTATAGAACAAATAGTTTCTCATTAAACAGTCAGTACACATATTGTTTTATGACATTGGTTAACAACCCCAAGACATGTCAACACTCTCCCTTCTTGACCTTGGAGGACCTTTTTTTTTTTTGGTGAAAATATGCATCGCCAAAAATACACCATTTCAAAAATTTCTACATGTACAATTCAGTGACGTTGATTACATTCTTCCAGTTGTGCTACTATTCTCACTATAGATGAAGGTTTACAGAACATAATAGTTTCTCATTAAACAGTTAGTACACATATTGCCATATGACAATGGTTAAGAACCCCACTACATGTCAACACTGTCCTTACTCAACCTTGGGTTTTCTATCACCAGCTTTCCTGTCCCCTTCTGCCTTCCAGTCCTTGTCCCTGGACTGCTGTGCCTCATAGGTTCCATTTTATTTTATGGGGATGTCTAATCCCTGGCTGAACAGTGAACCTCAGAAGTGACTTCACCACTGAGCTAAAAGGGTGCCTGGGGGCCATACTCTCGGGGTTTCTCCAGTCTTTGTCAGGCCAGTAAATCTGGTCTTTTTTGTGTGTGTTAGAATTTTGTTCTACATCCTTCTCCAGCTTTGTCCAGAGCACTCTGTTGTGATCTCGGTCAGAGCAGTCAGTGGTGGTAGCTGGGCACCATCTAGCTGTACTGGACTCAGTTTGGTGGAGGCCTTGGTAGCTGTGGTCCATTAGTCCTTTGGACTAATCTTTTTGTTGTATCCTGTTCTCTTCATTCTTCCTTGCTCCCGAAGGGATGAGACCAGTGGAGTATCTTAGATGGCTGCTCAGAGGCTTTTAAGACCCCAGACGTACTCACCAGGGTAGAATGTAGAACATTGTCTTTATAAACTGTGATATGTTGATTGAGCTAGGTGTTCCCTGAGACCATGGTCCCCACAGCCCTCTGCCCAGCAATTTAGCCCCTCAGGGAGTTTGGATGTGTCTATGGAGTTTCCATGACCTTTCCTTGTACAAGTTGTGCTGGCTTCCCAAGTATTGTGTACTGTCGTACCCTTCACCAAGGTTACCACTTATCTATTGTCTGTTCAGTATTTCCCCCCCATCCCTCGTAAACCAACAAAGATTGTTACTTTTTGTGTGTAAACTTTTTCATGAGATTTTACAATAGAGGTCTCATACAATATTTGACCTTTTGTGATTGACTGATTTCACTCAGCATAATGTCCTCCAGTTTGATCCATGTTATGAGATGATTCACAGATTC
>NW_004443939.1:23955934-23957263 GCF_000243295.1 Trichechus manatus latirostris | reverse complement strand
ATTTGTTATTTCCAGTGTTTTTGATTCCTGCCAGTAATGCTAGGGTAAGATGGTATCTCATTGTGGTTTTAATTTGCATTTCTCTAATGGCTAGTGATTGTGAGCATTTCCTCATGTGTCTGTTGGCCGCTTGAATGTTTTCTTCGGTGAAGTGTCCGTTCATTTCCTTTGCCCATTTTTTAATAGGGTTATTTGCCTTTTTGTTGTAGAGGTGTTGGATTTTCTTGTAGATTATGGAGATTAGACCTTTATCTGACTTGCAATGCCCCCAAATTTTTTCCCAGTCTGAGGTTCTGTTTTTACTCTTTTGGTGAAGTCTTTTGAAGAGCATAGGTGTTTGATTTTTAGAAGATCTCAGTTATCTAGCTTATCTTCTGCGGTTTGTGTGTTGATGGTTATGGTTTGTATCCTGTTAATGCTGTGTATTAGGGACTCCAGTGTTGATCCTATTTTTTCTTCTATGAACTTTATATTTTTTGGCTTTATATTTAGGTCTTTGATACATTTTGGATTAGTTTTTGTATATGGTGTGAGGTATGGGTCCTGTTTCATTTTTTGCAGATGGATATCCAGTTTTGCCAGCACCCTTTGTTAAAAAGACTGTCTTTTCCCCATTTGATGGACTTTGGGCCCTTGTTGAAGATCAGGTGAGTGAAAGTGGATGCGTTTACATCTGGGTTCTCAATTCTGTTCCATTGGTCAATGTATCTGTCGTTGTACCAGTACCAGGCTGTTTTGACTACCATAGCTGTATAGTAGGTTCTGAGATCAGGTGGTGTGAGTCCTCCTACTTTCTTCTTCTTCTTCAATACTGCTTTATTTGTCCGGGGCTTCTTCGCTTTCCATATAAAGTTGATTAGTTTTTCCATTTCTTTGAAGAATGTTGTTGGTATTCAGATCGAGATTGCATTGTATTTGCAACTTGCTTTGGGTAGAATTGTCATTTTCACAATGTTGTGTCTACCTATCCATGAGCATGGTATGTTTTTCCATTCATGTAGATCCCTTTGGGTTTGTTGCTGTAGTGTTTTGTAGTTTTCTTTGTATAGGTCTTTTACATCCCTGGTTAGATTTATTCATAAGTATTTTATTTTTTTAGGTGCTATTATAAATGGTATTGTGTTCCCGATTTCCTTTTTATCATTCTCTTTATTGGTGTATAGGAATCCAACTGATTTTTGAATGTTTATCTTGTATCCTGCTACTCTCCTGAATCTTTCTATTAGTTCCAGTAGATTTCTTATGGAGTCTTTAGGGTTTTCTATGTATAGTATCATATCATCTGCAAACAGGGACAGTTTAACTTCTTCATTACCAATTTGGATGCCC
>NW_004443939.1:23927943-23954892 GCF_000243295.1 Trichechus manatus latirostris | reverse complement strand
TTTGTTTGAGGTCTGTAGTTAATGTTTTGATTTTGTCCCTTTCTTCTTTTTTGATGTGTGCATCTATTGCTATAAATTATCCTCTGAGGACTGCCTTTGCTGTGTCCCAAAGGTTTTGGCATGATGTGTTTTCATTGTTGTTTGATTCTAGGAGTTTTTTGATTCTATCTCTGATTTCTTCTATTACCCAGTGGTTTGTAAGCAGGGTGTTATTCAGTTTCCATGTGGTTGACTTTTTTTCCTTGCTCTTTCTGTTGTTAATTTCTACCTTGATGGCACTGTGTCAGAGAAGATACTTTGTATTATCTCAACATTTTGGATTTTGTTGAGGGCTGCTCTGTGGCCTAAGATGTGGTCTATTCTGGAGAATGTTCCACGTGCATTGGAAAAGAATGGGTACTTTGCAGCAGTTGGATGGAGTGTTCTATATATGTCTATGAGGTCAAGTTGGCTGATTGTGCCTTTAGGTCTTCTGTATCTTTGCTGAGTTTCTTTTTAGTTGTTCTGTCATTTACCGAGAGTGGTGTCTTGAAGTCTCCTACTATTATTGTGGAACTGTCAATTTCTCTTTTTGGTGCTATTAGAGTTTGTTTTATGTATTTTGGAGCCCTGTCATTGGGTATGTAGATGTTTATTATTGTTATCGCTTCATGATGGATCATCCTCTTAATCATTATATAGTGTCCTTCTTTGTTTTTTACGGTGGATTTTGTTTTAAAGTCTATTTTATCTGAGATTAGTATTGCCACTCCTGCTTTTTTTTGGTAGTTGTATGCTTGATATATTTTTTTCCAACCTTTGTCTTTTAATAAATTCACATCTTTGTTTCTAAGGTGTGTCTCTTGTAGACAGCATATTGATAGATCCTGCTTTTTTATCCATTCTGTCACTCTCCATCTCTTTATGGGTGCATTGAGGTCATTTACATTCAGTGTAATTATTGATAGATGTGGGTTTATTGCTGTTATTTTGTAGTGCTTTTTTTTTATGCTGCTGATGTTTTCTTTGTTCCTGTTCCTCTCCTGTGCTGAATTACTTTTGTTCATGGATTTTTTTTCATTTCTTTTGTTTTGGTAAGTTTTGTTTTTACTGAGACTTTATGTTTTTCTGCTTTATTTTTATGAGTAGGTTTGTTAACTTTCTTTGTGGTTAACATGAAATTTACCCTTATCTTTCTAAGCTTGAAGCAGTCTATTATTACTTGGTATCGCCTTGCCTTCCTCTCCGTTAGAAGGTTCTATACCTACAGCGTTTATTCCCTTTTATTGTTCTGATGTTGTTGTCATTTACAGATTAACTGCTTTGATTCCCTGTTATGTTTCTTTTGGTTTTGGATAGTCTTTGAGAGTTCATTTCCTAGATTGGTATTTGGCTTGTACAATCCTTCATCCTACATTCAGCCTGTGAGCTGAAGTTGTTTGTTCTCAGATTGAAGGACTCCCTTTAATAATTCTTGTTAGTTTGATTCAGTTTTTACATATTCCCTTAATTTCTGTTTATCTGGGAATGTCCTAATTTCACCATCATATTTGAGAGTTTTGCAGGATATATTATTCGTGGCTGGCAATTTTTTTCTTTCAAGGTTTTATATATGTCATCCCATTAGCTTCTTGCCTGCATGGTTTCTGCCGAATAATCTGAGCTTAGGTCTAATTGTTTCTCCTTTGTATGAGACTTCTTGTTTTTCACACGCTGCTTTCAGGATTCTTTGTTTGTCTTTGGTTTTGGCGAGTGTGATTATGATATGCTTGGTGATTTTCTTTTGGGGTCTATCCTATATGGTGTTCGTTGAGCTTCTTGGATGGCCAGCTTTTCATGTTTCATGATATTGGGGAAGTTTTTTGTCAGCAGTTCTTCAATGATCCCCTCTGTGTTTTCTGTTTTCTCCCAGATTTTTTTCTTGCAGATTTTTGCTTTCAGTTGTATCCCACATAATTCTCTTTGTTTTTCTTTGTTCTTTTTTTCTGAGTTTTCCTCGAACAGAGGTGTAGCCAAGTGTTTGTCTTCAATTCCACTGATCCTGTCTTCCACTGTTTCAAATCTGCTCTTCTGCCCTTCTATGACACTGTCCATTTCTGAAATCTTGTTGTTTATTGTTTGGATTTCTAATTGTTGTTTTTGTATGATTTTTAGTTGTTAATTTATTTTGGAATTTTGTTCCTGCATTATTTTCCTGAATTCTTCCTTTTTTTGTCCATATTTTCCATGAATTTGTCTGCCTTTTCCATGAATTTGTATATTTTTTCCACATTTTTGTCTGCTTTTTGCTTCAACTCTTGGAGAATTCTGAGTATTAGAGATTTGAATTCCCTATCAGGTAGTTCTAGTGCATTTTCTTCTGCTTGAAAGTCATCTGGTGTTTTATTTTGGACACCTACTGGAACCATCCTGTCCTGTTTTTTTAGATGTTTTGGTATTGTCTGCCGTCTTCGGGGCATTCCATAGTTATTTTTCTCATTTATTGATTGTAGATTTGTTTGTTTCATCCTGATTTTTTGTCTTATTTGGCTATGTCTGAGTAGGGTGGCTGTTTGTTGTTTGCTCATCTGTGGGCACAATACTTTTCACCTCCTTATCTAATTGGCAGGGTCAGTCACTCAGGTATGGTACAGCAGGGCAGGTCTAGCTGCAGAAGATTTGCTGGGATAGGTTGTTTGTGGCACTTACCACGGCAACCAGGGCTGGTGGTAATCAGTGCAGGGTAGGTTCCAGTAGGCTGTGCCTGGGATGCTTGGTGGTGTGATGTTAAGTGCACTGTGCTGGTAGGCAGGATGGAGGTAGGAGATTGTGATGTGTGGAGCTAAGATGGGTATGGATGAGAGGAGAGAGGAATAGGGGCCAAAAACATACAAACGAACAAAAAAGAGTGCTAGAGGAGCTTGCTGTTGGAGTGGAGAGATGAGAGACTATGAAATGGAGAAAAACAAAAAGGAGAAGAAGAAAAAAAAGGAAAGAAAAAATATTAAATAAAAATCAGAAAGAAAAAAGAAAAGGAAAGCTCTCAGGGATCCCACCAGTGCGGCTACGGGGTCTGGGGAAGTTGCTCCCAGGGGGTGAAGTACAGCCTGGCTAGAAGGCGTAGAGGTGTCACTCAGCTTCAGGTATTCAGGGGACAAGAAGAGAAGGAAGGTATAGAGAGATAAGAAACTGAGTAATGAAGAAAGACAAAAAGGGAAAAAGAGGGAAAACAAAACAAACAAATTAAAAAACAAACAAGAAATACTCCCAAAAAACAAACCCCAAAAAACAAGAACAAAGAAATCCTCTCAGGAATCCCTCTGCTCGTCTGCACAAACTGAGGGGGTAGTTCCCAAGCAGCGCAGTACTGCTCAGCTAGAATGGGCTCCCAATTCAAGAAAAGAAAAAGAAAACAAACAAACAATTCAAAACAAACAAACAAAAAGCCCCAGGGTCCCACCAGCATGGCAGCACAGACCAGGAAGCATGTTCACATTTGAGCAGAGTTTCACAGTCTTTCAGGAAGAAGCAAATATGGCGCATAAAGCCAGGTATTTGAGAGAAAGGAGGGGGAGGTGGTGAGAAGTAAGGAAGAAATCAAAGAAGTGGAAAAAAGCAACACCAGCAGCCAACTAATGGCACTCAGGGAGTTGGCCAGTGCAGGCGGCTGGAATCCAAGCAGCTGGTGCTTCCCCACCAAGAAACTGTGGCCGCAGGAAGTGGAGGAGTCGGAGTTGGGGTGAAGAAGGGTGGGAGGAGGGAAAGTGTATATCGCTGGTTACTGGTTGTACTGTCTCCTGCTGGAAGCTCTGTGAAGCTGCTTTCTCTTACCCCCTGTTCACTGGTCTCTGATAGGAGTCTAAGATGGAGGATCCATGCTGTGTTAGCTGATAGGAGACCTCTGCATGTATCTCTCCTCATTCTCTGTTCTCTGTCAGTTCTTGTTCCATTTGGTGCTTGGGTGAGTTCTTTATCTCTTCATTTGATGCTTAGGGTTTCATGATTGCTGTTTTCTCTGTTTGGCTTAGTTTTTCAGATCTTTGCTGTGGAGGGACGGTGTGGTGCTTCTGCCTATAGTGCCATGTTGCCCGGAAGTCTCAGTTTTGCTTATTTTTGAGCTTTATGAAAATGGCACAAATTATATGAAATCTGCAGTGCCTTGCTTTTTTTTTTTTTTTTAAGTTAACATTATGTTTCTAAGATTCATTCAGGTAGCAGTAGTCTCTCATTTTCACTATTGTATAGTTTTCTATGGTGTGCCTGTTCCACAGTGTATTTACCCTTTACCCTGTTGATGGGCACTTGAGTTGTTTCATTGTTTCCAGTTCTTTTGCTGTTACAAATAATTCTACTGTGACAATATTCGTACATGTCTTGGTGAACATGGAAGAGTTTTTCTAGGCTAAGTTTTATAAACCTAGGAGTAGAATTGCCAGCTCATATGATAAGGGAATGTTCAATTTTATGAGATAATGACAAATTGCTTTCCAAAGTGGTAGTATAAATTTACACTTTAGCCAGCAAAATTGTCAGGTATCTTATTTTAAATACATTCCCCCCCCCGCCCCCGGTTTCCATTTTACTGTTCAGAAGCTTACTGTCAAGCTTTAGGTAGTATCTATTGTCTTTCCAACTGGCTTAAGAGTGACTCCTTATTTTTACTACTGCAGTTTTTACTACAGTGCATACTGGTTTGGATGCTTTTTAGATATTGTGCCATCTGTATCTGTGGATTTATGTATTTTATCAATTCTGGAATATTCCGTTAATACTTCTTCTAGTATTGCCCTTTCTCCATTCTCTCCTTCTGGGCTTTGAAGAAAAGATTGTTAGATCTTTTTTTTTTTTTTTCCCCTATCCTCTGTGTCTCTTTTATCTCTCTTTCATATTATACATTCTGGTTTTCTGTGCTGCATTTAGTTTATTCATATTTGTCCTCCAGTTCACTGACTCTCTCCTCAGCTGTGCTAAAATATTAACACCCATTGAGTTTTTAATATCTACAATAATCTTTTTTTCTTTTAATTTCTTTATTGTACTTTAGACGAAGGTTTACAGAACAAATAGTTTCTCATTAAACAGTAAGGACAAATATTGTTTTATGACATTGGTTAACAACCCCATGACATGTCAACATTCTCCCTTCTCAACTCTTTTTTTGGTGAAAATATACATAGCCAAAGTAACACCATTTCAAAAATTTCTACATGTATAATTCAGTGACATCAATTATATTCTTCCCATCGTGCTGCTATTCTCACTAGCCTTTTCCAAATTATTCCATCACTATTATCTTCAACTCACTGCCCCCTAGGCTTCCCATCAAACCTTTTGAGTTGCTGTTGTCAATTTGATCTCATATAGATAATTCTTTTCTTTTCTGTACCTTAGATGAAGGTCTGTACAATAATCTTTTTAATTTCTAAAAGTTTTATTGATTATTTTTCAAATCTGCCTGGCCCCTTACCACTTGCTTATTTTGTGATTCCATCATTATTTCTTTAGTTTTTTTTTTTTATATGTAAGTTTTTACTCCTTATTTCTTAACTATTAATTTCAATATCTGGAGTTCTTGGGGAGATATAAATCTATTGTCTTGCTTTGGTTGGTTCTTGCTCATGGTGATTGGTGATTTTTTTTTTTTTTAATTGTAAGCTCATATTTGTTTTGCCTTAGTCTGTGGGAATTCCCCTGGGCCTAATTGGGAATACTTTCCCACAGAAAGGTTTGGCATTTGCTTCTTCTTCAGAACCAAGTGGTACTATCAACCTTGGACTACTTTAGTATCTTGGAGGGATTTTGGGTTAATAAGAAAGTCTGAGGTTCAGCTCCTCTGCTTTGCAGCTGGCCCAAAGCTTAATCTCTAGTTAATAGTAATATCTGGACTTGCTTTCAACGTAGCCCACTCCTTCGTCTCATTTGGTACTACACAGTGCTCCTGACTTTAGTTTCAGCTCTTGGATTTTTGTTTTTTAGTTTTTGGGTTGTGGTGGTGGAGATGGTTGGATATTTCTCTTAGTTCCAGCAAACACAGCAGTTCTTTCAAACAGTATGTTTTATTCATGATCTACTTGGTTTTTAGCAGAAGGACTATTTAGAGAATCTGGATTACCATTCTGTGAAAGCCATTATTCTGTCTTCAACCCACTCAAATCATGCTTTCTTCCCAATCATTTCAGTAAGACTACACTTGTCAATGTCATCAGTGACTTTCAGATTACTGCATCAATGATCAGCCCTCATTTCTCTCCATCTCTTAGTTGCACTTGATTGACTGTATTAATGTTCCCTAACATAGCCTGTTGAATAGCTGAGCTTTGAATTGCTTGATTTTATGAGATGCATCTTTTGTATCACAGTGAATAAGAGGATGGCCAAGTAGGTATTCAGTGGTGGCCTACCCTGGGGGCTAATCCTACTCAGACTCACTGCAGCACACAGTTCAGGAATTCAAAGGAAAAATACAGTAATAACAATAAACCAAAAGAAATACATGCTTTAATGAAAAGCCACTACACTCATACACAATTTATCTCTCCTTTTAGCTAACCCAATCTTTTGATGATCTCCTTTCAGAATTAGAGGAGTCAGAGATATTGCTTCCTCATTGGTTCTGGTAAATTTTCAGAAACTTATAAAAGTATTGTCCACCTATTGATACCATCTGGTGTTAGAGATGATGCTAATCATTTTAGTGTTTTCATGTCATCCGACTTTATCAGCACTGTGATGTCATAAAGGCCCTTCTGCACTTAGAGCCCTATTAATTAATAAAGACTGAAGCCACCCTTGATGAAACTCTACAATTGTTAGAAAAGACAAGCTCTTCAAGTAAATACTATCAAAGACTAAGTGTAGACAGATCAGAATTCAGAATGAAATTTTGTTTGTCCTGTAAGTTCGCTAAGTCAGGATAGAGGCAAATTTTGGTACTAGATTTTGTCATTGGCTCATTGTTTACATAAAAGGCAGGGGATTCATATGTTTGTGTAACTCTTAAATTTCAGTACTATTTAAAGGTTTATTTAAGTGAGCTACATTGCTTTTTTTAATCTCATAAATGAAATTTGAGGTAGTATCAAATCCCAAGCCTCATTGTTTTATATATTGGTTAGTCAAATTCTCAAGTATTAGTCTTGTGTGCCTACTATATATTTGAAACTGCTGGGGCCAGAAGATACA
This sequence comes from Trichechus manatus latirostris, assembly GCF_000243295.1. NCBI lineage: Eukaryota > Metazoa > Chordata > Mammalia > Sirenia > Trichechidae > Trichechus > Trichechus manatus. The sequence goes on along the minus strand of NW_004443939.1, from coordinate 23,947,752 downwards.
AATGTGAACAAGAGTATCTAAAATATTTAATCTCCCTTGTTGATTCGAATTTATTTCATAATATAAATTGAAAAGTATCAAATATTCTATTTCTTATGAACCAATATTAAATTCAAATATTCACTATAATAAAAATCTTTTGGAGCTTGCATGAGTCAGTATAAATTATTTGATTTGGATTGGGTAAAAATTGGTGGCATAGATGGTGAAGGTTTTTTTTAGGGAGGAATAAAACTTTAAGTAATCAGTGATAGAAAAAGAATGTTTTAATTGTGACATGTATAGACGTGGTGAAACCTAAAATAGCTCGTGTGTAATAGAGAAGGTAGCTACGTTTGCTCTATCACTTAAATTCATCATATTGATTTTTAATATTAACTGTCACTTCCTTTGAACTAACCAAACTGAGAGATTTTTTCACAGATAATTAGCTGATTCTTTATGGCTAAGGTAGGTAACATTACATTTTAAAAAAATTTATTTTACCATGTTAAGTAGATGCTTCATAGTCAGATAAATAGAAACTTATTAAAATCCGTGTTGTGTTCAAGTATAATTTTATAAGCTATGTAGCATTGCCGTTTATATTTTTGAATCTCTTTAAGATTATTGTTCAAATAAAAACCAATGTAGGAAATCCATTTTCTTCTTCTTGAAGAAAGCAAATAATAGGTAACCTAAACTATGCTGTAGAACATTTAATTTTAAAAGAAAACTCTTATTTGTGATTATAATTTAATATTTAATCTTCTTGCATTTAAAGATGAGATTCTTTGAGGCTAGGCCCAAGTCAGGTTTTGGTAGTTGTGTGTGTGTTTGTATATGTGTGTGTGTGTGTGTGTGTGTGTATGTACAGGGGTGGGTAGAGACAAAATTCAAAGACATGTGTTTTAAAGATCTCTTTAAAAGAATGTTCAGTGACATGGCTAATTATGACATTTTATTAAGCAAGCATTGTAGAATCCAGTTATTGCAGTGTTGGGTTTGAGACTTGGGTTCTCACCAATAAAAGGAAATCATCTACCCGCGAGTTTATGCTGATGGGAATGAACCACCTTACCTGATATAGAGGGTGAAGGAGATCACTTTCTCCACAGTTTCTTTCCCCTAGGTCCTTGCAGGGAATGTAAGGGCCACCACTGTTTTTAGACCATATCTAAATAAACTGTAGATTAGCCATCTCTAGTTGAGCTGATTCCAGTTATCCACAGGCCCCCTTGATGTGAGAATATAGGTATTGCAGTGGTGGTTCAGTGGTAGAATCTTTGACTTCCAAGCAAGAGACCCAGTTCAGTCCCCAGCTAATGCACCTCATGCCCAGCCTCGCTCTGTCTGTCAGTGGAGGCTTGAGTGTTGCTATGATGCTAAACAGATTTCAGCAGAACGTCCAGACTAAGATTAGGAAAAAAGTCCTCATGATTTACTTCCAAATATCAGTCAATAAAAACCCTATGGATCATGATGGTTCAATCTGTAACTGATCATGGGGATGGTGAAGGACCAGGCAGCATTTTATTCCTTTGTGCATGGGATCACCATAAGTCAGGGGCCAATTTGATGGCAGCTCACAATAACAATTAAATACTGACATAAAGATAAGCAGAGATTAAGGAGTAGAATTTTGAGAGCATTTATTTTCCAGTTTGCCAGGTACATAAGCACTGTTCGTTGTGTAGGGGAAAGTAAGGTGTCAAGGACAGCCACCATTATATTGTCCTTTTGGTATATTAGAAACTGGAATCAGGGATCCCAGCGGAGGCCTCCCAGTGGGCAGCCTTACAAGGAGAGGATCTTATCTTTCTAAGGGCCGAGAGTGATGCTGATGTGAAAGACTACTGCTTCAAAAACTGAGATTGTCTTGACAGGATTCTTAATTTTCACATTAAAACCACACATATATAATTTGTTTTACATAGATATTTTAATTAATATATATTCCAGTACTTTGTCTTAACAGTACTTTTTGGAATATAGGTAGCATGGGGTGGACGGAATACATTCAGATACTTGGACTAAAAGTAACAGAAGGAATAGTACTAAAATTATTAAACCGAGCTCTTATAAAATGAAGTGATTGATGGAAGGGTTACCAATTCACTTTAGGAGTCCTTTTATTGAATGTCTTTGTTTGTGAGGCAATGGCCTAGGCATAGTTGGGGATTCAAGATGTCCTTACGGAGCTTGCTCCAGTCCAGTTGAGGAAATTCATGTCCATGTTAACTGTAATGCAGGGTACTGTGCACTGTGTGCTGTAAGAAAATACAAGATACCAGAAGAAATGGAGACATTTTTATCAAAGAGGTAGCATTTTAGTTTGGCCTTAAAAAGTTGAGTAGGATTTCAACAGACAGAGATAGAAAACAGGCATTCCAAATCATAGATACAGGCAATACGGACTGGATCCTAGAAATAGATAGAAAGAATAAATAGTGTGTGTGGCTGGAGTGGCAGGTAGATGGGAGACATGCGGTGGGAGATGGGAGAAGACAGTAGGTTAGGAGCAGGCCGTGGAGGAGTTTGAATGTCATGCTAAGATGTTTTTCCCTTACTCTACTGCAAGAGTCATTGAAAATTTGGGGGGAATTGAATTTACATGATCAATTTGCATTTTAGGAAGATAATTGATGGAAGTGGTGGTTCAGTTCCACAAATCTGTATTGAGTACTTGTAATGCGCTGGGAAACACAAATGTGAGTAAAGCATTCATATCCTCATAGAACTTAGTCTATTATAAAAAAAAAACAGATTGAAGAGGGATGAGATTGGAGGTAGAGAGATCCATTAATAGACTTCTATAATGGTCTCATTGAGGGAAACCCTCAGTGAGATGGATTGACACAATAGCTGCAACAATGGACTCAAACATACTTATAATCTTGAATTTGGTGCAGAACTGGGCAATGTACCATTCTGTTATACATAAGGTTGCCATGAGTTGGAGCCAACTACCTGGCAACTAACAACATAATGATCTCTTGGGAGATTATAAAAATTTAAACTAGGACAGTAGCAAGGGAAATGTAAAGTATGGGACAGAATCAAGAGACATTATCAACAGGATTGAAAGCTGGGTAGAAGTTGCAGGTGAGGTAGATGGTGGTCTCAGAAATTAGTCTGAAGTTTCTAACTACATAACCAGGAGGATGGTGCTGAATACAGAAGGTCAGAACACAGAAGGTGGGCTTGGAGATGGAATGGAGGGCAGATAATGAGTTCTATTTGGATCTGTTGAGTTTAATGTGCCAAGATCATATTTATGAGGACAAGTACAAAAGGAATTTAGAAAGGCAGGTCTGAGAGACAAGAAAAATGAGAACTAGAACGATAAGTTCGGAAGATGCTGACAGAAAAGGCAGTTAGAATTGTGTCAGTAGTTGAGATCTCCTGATGGAATTAAAGAAAATAAAGACCGGTTGTCGTTGAGTTGACTGCAACTCATGGTGATCCTATGTGTGTCAGAGTAGAATCGTGCTTCATAGGGTTTTCAATGGTTGATTTTTTAGAAGTAGATCTCCAGGCTTTTTTCCCAAGGTATCTCTGGGTGGACTCAAACCTACAGTCTTTTGGTTAGCAGCTAAGCATGTTAACCGTTTGCAGCACTCAGGGACTCCTGCTGGAATAGTGTAGAGTAAAAAAAAAGAGAGAGGGCTAGAAAAACATGAGTCATTAGTGAATTTTGGGAGGATTGGTTGGATAAATAGGGGAAGACTCAGGCCACTGCAAGAAAACTTAAAAGAGAGTGTTAATAATGAGTTTTGGTTAGCAATGTCAAATGCTGTGTAGAGGTCAAGTAGAATGAAGGGTAAGGACAGCTCATGGATTTTTTAAATTAGAAAGTTATTGGCCGCCTCTGGAGACCAGTTTTAGTAGAGGAGTGGGTTCAGTGGTTTCATTAGATTGCGATGGAATAAGGAGTATGTGTGAGATGGAGTGCTGGGGAAATAGATTTTTCTTCATCCATTTAATCCATAAATATTTATTGAGCATTTCCCTCTCATTTGAGAAATGAAGGGGAGGGAGGATGGGATAGTTATTTAAAGGCAAAATCAGGGTCAAAGGAAGATTATTTTTTGATGGGAAAGATGAGCCTGTAGCAGAGGGGAAAGAGGCAGTGGAGAGAGTGAGACAGGGTAAAATATCAAAGAGAAATAATAGAGCCAAGTTCCCAAAGGCTAGGAAGGGGTGCACTCATAGGCACAGGTGAAGAGGTTTACTTTGGACTAGAGTGTGTGCAGGAGGGTATGGAAAGGGCAGTGATGAGCTGGGGCTGTATTTTTAGTGCTCTCAGTTTTAATCTACACTAAAAATTGGCTTTCTTTGTGGCTTGCTATTGTTTGTGATAATGTTTGTGAAATGGCATAATAATAGTATTTTTCTTCAGGGTGGAGCTTCACATTTTTCAGATGAACAGAGCCCTCTGGTCACCATTCGAAATACTATTTTTGCTGCAGTGTTATTAAGACTCCACCTAGTCATTTAAGACAATATTGCAAAATAGAGATGGGTGTAATTTCCAGTAGTGTAGTCACACAGAAAATGTGTCTCTCAAGCAGTAATTTACTTGCTATGTAGATCATAATGGTCATTCTCTGGAAATCACCCCTGTTGGATTCAGTTGTTGATCATGTGAAATAATAGAAGTGTCAGGCTCTGAATGTGTAATGACATACATAATATTTAAATGTTTTTGAGAGCTTAAGGAATTACCTATGTTTTTATTCATAAAAATGTGAGAGTGTTTGGTGGGTGTAATAGTCTTGCAGAGAAGGGCAACTAAACAAAATAGCTTCCCTTTGTTTACATTTTGATGCCAAGGAGACTATATCCCCCTCTGTGAGCTGCAGAAAATGTTTGCAGGGGACCAGTTGAAACAGTCTCATGCTGGGATACAAGAAGCTGGGTTTATTGTAAAGAATATTCTCACTTTGATTCAATTTGTATTGAAACTGATTTTGCTGCTAAGGTATTGTTTAATAAAGATTCATTTTAGGAAGATTCACCAAGCAGCAGGGAAATGGATTTCTGAGAGGGTTTAGAGCAATTGAGGAGAGATCAGAGTTGACAAGCAAACTTAACCTTGCTTTAACGCATTATGAAAATTGCGCACTAAAATGAAGAGGGAGGTTCGAGAGGGAACCCTGTGTTCATTATTGACTTGGACTGGCTTGACATTCACATATCTTAAATGAGAACTGTCTACACATTGGCAAGAATAAAATGAAGACAAGAATGCTCTAAAAATTCTGCATTGTGAAAGAATTTCCAAAAAAGGAGTGAAATTTGAAACAGAGAATTCCTTTCTGACTATTTGGAAATAAATAATCTACACTTTGGAACAATTCACTTGAATTATATGTTTTCATCCAAAGGACTGCCCTGCTCCTCCCCTTCCCTTTAAATGGCTGTTTTTATTGCTTAGTTTTTGCTACATCATCAAAAATCTTGTATATTTCTCATTGGACATGAATTCATAATGCTTTACCTGCAACACAAAGAACTATTAAAGTGATAGAAAGACAATGAGTGTATTTCAGCTCTCCAGTAAAAAACAAAAATCCGCTCCTCCGCCTCCCCACTAGACGATTACATGCTGAAACATCCACAGGCTTTCTGCAAAGAGGGCCACATTAAGGGTCTGTTAAACAAATAAGTTAATTAAACCTTGACATTCTAAAGCAATTCTGAAAAGTTCTAATTAATTTTTAAACACTATTGAAATAATGATTTGGTGCCTCACATTCTGTTAAAAATATTTCAACCCAATCAATCCCCCAACACAGTATGCCACAAAAAACTGCTGATTTTTTAATGGTTAGAAACATTTCATTGGTCGGGATAGCAACCACGATAACTGGGGAAAAAAAGTCAACTAATGTTTTATAGAAGTGTCCAGAATTTTTAATGGCTTATTGGCTCTCCAAGTATTTACTTTGTTTCTTCCTTGATAGTGTGTTAAGGGATAGAAACTAATGTATTCTACTGCAATTTTTTTTTTTTTTTATTTAAGCCAATGTTTGCCTGAGGTTGTTGGATTGACTGTTTTGACTGGAGACATTTGTCAATTCAATAAAATAGGGTTGGACTTTTTTTCCCATGGAATTCTCTAATTATGTCCCAATATTACACTGGCTTGACTGCACAATGTAGATAAACCCACTTCTTAATCACTGTTATGGATTCATCTAATTTCTTTGTTGATGGTTGTTGCTGCTGCTGTTGCTGATCTATGCTGTTGGTATGAGTGCTGGGTGTTTGAATGGACTCGTGCACTTGGACAAGAGTTACAAGAGAGGTGGTGGGGAATAGTAGACAGGGTGCTCAACCTGGTTGGAGACTACAGGCCTGAACTCAAGGCCAGTGATCTTTCCAAAACGCGTGTCTATTCTCGAGACTATTCTGCTTAATTGGCTTCTTTGGCTTCTCTTCATCTGCAGCAGAGTTCTCACCACTTGTGTGATTCCTTCAGCGCTTGTTAAAAAGGCAGATCGAAGGGCTCGATTCCAACCTATTGAATCAGATTCTCTGGGGCTAGTGTCTGGAAATTCGCATTTTTAACAAGATCCAGGACTTCATACTAAAGTCTGAGAGCCTGACCTACAGGAAAAAAGTTTCTTGGCATAGCAAAGAAAACCCTCCCTGAAGTGTTGTCTCTTATCTCTCACCATCCCAGCCACAATAGTTATCAGTGGGAAAACACATGCATTTCTCCACCTCATCACTTTTCAGTCTTTGTACATGGCTTTGCCTAGAATAGTAGTCCTGGTGGGGCAGTGGTTAAAGTGCTCGTCTTTCTAACCAAAAATATAGGTGATTTGAACTCACCAGCTGCCCTTCGAGAGAAAGATGTGGCAGTCTGTTTCTGTAAAGATTTACTGCCTTGGGAACCGTATAGGGCAGTTCTGCTCTGTCCTATAGGATCACTGTGAGTTGGAATCGACTAGATGGCAGTAGGTTTTTTTTTTTGGGTGGAGTTGGGGGGGAGTTTGCCCAGAGTCACTTCTCTGACAAATTCCTATTGATCCCCTTTATATCAGAGAGCTCTGCAAGAAAGTAAATTCCATCTATTTTCATGGATGTATCCTTAGTGCCCAGCACAGTGCCTGGCACATAGTAAGTGCTCAATAAATATTCTTTGAATGAATCAGTGCTCAGACATCATGTCCATCCTTTGTCCCAGAAAGATGTAATCGCTTTCTCCTCGTTCTTTTGGACATAGTTTTAACATGAAGTTAATTCATGACAGCATCTAGGTCTACTGAGCCTGGAGCCTGTTCCTTGGTTTGTAAGACTATGTTTTCTAATGAGAACCACTCACTTTAGTGTAAGTTGAATAACTTAGGATGTAGCACACATTCATTCCGTACATGTACTTTACGGGCCACATGGCAGCAGGGGCAGATTAACTAGTGAGCAAGGTATGCACGGGCTTGCTTGTGTTTAAACCCATGTGAAATTATACACTATAGATTAGTAAGTAAACACAAGTGTCATGGATTGAATTATGTCCCCCAAAAAACGTGTGTATCAATTTGGCTGGACCATGATTCCCTGTATTGTGTGATTGTCCTCCATTTTGTGATTGTAATTTTATGTTAAAGAGGATTAGGGTGGGATTGTAACACCACCCTTACCCAGGTCACAATGTAAACGGAGTTGCCCTAGGGTGTGGCCTGCACCACCTTTTACCTTACAAGAGATAAAAGGAAAGGGAAGCAAGCAGAGAATTGGGGACCTCATACCACCAAGAAAGAAGTACCGGGAGCAGAGCATACATCCTTTGGACCCGAGGTTCCTGCGCAGAGCTGCTCCTAGTCCGGGGGAAGACTGATGGTGACAAGGACATTCCTCCAGAGCCGACAGAGAGAGAGAGCCTTCCCCTGGAGCTGACGCCCTGAATTTGGACTTCTAGCCTTACTAGACTGTGAGAAAATAAATTTCTTTGTGAAAGCCATCCTCTTGTGGTATTTCTGTTAGAGCAGCACTAGATGACTAAGACAAGTAAACCTGTGTGTACCTTCTTATTGGGTAATCCGTCCCTGTATTGAAGTAGCTTTTAGTTGATGATGATTCCTATGTTCCTGACCACTCCTAACAACAACAAAAAAATTCTGGATGTTCTTCTAGAAGTAGTTATTTCTAAATATTAGGAGCGATTATTGCTGAAATTGGCAATGGATCTGTTGCCCAGTCCCAGTTCCCCATCAGAATCCCGAGGGATAAGACCCAGGCATGCATCCTTTTTAAAGCTATGGAGAGGATTCCAATTTTCAACCTAGGTTGAAAACCACTGCTGACAGTGTGTGCAAAATAATGTCGTTAGGGGCCGTCTATTAAGTATATGTTCTTTAAGGTTCCTGCGTGGTACAAACGGTTTACTCTCTGCTACTAACCGAAAGATTGGCATTCAAACCCACGAGCGGCATCTTGGAACACAGGCCTGGAGCTCTGCTTCCAAAAGGTCACAGCCTTGAAAACCCTATGGAGCAGTTCTAGTCTGCACACATGGGGTCACCATGAGTCAGATTCAACTTGACAGCAACTAACAACAACAACAAACTATCTGGTATTGTAGCAAGACCAGAAAACTAAGAGTCTTAGCTCCAGCTCTAGCTCTGACACTAACTTTGTGAGCTAAGGCAATTTACTCATCCCTCTTGGTGCTCAGTTTTGCTATATTTAAAATGGGTAGATAATCTCTCAGATCCTTGGCAACTCTACTTCTCCATACTCTTATGATTATAGCCAAAGTAAATTCAGACACTGGAATGGCAGAGTTGCACAGGTGGTAGATGTATGCGGTTGGCAGCTGTCATTTATTTTTTCCTAAATAACTCATTCTAAATTGGTGCTGGCTCTGGGAATGCCTGGCAGGTTTAGTTTATTATGCTAAATAGTGCCCTCTTGGATGAATTTAGCTTCCAAAGTAACATGGATTAGCAACTTCCACGATGAGGACATCTGATCAGATCACATTTTGCATTCTAAAGCTTAATTTAGGTTAGCAAACATTTCTTGAGTTCCAACTAGTATACCAAGCACTGTGCTAAATTCTGGGATACAAAGATTAATATGATATAGTTCCTGTCCTTGAATTGCTAACAGGGATAATAGATGCCTAAACAGGGAGGGTGTAAGCAGGATGATTGCCCATAATGAAAAGCTGATGACTTTTAGTTTTCTTGTTTTTACCTGAGGTCACTATATTTCTAGGTCTTTCCTCCAGCGACAGTCAAATCATATCATAATCCACGACTAAGAGTGTGGAGGATAGAGAATATATAGTGCAGCAGGGTTTTTCAAAGAAGACTAGACATTGAGGAAGTGTCTGTGACTGGAATTGAGTCCTAGAATTAAAAAACAAAAAAAGAAAAGAAAAGAAAAGAAAGAACAGGAAAAAAGATACATCTCATTGCATCATACAATTGGAAATCAGAGAGATGTAGGAACTAGGGCATCCGAGGGGGTGTGTAGGACACAAGATTGAAAACAGTAGTTATGGAAGTATATATTGATATGGTTTATGCAGAGAAAAAAAAAATTAAGTTTTCTAGACTCATTGGGAAAATGCTAAGGTGCTCCTCTGAATTGGACCCAGCTCAAGTTCAATCTTCAGTTTTCCAGGAAGAATATGAGGTCAAATAGATGGAGGACCTAAAATCTATCAACTGCTTGCTTATGTGAGAATCTGATACGTTGCATTGGCATTTCCAATGGAATTATAAGAAGCATGGAGACTGTGATAGGCCTTCCTTGACTTGGAAAATCCTCCATGTCTAATAGTCAGGCACTTTCAGAGGTGCTCTGGCAAAAAGACCTCATTAAAGTTGAAAATGAGATGATGAAAATAGTAACAGTGGCTAACATTTATTGTATGCATACTATATGCTAGGCACTGAGCTAAGGATTTGGCATTCATTATCTTATTTAATTCTCCCAAAAAAAAACCCTTATTATTATACTTTTACTGAGGAGAGACTTAAGGCACTCGAATTCAAACTGCTAGTAAGTGGTGGAGCTAGGAATCAAGCCCATAAGTTAGTTAGGATCCTTTAGATGGTAAGTAAAAAATAAATCCAAGCACACGTAAACAGAAGAAGGATACAGGGCTCTCTGATATAATCCAATGAAACTGAACCTCTGGAAAGAATTTACTATCCTCCTCTCTGGAACTCATTCCTACTCCTTTCTCTATGTCTGTTCTGTTGCCTCTTTTTCTTCAACAGTTCTTGGTCCCTTGCCTTCCAACTGGCAAAGGGATTACAACTGGCTGTTAAGCAGCAGGGTGTAGTGGTTAAAGTCTTGATATGGGAATCAACATCAGTTTTGCAATAACTCATCCAGTGGCCTTGAACAAGTCACTGAGGCTGTAATTACAGTAGTCCCTGTAGTTGTCTGGGTCTGTCTTAATAAATGGTGAGGATGCATATCAGATCATTAGTTTTATAATTCCATAAGTATATGTTCTTTAAGGTTCCTGCATGGTGCAAACAGTTTACTCTCTGCTACTAACCGAAAGATTGGCATTCAAACCCACCTAGCGGCATCTTGGAACACAGGCCTGGAGATCTGCTTCCAAAAGGCCACAGCCTTGAAAACCCTATGGAGCAGTTCTAGTCTGCACACATCGGGTCACCATGAGTTGGATTCAACTTGTCAGCAACTAACAATAACAACAACAAACTATCTGGTATTGTAGTAAGACAGACTCTAAGATCTCCCCCTGTACATAACAATTCTTTTCTGAATTATACATCCAGAAAGATCCTCCAAGTTTATCTCCCAACATAACACTTTCCCCCTACCATGCTCCTTTCTTATCTCTTATGCTGCCCTGATTCTTCCTGGAAATTCATTGGATGAGCATATTCACTTGAAGGTGTAAAGATCTGATGTTGTATGTTAATTCTCCCAGGATTTTATGCCTGATTTAGAAGGACAACTTGAGAGTGATTCCCAAAGGATCTTCAGGATGAAATTTCAGACACGAAAGGAAAGGCTGGGGAAAAGCAGACATTTGAGGATAGCATTGACCAAGCCAGCATTCTTCACTCGCATTATCTACTCTAGCTATTTGTGAGGACGTCATTCACTTGAATAGAAAATGATATTTAATTGAAATATCCATGTACTTGCCTTGCTTTCTGCATTACTCAGGATATACCAGGTTATGTTGCAGTAAAAAATATTCCCTAAAGTATCAGTGGCTTAAAACCATAGATGTTATTTCTTCCTTATGTAATGTGTCCGTCTCAGGGCAGGAGAGAAGTCCTGCTCATTGTAATCATTCCAGGCTCCCTCATATCAAATAGTTCTGGTCACTCTGCCAGAGGGAAAAGGGCACTCTGGAGATTCTCATACTGTTAACTAAATACTCTGATTCATGTGACTAGTTCATTTGCCAGAGACAGAAATATGGCTGTACCCAACCACAAAGGGGCAGGGAGTGCTGTGTTCTAGAAGGAAAGAGATGTGAAAGTGTATTTGACTGATAGCACAAATGGTATGCATTCTGATAGTTTGCCTATACAAGCACAGTTCTAGAATATAATAAAAGTAGTCATTTTGGTGGTACTTACTATAGGTCAAGTACTGTTTCAGTCATTTTATGTGTATCATATCTCATTTAATCCTCACAACAACCATTTTATTATTCCCATTTTGAAGATGAAGAAACTCGGGCACGAGAGAATTGTAACCTGCCCAAGATCCCCCTACAGCCTGGGGTGAAACCTGCAGCATCCATGCTCTTAACAATTAGTCTATGTTGCTATATCTGGATTGCTTACAAATAATGTGGTTTAATTGAGACAAGATTGATTAATGACACAATTGCTAGGGAAATTCTGACATTATAGGCATATCAGAGGTGTAAATGATAATTTTTGCTACTATTTTGCTAAGTCTACAAAAATAGAAGTTGCCCAATCCTGAGAGCATTCAATTAAGAGAGGCATTTTTCTATTTTGATGTACTTAGAATTTCAATGCATGACTGGTGTCCCTATGGCAAGCTCTAATTTAGACTGATTTGTTTAGCAGAAATAAATGATAGCTTATTTATAGACATCAACATGCAATATGATTTTAAAACATGTTTGCCTAAAAACTAATGAAGGTACCATGTAGGGCTGTTAACTTTTAATGATAAGAAATAATGAGCATGTAAACCTAGCTGAGAGAATCTTAATTTGGTGTAGAAGAGTCCCCTGAGCAACTTTGCAAGCCTGGTGCATCTGTCAGGGTGAGGGGTGAAAAGCAGCAAGTTCTGACCCTAGTTGACTTAAGCAGAAGATGAATTTATTGAAAGAAGTCTGCATTGCTGACAGAACTGCTAGGAATGCCAGAGAACCAGCCTCAGAAAAAAGCTGGGACAAAGTGGAGCTGTGGTTCTGGAATCACAGAATCACACGCACCAGTCTGGTGAGGGCACCACTGCCGCAGTGCTGAGCACTGGATGCTGCAGCTTGTCCAGCGTAGATGCCATTGCTGCACCTGGGAACTATGTGTGGTGCCGCTGCCATCATTGCACCAGAATGGATTCTCCTCTGCCTCTGCTTCCTTATGTCACTGGTTCCACAGTCAAAGTCCTGAGTAGCTTCAGCTGTTTGGCTACGATGAGGTCAGGTGCTCATGTTTCAGTTGCCAGAGAGCCTGTGAAAATGTGTTTCCTCTTAAGTTTTTTAGTGGAAGGTAAACTCTTCCTTCTTCATATGTGGGGAATTTTCCAACATAGAAAGAGTTTAGATGCTGAGCAGCCAGTTAAGACACATACACACACAGAGAAAGAGAGAGAGAGAAAGAGTGAGAGAGAGCGAGAAATGTCCACTCTAACGGATTAGATGGAGCTTTCCGCAGTGTCGTTTGTGTGATTAATCAGTAAAATGTATCCTTGTTCCCTTGTCTATGTTGTTTTCTTTCATAGAAATTTGCTTCTAAAAGACTTTTAATTTGCTCATTTATTTATTTACTAAAAAACAATGATTGATTTCCTGTAATGTGTGAAGACCTATTCTAGACACTGAGAGAGACACAAAAACAAACTTGTTTAGTACTTCCCTCTCCAGTTGTCCAGGTTTACTTGGTGTAAGAAGTGGCATGTAAATTCAAAGACTGATGAGATGGTTCATAGAAGCAGACAATGGGAGGTTTCAAGGACATTTGAGCAGAAAATTAAAAACATGTAGAGATGCGAGGACAGACATTTCACATTGGGAAAAGACAAGAAAAGAGATAGTGTGGTTGTATTTAGGGAACAGCAGGTTGTTTGACTAATGGCTGGAGGGTTAAGTCAGGAAAGATAAATCAGGTTTAGGTCATGGATGTTCTTAAATTATTGACTGGGAAGTTGAGTTTTAGTCTGTAAGTAGTAGAGACATACTGAACGTTTCTGAGCAGGGGGAGTGACAGAAATTCAACTGAGATTTAGGAAAACCAATCTAACAAAAATATATAGGATAGACAGAAAAGAACTCTGGAGTCAGAAATTATTTAAGAAGCCTTACAATCCAGGTCAAAAATATTAAGGCCTTAAAATATGTTGGTAACATTGAGAATAAAGAGAAGGGGATGAATGTAAGAATTATTACATATACAGTAATCAAGGAAATGATTTTTTATATGCGATTGCCATAATGAGAAAGGCTCTTAATAAAGAACCAACCAAAGCCAGCCCTTGAGAGAGAAAGATTAGCAGAACTGAGCCAACCCTTTCCTGAACATCATGTTAGGATGTTACTACCTTTACCTTTCTGGGCCCTTTTGATGTCCCTTGGTATCCTGGCCTGTTGTTGTTGTTGTTGTTGGGTGCCATCGAATCAGTTCCAACTCATAGCGACCCTATGTACAAAAGAATGAAACACTGCCTGGTCCCGTGTCATCCTCACAATTGTTGTTGTGCTTGAGCCCATTGTTGCAGCCACAGTGTCTATCTCATTGAGGGTCTTCCTCTTTTTTGATGATCCTCTACTTTACCAAGCATGATATCCTTCTCCAGGGACTGATCCCTCCTGATAACATGTCCAAAGTATGTGAGACGTAGTCTTGCCATCCTTACTTCTAAGGAGCATTATGGTTGTACTTTTTCCAAGACAAATTTGCTTGTTCTTTTGGCAGTCCATGGTATAGTCAATAGTCTTTGCCAGCACAATTCAAAGGCGTCAATTCTTCTTCTGTCTTCCTTATTCATGGTCCAGCTTTCGCATGCATACGAAGCAACTGAAAACACCATGGCTTGGATCAGGCGCACCTTCGAGGTGACATCTTTATTTTTTAACACTTTAAAGAGATTGTTTACAGCAGATTTGCCTGATGTAATACATCGTTTGATTTCTTGACTGCTGCTTCCATGGCTGTTGATGGTGGATCCAAGTAAAATGAAATCCTTGACAACTTCAATCTTTTCTCCGTTTATCATGATGTTGCTTATTGGTCCAGTTCTGAGGATTTTTGTTTTCTTTATGTTGAGATGTAGTCCATACTGACCATCAGTAAGTGCTTCAAGTCCTCTTCACTTTCAGCAAGCAAAATTGTGTCATCTGCATAACGCAGGTTGTTAATGAGTCTTCCTCCAATCCCGATGGCCTGTTCTTCTTCATATAGTCCAGCTTCTTGGATTATTTGCTCAGTATGCAGATTGAATAAGTATGGTGAAAGGATACAACCCTGACTCACACCTTTCCTGACTTTAAACCATGCAGTATCCTCTTGTTCTGTTCGAATGACTGCCTCTTGATCTGTATACAGGTTCCTCATGAGCAAAATTAAGTGTTCTGGAATTCCCATTCTTCATAATGTTATCCATAATTAGTTATGATCCACACAGTCGAATGCCTTTGCATAAGTCAATAAAACACAGGTAAAGATCTTTCTGGTATACTCTGCTTTCAGCCAAAGTCCATCTGACATCAGCAATGATATCCCTGGTTCCATGTTCTCTTCTAAATCCAGCTTGAATTTGTGGCAGTTCCCTGTCGATGTACTGCTACAGCCGCTTTTGAATGATCTCCAGCAAAATTTTACTTACGTGTGATATTAATGATATTGTTCAATAATTTCTGCATTCAGTTGGATCACATTTCTTTGGAATAGGCATAAATATAGATCCCTTCCAGTCTGTTGGCCAGGTAGCTCTCTTCCAGATTTCTTGGCATAGATGAGTGAGCACTTCCAGTGCTGCATCCATTTGTTGAAACATCTCAATTGGTATTCTGTCAATTCCCGAAGCCTTGTTTTTTCACCAATGCCTTCAGTACAGCTTGGACTTCTTCCTTCAGTACCATTGGTTCCTGATCATATGCTACCTCCTGAAATGGTTGAACATCAACCAGTTCTTTTTGGTATAGTGACTCTGTGTATTCTTTCCATCTTCTTTTGATGCTTCCTTTGTTGTTTAAAATTTTCCCTGTAGAATCCTTCAAAATTGCAACTCGAGGCTTGAATTTTTTCTTCAGTTCTTTCAGCTTGAGAAATGCTGAGTGTGTTCTTCCCTTTTGGTTTTCTAACTCCAAGTCTTTGCACATATCTTTATAATACTTTACTTTCTCTTCTTGAGCTGACCTTTGAATTCTTCTGTTCAGCTCTTTTACTTCATTATTTCTTCCTTTTGCTTTAGCTAGTTGACATTCAAGAGCAAGTTTCAGAGTCTCCCCTGACATTCACTTTGGTCTTTTCTTTCTTTCCTGTCTTTTTAATGACCTCTTTTTTCCTTCATGTATGATGTCCTTGATGTCATTCCACAACTCATCCTAGCCTAGCTATAAAAAATGACCTTTTCCATTAGTTCTTCTAAAGTAAGATTAGGTATGTTTTTTTCAAAATAAATAGCTACAAGTGCTCACATTTACTGACTGTTCTTTCCTATACTGAGAATTTTGCTGCCTCATTTCCAATATTCAGCACAACTTTGAGAGGTAGGTATTAGTATAACTTTATGTTTGAAGAAACTAGGGAGTAGAGAAGTGACAGACAGAGCTAACATTCGAACTCATGTCTTTTCACCAATGACAGTCTGTGAGTTTTTCTGCTTTTTCTGCTTCCTTTCAATGAACTTTAACAACGACAACAAAAATAAGTAAAATAAAAAATTAAATAAATATCCTAAGACAAAAGACAACAAAATAACAAATCCACACATGGATGACTTTTAAAATCAGACGTTTCTACCCTAAGTTAACTAAATCCTGCTATGGTTTAGCTTAGTTGCTAAAACTTATAAGGAAGAACCCACCTAGTTTCCTCCTCCTCAGTGTAACCCTTCTAGATTAAGCAACTCTCACAACCTTTATTGTTCATCTTTGAGCATTTCTCCTTTCTGCTGCAGTGGAGTCTGTTAGGAAGTTAAGTATATTTTATAGTATTGGCCACCCTTGTCTAGAGCCAATAAAACTTCTCAGACACCTTCCCTTCTTGTGAACGGTCAAGGGTCATTTCCCTAGAAGCTAATTAAATCATATGGAGGTGAAAACATGAGAAAATATCACCTGAAGGAAATAAAAAAGGGACACTCGAAGGACGGGAAGGAGGGCTGGCTGTGCCTGAAGGCTCCAAAAGTGAGGTCCATTCCAAGAGTGGCCTCACGCTGATTTTTTCTGTCAGAGGTGCCGCTAATGGTGTTCTGCAAGGTTGGTAGAGCTATGAGTTCTGGTGGCTGAGTATGTTGAAGAGGACCTAATCTGCTGTCTCTGATAAATCAGAATACAGCACTGTTATTACTGGTGGAATCCATGCAGTGGCTGCTGCGGCCCACGGTCCTTATTCTTCAGTAGAATGGTTAGGACAAACTTTGTAGATCTAAAACAAGTCTCTTAATTAACTTGGCCTGTCTATTTGACAGCCTTTGGGTTCCTGAGAAGATAATGATCTGTGCAGCCTCTGTCTCTTCCACTAGACCTTGGTCCCTTGATTGCTGACACTGTTCCTTAAAATGCAATGCTTCTGCAAGTTTACAGGCTTCAGGACTCCATGGCTTTATCGACCATCTGCCACTTTCACACAATTAGTTTTGCCCTTTCTCTCTGATTTTAATTGTTCCAGTTTACAAATCTCTTTACTATTCATAAAGCTTTTATTATTCAATCAACCAATTGCCAAATGCTTAATGAAGTTCCTGAAATGTGCCTAACATTTTGCTGGGTGCCTGAAGATGAAACACAAAGGATAAATAGCTTGGTTCTTCCCTGGGTTGGTATGCACTCACCCAGTACTTTGCTCCCTGTTTGCTATGCCTTTTGTTTTACCTTCTCCCTGATTAGCACGTTTAGATTTACTATCTAGTCTCAAATTTTGGACAAGCAGTGCTTAAAGATCAATAAGAAATGAAGATAAAAAATTTAACAACCTGGAAAGGAGGCTGACATGCTTTAAAAATAAACTTAATGGAAGAATGTTATTATTTTAAATGTGTCCTGCCACCGAAGGGTTTCTGTTGTTGAGAAATGTTTTTAGTGTATCTTGGGTTACTTACGGGTTACTTATACTTTTCAAATGAACTGTTTGTGTATGTTTTTGTTGTGTGCTGTGTTGGAAGATATAATTAGTTCACCAGATTTTCCACTTTACATGTTCTTTACAAGAAGGAAACTATATTGAGGTACTGTAACTTAAAATCATGTTTCCTGAAATTTGATTGCAGAGGATGCATGATATGAAACAAAAAAAAAAAATCCAGTTTTCTTGGTATTTTAGTATTTCGTCTTTTATCTTCTTAGATGTTCAAACCCAAAGCAAACCTCACAAAATCAGAAATCTATTTTCTACTAACTGTTGTCATTTTCACTATCAATAGATTCATAGGCTGTTGTCAGTCGAAGAGATTTTGCTATTAAAGAGTATGAAAACATACTAAATATTTTAAAACTACCTAGGGGAAAAACTTCAAAAACAGATAAGAGGGCTTCTTTGTTAATCTATTAATGTATAGCTATAGATTGAGGGTTGTTAGATAGTTCTATATAGTCATTATCTTTTAAAAGTCTTTAGAAAAAAAAAAAACAAGCCTCAAATTATCTAGAATCTCTAAGCAATGATATGTCTTTAAATCCTTCTGTATTCTGGGAGGTGGTCCTAAATATTTGGAATGCATGATTACTTTCAGAGGCGGAAAGAAATGACACATACCAAACCAAGTTCAAGTTCTCCAAGGACACATGGGCTTCCAGAAAGGCAACACCTTTTCTAACCACTTGATGGTATCTTTGCTGTTTAAACCCTGAGCAACAAACCATAGGAAACTAATGGTGTTTTAAATGGAAAACATCAGTTCATTAGGATTGGTTAATAGGTTCTTGGCAAAATTTCAACTTAACGGGTATGCAAGTGTATCTGTGTATGCTCAGCAAAGCCTGTCCCAAGCTTTCTAATGGTGTCACTCAGTTCTATAAATTTACTTTGACAGCTAGTACACAGATAAGTGTGTCATGGGAGCGGAAGTGTGGAGTCAGTAGCAATTTACAAAGGAGGCAGGGCAAATAGAGCCAGGCACATATTAACACAGCAAACATTGAACTTTCTGCTTCTTCATTCCTTAACAGATTGATAGTAGCATAGCAAAACATGATGGGAAAGTGTTATTTCTTTGAATCCTTAATTCATAGACTCTAATCAGGAATTTAATATGAGAAATAAATTAATAAAAATATATATTTTTAGGTGAAATGGCCCAGGGCCCTGCAACAGGACAAAGATATTAGCTTTCTTGCTCTGTATAAGATCAATACTTCTGTTGGTTACAGCTGAGTTGGTAGAAGATTCATATGACAAGCAGACAACCACCTAACTTAATTCCACCAGCCATAGGAAACTGCAGTAGGAGATGTCTGTATTTCATTGTTTGCTAAGAAGTTTGACCTTACTAAGAAGATTGCTAAGCATTGTTTTTATGATGTATATATGAAACTTCCATGTGCGTGAGAAATTGCTATAGGTGTTCATTCCATAGAGAGTACTGTAGCTTTCTGTTCTCTTTCAGGCAGCCTGAATAACACAGCCCACCCCAGAGAATGCTGCTTTTCTAATCCTTGCAATAGATGCATTTGAGGGAAGAATCAAGTTTTAATGTCAATGAATGGAAGGGAGCTTGTGCCTTGAGAATTTTTGGAGCAGAGAAAATGGAAGTTTTTTTCTTTTTCTTTTTAATTAGCACGTAAAGGCAGCAGGAAGGGAAATGGGCTAGTTTCTGTTAAGTCTGTCTATAGTAGGAAGCAGCTGTAGGTAGTGGAAAGAACAGCAGACCTAGAGTCAAAATCTAGTCCCCAGGTCTACTATGCTACATGGAAAGATTCACGTAAGCCTTCTGAGTTGGCTTTCTTGCCAGCAAATGGAATAAGGCTTCTCTCATAGGCTCAAGGTGTTACACAACTTCAAAGTATTCTAATAGCTTCTTAAAATATAAACTTTGTTCCACATTCCACATCTCTATTTCTGACTTTCCTATTTCTCTTAGTGACATCACCATTTCCCCCAGTCAAAGCATCACTAATCACATACTATTGTGTTTGGTGGGCAAGTTTTAGGTGGTATCAGTTGGTTTGGGATACCTAAGGTTTACTTCTAATTATTTTTCTTTTTTTATTTTTATTGTACTTCGGGTGAAGGCTTACAGAACAAATAGTTTCTCATGAAATAGTAGTACACATACTGTTTTATGACATTGGTTAACAGCCCCACAACATGTCAACCCTCTCCCTTCTCGACCTTTTTTTTTTTTGGTGAAAACATACATAGCCAAAGATACACCATTTCAAAAATTTCTACATGCACAGTTCAGTGACATCGACTACGCTCTTCCAATTGTGCTGCTATTTTCACTGTAGAT
>NW_004443939.1:23902576-23927843 GCF_000243295.1 Trichechus manatus latirostris | reverse complement strand
ATTTCTGCTCTGATCTTTACTATTTCCTTTCTTCTGGTGGCTGTGGGCTTTTTTTGCTGTTCTCTTTCTATTTGTTTGAGTTCTGTAGTTAATGTTTTCATTTACTTCTAATTTTTTTACACAATTTTTTTAAATTGTGCTTCAAGTAAAATTTTACAGCTCAAGTTAATTTTGCATACAAAAATTTATACATATATTGTTTTGTGACGTTAGTTGCAATCCCTACAATGTGACAGCACACTCCCCCTTTCCACCCCGGGTTTCCCGTGTCCATCCCACCAGCTTCTGTCCCTTTCTGCCTTCTCATCCTGCCTCTGGACAGGAGCCATGCATTTAGTCTTGTGTATCTACTTGAACTAAGAAGCATACTCTTCACGAGTATTATGTTATGTTTTATAGTCCAGTCTAATCTTTGTCTGAAGAGTGGGCTTTGGGAATGGTTTTAGTTCTGGGTTAACAGAGCGTCCGGGGGCCATGGCTTTGAGGGTTCCTCCAGTCTCAGTCAGACCATTAATCTGGTCTTTTTACGTGAATTTGAGTTCTGCACCACACTTTTCTCGTGCTCTGTCAGGGATTCTCTGTTGTTTTCCCTGTCAAGGCGGTCATTGGTGGTAGCTGGACAGCATCTAGTTCTTCTAGACTCAGGCTGATGGAGTCTCTGGTTTAAGTGGCCCTTTATGACTCTTGGGCTACTATTTTCCTTGTGTCTTTGGTGTTCTTCATGCTCCTTTGCTCCAAGTGGGTTGGGACCAATTGATACATCATAGATGGCTGCTCACAAAAGCTTTTAAGACCCCAGACATCATTCACCAAAGTGGGATGCAAAACATTTTCTTAATGAACTTTATTATTATATCAATTGACCTAGATGTCCCCTGAAACCATGGTCCTCAGACCCCTGCCCCTGTACTCTGTCCCTTGAAGTGTTTGACTGTATTCGGGAAACTTCTTAGCTTTTGGTTTAGTCCAGTTGTGCTGACTTCCCCTGTATTGTGTGTTGTCTTTCTCTTTACCTAAGATAATTCTTGTCTACTATACAGTTAGTGGAAACCCAGGTGGCATAGTGGTTAAGAGCTATGGCTGCTAACCAAAAGGTTGGCCGTTCAAATCCACCAGATGCTCCTTGGAAATCCTATGGGGCACTTCTACTCTGTCTTATAGGGTCACTGTGAGTCGGAATGGGCTCGACGGCATTGGGTTTATACAGTTAGTGTATTCCCCTCTGCCTCCCTCCCCAACCTTGTAACCATCAAAGAATGTTTTCTTCTGTGTTTAAACCTTTTCTTGAGTTCTTATAATAGTGGTCTCATACAATATTTGTCCTTTTGCGACTGACTGATTTCACTCAGCATAGTGCCTTCCAGATTCATCTATGTTGTGAGATGTTTCACAGATTCATCATTGTTCTTTATTGTTGCATAGTATTCCGTTTTGTTTACACAAATTTTTTGAGGTGAAATAAAGAAAGAAAGCTCGTTTGAAAAGGCAATTGAGTTTTCTTTTATTTATTTCTCAGTCATTTACTGAAGGATTACTATGTGCAAGACAGTACGATGTGCCCTGGGAGCATCTAGGCGAGGACATGAATAGTATTCTCGTCTGGCTCTCTTTCAGTCAAATGTGCCCGTAACTAACCCTGATACAAGGTATATCTTTTAGAAAGACTATTGGGTCACTCTAACCTGGAAGCATCAACTTGCATTGATAGTCACTTCAGAAAAGGGCATTCAATTTTTCTACACATGCTGTCCAAGTTTTATATCACATCACCTGAAGGCAAAAAGCTGAGTCTTGTTAAAACACACACACACACACATACACATGCTCCTACACTCATACATACACATGCATACTTACACTGTCTCTCACATACATACTCATACACACACACACACACACACAAAATTCTCTTTCACCAAATATTAAAACTTGAGTTTAGTAATTTTATTGAATAACTGAGGACTTACAGAGTGTGACCATTTTATAGAATCATTACCCTCCCCTCGAATACCTCTCCTTGTCACAGAATAGCAGTTTCCTGACAATCCTTGATACATGCTCTACACCTCAACCAGTTCACCAAAGCATTTTTTTTCCAAACAAATACAGTGTCCTTCTAAAGAGGATTTCTGGTGAATAAAATTTTTACCTTCTTATCACACAAGATCTTATAAATTATAGACAAAATTTTACAAAAAAAGCTTCTTTTCACTTACTTTCTTTTCCCCTTATTATGTTTTGATCCCTCTTAGCAATGCAGCAATAAGCTAATGACATATACAAAATGAATAGCCATCAATTGACACTTCAAAAGCTGTATACAAAATGGTGATCTTAATGAAAGAAAGGAAAAGCCTTAGTAAATTTCTCAGACCATAAGGGTACCATTGAGTACAATTCTAAAACAGTGCCTTTATGCATTTAAGAAAATGAACCACTGCACACCACAGAAAAATTAAAATGAGTAGATTAGCTGGGTTGTCATCCATTCATTTTTTGCATATATGGCTTACCACCTACATTAACTTCTCTAACCAATCTGTATCCTTCTCTACATAGAATAAAAAACAGCTCCTTTTCTTCCTTCTCAAGATTTCAGTCCTCAAGCCATATAGGGTATCTTAATGGAGATGGTGGTAGTTTAAGCACCTATAGATTGCTGAGTCCTAGATCAGCTATAGATGTCACATTCTATAATTAAATGATATAAAATGATTTGTATAGTGACATATTTTTTATTCTTATAGATTTACATATGTTTCTCATTTTTCAAACTATTACACAGTGAATCATTATGTGGTAAACCATTACTATAAGTCTACTTTAAAAGCGGACCATAGTCATAGTATAACTTGAAAATAGTTCTGAGGTGAAAAATGATTTCTTCCTCTGAAAACAATGTATTAAACTCCAAAAAGATAGTTTGTTAAATGTCTAAATGCCTGCTATTTTCATTTTTGTGAGATCCATAAATTTATTCAATAACTATTATCGAGTATGGTTTATAACATGGAAAGGTTAGGAAAGAAATTTCTAAGGCCTTGATATTTTGAGAGTGATGATGCTCTAACTATGGGCTATAAACTCTTTCACTTGACAGAGAGTGATAGATGAAAGTAAAGGATGAGAATAGAAATTTTAGTCTTGAATATGTATGAATATTATAAATACCTTTATAAGCTAATCTGTACAATTATTGAGATGTAGTTATTCTGGAGAAAACAATACATTCATTTTATCAATTAAAAGTATTTCCTTTTATTGAGTGAAGAAAACTATACACACTAAAGTAACCTGAAAACCTCATATTTTACTCAAAGTGCTCAAAGCTTAAGGGATTCAGGAACATATATTGAAAAACTAGTCAAAGTCAGGATTTTTGTTCCTAAGGACAATAGATAGAAGGGTCTTACTTTTTTTGTTTTTAACCTAATTTGACAATCTCTGCCTTTTAATTGAAATGTCTAGACAATTTACTTTTAATGTAAATATCAATAGAATTTGGTTTAAATCTAGCATCTTGGTATTTTTTTGTCCCATCTGTTCTGTGTTCCCTTTTTCTTCTTCTCTTTCCTTCTTTGGATTAAGTATTTTTTATTATTCCATTTTAACTTTACCAATGATTTAATAGCTGCATTTATTTATCTTTCAGCAGTTGCTCTAGGGTTTACTAGGGTTTTCTCTGTGACACATGGGATTGACATGAGTCAGAATTGACTCAACAGCAACAGGTACTAACGCTAGTACTAGGGTTTACATTATACATCTTTAACTTATCAAGGTCTATCTTCAAATAATATTATACCACTCCATGTATAGTATACGAATCTTATGACAGCATACTTCCATTACTCTTGTCTTGGTTTAAGTCTTACTACTATCACATTTAATTACTCATAATACACCACTATTACTTTAATTTTAAACAGGCCATTATTTAGCAATATTTTAAAATGAGAAAAAAGAATAATTTATACTTATGTATATATTTACTATTTTAGATGCTCTTCATTCTTTTGTGTAGATCTAAATTTCTATCTGGTATCATTTTTCATTCTGCCTGAAGAACTTCCTTTAACGTTAACATGCAGGTCTTTCGGCAATAAATTCTCTCACCTTTTGTTGGTCTGAAAACTTATTTCTTTCACCTTAATTTGTGAAAAGTTTTTTTTTTCTGGATATAAAATTTTATGTTAATTTTATTCCCCCTTTACCGCTTTAAAGATATCATTCATTGTCTTAGGTCTCTGATGAGAAGTCCGCTATCATCTTACCTTTATTCCTCTGTACGTAATGTGTCTTCCTCTGGCTTCTTTTAAGATTTTGGCTTCATTGCTGTTTTTAAGCAGTTGGCTGATGTTCCTTGGTGTGGTTTTCTTCATGTTTATTCTTATTGTAGTTTGCTGAGATTCTCCAATCTGTAGGTTTATAGTTTTCATTAAATTTGGAAAAAATTCGGCCACTATTTTTTCAAATATTTTTCTCATGTTGTCCAACAGGTTATTTTTTTTTGAGTCTTGTTTTTTCTCTTTAGGCTTAATTTTGGGTAGTTTCCACTGTTATGTCTTCAAATTCACCAATCCTTTCTTCTAAAGTGTCTAATCTACTTTTATCCAATCCAGACTATTTATCATTTCAGATATTGTATTTTTCATTTCCAGAAGTTCCATTTCAATTTTTTTTAAATCTTCCATTATACCCTCCAATAATTTCTTTCCTCATCACGTTCATATTTTCTTTACATACTTGAGCATGTATATAAGGTTTGTAAGAGCTGTTTTGATGTTTTATCTACTAATTCTATCATCTCTGATATTTCTACATCTGTTTGTATTATTCTTTCTCCTGTTTATGAGTCATGTTTTCTTGCTTCTTTGCATGCCTAATGTTTTTTTTTCCCCCACTGGGTGCCAGACACTGTGGATTTTACAGTTTTGTGTCTGTCTTATTCCTTGTTAGCTCTGGTGCCTGGCATAGTGTTTTGAATAAAGAAGATTGTAAATGTATTTGGAATGAAAGAACCTTTGAAAGGATTGATGGTACAGTCCTGCCTTCACAGAGTGAAAATGGTAGTCCAAAACTAAGCCCAAGGTTGTGTAACAAATTCAGACCTAATCTTGACCAAGTCAGTAATCAAAGAAAGTCTGATTTAGAAAACAGCATGGGAATAAAGGACAATCAGGCAAAATATGAACATTTGGAGTACAGGACAGTTTGGACAACTCTGGAAGTTTAGGTTAAAAGCCAGGAGGGTGGAGGAGTGATGAAGTAAGATCTAGCCCTAAAAGAAAAGAAACAGAAAAAACATGAAAGAATCAGGATTCCCATCTGATTGGCTGGCAGGGACAGATTACCCAATCAACAAGGTATGCCCTGGCTTGCTTGTGCTTACTTACTAATCTGTAGTGCACAATTTCACCTGTTTCACAATTTCACAGGGAAGTAGTGAAACCCATGTCAAATCGTACGCTACAGATTAGTAAGTAAACATAATTAAGCCTCTCTGTTCCTTGTGGCACAGTGGTTAAGAGCTCAGCTGCTAACCAAAAGGTTGGCAGTTTGAATCCACCAGCTGCTCCTTAGAAACCCTATGCAGCAGTTCTACTATGTCCTGTGGGGTCACTATGAGTCAGAATCAACTGTATGGCAACAGTTTTGGTTTTTGGTTTGGTACCTTGCTTAGCGTAAGCCTCTGCATACCTTGTTTACTGGTTAATCCACCCCTGTTGGCTGGGCTCCACTGTCCATATACAAAATGCATGGTATCAGAGATAGAGCAGAAATGAGACATTAAGACAAAGGACAAGGCAAGGATGGCCACATCTGGTAGAAAGCTAAGGAGAATATAGCTTTCAGTTCATATAGCATTCCAGGGGTTCTGTTCATCCATAGGTATATGGCTTTTGGGCACAGGCAACAGTCTTCTCAGAATTACCCGGCCAACTTGCTAGTAGAAAAGTAATTCCTAATAACATATCACTGGACTTGGGTCACATTAACCCAAAGGCCTAGCTAGAGTTAAGTTTGTGGGCAGCAGATTTTATTTTGGACGAATTCTTCTAGGATTAACAACAAACAACAACAACCCATTGCCATTGAGTTGATTCGGACTCATAACAACCCTATAGGACAGAGTAGAACTATCCCATAGGGGTTCCAAGGAGTGGCTGGTGGACTCAAACTGTTAACCTTTTGGTTAGCAGCCAAACGCTTATCAACTGTGCCACCAGGGTTCCTGTTCTGGGGTTAGCACAGGAAACAACTGTCCCAGAGACCCGTGATTTGCAAGGTAAGTATCTATAATAGGGAGAAGGAAGTTGTAGGACCTGAAAATTCTATAACTCTAGTTAGTCACAAGTATTTATTGACCACCTAGCCACTTTGTGAAAGAAAGACCTGGAGAACTGCTTCTGTAAAGATTACAGCCAAGAAAACCCTATGGAGCTATTCTATACTGTAACACATGGGGTCACATGAACTGGAATCGAATTTATGGCAACAAGTTTGGTTTTTTGTTTTTAGTATGTGCTAGGTACTAGCGATTCGGTGGTGATTTAGATAGACATTAAATAAATATACAAGGTCTCAGATAACTGAGAAAAGTTGATGTCAAATTTTATAAATATTGAAGGACTGAGTAGCTGGCACTGGGCCTAGGGACCATAGTTTCAGGAAACATCTAGGTCAATCGGCATAACAAAGTTTATTAAGAAAATGTTCTGCATACCACTTTGGTGAGTGGCATCTGGGGTCTTAAAAGCTTGCGAGCGGCCATCTAAGATGCATCAGTTGGTCCCATCCCACTTGGAGAAAAGAAGAAAGAAGAAAACCAAAGAAACAAGGAAAATATTAGCCCAAGAGACTAAAGGACCACATAAACCAGAGACTCCACTAGCCTAAGACCAGAAGAACTAGATACTTCCTGGCTACCACCAATGACCGCCCTGACAGGAAACACAACAGAGTCCCTAACAGAGCAAGAGAAAAGTGTGGAGCAGAACTCAAATTCACTTAAAAAGACCAGACTTAATGGTCTGACAGAGACTGGGGGAACCTGTGGAACTATGATTCCTGGACGCTGTTAACCCACAACTAAAACCATTCCCGAAGCCCACTCTTCAGACAAAGATTGGACAGGACTATAAAATAAAAAAATAATACATATGAAGAGCGTGCTTCTTAGTTCAGTCAGATACATGAGACCAAATGGGCGGCTCCTGTCTGGAGGCAGGATGAGAAGGCAGGAAGGGACAGGAACTGGTTGAATGGGCACAGGGAAACTGGGGTGGAAAGGGGGAGTGTGCTGTCACATATGCGTATAAATTTTTGTATGCAAAATTAACTTGAGCTGTAAACTTTTACGTAAACCACAGAAACAAAAACAAAAACAGATTTAGCATGGCTATCTGAACTAGAGGGCTGTGATATCCAAGTTCTCCAACAACTCTTTCAAACATTCTACTCTTTCCCAACAACCAAAATCCCCCTCCCTCATTCTAAGAGACTGATGTTGCCTCTTACTTGATAGAGAAAATAGAAGCCCTGAGATACCCTCAGCTTCTACATCAAACCTATACACTCATCTGCATCCACACCTCCTCTCTCCTATCTTTCAGGTTCCACCTGTTAGGCTTCTCATCCTCAATGACCCTTTGCTCTCTTGAATGAATCCTCAACTTTCCCTTCTCTAGTGGGTCCTCCTCGCCAGAATGTAAACTTACTACAAACAAAAACTCCTCAACCCCACACCCTCTCCAACCACCCTGCTCCTTCTCCCTTCCCCTATGTGGTCACATTTATTGGAAGAGTCGTCTATACTCTGTCTCTGCTTCCTCACCTCCCACTCTCTCCTCAGCCAACTGCCTTCTGGCTCTGCCATGGAAACTGATCTCTTGGAATTACCACTGGCCTTTCGGTTGCTAAATCCAGTGGCCTCTTCTCCGTCCTTCCTTATTTAACATGACGTCTCAACAACATTTAACACTGCTGACCACTCCCGCCTCTGAGCTTTCCTACCCCACACTGCTGGTCCCTCTCCTACTTCTCTGGGGGGTCCTTCTCAGACAGACTTCTTTGCAGACTTCTCTTCTTTTCCTCTCCCTTAAATGCTGACATTCCTAGCATTTGTTTCAGAGCTCTTCCTCTATACACACTTTCTGGGTCAGCTTATCATACCTGTGGCTTTAATGATCACTGAAGACTTTCAGATCTGTGTCTCCAGCCCACACCTCCCTCCTGAGCTCTAGACCTCCTGGATGGCACCTTGGAAGTCTCCCAGACATCTCAAAAAAAAAAAGATTTTTTAAAATAAATGTTGATTACATTTCATAAATTAATTTTACTTATAACAAAAATACCTACAATAGCTATCTTGTATTGAGCCTGTGTTCTTCTCAAGATATATGGAGGCAAATAGTGACTTGTGAAAGCGGAAGAAGAAGAGAGGAGAGCAAACTCTAAAATGTACATGAATAATTCATGTTCACGGATATGCTAATTATCTGAATTGTTAATATGCATGTTGATACTCAAGAAACTTTGGGAGAATATATCTTGTTCATGATCTGACTGATGGAGACCTCAATTGCAGGGATGGGAAATAGGTTTTATTTCAAAAGCCAACTTTGATTTAATAGAGAGTAGCTGCCTGATACTCATAACAACCTTATATGAGTCAGAATCAACTCATTGGCAATGGGTTTGGTTTAGGTTTTTGGACCTGCCTGGTGCTGTGTTAAGAACGATTCTGAGGTTATGTCTGAGTTCAAAGTATAGAGTACTATGTTTGAAATATGCCCAGGATAGAGTATGGAAGCACTCATGCCACAAATTTGTCCTCCTTACTCTGTGTAGTAATGGCATTTACCTTTTTTCACCCCACTCATTGAGATCCATTTATTCTTTTATTCATTCATTCAGCAAACATTTACTGAGTGCTTAGTATGTGTCTGCTGTGTTACGCACTGGAAATACAAAGATAATAAGACACAGTCCTTGCACTTAAAGAACTTACTGACAAGTAAAACAAAATAACAATGTTAATTGCATTAGAAAAATAATGCCATGTCTCTATGCATTAATAATATTGTGAAGGGCTACATTTTCGATTTTTTCCTCATCAAAT
Organism: Trichechus manatus latirostris; assembly: GCF_000243295.1. Lineage (NCBI taxonomy): Eukaryota > Metazoa > Chordata > Mammalia > Sirenia > Trichechidae > Trichechus > Trichechus manatus. Next base: position 23,918,719 of record NW_004443939.1, on the reverse strand, counting down.
CCTAGTGAGTAGAATCTGTCTTATTGAATTAATTGCTGAAGGTAGGCTGAAAACTGTCATTCTCAATGCATTTGGAGTTCAAGATGAAAAATCTCACAAAATTCACAAATCAAATTGAATTGTCATTCAACAGAGAACATTTTTATCTAAGGATATGGGCTACACTGAATTTAGGATTATATTTTGGAACATATCCTAAACTCCCATGGCAACAACAACAGTGACAACAAAAGATAACATTATGGTGTGACAGCTGTTCCAGAATAAAGACGGAGAAATATTCTAGGAAAAAATGTCCTTCTAAGTGTGTATCTGTGCGTATATAATGCTATTTCTCTACGTGTCTTTATTTTCCTCCCCTTTCTCTCCCCCATTGCATCCCCCAAGTCGTACTAGAGTTTTCTGATTTTTCTTTGAGAATTATGGTCCTGTTCTCTTTATGTGTGGTGCTTGAACTCTGTTATGGGTCAATGACTGAGAAAGAAACCTTCATTTACCCTCTTTTGGCTGTTTTCATCCTTTCGCTATCTCCAGTATATCACATACTTGTAATTCATGCTCATTCAATTTGTGTCCTTTTTCTTCTCTTTTCCCACTACCTGGGCTTAAATATGGCTACTTTTTCGCTTCTGAGATTTAGAGGGTAAAACATAATTGGACATTTTCCAAAGGCAGATAAACCTGTGAAGTGGTCTTTGAATTGTTCAGATGTCTCTTGAAGGTTGGGGAATTGACCACCATCTTGACACCGGGAAAATTTGCCTAACCTACTTCATAAGCCAAATGTAGCTGTGAGGCTCTTCTTCTGGCCTCATTACACTTGAAAGCTCCTTCTTCTTCAACCCTAAGGTGCTTAACCTAAGGTAGTGGAGTGAGTTAGGAATGCTGACTACTGTTTCTTCATTCTCTGGAACTTTCTCTGGGCTTTCTCTAACTCAGCTACATTTTTCTTTGTGTCTATTTGTTGTTGTTAGGTGCTGTCAAGTTGGTCCCAGCTCATAGCAACCCTACGTACAACAGAATGAAATACTACTTTCTGCCTCATGTCTTGCGCCATTCTCACAATTGTTGTAATGCTTGAACACATTGTTGCAGCCACTGTATCAATTCATCTCATTGAGGGTCTTCCTCGTTTTCAATGACCCTCTACTTGACTAAGCATGACGTCCTTCTCTAGGGACTGGCCGTCTTTCCTGATAACGTGTCCGAAGTATGTAAGTCAAAGTCTTGCCATCCTTGCTTCTAAGGAGCATTCTGGCTGTACTTCTTCCAAGACACACTTGTTCGTTCTTTTGGTAGTCCATGGTATATTCAATATTCTTTGTCATCACCATAATTCAAAGGCATCTGTTCTTCTCTGGTCTTCCTTATGCATTGTCCAGCTTTCCCATGCATATGTGGCGGAAATGCCACGGCTTGGGTCAGGCGCATCTTAGTCCTTAAAGTCACATCTTTGCTTTTGAACACTTTAAAGAGGTCTTTTGCTGTAGATTTGCCCAATGTAATATGACCTTTGATTTCTTGACTTCCATGGATGTTGATTGTGGATCCAAGTAAAATGAAATCCTTGACAACTTCAGTCTTTCCTCCGTTTATCATGATGTTGCTTATTTGTCCAGTTGTGAGGATTTTTGTTTTCTTTATGTTGAGGTGCAATCCATATGGAAGGCTGTAGTCTTTGATCTTCATCAGTAAGTGCTTCAAGTTCTCTTTACTTCCAGCAAGTAAGGTTGTGTCATCTGCATATCACAGGTTGTTAATGAGTCTTCCTCCAATCCTGATGCCGAGTTCTTCTTCTATAGTCTAGCTTCTCGGATTATTTGCTCAGCATACAGACAGAATTGTTGTTAGGTGCTACTGAGTCAGTTCCAACTCACAGCGACCCCATGTACAACAGAATGAAATACTTCCCAGTCCTGGGCCATCCTCACAATCATTGTTATGCTTGAGCCCATTGTTGCAGCCACAGTGTCAATTCATCCAGTTGATGGTCTTCCTCTTTTTTGCTGACCCTCTACTTTACCAAGCGTGAAGTCCTTCTTGAGGGACCAATCCCTCCTGATAACATGTCCAAACTATGTGAGACATAGTCTTGCCATCCTTGCTTCTAAGGAGCATTCTGGTTGTACTTCCAAGACAGATTTGTTCATTCTTCTGACAGTTCATGGTATATTCAATATTCTTCACCAACACCACAACTCAAAGGTGTCAGTTCTTCAGTCTTCCTTATTCATTGTCTAGCTTTCCTATATGTATGAGGTGATTGAAAATACCATGGCTTCGGTCAGGCGCCCCTTAGTCTTCAAGGCGACATCTTTGCTTTTCAACACTTTAAAGAGGCTTTTTGCAGCAGATTTGCTCAACGCAATGCGTCTTTTGATTTCTTGACTGCTGCTTCCATGGATGTTGATAGTGGATCCAAGTAAAATGAAATCCTTGACAACTTCAATCTTTTCTCCATTTATCATGATGTTGCTTATTGGTCCAGTTGTGAGGATTTTTGTTTTATGTTGAGGTGTAATCCATACTGCAGTCTGTGGGCTTTAATCTTCATCAGTAAGTGCTTCAAGTCCTCTTAACTTACAGCAAGCAAGGTTGTATCATCTGTATATCACAGGTTGTTAACAAGTCTTCTTCCAATCCTAATGCCCCATTCTTCTTCATATAGTCCAGCTTCTCGGATTATTTGCTCAGCATACAGATTGAGTAAGTATGGTGAAAAGATACAAACCTGACGCACACTTTCCTGACTTTAAATCACTCAGTATCCTCTTGTTCTGTATGAATGACTGCCTCTTGATCTATGTATAAGGTTCCTCATGAACACAATTAAGTGTTCTGGAATTCCCATTCTTTGCAATGTTATCCATAATTTGTTATGCCTTTTCATAGTCAATAAAACACAGGTAACATCTTTCTGGTAGTCTCTGCTTTCAGCCAGGATCCATCTGATATCAGCAGTGATATCCCTCATTCCATGTCTTCTTCTGAATCTGACTTGAATTTCTGGCAGTTCCCTGTGGATGTGCTGCTGCAGCCACTTTTGAATGATCTTCAGCAAAATTTTACTTGCATGTGATATTAATTATATTGTTCAATAATTTCCACATTTGGTTGGATCACCTTTCTTTGGAATAGACATAAATATGGATCTCTTCTTGTCCGTTGGCCAGGTAGCTGTCTTCTAAATTTCTTGCCATAGATGGGTGAGCGCTTCCAGTGCTGCATCCATCTGTTGAAATATCTCAACTGGTATTCCATCCATTCCTGGAGGCTTGTTTTTTGCCAATGCTTTCAATGCTGCTTGGACTTCTTCCTTCAGTATTGTTGGTTCCTGATCATATGCTACCTCCTGAAATGGTTGAGTGTTGACCAGTTCTTTTTGGTATAGTGACTCTGTGTATTCCTTCCATCTTCTTTTGATGCTTCCTTCATTGTTTAATATTTTCCCCATAGAATCCTTCAATATTGCAACTCTAGGCTTGAATTTTTTCTTAACTTCTTTCAGCTTGAGAAATGCCAAGCGTGTTCTTCCCTTTTGGTCTTCTAACTCCAGGTCTTTGCACATGTCATTATAATACTTTACTTTGTCTTCTTGAGCCACCCTTTGAAATCCTCTGTTTGGCTCTTTTACTTTAATTTCTTCCATTCACTTTAGCTACTGGACACTCAAAAGCAACTTTCATAGTCTCTTCTGCCATCCATTTTGGTCTTTTCTTTCTTTCCTATCTTTTTAATGACCCCTTGCTTTCTTCATGTATGATATCCTTGTTATTGTTCTACAACTCATCTGATCTTCGGTCATTAGTGTTCAACATGTCAAATCTATTCTTGGGATGATCTCTAAATTCAGGTGAGATATGCTCAAGGTCATACTTTGGCTCTCATGGACTTTTCTTCAGTTTGAACTTGAACTTTTGCCTGAGCAATTGATGATCTCTTCCACAGTCAACCCTGGCCTTGTTCTGACTGAAGATATTGAGCTTTTCCATTCTGTCTTTCTATAGACGTAGTCAATTTGATTCTTGTGTATTCCATCTGGTGAGGTCCATGTGTATAGTCCTCTTTACGTTGGTGAAAAATGAAGTGCAATGAGGAAGTCACTGGTCTTGCAAAATTCTATCATGCGATCTCCGGCATTGTGTCTATCACCAAGGCCATACTTTCCAACTACTGACCCTTCTTTATTTCCAACTTTTGCATTCTAATCACCAGTAATTATCAATGCATCCTGATTGCATGTTTGATCAATTTTAGACTGCAGAAATTGGTAAAAATCTTCAATTTCTTCATCTTTGGCCTTAGTGGTTGGTTCATAAATTTGAATAATAGTCGTGTTAACTGGATAGATCTTGAAATGTTCTTTTTGAAGATGAATGCAACACCATTCCTCTTCAAGTTGTCATTCCTGCATAGTAGACCATATGATTGTCCGATTCAAAATAGCCCAAATCAGTTCATTTTAGCTCACTAATGCCTAGGATATCGATGTTTATGCGTTCCATTTCATTTTTGACAATTTCCAATTTTCCTAGATTCATACTTCATACATTCCATGTTCCAGTTATTAATGGATGTTTGCAGCTACTTCTTCTCATTTTGAGTCATGCCTTATCAACAAATGAAGGTCCCGAAAGCTTGACTCCATCCACGTCATTAAGGTCGACTCTACTTTGAGGAGGCAGCTCTTCCCCGGTTGTATTCTGAGTGTCTTCCAACCTGAGGGGCTCGTCTTCTGGCACTATATCAAACAATGTTTTGCTGCTATTCATAAGGTTTTCACTTGCTAATTCTTTTCATAAGTAGACCACCAGGTCCTTCTTCCTAGTCTGTCTTAGTCCCCCAGGCGTCTCTCAGTTTGTCGTACTGTGGGGGCTTGTGTGTTGCTGTGATCATGGAAGCTCTATCACCAGTATTCAAATAGCAGCAGGGTCACCCATGGTGGACAGGTTTCAGCTGAGCTTCCAGACTAAGACAGATTGAATAAGTATGGTGAAATGATGCAACACGGAAGCACACTTTTTCTGATTTTAAAACACACAGTATTCCCTTGTTCTGCTCAAACGACTGCCTCTTGGTCTATGTACAGGTTCCACATGAGCACAATTAAATGTTCTGGAATTCCCATTCTTCGTAATGTTATCCATAATTTGTTATGCCCATTAGAATGGGGGGGAAAAAAAAGGTTTCACATGCATAAGATAATGATGTCTGCTTTGTTTAGTCTTAGTACCTAAGCATCATGCCCAGAATTCTGTGACCTTTTTCACCTCAGCCACAATTCTTTTTTTGAAGGACTTATAAGGTTACAGATGATACTCAGCAGCCCCAGGTCCATCTCAGACTTCAGTGCTAAAACTTATACTCTACAAGGGCATCTAGGTGGGGAGTAATTGAGGCCTTTTATATGGCAGTCAAGTGTGTCCATTTGTCCTCTATTCTTGCTTTTTCAGCCCAAGTTCACATCACTCAGCCCTTTACCCAGTGTGCTTCAGCCATGCTGGCTGACTTTCAGTCCCTTGTAGCTGCCATGCTCCTTCCTATGATAGTTGTTGCCCATGCTATGCCCTTTTCCTGAGCCAGCTCTTACTCATCATTTCAATTTCAGATTAAATATTGTCCTCACACCTTGTATTTCTCCTAGCATATCACATTTGTACCTATCATATCATATTTGCAAGTAAATAATTATTGATGTCCTTATTTGTTTAATGTCTATTGTCCTAAAACATTACACACAACTCAGTGAGAGCAGGATTCCATTGTTCACCTTTGTACCCCTACTGCCTAGCATAGTATCTGATACCCAGTAGGAGGGCAATAAATGTAAATGAATGAATAAGTTAAGGAGGAATCAAAGGGCTTGTGGGTATAGTTGTACCCACCTCCTGGTTCCAATTCTCACCCAAAGTAAAGGATATATAACCATCCCCTTTCTCAGATGATTTAGGCTTAACATCAAATCTGTCTTGGCTATACAGACTACTGAGTCTGTAGCAGGGGTCAAGTGAGTAGAGTGCAGGTGGAAGCCAGGACAGGGTAAGAAATGAAGCCAGCTGCGGAGGCTGATTCTAAAAGAGCAGCTGCCTGGCCCATTACAATATAACAGGCATGCCAAGCTCAGGCATGGTTTGGGTAAGCATCAGCAACCAGAGTGGGTCCAGTCTGGCAGGCAGGGTACATAAATGGTGGTTCCAGCCATCAGGAGATGTTGGAAATTCAGCTAAATGCAGCATCATGACTATGAGCATTCTCTATTCATAGACATATTCAAGCCAGAGAGTTGGAATCCTGAGAGTAGGATCCAGTCTAGCAGATGAAGCAGGACTTCAGGGCCAAAGACAAGCAGGCTCAGGAAAGGGAGCCCTGAAGCAAAGGAACTAAGACAGAAGTTCAGGCTCTTACACTGATGGGGCCAAAAGAGTAGGCAAGAATAAGCAGCTAACAGGGATATAGAGCAATTCAAAGGTTGAATGAGTGCTGGGTCTCATCTGTGACACCCGAAATCCAGAGGATAGACAGACATTAGGGTCATACTGAAAAATGTTCAACCCTTGGGTTTAATTCCTGAATATTCAACCTACTGGTTGTGTATTTTCGGTAGGAAGGTCATGCACTTCCATTTCAATCCCTAATTCTTTTTATTGTATTTATTTGTTTTTTAATAATATTTTATTGTGTTTTTGGTGAAGGTTTACACAGCAGTTTAGGTTCCCATTCAACAATTTCTACACAAGTTGTTCAGTGACATTGGTTACATTCTTTACAATGTGTGAACATTCTCATTATTTTCAATCTGCTTGTTCCATTTCTATTAATCTAGTTTCCCTGCCCCCTTGCATTATCTTCTTTGTTTTAAAGTAATTGTTGACCTTCTGGTTTTGTATAGATGATTTTTTTTTAAAGGAGCACAGTACTTACCAGTAACATTATTTCCTAATTCTTTTTAAATTACAATAATATTTATTATTATAAAAGCAGTTTTATGTACATTGTAGAAGCTAGAAAATACATTGTTGTTGTTTTTAAGTGCTGTCAAGTCGATTCCGACGCATAACGACCCTATAGGACAGGGTGGAACTGCCCCATAGGGTTTCCAAGGAGCGGCTGGTGGATTTGAACTGCCATCCTTTTGATTAGCAGCCTAGCTCTTAACCACTGCGTCACCAGGGCTCCCAAGAGAACACATAGAAGTAAAAAATCAATTAATTTGTTTATTAAGTACCATATTGCAATCACCCACAGATACAACCCTTGCCATATTTCCTTCCAGATTTGTATGTTTTTCACCAGAGTGAAATTATGTTCTGCATGCTTTTTGTTTTCTGCTTTTTTCAGTTAACAATCTCTACCTTTCCAGTTCAATAAATGTTAACCTTATCCAATATTAATACTGTATTTAGATTTCCCGAGTTATCCCAGAAATATTTTTATAGAATTCCGTCCAAGCCAGGATCTAATCCAGGGCCAGACCTTGCATCTGTTGGTTATGTCCCTTAAGTCTCTTCTGATTAGCCCAGTACGTTTCCCTCTGACACTGATACGTTGTCCTGCAGAATATTTCATTTTCTAGATTTGTTTGGACCCTTCCCAGGAATATCATTTAGCTTTTTTCTTTATCTCCTATCTTTCCTATAAAGTGTGGGTTAGGCTAAATCTAAACTATAGGAAGATTCCTATTCAACATTTTTGGGCCAGAATAACCTCTATTGCATTACATCGGGAGAAGCATACTATCTGGTTGACCCACCATTAGTGATGCTCAGTTGGAATACTAGACTAGGGTCCTGGTTCTTTTTAATAAGATCCCAGGCCAACACAGTAAGAACTTGACTTAAATGCCAGTTTCTAACCTAGTTCCACTCGTTGCTACTCCACCCCCATCTCCGTCAATCCTCAGCCCTCTAAGCACCTGCCAAGTTTATAAACAAAAGGGAATAAAGGGTGGTAAAAGGCACAATAATAAGAGAAGGAAATGGGAGTCCACTGTCTGAACTTCATACTGTTTTTGCTGCTCTAGATACAACTAGGCAAGATGCATATCTGGGAGCTTATCTCACTCTCATCTAGACTCCAGTCTTCCCAGTTCTTGTCAAGGGCAAAATAACTTGGTTTTGGTGCTGTACACACCACAAGGGATCTGCATAAATACGAATATTCTCACAAACAGCTTTGTCAAAGACATAAGCTTATACAGAAAGTTGGCTTAACTGTCTTGTAAATTGACCACACCAAAAATAGATCTTCGATTTTATTTTTCATTTGTTCTTTAAAATCTAGGGGAAAAGAGTCAAAACTATATTGTATGGTATTCAGCCTGGGAATAGGAGACCAGCACCTAGGTTCTGCTTTGTTTATTTCCTTTGTTTTGTTTTTTTAACCAATATCCTACTGTGAGACCATGCTACCCTAGTCAAGTACTTCCAGTCTTTCCCATCTGGGTTTCAGTTTTCCCCATCTGCAAAATGGGGATAATAACACTTATATTGATGGCTGTTGTAAAGATTTAACTACATCTGTGAAGCACCTACATTACAGCGCGTACACAGTAACTCCCAGTTCCCTTCTCCTCCCTCACCTACTGGGGCTGAGATTACTGACGTGATTCCTGCCATTCCAGGACAGAGTCAGGATGGGCCGGGGCCTACATGTGGAGTTCATCAGTATATACATAGCTGGAAAAGCTGGGGAAGTGCAGAGGCTGATCATCGTTTATTGAATGAGCTAAAATTTGATTAGAAGTATATGGTGCAATTTTGGGCCTTTTACAAAAACTTGTAACATGTGACTTTATAATATGACTACAAACCTCAAATTATATATATATATATATGAGATATTAAAGACAAGTCTAGGCATTTAGGGTCCAGACATGGGAATGAAGCAGTTAGTGGTACATCTCAACATTTTATTTACCTCTCAGGCACCTGGCCTTTTGCATACATACTGCTATTTTAATAAAATCATTGAGAGATGGCCTTTTTTAAATGACATTGTGGGGGCTTTATTTATCTTTTCAAGTGGTAAATCTGAAACCTGTATGTTCCTAATGAAAGAACTGGGAAGTAGAATAATGCTTATGAGACTAAGAAACGTGGGCCAACGCTGCTATTTTTTGGGTGAGGAGGGAAGAATGGGGGAGAAATGTCCTGGAAACCTTTAGGAATAATCTTTATTTTTGTGATAAGTTTGATACTACTAGAGACTCGTAGTTGTATTGGTTATGAGTGGGCTCTGAAGCCACGCAGACCTAAGCTTGAGTCCCAGATTCCCCACTTACTAGCAGTGTGACTCTGAGCAAAGTTAGGCTTTAAGTCTTAAGTTAGACTCTAGGGTTCATGCTGCCTCTGTGAGCCTCAGCTTTTTATTTTTAGAAGAGGACTGACGATTGTAACTACTGCACAGGGTTATTCTGAAGATTAAATGAGATACTGTAGGTGAAGCACAGCACCTAGTATTCAGAAATTGGTAGTTATTTTCATAACAGTTTACAAATGTTTGCTTTCCCTGGAATTTTATTTTTTTATCCTAGTTGCTTTAGCAGTTTAATATCATTCCTTCTAGTCTTTTTCCCGCTACACATATATAATAATAATATCTAATGTTTCTTAAGGATCTAATATGTAACATATATTAACTCACTGAATTGTCACAAAAAACTCTTTCAGCCAGGTGCTGAAATGAAGTTATTATGCCCCATTTAAAAATTTTCCCTGGAATCTTGATCCTAACTCTGACTCTTGATGATTTGCTATTATTAATCAGATTGATGAGAAGCATCAATGCTTAGACAAACTGCTGTAATTTCTGCCCATCAGGTTATAGAGGCAATTATTTTCAACAGCTTTTATTATTGTTAAGTTCTGATTAGGTTGGTTGGTAAGTCTGATAAAGCACCAGAAAATCTGGTGTTCATAGAAAGTACTAATATTTGTGTTTAACACATATGTGGGATTTTTTTAAAGCTCGAAGCCTTGGGGTGCTTATTGTTTTTTATGGAGCATGCCCCCCTTTTTTTCCCCCAAAACATAACCATCATTTGTACCTTCCAAATAGAATAAGCTACATTAAGAGCTATCATATGGGACCTTCTGTTAATGCAAAATGCTACATGTAATGTGATTAAAGTGTGGCTGCTGAATTAGAATGTTTCCTTTTCCCTAGTCTACACTGGCTATTCTACTTGTAATTAAAGGTATTTAATGCATATTAAGCTTTTCATGACTAATGTGTCTTCTGAGGGCTAAGCAGTGAAGTAAGGTGAAAAGTAAAGAAAGTGCCTCATTCCCTGCTGCTGAATTTTTCAAGTCTTTAAAAGCACCTATATTGTACAAGGCGTGGATGAAAATGGAATAATTAACACTTTCATTCCCCTACTCTGAAACCTCTTCCAGCATTTTTATGCAATTCTTTCTTGAATTTAAGATTAATTGCTCACTGTCAGTGGCTTTGAGTATTAAGTATTAGTTCAGCCGGTCCAGCTGACTTTATGTTATTCTGTGTGTTAAAGTCTAAGAACTAGGATTTATGGCAGGAAGAGATGGTTATAGAGCTCCTGGGTCAAATACCCCTGCTTCTGAAATGAATATTTGCTCTTGTGCTTTGTCCTAGAATCACGAGCCACTCCCTTAGAGGACAGCAAGTATGGTAAGTCATAGTCTAAGTGTTAGGCGTTAAGTTAATCTAAGAATCCTTCATGACAGTCTAACCACTAAGAAATGTATGATTCCTTCACAATCTGGGAACACTTCAACATTCATTAGGTAAAGAATAATTGCTGAATGAAGGCCTATAGGGCCCTCTTCCAAGTTGATGACCCGTCCATCCTTCCGTAGTAGTTCCCTCTCTGGAGTTATAAGAGAAACCCCAGAACATCACGTAGCTACTGATGATTTATTATCCTAGTTCACCCCATATTCCTTGTTTTCTTCCCAATCTTCCATCTCAGTTTATGACTTTGACACCTATGAGTCTTGTTCAAATATCCCTTTTGAATAAAGACCTCCACAGTCAGGTGTGGTGGCTGTTTTATGACATTCTGAGTCTTCTTTTTGTGACAGCTGGCTCTTTCCTCAGTCCCATGCAGTGGAGTCTTGCTACTCAGTGTGGTCTGTGGACCAGCAACATGGGCATCACCTGGGAGAACTTGTCAGTCATGCAGAATCTCAGGCCCTGCTCCAGACTTACTGAATCAAAATCTACATTTTTCACCAGATCCTCAGGTGATTCCAATACACATGAAATTCGAGAAGCACTGACTTCAAGAATTGTCTTCGTTTATGCACTCTCGTTGTCCCTGAGATATTCAAATAAGTACTTTTCCACTACGATTTCTGATGGTACTTGGATCCCAAATCCTCAATTAAAATGATTATCATATAATGTACTTTCTGCCTCTGTTCTCAAAACCCCTTTATTGACTCTCTCTCGCGTAGTACCCTCATTTTAGCTATTTAGAGTCTATTGTTTGTTCTTCGACTTATATGGTATTTTATAGTTTTCACGTCTTCACATAGATTATGTTATTTGATTACATATGATCCTATCATATAGAAGGATAGGTAATATAACCTTTTGTAGGTCTATTTTGTAAATTTCCTTTTGTGATTATCTAACCTTAGAGAATGGAATAAAAAGGTGAAAAACTATACCAGCAGATTTTTTTTCCCAGCTTGGATAAAAGAAGAAGCCAAGTCTTTTTGAGCCATTGTAAGTCTGTTAGTGACTTATTTTGAGTTAAAATGTGTCATGAATCAAAATAACGTTTTACTACTCAGTATGATCTGAGAATGCTTTAATTCATAAGCTTTGTCTTCTTAAGATTAAGCAATTAGGCAGAAGATAAAATCTTCATCTTTCTGACAAGATTTGTGAGATAAATGAGCCAACGAGAAATAAGCAGCCCACTTCTGCTGTAACAGCCTAAGGAGAGAGGGACCACTCTTGAGCGGATAAAGATGGAGAAAGACAATAAGTCTAAAATAGGATATTGCCTTGAGACTCTATGCAACTTTCATTCTCCCCGGGAAGTTATATGGGGGAGACATTGCTGCTGAATCATGGCCCAGGAGGAGCTATTGATTTTGCATCCCCTGAAAGCATATACATACGAGGAGGAAACACTCCCAGGGTTGGGGGGAAGAGTAAACATGATTTACAGGTGGACTGGGTGAGTGGTGCCGTGTTTAAAAATATCTTTTATTTTTGGTTCATTTACACTTCTTTTTAAGAACCTGATGTTAAAGAAAGTTTAAAACAACCTTTAACAACGTGGGTGAGCTCAGGAGAATTGGAGTATTGTTGAAATTAGCCCATAGAAAACGTTCTTCAACAATCTCCTGTCCCAAAGAAGCCAAGGTCAGAGAAGTCAGTGACTTGTTCGCCTGTGTTCCACCTACTCTTCTCTTATAGGAAAGGGGGTTCAATCCTTTCAGAGGGCAGTTCCTACCTCAGCACTGCCTCTGCAAGGACCTTGCTTCTGCAATTAACTCTCTCCCTTCTGCACCATTTACTGCATATACACACATGCCTTAATATCAGCCACATGAATTTAAAAAGCCTCTCTTGACTCCCTTATCATCCTCCAATTATCACCCCATTTCTCTGCTTTCTCTCGCAGAAAACTCGAAAGAGTTGTTTTATGCTGATGGATTTCACTTTCTTCCCTCCTATTCTCTTATTTGAATTCCTTGGTTGGTGAGAATGGTTGTATTCAGTTGCAGATCTAAAGGGTTTATTATTATTATTATTATTATTGATGTAATTAAATGAAGTTTACATTTCAAGTTAGTCTCCCATACAGAATTTTTTTTTAACATACATTGTTATGAGACCCCAACCACTCACCCCATTCTGCAACAGCACACTCCTCCCCTCCGTCCCTGATTCCCCATGAACATTCAACCAGCTCCTAACTCTCTCTGCCTTCCCCTCTCACCTCTGGTCAGAAGCCTCCCCTTTGGTCTCTTGTATCTACTTGTCTAAGAGGCACATTCTTCACGAGTATCACTTTATCTCCCACAGTCCAGTCCAATCCCTGTCTGAAGAGTTGGCCTCGGAAATTGTTTTAGTTCTGGGGTGATGGAGAGACCAGGGGCTGTGCTTTCCGGGGCACTTCCAGTGTTAGTCAGACCATTAAGTCTGGTCTTCTCACTAGAACTTGAGTTCTGCACCCCATCATTCTACTGCTCCATCAGGGACCCTCTGTTGTGTTCCCTGTCAGCACATTCATTGGTGGTAGCCGGGCACCATCTAGTTCTTCTGGTCTCAGACTGATGAAGTCTCTGGTTTATGTGGCCCATTCTGTCTCTTGGGCCAATACTTTCCTTGTGTCTTTGGTGTTCTTCATTCTCCTTTAGTCCAAGTGGTTGGGACAAATTGATGCATCTTAGATGGCCACTTGCAAGTTTTAAGACCCCAGATGCCACTCACCAAAGTAGGATGCAGAACACTTTCTTAATAAGGTTTGTTATGCCAATTGACACAGGTGTCCCCTGAAAGCATGGTCCCCAGACCCCGCATCCCTGCTACTCTGTTTCTCAAAGTACTTGATTGTATTCAGGAAACTTCTTAGCTTTGGTTTAGTCCAGTTGTCCTGGATTCCCCTGTAGTGTGTGCTGTCCTTCCCTTCACCTAAGATGATTCTTATCTACTATCTAGTTAGTGAATAACCCTCACCCTACCTCCCCACCCCTGCAACCATCAAAGAATGTTTTCTTCTGTGTTTAAACCTTTTCTTGAGTTCTTATAATAGTGGTCTTATACAGTATTTGTCCTTCTGTGCCTGACTAAAGTCACTCAGCATAATAAGTTTTAGCTTCCACCAAGTTATACGATGTTTCACAGCTTCATCATTGTTCTTTATCATTGCGTAATATTCCATTGTGTGGATATACCATAGTTTGTTTATCCATTCGTCCATCAATGGGCACTTAGGTTGCTTTCATCCTTTGGCTATTGTGAACAGTGCTGTGATGAACATGGGTGTGCATATATCTATTCGTGTGACGGCTCTTGTTTCTCTAGGATATATTCCAAGGAGCAGGATAGCTGGATCGTATGGTACTTCTATTTCTAGATTTTTAAGGAAGCGCCAAATTGATTTCCAAAGTGGTAGTACTATTTTACATTCCCACCAGCAGTGTATAAGTGTTCCAGTCTCTCCACAACCTCTCCAGCATTTGTTATTTTGTGTTTTATGGATTAATGCTACCCTTGTTGGGGTGAGATGATATCTCATTGTAGTTTTGATCTACATTTCTCTGATGGCTAATGATCGTGAGCATTTCTTCATATGTCTGTTAGCTGCCTGAATATCTTCTTTGGTGAAGTGCCTGTTCATATCCTTTGCCCATTTTTTAACTAGGTTATTTGTTTTTTTGCTGTTGAGGTTTTGGAGTATCTTGTAGATTTTAGAGATTAAACGCTGATCAGATTTGTTGTAGCCAAAAATTTTTTCCCCATCTCTAGGTTGTCTTTTTACTCTTTTGGTGAAGTCTTTGGATGAGCATAAGTGTTTGATTTTTAGGAGCTCCCATTTATCTAGTCTCTCTTCTGGTGCTTGTACATTGTTGCTTATCGTTTGCATTGTGTTTATGCCACGTATTAGGGCTCCTAGCGTTGTCCCTATTTTTTCTTCCATGATCTTTATCGTTTTCAATTTTATGTTTAAGTCTTTGATCCATTTTGAGTTAGTTTTTGTACATGGTGTGAGATATGGGTCTTGTTTCAGTTTTTTGCATATAGATATCCAATTTTGCCAGCACTGTTTGTTAAAGAGAGTGTCTTTTCCCCAATTAATCGACTTTGGGCCTTGGTCAAATATTAGCTGCTCATAGGTGGATGAGCTTATATCTCGATTCTCAACTCTGTTCCATTGGTCTATGTATCTGTTATTGTACCAGTACCAGGCTGTCTTGACTACCGTGGCAGGATAATAGGTCCCAAAATCAGGTAGTGTAAGGCCTCCCACTTTGTTCTTCTTCTTGAGTAGTGCTTTATTTATCCGGGGCCTCTTCCCTTTCCGTATGAAGTTGGTGATTTGTTTCTCCATCTCATTAAAAAAAGCTGCTGGAATTTGGATCGGGATTGCATTGTATCTGTAGATTGCTTTTGGTAGAATTGACATTTTCACTATGTTGAGTTTACCTAGCCATGAGCAAGGTATATTTTTCCGCTTATGCAGGTCTCTTTTGGTTTCTTGCAGTAGTGTCTTGTAGTTTTCATGGTATAGGTCTTTTATGTCTCTGGTTAGATTTATTCCTAAGTATTTTATCTTTTGGGGGGCTATTGTAAATGGTATTGATTTGGTGATTTCCTCTTTGAGGTTCTCTTTGTTGGTGTAAAGGAATCCAATTGATTTTTGTCTGTTTATCTTGTATCCTGAAACTTTGCTGGAATCTTCTATTAGTTCCAGTAGTTTTCTTGTGGATTCCTTGGGGTTTTCCATGTATAAGATCATATCATCTGTGAATAGAGATACTTCGACTACTTCCCTACCTATTTGGATGCCCTTTATTTCTTTTTCTAGCCTAACTGCTCTGGCTAGGACCTCAAGCACAATGTTGAATAATAGTGGTGATAAAGGGCATCCTTGTCTGGTTCCTGTTCTCAAGGGGAATGCTTTCAATGTCTCTCCATTCAGGATGATGTTGGCTATTGGTTTTGTATAAATGAAGGATGGTTTTTTGAGTCCGCCCAGAGGCACCTTGGAAGAAAGCCCTGGTGATCTACTTCTGAAAAGTCAGCTACTGAAAACGCTATGGAGTACAGTTCTGCTCTGACACACATGGGGTCGCCATGAGTTGGAACCTATTTGATGGCAATTGATCATTCTCTCATTAACCTACACCAGTGTCTTAGTCATCTAGTGCTACTATAACAGAAATACCACAAGTCGATGGCTTTAACAAAGAGAAGTTTATTCTCTCACAGTCCAGTAAACTAGAAGTCTGAATTCAGGGCGCTGGCTCCAGGGGAAGACTTTCTCTCTCTGTCGGCTCTGGAGGAAGGTCCTTGTGATGCATCAGTCTTCCCTTGATCTGGGAGCATCTTAGCGCAGGAACCTCAGGTCCAAAGGACACGCTCTGTTCCCAGCACTGCTTTCTTGGTAGTATGAGGTCCCCCACTCTCTGCTTGTTTCCC
>NW_004443939.1:23897726-23898729 GCF_000243295.1 Trichechus manatus latirostris | reverse complement strand
GTAGAGGTGTTGGATTTTCTTGTAGATTATGGAGATTAGACCTTTGTCTGACTTGTATTGTCCACAAATTTTTTCCCAATCTGTAGGTTCTCTTTTAACTCTTTTGGTGAAGTCTTTTGAAGAGCATAGGTGTCTGATTTTTAGAAGATCCCAGTTATCTAGCTTATCTTTTGGGGTTTGCATTGATGGTTATGGTGTGTATCCTGTTAATGCCGTGTATTCAGGCCTGTAGTGTTGGTCCTATTTTTTTTTTCAATGAACTTTATAGTTTTAGGCTTTATATTCAGGTCTTTGATCCATTCTGAAGTAGTTTTTGTATACGGCGTGAAGTATGGGTCCTGTTTCATTTTTTTGCAGATGGATATCCGGTTTTGCCAGCACCATTTGTTAAAAAGACTGTCTTTTCCCCATTTGATGGACTTTGGGCCCTTGTCGAAGATCAGATGACCATAGGTGGATGGATTTACATTTGGGTTCTCAATTCTGTTCCACTGGTCAATGTATCTGTCATTGTACCAGTACCAGGCTGTTCTGACTACTGTAGCTGTATAGTAGGTTCTGAAGTCAGGTAGTGTGAGTCCTCCAACTTTATTCTTCTTCTTCAGTAGTGCTTTACTTATTTGGCGCTTCTTCCCTTTCCATATAAAGTTAATGATAAGTTTTTCCATCTCTTTGAAGAATGTTGTAGATATGTGGATCGGGATTGCATTGTATTTGTAAATTTCTTTGGGTAGAATTGCCATTTTCACAATGTTGAGTCTGCCTATCCATGAGCATGATATGTTTTTCCATTTATGTAGATCCCTTTGGGTTTGTTGCTGTAGTGTTTTGTAGGTTTCTTTGTATAGGTCTTTTACATCCTGGTCGGATTTATTCCTAAGTGTTTTATCTTTTTAGGGGCTATTGAAAATGGTATTGTTTTCCTCATTTCCTTTTCATCATTCTTATTGGTGTATAGGAATCCGACTGATTTTTGAATGTTTATCTTGTATCCTGCTACTCT
>NW_004443939.1:23891205-23897626 GCF_000243295.1 Trichechus manatus latirostris | reverse complement strand
GACAACCACACAATACTGGGAATCATGGCCTAACCAAGTTGACATATATTTTGGAGGGACATAATTCAATCCATGTCAACCAACTAGGAATTTATCTACACTATTTCATAAAACAGCTTTCTATTCCAAGTTCTTGCCTCTGCAGTGGAGAGTTCTCCTCGTCACCTTAATTTCTGTCATTAGTGTTTAACTCGGTCAACCACTCTCTTTTTTGAAATGCGTGGTTTTTCCGTATCCATGATAACACACTTTCCTGGTTTTCCTCCTATCTCTCTGAAGTCTGCTTATCCTCTGTCCAATCTCTAAAATTTAGTCTGAACGTTGTAGAGCCCGAGACTGCATCATCTCTTTCTCTACTCTCCCTTGGTGATTTCGTCTAGTCCCATGGGTTTAAATGCCACGAATGTGTTGTTAACTCCTAAATTTGTATCTCTAGCCCTGATTATTTCATCTTGCTACAGACTTGTTTACCCAACCTTATATCCCACCAAATCTGCTCGTGTCCCTGTCTTCCTCATCCCTAATAATGTCATCACACCTTACCAACTCCAGTGCATCACTTCATTCAAGACACTACCCTTTTGCAGATTCCTGCAATAGCTTCCTAACTGGTCTTTAATGTTTCAGTCTTGCCCCACTTTAGTCCATTCTCCACAGTGCAATCAGAAAAATCTGTTTATAACTGTCTTAGTCATCTAATGCTGCTGTAACAGATATACCACAAGTGGATGGCTTTAACAAGAGAAATTTATTCTCTCACAGTTCAGTAGGCTACAAGTCCAAATTCAGTGTGTCAGCTCTCTGTTGGTTCTGGAAGAAGGTCCTTATCATTAGTCTTCCCTTGGTCTGGGAGCATCTCAGTGCAGGAACCTCATGTCCAAAGGACGAGCTCTGCTCCTGGCACTGCTTTCTTGGTGGTATGAGGTCCCCAGTTCTCTGCTTGCTTCCCTTTCCTTTTATCCCCTGTAAGATAAAAGGTGATGCAGGCCACACCATAGGGGAACTCACTTTACATTGAATTAGGGATGTGACCTTAGTAAGGGTGGTGTTATAATCCCACCCTAATCCTCTTTAACATAAAATTGCAATCACAAAATGGAGAACAACCACACAATACTGGGAATCATGGCCCAGCCAAATTGATACACACATTTTTGGGGGGACATGAGTTCAATTCATAACAATAAAATCTTAAAACTGTAGCTTCTATTCTCAAAATCTAGTAGTGAATTAAGCAAATAATGAACTGTTATTTAAATTTTCAAAACGCAAATACTAATGATTTAATATTACTTTTTTCCCTAATCACACTTAATTTAATTTACCAATTTAGTCAGTTTTAGTTTATTTAGTATGTAAATATGGGAAGAACTAGATCAAATATTAAATTAGCCTAGTGGACAGTGCGCTATTTTGCATATTGACTATTTTGACCTTACTCTTTCAGCTCCCACAATTTTGATTCTGACATTTTAACCCAGCTTAAACCTGAAGATATTTTGACTCTGTTTCTAGATAACAAAATTTAAATCAGATTTATACAAACATCAATGAATTTGGATTAATAAAGTGTTTTTTTTTTTTGAGAAAATTCTATTTTGTGAATTGATTCCTTAATTGATTTTCTGGGTAGCTGTGTTAAGCTATTTATAGTCCTATCCTTTTTTATTCTACTAAAAATGTTTTAAACATGTGAACCTCACCAGATGGAAAACACAGGAATCAAATTGACTACATTTGTGGAAAGAGACGATGGAGAAGTTCAATATCATTAGTCAGAACAAGGCCAGGGGCTGACTGTGGATGAGACCAATTGCTAATATGCAAGTTCAAGTTGAAGCTGAAGAAAATTAAAACAAGTCCGCGAGAACCAAAATATGACCTTAAGTACATTGCACCTGATTTGGAGACCATCTCAAGAATAGACTTGACGCATTGAACACTAATAAAGACCAGATGAGTTGTGGGATGATGCCAAGGACTTCATATATGAAAAAAGCAAAAGGTCATTAAAAAGACAGAAGAGAAAGAAAAGACCAAAATGGATGTCAGAAGAGACCCTCAAACTTGCTCTCGAATGCAGAGTAGCTAAAGTGAATGGAAAAAATGATGAAGTAAAAGAGCTGAACAGAAGATTTCAATGTGTGGTTCAAGAAGACAAAGTAAAGTATTATAATGACATGTGCAAAGACCTAGAGTTAGAAAACCAAAGGGAAGAACACACTGGACATTTCTCAAGCTGAAAGAACTGAAAGAAAAAATTCAAGTCTCAAGTTGCAATATTGAAGGGTTCTATGGGCAAAATATTGAATGACACAGGAAACATCAAAAGAAGATGGAAGAAATACACAGAGTCACTATACCAAAAAGAATTGATCAATGTTCAGCCATTTCAGGAGGTAGCATATGATCAAGAACTGATGGTATTGAAAGAAGAAGTCCAAGATACACGGAAGGCATTGGTGAAAAAATGCGGCTCCAGGAATTGACAGAATACCAGTTGAGATGTTTCAACAAACAGATGCAGTTCTGGAGATGCTCACTAGTTTATGCCAAGAAATTTAGAAGACAGCTACCTGGCCAACCAACTGGAAGAGATCCATATCTGTGCCCATTCCAAAGAAAGGTGATCCAACAGAATGCAGAAATTATCGAACAATATCATTAATATCACATGGAAGTAAAATTTTGCTGAAGATAATTAAAAATGGTTGCAGCAGTACATCGACAGGAACTGCCAGAAAGTCAAGCAGGATTCAGAAGAGGATGTGGAGCAAGAGATATCATTGCTGATATCAGATGGATCTTGGCTGAAAGCAGAGAATACCGGAAAGATGTTTACCTGTGTTTCATTGACTATGCAAAAACATTCAATTGTGTAGATCATAATAAATTATGAATATCATTGCAAAGAATTGGAATTCCAGAACACTTAGTTGTGTTCATGCGTTATCTATACATAGACCAAGAGGAAGTCCTTCAAACAGAACAAGGGGATAGTGTGTGGTTCAAAATCAGGAATGGTGTGTGTCATGGTTGTATCCTTTCACTACACTTATTCAATCTGTATGCTGAGCAAATAATCCAAGAAGCTGGATTATATGAAGAAGAATGTGACATCAGGATTGAAGGAAGACTCATTAACAACCTACAATATGCAGATGACACAACCTTGCTTGCTGAAAGCTAAGAAGACTTAGAGCAGTTACTGTTGAAGATCAAAGACTACAGCCTTTGGTATGGATTAGACCTCAACATAAGAAAAACAAAAATCCTTCCAAATGGACCAATAAGCAACATTATGATAAATGGAGAAAAAAGTTGTCAAGAATTTCATTTTACTTGGATCCCTAATCAGCACCCATGGAAGCAGCAGTCAAGAAATCAAACAACGTATTACATTGGGCACATCTGCGACAAAAGACCTCTTTAAAGTGTTCAGAAGCAAAGATGTCACTTTGAAGACTACAGTCTACATTTTAGCTTTTGATAGCTTGATGTGTATCATTGAAATGTGCATACTTTTCATTGATTCTTGAAATGGTTTGTATTTTGCCTGGCTACTCTTCACAATTACTAAAAACAGATAAAGTTGGCTACTCTGGAATGGATTTTATTCCATTTCCCAAGATGGGGATTATAGATTAGTGGAAACATAAAAATAAGAGCCAACCGTGAACCTTATGTAGGTTATTCTTCCATAAAACAATTAACAGTAAGAAAGAGGTGTGCCTGCAAGGAAAATTCCCAGTTTGACTGAAGTTTAGTGTTGATGAATTTTAATGTGTATTTTACTGGTGGTACACTTAATGTTCCATACAGAAATCTCTGTGTTTTAGAATAGATTGTGGGAGAGTGTGGAAACACAGTAAACATGTGGAACATTCTCATATTGGCATATGCCTCAGGAAACAGAATTCTCTTTGACAATAATAGGTATTTCTTGGGATGTATTCAGAACACCAATGTTTGATTTCGAACATTCAAAATACCAATTTGTTCTGAATTTTGTTAGTAGTGTGTGTACGTGTGTGCGAGTGTGTGTGTTTGTGACAGAGACAGACAGAGAGAGAGCCCAAATAAATTTTATGGTTGTGAATCAAGGTACCCACTTGAAATAGACTTTACAAACATATCTAGAAAAGTTGAGTTGATGCTACCTGAGATAAAACCCATTAGTGTTTACAAAACAAGTCATTACTCAAACCAGTGATTGTGATAAGTTCCTTGACCTCATTGGTCAGATTATCTTGTTAAATGTGATACTTATCAGGGAATTTTTTCTTTTTGTCTTCTTGATTGGTTACTCTGTCAAATAATTCTGGTTAAAGAAAATTTCTTAATAATATTGACATTTTCCTCCCATATGTGGTCCAGTGATGTGATGCCAGCTTGAATAAATATTGACCAAAAAACAAAACAAAACAAAAAATCTGTCACTTATTTTTAAACTTCCAGGCAACTAACTAAATGCTCTTTTTCAAAAATACAAACCAAGCTATTACATAACCATACAAAATGTGGTATAAAAAATACGATGCAAGAACTTCAATTTTCATATAGTGAACATATTAAACTGAATCTTAAATATATAAAGTATAAAATTAGCAATAGCTAACAATAATTCAAATATACAAAATATGGCCTGAATGCTTACCAAGCTGTGATAATTTATAATACTTTCCTCTGTGCTTCACATACCCATCTCAGTTTACATCATTTCAAGTATTTTTTCTAGGGTATCTGCTGGAGAAACTTGACTGCTAAAAGTCTTATCTTTTTTGTGTTCTATCCTTCTCTCTGTATGTTTTCTGAGTACTTAAACTATGAATAAGGTACAGTTTCTAGTAGGAAATAAAGTAGCTTATAGAGTAAAAAGCCTTCCTTAAGCAATAGGAAAAGACTTTATTTTTTTAAGTAACATTGAAGAAGCACAGAATTAGCAATAGCTGGAAACAAAAGCCATATTAAATTTTAAAGGAAGTTACTTTCCAAAATTTCTGAAGCGCTGGAATGGTTTTCTAAAAGCTATGCACGACATATTACTTGTTGAAACATACTTAGATTTTCTAATGAGATATGAGTACAAGGTAAAATTCAAGTTAGTAGGAAAAAAACTAGCTGATTTGAACAAGTCTTTCACTTAAACCAGCCATGATGGTATTTGCCTGTTTCCTCCCGTGTGGGTTCACTACTCCCTGGAACCTCCATCCCAAGTTTTTGTCTCTCCACCTACTGGCCCCAGTCTCTCAGCTGTCTTTCAAAGTCTGGCTGGAATGCCACCTCCTTAATGTGACAGTTTCCCTGGTTTCTTCAGCTGTGTGTGAACTGTCTGCACCTCACATTTCTGTAAGCCTGTGTTTGTACTGGAGCTCTGATGGCACAGTGGTTGAGAGATACGACAGCTAACCAAAAGGTCAGCAGTTTGAATCCACCAGCCACTCCTTGGAAACACTGTGGGGCAGTTCTACCCTGTCCTGTAGGATGTTATGAGTCAGAATTGATGGCAGTGGGTTTTCGGGTGTTTGTACTTCTCTTAGAGCACTCTTCAGTGTCTTCCTTGCGTTACAGTATTTGTACCTTGGTGTATTCCTGCTTCTAGACTGTAATTTCCTTCACAGGGGGAGTTTTTTTTTTCTTGTTTATCTTTGTATCACTGGTAGTCTCACAGAGTAAGTGCTCAGTGAAATAAAATCAATTCTATTCAGGACTCAGAGAAACCTACTTAAAGGTTGAAATGAATTTAAAGGAAAGTTTTTGTATTTTAAGGGCTCTCTGTGTCAATGAGTGGTGTCACAGGCTGACTGAGCCTCCACATTCAAGAGCTCTTGGAAATAAAGTATCTGAAAGCACTTTCGGTCATTTTGATGACTGCAAAGGTGCCAAAAACTAAGGCAGAGAGAGAAAGCCATAAACATGCTACCTATATTTCTCTAAATTCTTACTGGTAAGCGAACAGAAGACAGAGTGGGTAACAGGGTGTGGAAATTAAAACCGAGCTAGGTTCTTAGGAGAAGACTGGGGAAGGAGAAGGGAAATCTTTTTTTTTTTTTTAACTGTACTTTAGGTGAATGCTTACAGAACAAATAGTTTCTCATGAAACAGTAGTACACATATTGCTTTATGATACTGGTTAACAACCCCACAACATGTCAACCTTCTCCCTTCTCGCCTTTTTTTTTGGTGAAAATATACATAGCCAAAGATACACCATTTCAAATATTTCTACATGCACAGTTCAGTGACATCGACTACACTCTTCCAATTGTGCTCCTATTCTCACTTTAGATGAAGGTTTACAGAACAAAATAGTTTCTCATTTAAAGTTAGTACACATGTTGCCCTATGACAATGGTTAACAACCTCACAACACATCAACACTATCCTTACTCAACCTTGGGTTCCCTATCACCATCTTTCC
>NW_004443939.1:23867030-23891105 GCF_000243295.1 Trichechus manatus latirostris | reverse complement strand
TGTTTTCAAGGGGAATGTTTTCAGCCTCTCTCCATTAAGAATGATGTTGGCCATTGGTTTTGCATAGATGCCCTTTATTATGTTGAGAAAAGGGAAATCATTTGTATTGAGGACCTATGAAATGCCACAGGAAGGAGACCTGACTGGGCAATTTTTAAGCGCTCGGCTGCTAACAGAAAGGTCTGCTGTTTCAACCCACCATCAGCTCCGTGGGATAAAACACCTGGCAATCTGCTTCTGTAAAGATTACAGCCTAGGAAACCCTCTGAGGCAGTTCTACTCTGTCCTTTAGGGTCACTGTGAGTCGAAATCAACTCAATGGCACACAACAACATGATATGCCAGACATTTCATATATTATATATTATATAACAGTAATAATGATGATCATACTTTTTACATTCATGGAAACATCTCATACTTTTAAAAAATGAGTTCACATCATGATGTCGTTTGATTTTCACAGCTTTGACATAAGCAGTATACGGATTATGTCCTTTCTTTAACAGACATAGAAAAAAAGAAAATGATTTGTTCAAGGTCAATGACATAGGACTAGAATATAAACTTCCTCTTTCTTAGTTAGCTTTCTTTCTACTTTATATTTATATAAGCCCAACAATACAATTTTATAATTGTTTAATGCAGCTGTTTTTTAAATTAGTTAAGATCTCCTCAGACCTGGTTTTATTTCTTTATGAAAATTTCATGAGTTACAATGCGTGTGGAAAATTTTTGTTGGTCAAACACAGAGCAAATCATAATTTCAAAGTTTTGACTAAATGTATCTTAATAAATAAGCACATCTTACCAAACTCTCATTTATGGCTCTAACTGATAGCACAGAATGGTCATTTTGGAGACTGGAAAGAATGGAGGAAAACTGGACATTAAATACACATATATTTCAGAAGTAATGGAGAAATATTTTTTGTCTTCTACTGAATTTAATGTTGGCCTAAATGAAGAAGGTAGTGGGACAGAAAAGAAGCCCGGTGCTCCTTTTTACTTGAGAACACAGGGCTCATTGTAGACTTGACTCGGAATTAGATATCCTAGAAATTCTGAAGATTTCCTGAGTAATGAAGAGACTTAGTGGTTTTTTAGTTAACAGCTCAAGAGTTGCTTGGGCCACTGGCTGATCATTTGGTTTTGTAAACTCTTCTGACTATTTTAGTTCATGTATTCCATAAATCAGAAAGCCTTTGGATAGATTGGGAATGGGTTGAACCCTGAGTTGTCTTCAGAATGCCTAAAGTACTACCTGTTTAAAGCTGTGTTGGCCTTCCCACAAAGCTGCTCTCGGTCCCCTATGAGCCTTTCTATTGCACTAGAATGATCGGGGACTTTATGGCTAAAGACACAGGCAACTACAGTGATTCTATAGATAGCATCTGTATGTGTTCTTTATAAGTAGAAACTATGCTCTAAAATCCCTCAATTAACATACATTGGATTCTAAAATATTTCACTAATTTAAAAAATTAGTAGTGTGGGGAAAGGTAAAGTGTTAATTTGCAGGCCTTTGGAGTGAATAAAATGTGGAAGAAGAATCATCTTTGGAAAAGTGTTGAGAATAGGTTACATCTTGCCCCACGTTATTTCTTCTTTATGAACCCAGGGCTAGAGGTACCACCCAGCTGTGGCTGCCCCAGAATCCAGGAATGACTGTTGGCAGAAACATGGGTGAAGTAACCCAAGTGACTGGAAAGTGATTGGGAAATGTACACATTAATCCTACCTTCTGACTTCATTTTCATTATCTCTCTGCAGAAAAGTTGGAAATCTGGGCTGGCAGTTAGGCTCTTAAAACGTGAAAGCAGAGCATTTCTTAAGGCAATTTTATGATGTGTTCTGGCCAATAGTTGCTTGAGTAGCATTATGAAAAGTGTAACTGGCATCAGCCTATGTTGGAGTGAATAAAAAGTAACAGCACAAATAACTTTAAACAGCTCTAGGAGACTTTCCATTGGTTGTTCATAGCAAGTATTTAATTAGCAACTACAGTGAAGCAATCATTGTTATGAGTGTGTGGGTGGCGGGGAGGTGGGGAGGGATGCATAGAGTAGTGAACAAAACAGTCAAGCCCCTGCCCTCTTGGAGCTTATATTATAGTGGGGAAGACAGACAATAAACAAACAAAAAAACTGTTTTATATATATGATTTATATATATGTGTGTGTGTGGTCAAAGTATAACTATTTTGAGTCAGAGAAGTGACTGTCTAAAGTTACTGCGACTTTGCAGCTGTAATCAAGTTGATAGTTGGTTGTTTCTCATTTGGTTCACTAAATGGACTGTCCGAGTCTCTGAAGTATATTGGTATCCCTGAGAGACTTCTTGTTTGGAAAAAGTAGAATTTTTTTTTTCCATGTTTGTGAGTATATGTGTTTGTGCGTCTGAGAGAGAGAGCATACACACACAAGAGTGCATTATGTATCACGCTCACACACAATGTAAGGAATAAGTATTAATTAAACAACTTTGTTGCCACCACTCATGTCAAGAAGTAGAACGTTGTCAGCGCTACAGAAAGCTCCCTTTGTTCTCCCTCCCTGCTGGGGCAACAAATGTCCTAAATATTGAGATGATTATTTCCTTGCGTTTCTTTGTAGTTTATTGTCTCTTATGCACTCCTAAATAATAAAATTTAGTTTTGGCTATTTTTGGCTTTACACAAATGGATTCATACTGTATATGCTTATTTTGTCCTTTATATTATCATTATATTTGTGAGATTCATACAGCTATAGTTTGTTCATTTTTACTGCTTAGTATTCAATTGTATGACTGTACCACAATTTATATTATCTACTCTTGAGGGACATTGAGTTGCTTTGAATTTTGGCTATTACAAAGGATGCTGCCATAAACATTATTGTATATGTATCTTCATGTACACATATATTTTGTTATTAGGTGCCATGGGGTCTGTCCCGACTCATAGTGACCACATGTACAACAGAATGAATCACTGTCTGGTCCTGCAACATCCTCACAATCATTATTATGTTTGAGCCCATTGTTGCAGCCACTGTGTCAACCCATCTTGTTCAAGGTCTTCCTCTTTTTCACTGGCGCTCTATCTTACCAAGCATAACGCCCTTCTTCAGGGACTGGTTCCTCCTGATAACATGTCCAAAGTATGTGAGACGAAGTCTTGCCATCCTCGCTTCCAAGGAGAACTCTGGCTGTACTTCTTCCAAGACAGACTTGTTCATTCTTCAGCCAGTCCATGGTATATTCAATATTCTTCACCAACATCATCATTCAAAGGCGTTAATTCTTCTTCCATCTTCCTTATTCATTGTCCAGCTCTTGCATGCATATGAGGCGATGGAAAACATCGTGGCTTGGGTCAGATGCTCCTTATGGGTTGGTCTTTTTCCCTTTGATCTATAGAAATTCTTTATATATTCTGCATATTAGTAATTAAATGTTAATGTGTTACCAGTATCCTCTATGATTGTCTCGTTCCTCTCTTTATTGAGTCTTTTGATGAATAGAATTTTAAATTTTTGTTGTAGTTAAATTTATCAGTCCTATCCTTTATCACTAGTATTTTTTGTATTCTGTTTAATAAATCCTCTCTCTGAGGTCATGAAGATAAAGCTTTGTAATTATGCCTTTCACTTTAAGTCTTTCTACCTGAAATTGATTTTTGTGTCTGAGGTGAGGTAGTAATCCAAATTTATTATTATGATTTTTTTCTTTGTGAACACCCATTGTCTTATTACCATCTATTGAAAAGAATGTACTTTTTTTTTTAATCTGTTTGATCAATAGTATTTGCTAAAATACTGAGAAAGATGAGTTAAAAATCTCCTACTATGGTTGTGGATTTATTTCTCCTTGTAGTTCTATTTATACCTTATATTTTGAGGCTATGTTATTAAGTGCATATAATTAAAATTATTAAATCTTCCTGGTTAAGTGAACCTTTTATCATGATGAAGTGACTTAATTTATTACTAGTAATGCTTTTAACCATCATATTTGTTTTCAGAGTTTAGTTACAACTTCTTTCTTTTGGTTAATATTTGCATGCTACATCTTTTCCCATCCTTGTACTTCAACTTTTTCTGTCCTTATTTTTTGGATATACATACAGCATCTAGTTAGATTTTGTTTTTTATTTGGTTTGACAATTTCTATCTTTTACAGGCACATTTAGTCAATTTACAGTTAACATAATGATTGATATATTTGAGTTTAAATACATCACCATGTATGTGCTTTCTCATTGTCCTGACTCCTATGTTTGTCTTCCCTTTCTTACCTGATTTTGGGTTGATTGCTTTTTCTTATTTCATTTTCCTCCCTCTACTAGTAATATGTGCTGATTTTATTCTTTTAAAATTTGTAGCATGCATACTTACCAAAGTTTAAATTTCATTATCATTTCACCCCTTTTTTACACAATACGAGAAACTTACAATGCTTCAACTTTTGAATTATGTTATTGTCATAATTTTCTCCTGTTTTATTTAACCCTACAAGACTTTATTATTATTGTCTTACATAATCAGTGATCATTTCCCTCTGCCCATAGTTCTTTACTTCGAATTCCTTCTTCTACCAGGAGCCCTGGTTGCACAGTGGTTAAGAACTTGGCTGCTAACTAAAAGGTTGGCAGTTTGAATCTACCAGTGGCTCCATAGTGCTACAGGGTCACTATGAGTTGGAACTGATTCGAAGACAATGGGTTTGGTTTTTTTGGTTTCTTTCACCAAAGACCTTCTATACAGGCTAACTTTTACTTCTCTCAGAAGTGTATACTTAATATATTTTGGTGACAGCCTGCTGGGGGCAAACTTTCTTGGGTTTTTGCCTGAATGTGTCTTTACTTTACCCTTTTTCTCTTAACATATTGTCCCTAGATATGGAGTTCTATGTTGGTAGTTATTTTCTTTCATTGCCTCTCTCCATCATCTCAGTTCTCTCTTTCTGGAAATCTGATTTGACATATGTTCGAAATTTTCACTCTACCTTCCGTGTATCAACTATTCTTTCATAATTTCCATCTTTTTTTTCCCTCTGTGCTGCATTCTGAATAATTTACTTTGACTTATTTTCTAATTTGCCAATTGTTTCTTCAGTTGTGTCTAATCTGATGTTAAATTTATTCACTGAGTTTACATTTCATTTATTGTATTTTTCACTTGCTTTAGTTTCAACTTCATTTTTAAATCTGCTCATTAATTTTTTTTTATGGTTTTTCACATTTGTTTTTATGTTTGTCTTGAAAAACATAAAACACAGTTGTTTTACAATCTGGGACTAATAATTTAAATATCTGAAAACTTTGTGGTTCTATTTCTGCTATCTATTGATTATTTCTTTCATGTTGTCTTGTTTTCTTGTGTAATTTGTTACTTTTTTATTGTGAGCTGCATATTTGGAAAATTATTCTTGAGAATTCTTAGAATAAAGGTGCATTCCAACAGATGTCTTTTGTTGTTTGTTTGTTTTTTATGTCTGTCACCTGCCTAGGATCATCTACAGATTGAATTCATTTTAGATGACTTTACATATGCTGCAAATTCAAGTGAGGTTATTGTCTCTCTTTTTCTGTTCAATGCCAAGGTAACTTTCTTAGGGGTGGGGTGGATTTCATTCTGAGAGTATAACCCTTTAGAGTCCATTTGACTCCTTACCTTGGGCATTCCCTAAGCTTTGTCTTCTGTCCTGCTTCCTCCTTGAATTTGCTAAGTTAGTAAATATCTTTGAGACTAAAGTGCCTTTAGTGGTCTCCTTATTTTGGCCTGGTATTTCTTTACTATTTTGTTAGCTTTCCAATGCTTTTAAGAAGTTTTTAAAATTTGTATCTAGAATTTCTAGTTGTTTTTTTACAGAGAGACAGAAAGTTGAACCAACTGTATTTCTAGAATTGTAGCTAACAGGTAGAATTTTACTTGCAAATGTATCTTCACAGTTTTGTACTACTATCATGGCAGACTACGCAGTGCCAGATTCCCTAGCCTTTCAAGCCCGCTTCCCAATCTATGCAGAATATTAAAGAAATAAACACAAAGTTTTCTTTTTACAATGAGCTAACAATATGTTCAGTCTCTTTGTAAAAGATCTTTTTTGAGGGAAAAAAAATCTCCAGTATTTCTGCCTCACATATGCTGCATAGAATTTACTAGTATAAAAGCCAGGCTATATTAACTTTGACTTCCTTCAAGGAGACAAGGCTTACAGAGGGAATGAGATGAGCCCACAGGCATCTATTCCAAGTAATTCTGTAAAACAACCCTCTCCTCCAGTGAGTTCTAGAAAAGAAAATCTCAATCTCTCTCTCAAAATGGGAATAACAGTTTAGTGTGGGTCATGCAGTAGGTTATGTGTGTCCATGTTTGTCATTCTAAGTGACTGGTCTGACCCATTGCTGAGAGACCATAGTTTGCCACATTTTTCCTTAATTACCCTTTAAGTAGTGGCTTCCAGGTCGTAAAAATTCTAATCGAGCACTCCATCTGCAGTTTTCATTTGTTGGTTCACAATGCATTGTGGATAGATATTATGCACTAAAACATGTTTCCTTTCCTGCACTTCAGGCCCAGGAACAGGGATGTTCACAGTGATTGTTATCTTCCATCTTTTTGAGTTGTGGCAAAAGTCAGAGTTGATAACAAGTTTAATTTCATTCTCATCAATAACCTGTGGATGATATGGGGAAGAAGAGATATTATCACTAGCTACCAAATTGCTTTATGCACTTGTGATAAATCGACAAATTCTTGCTATTTTTCTTTAGAAGTGTTTATTTTTTAAGTTTAACAGAACGTCTTTACTCAACAATAACTTTGACAATTTTCTTTTTTAAAGAAAATTAATTTTTGTATTTACCTATTGGTGAAAAGTATCAGTTTTCCCAACCTTCAGTCTTTACTGTGATATTGTCAGAGCCTGCATATGGAAAGGAAAAATGAAGTCACTTATTTTTATATTTACAGTGAGTGAGAAAATCTGCTGTCTGTTTCTTTTATCTCTTGTGAAATTCTTCTTTATATTTTGGGGGAGGTGGAGGAAGAGGGCCTGGTGCTTATGAAATGCATAACCTATAAACCTGGAAGAAATTGTGTGGTTGTGCCAGTGTAATTAGGGGATATTATGAGTTTTCTTTCCTTTTTTTAGTGACTCATGTTGAACAATGAAATACAAATATGGCTAGAAAGAAATATCAGAAAACTCAAGCTGATAACCTTCAAACAATTCATGTTCTTGTTTGCTTCCAAACTCTCTTTTAAAATCAATATTGATTCAGAATTTTATTTATTCTGAGAAGATGTGTGATTATCCAGTAATTCATGACTGTTCTATAGCATGAATTCACTGATTTGTCACAGTAGTCAAGAAAAATCATTTTTTCAAAAGTGCATTTCCAATGCCCCCTAAACGTGTATCCTTCAGCACTGCCTATAAAATCAGTCTATTAAGCAGCAGCCTGAGTGCATTGTGTATTTTTTTTTTTTTTTTGCCTGCTCAATGGAGTTGGAGGTAGCTTTGTTTAGGGATTACTTTTAATGTTATAACTGAATCATTTATGATTTGGTTCATGTAGGGTGAATTATTTTAAACGAAGATGCGAACTATTTAGAAATCATCCTTATGATTAGAAAAATCCTTCCTTATAACAGGAGATTCTACATTCTTGATGTAACATAGGATGGTTTAACATTTATGTGTTTAGGAGGTTACTCAGACTGGGAGAAAAACAACCATCAAAAGGTCATGATACCACTATATTGTTTGGTTTGAAATCAGTGCTGAGGGAGTCTCATTTGCATTTCCATTAATCTTGCAGTGTCTGATATGGGGTCATGTTTCTGCCCTAGACGAATTTCTGAGATGCACATCATTTTCTGCATGAGGCATTGTCGTCATTAGGTGATGAGGCATGGTACCATGCCTGTGACAGTTAAGGTTATGTGTCTACTGGCTAGGCCATGATTCTCAGTGATTTGGCAGATATTATGTAATCATCCTCCATTGTGATCTTATGTGAGCAGCCAGTCAGTTGAAAGGGAGTTTCCTTGGGGGTGTGGCCTACATCCAATATATATGGATGTTCTGGCAAAGCTCGCCCTCTCTCTCAATCCTATATCCAACCCAACATCCTCTGACCTCCGGTTCTTGGAACATGACCAGCAGTCTGCTGTCTGACCTGCCAATTTTAGGTTTGTTAGCCCCTGCAACTGTGTGAGAAGCCTACAGCCTGATGCTTGACCCATAATTTGGGGCTTACCAGCCTCCACAACTGTGTGAACAATTTCCTTGAAATAAATCTCTCTCTATATATATATATATTTGGAGCCCCGGGGGCACAGTGGTTAAGAGCTTGGCTGCTGACCAAAAGGTCGGCAGTTCGAATCCACTAGCTGCTCCTTGGAAATCCTACGGGCACTTCTACTCTGTCCTATACAGTACTATGAGTCAAAATCAACAGCAATGGGTTTTCTATATGTATTTATACACACATGCTTCACTGGTTTTGCTCCTCTAGAGAACCCAGCCTAGACAATGCCCTTTTTTTCACCCTCACTAAGTGTATTCTTCTGTGATGCTTCCGGAATTGCCTCATCCTCTCTCAGTGTTACAGCCTCAGTCAGCACCTAGTCATCTTATGTCTGAAATACAACAACAATCTCCTTGTTGGTTCCTTTGCCTTAACATTCCTATTTCTTCTGCATCCTGTAGATGCATAAACATATGATAATTGTGTTACTTCCTCAGAAAACTTTAGTGGATTTGTAAATCCTACTTGAACTCTGGATAATGTGCTCCATTCCCTAACTGCTCTCACGTCTCCCCACCAGGCATAGATCTCTTCTACAGCTGAGTATGTGCTTTTGTCCAGCTTCTTCTAAGGATGCTCAAAATTCTTGTCTTCCGAAAAGTTACTCCATAAAAATCACACCTAGATTAGTCATTGAAACCTTTCTAGGATTATTTGTGTCGCTCATAGCCAATGTATCAGTTCTACTAGAGTTGGATTGGCATTGATTCTACACTAATCTACTTTCGGAATGAAGGTAATTTATACAGTTCATCCTCATTATTTGCGGATTCATATTTGTGAATTCTTCTACTCACTAAAACTTATTGGTAACCCCAAGATCAATACTCACAGTGCTGTCATGGTCAATCGCAGACATACACAGAGAAGCGAAAAATTTGAGTCACTTGTAGTGTACATTTCCAGCTGAAGTTGAACAAAAGTGATGCTCTGCCTTCTTGTTACAGCTCTCATACTGTTAACATGGCCTTTTCATGATCTATTTATTGCCACTTTCTTTGTGTGTGTCATTTTTGTGCTTTTTCTTGGCAGTTTTGCTGTTTCAAATGACCCCCAAGAATAAAGCTAAAGTGTAGTCTAGTGTTCCTAAACACAAGAAAGCCAATGTGCTTTATGGAGAAAATACATGTGTTAGATAAGCTTCATTCATGCATGAGTTATAGTGCTGTTGGCTGTGAGTTCAAGGTTAATGAATTAACAATATGGTACATCCAGAAGACAGAAAAAGAAATACGCTTAAATGTATGTGAGGCTGTTACAAACAGTGCTAAAGTAACATCTATAATGTGTGATGAAGCTGTGGAAAAGATAGAAAAGCAGCTAAATTTGTGGATTCATGAGATGATAACTGAAAAAAAAAAACAAACATAGTGGACAATATTGCTGTGAGGCTGAAAACCAAAGAAATTTACAGTCACGTTACCCAGGGTCAGAAAAATGTTAAACCCTTCTTGGTCAGGGCTAATGTTTTATTATGGAGGAATACTATATATAATTAATTATTTCCATATAATTGTAAATATATACAAACAATATAAATAATATAAAACAGTGTCTTTAAACAGAAACACATAAAACAAGGTCATGTATTGATTGGTTGACAAAAATGTTGTGACCAGAGGCTCACAGCACCCAAACCCTGAATTTTCCGTAGTAACATTGGCTCAGTATTCACTAATTCGGTTTCACAGCAACTTTACAGAACATAACTACCACAAATAATGAGAATGGGCCGTATATACTTTCCCATTTCCTATGTTAGATGATCTCTCCTGAAGGCAGAAATTGTTCGCTTTTTATTTTTTTGGCCACTATCTATCATTTTATAGATGACAAAAATAGGTCAGAGAGGGAACTTAAGTAATTTTCACAAGACCATACAGATGGCAGAGATAACATTTGATACAAGGTAATTTGATGCCCAATTTTTATTCACCTGTGTGAGATACTGCTTCCTTTACTTTCTTTGTTAATCCCTACTGATCATGGCATTGCAAATTGAATGCTGAATAAGTGTTGGTGATAGGAGGAGTAATTTTATGCACATTAATGCAATTGAAATGAAAGATAGGTCCCTGGTTGACAAAATGAAAGCTAGGTCCTGGGTGGCACAAGCAGTTTGCACTTGACTACTAACCAAAAGATCGGCAGGTCGAACCCACCAAGTGGTGCTGCGAAAGAAAGTTCTCGCAATCTACTTTTGTAAAAATTACAGCCAAAAAACACTATGGAGAAGTTCTATTCTCTAATGAGTTAGAATTGACTCAATGGCAATAGGTTACATGAAAGATATGAGAGTTTGTAATTACATTGACATTCTTTTAAAATTTACTCTATAAATATTCTTTGAATGCCTGTTGAGTATATACCTGGCACTAACCTATGTAATGGGAATAGAGCAACAACCAAGACCTGACTGCTGCCCTAGAGAAGCTATTGATTCAGTAGGAGTAATGGTCATGTGTATTAGTTTCCATTATTGCTGTAAAAAATTAACCACAAACTTGGTGGCTTAAAATAACACAAATTTATCTTACCGTTCTGGAGATCAGAAGTCTGAAATGGATTTCACTTGGCTAAAATCAAGGCATTGGTAAGATTGCATACCTTTCTAGAGGCTTTAGGGGAAAATTCCTTTTCTAACCTTTTTCAGGCTACAGAGGCTGTCTGCATTCCTTGACTCATTACCCCGGTTCCATCTTCAAAACCAGCAATGGCTGGTTGAGTCTTTCTCACATCACATCACTCTGACCTTGCTTCTCCTTCTCTGACTCTTCTGCCTCCCTCTTCACCATTTAAGGACCCTTGTGATTAGATTGGACCTACCTAGATAATCCTGGATAATCTCCCCCATCTGAAGGTCCTTAATTTAATCACATCTTCAAAGTCCCTTTTGCCGTGTATGGTAACATATTCACAGGTTCTGGAGATTAGGATGTGGACATCTTTGTTGTTGTTAGTTACTGTCAAGTTCTGCTCCCACTCATAGTGACCTTGTGTATAACAGAATAAAATGTTGCCCAGTCCTGCACAATCTTTATGATCATTGGCATGTCTGAGTCCATTGTTGTGGTTATGGTATCAGTCATTGAGGGTTTGTCTCATTTTCACTGACCCTCCACTTTACCAGACAAGACATCATATTCTAGTGATTGGCCTTTCCTGATGATATGTCCAAACTAAGCAAGCTGAAGTCTTGCTATCCTTGTGTCTTAGTTATCTAGTGCTGCTATAATAGAAATACCTCAAGTGGATGGCTTTAACAAACAAATTTATTCATTCACAGTCTAGGAGGTTAGAAGTCCAAATTCAGGGCACCAACTCCAGGGGAAGGCTTTCTCTTTCTGTCGGCTCTTGGATAAGGTCCTTGTCATCAATCTTTCCCTGGGTTTAGGAGCTTCTCAGTGCAGGGACCCCGGGTCCAAAAGATGGGCTCTGCTCCTGGCTTTTCTTTCTTCGTAGTTGGAGGTCCCTCTCCTCTCTGCTCACTTGCCTCTTTTATATCTCAAAAGAGATTGAGTCAAGATACAGCCTAATCATGTAGATTGTGTCCTGCTTCATTAACATAACTTCCTTTAACTGCTGCCTCATTAACATCACAGAGGTTAGAATTTACAACATGTAGGAATATTACGTCAGATTACAAAATGGAGGACAACTATCCAGTATTGGAAATCATGGCCTAGCCAGGTTGACACACATTTTTGAGGGACACAATTCAATCCATAACACCTTGCTTTGAAGGAGAATTCTGTTTGTATTTCTTCTAAAACTGATTTGTTTGTTCTTTTGGAAGTCCACAGTATATTTAGTATTCTTTACCAAAACCATAATTTGAATGCATCAATTCTTCTTCTCTTCCTTTTCCATTGTCCAGCTTTTGGATGCATATGAAGTGATTGAAAAAACCATGGCTTGGGTCAGAATGCACCTTAGTCATTAAAGTGACATCTTTTGTTTTTAAAACTTTAAAGATATCTTTTGCAACAGATTTGACCAATGCAATATATTGTTTGATTTCTTGAATGCTGCTATCATGGGTGTTGATTGTTGATCCAAGTTGAACGAAATCATTGACACTTTCAATTTCTCCTCCATTTATCATGATGTTGCCTATCAGTCCAATTATGAAGATTTTCGTTTTCTTCACATTCAAGTGTAATCCATACTGAAGGCTGTAGTCTTTCACCTTCATAAATGAGTGCTTCAAATCGTCTTCATTTTCACAAGCAAGGTTGTGTCATCTGCATATCACAGATTTTTAATGAGTCTTCCTCCAATTCTGATGCCCTGTTTTTATTTGTATAGCCCAGCTTCTAAGATTGTTTGTTCAGCACACAGATTGAATAAGTAAGGTGGAAGCCTACAACCCGCCACACACCTTTTCCAGTTTTGAATCACACAGTATCCCCTTGTTCTTTTGAACAACTACCTTTTGATCCATTTATAGGTTCCACAAGAGCACAATTAAGTGTTCTGGAATTCCCGTTCTTCAAAATGTTATCCATAATTTGCTATGATCCACACAGTTAAATGTCTTTGTGCAGCTGATGAAACACAGGTTAATATCTTTGAGGGGCCATTATTCTGCCTCTCACAGCATGTAAATAAGTATTTTATGGTACAGTGTACTGAGTACAACAATGCAAATAATAAAAGTATGTGTATCTCAGACATAAACAGAATTAGATTCTTTCCTACGTGGTTATATGAAAATTCTGAACATTGGCCTCCAGTCAAAGTGGGCTCCAACCACTGACACAGTGGCCAGCAGAACGTCTTGGTCTTTGTCTTTCTCTGTGAAGATGAGTGGAGAAATTGTGAGGGGAACTGTAGTTTTCTTTTGGCCATTGCCAAGAGAGCAAAGAGGGGAAAGTTATATTAGTCAGAGGGAACAGAATGTGCAAAACATCTAATTTTGGAGGGGAACCATAAGCGATTCAGAATTGCTAGATCAGGTTTGAAGTGAGGGATGGTAGCAGATAAGTTTGGTGAGATGGGCCAGATCATGAAAGGCCATGAGTACTGGGCTAAGAAGTCGGAACATCATCCTGTTAAGAAACAGTGAAGAACATGGTCCTTTATCCTTTGTTGAGACTTGGAGGAAAAGGTATGCTTTCCTTGGATGAAATGACAGGCCTGCATTTATAGGCACAACACCATAAGCTTTACTGACAAATAAATGTAAAACAAATGTTTAGTTATTCACAATTTTCCACTCACTGTTGTTGAATACTAAAGCAAGTCTTATTTTACACTACTCCGCTTTTCCATGTTTGTTGGAAAGTTATTTTCAAACATAACTATAATGTTCTGTCTTTTGGCTTTATCACATTGGCTGACTTGCTTGCTTATGATAGGTCTATTTTAAGTCCTAGAATACATGGTTTGCCCCGCTTTGGTTTCCCTTTTGCTCTCTGAATCACACTAGGGTCTCTGAAGGAGAATATTCCTAAAGGAATAAAATGAAATGTCTCAAATTTTTGCTTTTATAGTTGATCAGTGGTAGTTATATAGTCATTGTCTTTGAGAAACAGATTGCTTTTAAAGAGTTTGTTTCTAAGCATAACTGAATGCTTTATCTTGCTGTTTGCTTTCAATAGTGTCATATGAAATCTGCACCTATGAAGTGAATTAATTACCTGGATTATTTTCTTTAATCTCCATGAATTATTTCTAGTCAGTAAAAAATTGCATTGTATGGGTGAGTACAAACCATTCACCACACTAACAAATGTGTGACTATCTATAATAGATGTTTTTTGGTGATTCTATTGTCATAAGACAATAATTTTGGTGATCAGAGAGTTACATGAATTTAAGAAGTTACAGAATGATTGCCTAATTTTTATTTTCATTTACTCTAGAAATATGAATTGTATAGCTAAGCCATATGACAATGAAGCACTGTGGCTTTTTTTCACTTAGCTGGCCCCTAAATCTATTTATTCCAGAGATGCAATTAGAGCATGTGAGGGCCCCTGAAAAAGCACTGCCCTGTATTGATTTGCAGGAAATAAAAAATTTGCATGACAATGTGAATTCTGCCAGCACATGGGGGCAGGGTAACATCATCACTTTCCAGCTGTCATTACTAGATGGAATCAGCTAAATCTTATCATTTAACTGTGGTGTTAGCATATTTTCAACTGAAATATAAGGCAGCCAGGATTTACAATAAGAAAGTGTCAGCTTTTCAGGCAGATTTGACAATGGCATTTCATTTACACTGCAGTCTGCTTTTTCACTTGGTGAGGTGCAAATCACTAAAATTGGAAGCCAGCCTACAGGCTTTTAAACCAGTTTTGCCTACCTTTATTGTAAAAAGCGAATAATCACATGATCAATATATGATGTTGACCCCTTCCAATCTGCCTTCTATCCCCACTTACCTGGAATTACTCTCATGTCACCAGTGAACAATTTACTGTCAAGTCGTTCAACACAAGTTTTGAAGTCAGACTATCTGGCTTCCAGTCCCACCTTCACCTCTTTTTTGCTGAGTTGGCTGGGGCAAATTAGCTTACCCTTCTGTACCTCAGCTTCCTCATCTGTAAGATTGGCTGATAGTAGTGGCATCCCTTACAGAACTATTTGGAACATTAAATGAGATAACTAATATAACAGGGTTATTATATCGCATAGCTCAAAGGAATACAATTTATGTTGTGTTCTTATGTGAATGCCATTCCCTAGAATTGTGCAAAATGGCAGACCTGTATGTAATGCATTTAGAGCAGTTTCTGGT
Source organism: Trichechus manatus latirostris (assembly GCF_000243295.1). Lineage (NCBI taxonomy): Eukaryota > Metazoa > Chordata > Mammalia > Sirenia > Trichechidae > Trichechus > Trichechus manatus. The sequence continues at coordinate 23,876,055 of NW_004443939.1, read as the reverse complement.
ACAGACAAGAATTCACCAAATAGTTATTTTTATGTAGAATTCACGATCATCCCTCTTTCTTGAAACTTTTTCTTTGGCTTTCTAAGTGTTACTTTTCTGTTTCTCTTCCTACAACTGTTTCATTTTGCCTTTTAACCTTAGTTGTGGTTGTTTCCCAAAGCTCATGTACATCATGATGACCTGCTTTTCTCCATCAGGTTATCAGCTGTGGGCATCATTTGGTTTGTTATGTAGAGCTAGAATTAAGGACTGTGTATGAAGTGAGATAGAGGTCAAGAACGAAATTCCAAGTAAAATAAAGTAGCCTAGAAGTCTTCCAATCCGGAGTCGCATCAGAATTATTTTGGAGGGGGCATTTTAAAAATACAGATCCCCAAGCTTATCCCAAAACCCGAGGAAAACCAACCCCATTGCTGCTGAGTCGATTCCAACTCACAGCGACTCTATAGGACAGAGTAGACCTGCCCCATAGGGTTTCCAAGGAGTCACTGGCTGATTTGAACTGCCCGCTTTTTGGTTAGCAGCTAAGCTCTTAACCACTGCATCACCAGGGCTCCTACTGAATGAAATATTTGATAATGAAGGTAGGTGTGGGGGAGGGGCTGGAAATGTGTGCTAAAAATTTTTTTGAGCTATTTCAGCTGTGCAGCCAGATTTGGGAACAGAAATTTAGGACTAGGAAGAATACCAACACTAGCATTCAAAATCAGAGTGGAAGATCCAAGTCAAAGGGCAAAGAGGTGAGAGGTTGGGCAGAAAGTAAGCCAAAGTTCAGTGTTCGAGAGTCAGGAGCTTTGAACACACAGAAGTCTGCCCAGTCATGGCCACCTCTGTGCCCCACAGCACCCTCTGCATACCACCATCCTTACCACAGAGTGTTGAAATTATATGTCTTGAGCCTATATTTCTTATTTAACTGTGAGATTCATGAAGGAAGACTTAATTTCAAGAATTCGTCTTTGTAACCCAGCCCCTGTCCATGGCAAAAACCCACTGCCGTTGAGTCGATTACGACTCATAGTGACCCTGTAGGACAGACTAGAACTGCCCATAGGGTTTCCAAGGAGCGGCTGGTGGATTTGAACTGCAGACCTTTTGGTTAGTAGCCGAGCTCTTAACCACTGTGCCACCAGTGCTTAAGGATATAATAAATGTTTTTAAACTGAATTGTCATTGAAATTCACGTCAAGACAAGTGAATGAGTATACTGGTAGGACTCTGGTTGCAGGTAACCGACTTGAACTAACAAAAAGAAAAAAAAAAGGAATTTAGTATAAGAATATAAAGTATCTCATGAAAACCAGCCCTAGATCTCAGGTAGGGACTGGACCAGGAAGATAAAGGCCATCAGGACTTCTATCTCTGCTGCTCTTTACCCATCTGCTTCAGTAAATTCTTTCTGAAAGCCAGCTTTCTCTGCTTCTGTGATCTGCAGTTCCAATCTCCCACTGAGACTCACTTTCCCTTCTAATCCCAAATTCCTAGGATAGAGAATCTGACTGACCCAGCTTGGCTCTACTGTCCAAGCCAGATCTGATTGGCCATGGCCAGGGAACAGGCACATGGTAGAAACACAGATGCTAGAGACCTACCCCTGTGGATTGGGGTGAAGGGGTCAGTTCCCTGAAGAAAGGGGGACTTAGACATCCCTAAAAAATCTGTTGCAGTGGGACAGAGGCAGATAAATCGTGAGAAAAGGAGAACCTGACAGTAAGTCTGAGAATTTGACACTGAAGTATACAGACTGACTCAAAAGGAAGCATTTTACACACTTGCCTCCAGAGTAGGAACTGATGTTGGATTTGCATGGTATGGCCTGCAAGATCTGTTCTGCTGCAGTCAGATGGGGCAACGTATGGATCCCAGGTAGATCAGTTATTAACTGTGTGATGATGGGCACATTCCTTAGCTTCTGTGTGCCTCGTTTTTCACATCTATAAAATAAGAATAATACTAATTTCCAACTTACTTATATAATAATGTTATTGTGACAAAGTAAATGAAATAATGCATTTAAGCACTGAGTATAATGCTTAGCACTTAATGCTAAAAAATGTTAAATATAATTACTATTGTCATTATAACAACATTATGTCTGACAGATCCTGATGCTCTCATTTATGGAGCTCATCTCTTTTCATGACTTCCAAATATAACTTCCCAATATTTACGTCAACACTTGTTCCCTCCTCAAGGCTCCAGTTTCCTTAACTCCAGTTGCTGCTGGACTTTCAGTTGGATGTCACTTCAAACGCAAAAGGACAGAAGTTAAACTCATGTTCTTCTTCTTATAACCATTTTACAATTTCTTCCACTCACTGACATTCCTATTTTAATAGTATCAACCTTTTCTTAAGCCCAGGTAAGACACCAGAGATGAATGAGTGTCACAACTTCGAGATGGTCTGGAGTCACTTGATTTGGAGCCATATTTGACTTCTCTCGTTTGCACTCTGTCTTATCATTCATCAAGTTCTACTTATCTTTTTTGTATGATTATACGAATAACAATGAACATTTACTGGGGACTTACTATGTGCCAGATACTGTTCTAAGCCCTTTTATGGGTGTTTATTCATTTAATCTTCATAACAACCTTATAGGATAAGTGCTATTATTATTTCCATTTACAAATATGGAAACTGAGACAGAGAAGTGAAATGACCTGTCTAGGACCACCTTGCTAGTAAGTGGCAGAGAGCAGGCATATAACTCCAGAACCCTTGCTCCTAACCTCCAAATCTCATTGCCACTCTGTGATGAACCTTGAATTTCTCTTTCCATTACTTCCACCACCACATGGGCAGTGGTTCACACTACTTCACATCTCTATTATTGCAATAGACTCCTAGTTGATCTCCTGGACTTTGCATATTGTAATACAATTTTCATATTCCTTTTAGATTGTTTTTTCTTAAGCACTGCTTCTGCTATGTCATTCCTTTGTTCAAAATCCATCTGTGGCTACCTGTGTCCTATGAAGTATAAAATAAATTCAATCTCTGGCTTTTTAGGCTTTCTATTATCTGGTACCATACATTCTACTCAGCTTTATTTTCTCTCCTCCTATTCTATTATTCCATGGAAAAAAGATACAACAGTTTGCTTCCATAATATTTATAGCAGTTTTACTAAGGGGGCAGTTTTACTCTGTCCTATAGGGTCGCTATGAGTTGGAATCGACTTGACGGCAATGGGTTTGGTTTTGTTTTGGTTTATTCCATTATTGATCATTCCAGTTAGGTTGATCTTTTCACCACCCCAAAGACATGCCATTTCATTCCTACGTCTGTGACTTCACTCATATCCACAGGTGTAAAGTTTACCCTTTCATCTCAGAATATTATGGCTCTGTGAACGCTTCCTTGCTGATCGCCTCGAATGAATGTGACCTTTCCTTCCTTGGAACTCTCATAACTCTTCCTTTGTATCCCTCTCATGATACCATGTCTGCCTTGTGTTCTGATTATTTGCGTACTTGCCTTATTTCTCGCCCTGCCCACTAGTTGGTTAGCTTCTTGAAGACAGTGCTTCACTAATCCTCCTGTCCCCTGCAGTGCTTCTTTCAATGCAGAGCACATAATAGGTAATCAATAAATAGTTGTTGAATTAAGGGAATTCTAATTTTATTCACTCAGAAAGTTTTCCCTTTTCCTTTTGTTTCTGGTCTAGTCTTTTACAAAAATCTCACTTCTTGAATGAAACCCTCCTGACTTTTGTAGTCCCCAATGAAATCTACTTTCTCAGAACTCTTATAACACTTGTTGTACCTGATACTACACAGTTTAGTCCTTTATTGTTTTGTATCCATATTCATTGTTCATGTGTTGCAACACAGGGCCTGGTATATAAATGTTCTCAATAAATATTTATAGAATGAATCAATATGTCAGTCTTGCCTAACCAATTGTATGGTCTCTGTTATAGGAACCTTATCTTGTATATGTATCCCCTTAGAGCTCTCAGTATACAATAGTTGCTCTATGAATATTAGCTGACTGGCTGGATCCTGAGTTTCCATTTCAAGTCAGTCCTTTCCTTCCTGTTGTCCCTATCTTCAGCCTGTGATTACACTGAAGAGGTCTCTGAGTTCTCCAACTTGATTTCCCCATCCAGCATGCAGGGTCAGGTTGCTGATACGTTGGAGTCTTTATGGCAGCCCCGTTTGAAATTCTGTCCATAATTCAAGACCAGACCTTCTTACTGAGGCAAATCACTAGAGGAAAGAGTGAGAATGGTTGAAGAAAATTGGGGGTTACAAAATGCAGACTTTTGGCTGGGAATGAATTTATAGAAATTGTTTACTGAATGGGTCCACATATGGGGGGAAAAAAGCCATCCTATGTATGTCTTGTATTGTTGAAAGATGAGGGTAATGTATCACAATCATAACTGCAACAATGAATGAGTAGGACATTTGTTCAGATTGTATGAAATCTACCTGTTGATCTAAAAAAGTCAATAAAAAATAATATTTAAATAACATACTAACAATTTGTGTATACCATAGGATAAACATGTCAGAGACCAAAGGTGATTAGAATTCAAACTTCTTTTTTTTTTTTTATTGTACTTTAGATGGTTTACAGAACAAGTTTCTCATTAAACAGTACACATACTGTTCTGTGACATTGGTTAACAGCCCCATGACATGTCAACACTCTCCCTTCTTGACCTTGGGTTCCCTATTACCAGCTTTCCTGTCCCCTCCTGCCTTCTCGTCCTTGTCCCTGGGTTACTGTGCCCCATTAGTTTCATTTTGTTTAATGTCTAATCTTTGGCTGAAGGGTGAACCTCGGGAGTGACTTCATTACTGAGCTAAAATGGTGTCTGGGGGCCATACTCTCAGGGTTTCTCCAGTCTCTGTCAGGCCAGTAAGTCTGGTCTTTTCTTGTGAGTTAGAATTTTGTTCTACATTTTTCTCCAGCTCTGTCTGGGACCCTCTGTTGTGATCCCTGTCAGAGGAGTCAGTGGTGGTAGCCAGGTACCATCTAGTCATACTGGACTCAGTCTGGTGGAGGCCGTGGTAGCTGTGATCCATTAGTCCTTTGGACTAATCTTTCCCTTGTGTCTTGTTTTCTTCATTCTCTTTTGCTCCTAAAGGGGTGAGACCAGTGGAGTATCTTAGATGGCTGCTCACAGGCTTTTAAGACCCCAGATGCTACTCACCAAAGTAGAGTGTAGAACATTTTCTTTATAAACTGTGTTATGCCAACTGAGCTAGATTTCCCCGAGACCATGGTCCCTACAGCCCTCAGAATATGAACTTCTTGAAGAAACGCTTAATCTACTGAAAGGAAAGGGAGAACTGGGATAAGCAGGCACCTCATATTATACTGTGCACTCCATAAGTACTAAGCAATACTTGGTGGTGGCAGATAGAAGAATGATTTTGCAGAGCAGAAGCGCTTTGCTACCCTGGATATTATCTTTACTGTTGCAACTCAATACAGTGTCAAGATGTGGGTACAGGGTTATGGGATATAGTCCTTACCCACCCTTCCCAGTCTTGTTGCTACCTGGAGAGAAGAAAAATGCTTGTCATCTGTAACCATAAATTCTATAATGCACTGAGCAGTGGACTAGCCTGAGCAGTGGACTAGCCAAGGCATAGATTTTTCTTTAGTAATAGGTTATATTTATTTGCTATGTCATTGGCTTATATGTTTAAAAGGTCTTTATTTTTAATGCAGGTGACCCAAGGACATTTGAGCCGGACTTCAAGGGGCCTGTTAGCAACAGGTAAGCTATCCTTTTCTCAGGAATATGGTTTTTAACAAACACAGAAAGCTTATTTTTTTGTATTATTTTCCTGTCAGTGGAGAATTGTGGCTACTGTGAGGGGGGAATGACTCATTTCTGTCTAAATGTCACCTTATTTATACAGGGAAAGTACAGAGAATAAATCTTTCCATGAGTCACGAATGTCCTCTCCTGCTCAGAAAATGAAGTACCTTAAGTTATTAGACTGAATAGTTGGTACTTCTCAAAAGAGGAAGCCAGAAAAAGCTCTACAAGGTTTAACAACTCTGTGGAGAAGCGAACACATTTTTGTACTCGTTTACTCTGTGACTCACTACTGCAAATGTACAGTTGCTATGCCAGCTTCTTCCACACCAGCTATTTGTGCCACTCAGCTTCCAAAAGCAGAGCATTTTCTGGGAAACAACCATTCACCAAAGTATCATGTATGCTTCAGCATATTTTAAAATGCTCTGGGGAAATATGTCCTTGTCTCAGCTGGTGCTTTTCCCTCTAAGGTTTCATGGCATTTAAAAATTATCCAGTAATTCATAGGCCTCTTTTATTAGTAGTAGTATTTTATCTTCTATCCCTAGACTTCCTGCTAATCAAAAAGGGGATTGTGGGGTGGAATGGCTAAAGATGAAGATAATGCTGTTGGTAGCTATTTTTTTTTGCTTAGCTTTGACTTTGATTTCTGGCAGTTACATGTCATAATAAACTGTGATGTGAAATAATGATCAGCATGCTTATTTGCTCTTGCCAACCATCAGCATATACGTTAGCAGTTACCGTTATGTCCTTATAATATCCCAGCTTAAGAGATGTGCTTTCAGTTTATACTAATTCTGTAGAAAGCCAAGTCATTTGATTCAGTTTACTTATTCAAAGGTGTGCTGATGCCTTCTTTAGAATGAGTCTGATAACTCTCTCATTCTCTCCATGGTAACACCATGAATACATTTTGTTGTTCAGTGTACAAACAGCCTCATTCAATGTGATGATTACTTTTACTGTAATTTCATTCATTTTAAAATAACTAATTTGTGAGAATTGAATCCAGTCTATTTGGCCTCAAGAGAACTATAGATGTAATCCAGATTCAACAGTAACAATAATAATAAATGAGCTGCCATATATGGACAGAAAATACACAGATGACAGCTTTGTCTTTTCTAGTCATAGAGAAGAAAGCAGAGTTAGGCCTGGCTGGCTTTAGGTATTGGACGGAGGTGAAAGCTCCCTGTCTGTGGTTATTTAGAATTTAATGATGGAACCAGGCAGTTCAGGTGTAGTCTAAACAACTGTGATACTCACTGTGAGGAAAGTAATTTATTTTTACCTGAGGCCTTTTGTGATGCCCCAGGCACCACAAAGACCTTCAAAGGTGGACTAGCCATTATGTGGGCACACCTCCTCCACTCTTCAATCCAAGAACAGTGAAAAATATTGTAAAACTGCAGGTGTGTAACCACAGGAAGACAGTTGGCCCATCTGTAACTTTTTCAGGACACAGGGTTCTCTATTGCCCTTACTGAGCAAATAATTGGGGAGTTTAAGAGCAAGTGAGAAACCCCCAATTCTTCCTCTCACCTTTCACAGCCCGGCTGCTTTAATAACACCTTTTGCTGACATGATGTCGCTCTCCTTCTGAGAGATCCAATGTCTTATCAGATATTCAGGTAGACCCTTACAGCAGTCTCTGGTTGGTAGTCCACCATTTTATGTACATGTCTCTCAGTTCACGATGACATAATTTTGCGCCTAGTTACCATCTAATTGAGTTATTTCAAAAGGAAGTGAAGAAATTATGGCAGTACGTTAAGGAAGGTTAACTCAGTGTCTCATTTGTTCTCATCTACTCCTAAGAAAATGGGAAAACAGGAGCTATTCCTTCATCATATTAACAGAAAAGGTGATTTTGGTAGTTTAAGGAGTGTGCTCAGCCCCTCTTGAAAAGGTAGGTCTCAAACCCCCATGCTTTATTCCCTATATTCAACAGAATCAAAAACCGTTGGTTAGTTTTGAAGTGAGGTTTGTAAAAGTCAAAGGGGTATCCAGCACTTTCCTTAGCAGTACACTGAAGGGTAGAAATGAATGCTCATAGAAAATTGAGAAATAAAAGCTCTTTTATGTTATATGAGAAATTCCTCTTGGAATTTTGAACTAGGAAAAATGTTTAATGAAGAATTAGTACACTTTCTTCCATCAGATAAGGAGAACTACGTAATCCACTATGTTTCTCTTTTTGTACTGGCTTGTAGGAAACTCACTGATAAATTCAATTTCGACGTCAGCAACTATATTAGCCTTTGAGTCAAGAATTTCTTCTCAGGACTTTGATTTTCTATTTTTATATTAATACCTTTTTTGTATCCAGGTGTTTTAAGTCATTTTATTGAAGATCTTTTCTGGAAAGAGGCAGCATACAGGTTGATGGATAAATAGAAATCGAAGCCTTGCATGTTCCATGACTGCCTTTTTTTCCTATTTTTTTATACACAAAATAGATGTAGGACACACGAGCCATGCTAATTTAATTAATGGATTTACAGAAGGTGGAAAATGTCTCTGAAATTTAAAAGATGCTTTTCTTCTTACCTGAAGCAGGGGAGTGGTGAGTTCACCGTCATGAGGGGGTTCCAGATGAGAGTGAAGAGACATTAAGTTAGGAATGCTGTAGAGGTGATTCATTCATATAAAGAAGTTGGGCGAAATGACCTCTAAGACCTTTCCAGTCCTGAGATTCTATGATTCTATGATTCAACTCTTAATGCCAGAGCACAGAATGAAGAGATCAGCATCTGGCCTGACTGATAAACACGTAGAGCCCTTGGCTGACGCTCACCACATGTTCTTGTGAATACAGTGCCATTATCAAGTGCACATCTCAAATGATTGTGATAGCACAATTCTGTCTCCTAAACTTACACAGTTTTCATATTAGCTTCTTGTTGAAATGATTGGTATGCTTCTAGTCCCAGTAGAGTGGACTTAACTATCTGAAGGAAGGGTCCATTATCTTGGAAAAATATAAGGAAAAGGTGACAGAAAAAGTCACAAAGTTCAAGAAAAAAATATAGGTCTAGTGTTGTGAAAATGTTTGAAAGAGATAACGGAGCATTTTAACCTGTAAAATACTTTGAAATAAAAAGTCTGCGTATATACTACTTCCTTTCAAAACTTTTATTTTTTCATTTTTTCCCATACAAAAATTTATACATACATTGTTATGTGACCCTCATTGCTCTCCCCATACTGTGACAGCACACTCCTCCTTTCC
>NW_004443939.1:23861194-23866930 GCF_000243295.1 Trichechus manatus latirostris | reverse complement strand
TGTGTCTATGAGATCAATTTGGTTGATTGTGGCATTTAGATCTTCTGTGTCTTTACTGAGCTTCTTTCTGGATGTTCTGTCCTTCACCAAAAGTGGTGTGTTGAAGTCTCCTACTACTATTGTGGAACTGTCTATCTCTCTTTTCAGTGCTGTTAGAGTTTGTTTTATGTATTTTGGAGCTCTGTTATTGGGTGGGTAGATGTTTATTATAGTTATGTCCTTCTGGTGTATTGAACTTTAACTATTATATACTGTCTTTCCATATCCTTTGTGGTGGATTTTACTTTAAAGTCTATTTTGTCAGTGATTAATATTGCACTCCTGCTCTTTTTTGAGTGTTGTTTGCTTGATATATTTTTTTTCCATCCTTTGAGTTTTAGTTTGTTTCTGTCTTTAAGTCTAAGGTGTGTCTCTTGTAGGCAGCATATAGACAGATAGTGTGTTTTTATCCAATCTGCCACTTTCTGTCTCTTTACTGGTGCATTTAGTCCATTTACATTCAGTGTATTTATCGATAGGTATGAGTGTAGGGCTGTCATTTTGATGTCTTTTTTTGCGTGTTGTTCACAGTTTCTTTGTTCCACTTAATTTTCTGGGCTGAGTCATTTTTCTTTATGTATTTTCTTTTTATCTTTTTCATTGTTGTTGATTTTGTGTTTGCTGAGTCTTTATATTTTTCTTGTTTTTTATTTTGACTTGTTGGATTGTTAGTTTCCTTTGTGATTACCTTAATATTTACCCCTATTTTTCTAAGTTTATACCTGTCTTTTATTTCTTTATATCACCTTGACTTCCTCTCTGTATGAAAAATCTATGTCTACATTTTTTGTCCCTCTTTTTTGTTTTAGTGTTGTCATCTTTTACATATTGACATCTGTTTCCCTATATTCAATGTTTTAGCTTTGATTTTCTTTTGTGATTTCCCTATCTGGGTTGATATCTGGTTTTTCTGTCCTGTGTTGTAGTCTTGAGTTCTTATCTGATGTTACTGATTTTCTAACCAGAGAACTCCCTTTAGGGTTTCTTGTAATTTTAGTTTGATTTTTGCAAATTCCCTAAACTTCTATTTATCTGTAAATGCCCTAATTTTGCCATCATATTTGAGAGACAGTTTTGCTTGATATATAATTCTTGGCTGGCAGTTTTTTTCCTTCAAGGCTTTCTGTATGTCATCCCATTGCCTTCTTGCCTGCATGGTTTCTGCTGAGTAGTCCGAGCTTATTCTTATTGACTTTCCTTTGTAGATGACCTTTCATTTATCCCAGCTGCTCTTAAAATTCTCTCTTTATCTTTGGTTTTGGCAAGTTTGATTATAATGTATCTTGGTGATTTTCTTTTGAGATCTACCTTATGTGGGGTTCGATGAGCATCTTGGATAGATATATTGTCATCTTTCAAGATATCAGGGAAATTTTCTGCCAACAAATCTTCAACAATTCTCTCTGTATTTTCTGTTATCCCTCACCCCCTTCTGGTACTCCAGTCACTCGTAGGTTATTCTTCTTGATAGAGTCCCACATAATTCTTAGGGTTTCTTCATTTTTTTTAATCCTTTTATCTGATTTTTCCTCAAATAAGTTGGTATCAAGTGCTTTGTCTTCAGTCTCACAAATTCTGACTTCCATTGCCTCAATTCTGCTCCTATGACTTTCTATTGAGTTGTGTAATTCTGAAATTTTATTGCTAACCTTCTGGATTTCTGATTGCTATCTCTCTATGGATTCTTGCAGCCTGTTAAATTTGTCATGATGCTCTTCTCTAATTTTTTTTAATTTCCTGTATTGTGTGTTCTGCATTTTGCTTAATTTCCTTCCTAATTTCTTGAAGAGTTCTGTATATTAATCTTTTGTATTCTGCCTCTGGTAATTCCAAGAAATTTTCCTCCTCTGGAAAATTTCTAGGTTCTTTATTTTGGAGCTTGCTGAAGCCATCATGGATTGCCTCTTTATGTGATTTGATATTGACTGTTGTCTCCGAGCCATCAATAAGTTATTATATTTATTTATTTTATGTTTGCTTACTGTGTCCTAGCTTCTTGTTTTGTTTTGATATGCCCAAGTAGGCTGCTGTATGAGCTAGTTTGATTATTGGCACCTTTGAAGTTCTAATGTCCTGTCAGCATGTGTTTAGATCTGTTACTAGGTATGTGACCTCAGGAGTCCACCCACTCCTCCTGTATGGATTCAGCTCAGGTGCTCAGGTAGATAGTCACCAAGTGGTGTAGGCTCTCACTTACAGTCCTAGACAGGCATGGATGATTGGTGTAGGCATAGGCATCTGGCTTCAGCAGGGGGACACAGTTTGAGCAAGGCAAGGGGCTGACAGCTGCCTTCGAGTGTCCAGGAGGAAGGCTTGTCCCTGTTCCCTACAGCGTGTAGGTGGGTGGGTTTTGCAGCCTGACTATGAGCATGTAATGCTGTTGGCTGTAAGGATTGGTGGGCACTTCTTATTCATGGGCCCCTATTGCAGGTGGCTAGGTGGCATGGTTGGAGCCACCAGTCCTCAGACCCCTGATGTGCATAGGTGAAGACCCTGCTTAATGGGCAGAGCAGTGTCAAATGTCAAGAACCTGCCACTTCACAGCTGAAACAGTTGAAGTCAGACTTCCGGTATATACCCTGTTGTACTTTGGTAATGAGGGCCTATGCTGTTGAGATGGGCCCACACAAGTCTATGCAGAACGAAAGGCACTCAAAATCCGTTGATCCCTTATGCCTGTGCCTAGGCAAAGGAGCTGTGCCTACCCTGGATTCCTGGCTTAGGGGAGCCAGCAGTTTATTTTTTTCCTCTGTTTGTTAATTTGTTCACTCTCCAAGGCAGGGAGAATGTCTCAGTGCCTGTGATGGATACTATTTTCAGCCCAGGGGACTCGGCAGTTGCTGAAGTCCGTTGGGGACCCAGTGCAGAGTAGAGAGTAGGGAGGTAAATGGGAAAGAGGTTTTTCCCTAAGGAGAGTGTTTTCGATCCGTGAGGTAGGCTGTACGCAATTACTTATCTTTCACTGATCCAGGGTTGCTTCTCTCTTGTTCTGGGTCGCCGTGTAGACTCTCTGGCACTGGGCCTCTCCCAGTGTGGAAAACACACCTCCCAAGCACTGCTGCTTGCCTGCCTCACTGCTCACCCCCGAGGTGATCAGGCCTGAAGGGCTCAGGCTCTCACTGGATGAGGTCTGGCAACTCCTTGCTGCTTCCAAACCATCTCTCCCTCCCCCACCACTCAGTCTGGTTCCTCAACTCTGCCTTTGATGTTCAGGGCTCCCAGATTGCCATATATAATCAATTCACTTGTTTTTTCGGGTCTTTGTTGTAAGAGGGGCCACCAGAAGTGTCTGACTACTCCACCATCTTGGCCCTGCTTCCCTTCCAAAACTTTGAAATAGTTGTAAAATGTGGATGAAAATGAGAGGAAATAAAAATCAGTAATTGCCCTGAATGGCTAATTCTTCAGAATACAAATGTGAATTGAAGATGTGCTCTAAACCTGACATCTATTCTCCTCATTCCAAATGGAGTAAATGGCCTAATGTGATCAATTATTTATCAGTGTGACTCTTTTCCACAGGAAAATGTAGACTAAAACCGTGTTTAATATTCACAGCCTGTCCTTCTGTGGGACAACACATCCTGCTCAACTATGCTATAACTGTAAGATAACACTCCATATCTGCATGGTGCTCATGGGTTGTACCTGATTTCTAGATAACCAGGAGGTCTTTAGAAAAAGGACATCAATAAGTAATATGGATTGCTCCATAAACATCATGTCCTTCCAATCAGAGCCTGAACACGTTAGCACATGGAAAGTAGCTTTCATTATAACATACAACCAGAAAACTTCCATAATGAGCAGTCCCCCCTCAAAAGCTGTCTGAACAGAGATGACGACTCTTCCTTGCACACTCCACTTTGTGCCATGGCTGAGGGACTTAAATGGGACCCTACCTCCTGCTGGTCTCTCCCTGGCCAAGTAGGTCCATTTAGGTGGACTGTAAGCATTTGTTATGTGGGCCCCACCTGTACCATAGCTGAGGAGACTCAGAAAATTTCCTTTCCCAGCTATTGTATACCCCTAGCCTAAGTTACTAGTTGTATCTTTTTAACCCTGCTAATAAGCATCCTAGTGCATCATACCCCCCTGACTTCCTGAAGGCTGATGATTAGTCCAGAGTTGTATCTTTTAACCTTGCCAACAAACATCAGGCCTCATTGGGGGTGATGGTTGTTCTGAGGCCTAAAGGTGCCAGCAGGGAGAGGAACAGAGAAAATCACGGCCCTCTGGCTTGTCTAGAGGACTTGCTCCTCACACTTTTTATTTCCCTATATGTGAATTTATTCTTTTTTCCATTTTTTTTTTTTTATGCTTTAGGTGAAAGTTTACAGCCCAAGTTAATTTCTCATTCAAAAATCTATACACATGTTGTTTCGTGACATAGGTTGCAATCCTCAAAATGTGACAGTATGTTCCCCCTTTCCACTCCAGGTTCTCTGTGTCCATTCGTCCAGTTGCTGTCCCTTCCTGCCTTCTTGTTCTGCTTTTGGACAGGAGCTGCCAATTTGGTCTCATATATTTAATTGAAATAAGAAGCATGTTCTTCATGTGTGTTATTTTTTGTTTTATAGGCCTATCTAATCTTTGTCTGAAAAGTGGGCTTCAGGAATGGTTTCATTTCTGGGTTAGTAGAGTCTCCAGGGGACATAGTTTTGGGGGTTCCTCCAGTCTCTTTCAGACCAGTAAGTCTGGCCTTTTTATGTGAATTTGAATTCTGTACTACATTTTTCTCCTGCTCTGCCCAGGATTCTCTGTTGTGATCCCTATTAGGGCAGTCTGTAGTTGTAGCTGGGCACCATCTAGGTCTTCTGGTCTCAGGCTGATGGAGTCTCTGATCCATGTGGTCCTTTAGTCCTTTGGGCTAGTATTTTCCTAGTGTCTTTTGTTTTCTTCATTCTCCTTTGTTCCAGGTGGGATGGGACCAATAGATGTATCTTAGATGGCTGCTTGCGAGCTTTTAAGACCCCAGATTTTCCTATGTTTTTGCACTTTCAAAAATCACCACCCACAAATTATTCCTAAGAATTATGAAAATAGGAAAACCTAAGAATAGTATTTTAAACTTCTGAAGCACCTTTAACACAAGGAATTTAAAGGAAAATGTTCATTAACTGTGTATTTTTTGTGTTAGGCACTGTGCTAGGTGCTAGGAATATAAAGATGAACTAAGCAAATTTCCTGCCCAAAGGAGCTCACAGTTGATTAGGAGAGGCAGATAATGAAGGGATTAATGCAATAGGAAGGATCCCTGGTATCACAATGGTTAAGTGCTTGGTTGCTAACTGAAAGGTCTGTGGTTCAAAGTCACTAGCCACTCCAAGGGAGGTAAGTCCTGGTGATCTGCTCCAGTAAAAATTGCAGCCAGGAAACCCTATGGGTCACTTTGAGTCAGAATTGACTTTATAGTGCACAACAACAACAATGCAATAGGTGTAAGTGCAACGATAGAAATATTGACAGGGTTATGGAAGCAAAAGAGAGTGAGCCTAGTGCTGCTAAAGGTAAGGAAAGTCTACCTACTTCTAGGGGTAGAGAAAATCTGGAAAAACTTCAGAGTGAATATAACCTTGAGCTGATTCTTTTTATTTTTTTATTTTTTTTTTAATATTTTATTGTACTTCAGGTGAAGGCTTACAGAACAGATACTTTCTCATGTAACAGTAACACACATGCTGTTTTATGACATTG
>NW_004443939.1:23859186-23861094 GCF_000243295.1 Trichechus manatus latirostris | reverse complement strand
AATAACACTCACCCTCCCTCCCCACCCTCATAACCATCAAAGAATGTTTTCTTCTGTGTTTAAACCTTTTCTTGAGTTCTTATAATAGTGGTCTTATACAGTATTAGTCCTTCTGTGACTAACTAAATTCACTCAGCATAATGCCCTCCAGATTCCTCCATGTTATAAGATGCTTCATGGCTTCATCATTGTTCTTTATTGTTGCATATTATTCCATTGTGTGGCTATACCATATTTGTTTATCCATTTATCTGTTGATGGGCACCTAGGTTGTTTCCATCTTTTTGCTATTGTGAAGAGTGCTGCAATGAACATGGGTGTGCATATATCTATTCGTGTGATGGCTCTTATTTCTCTAGGATATATTCCAAGGAGCAGAATAGCTGGATCGTATGGTATTTCTATTTCTAGCTTTTTAAGTAAGTGCCAAATTGATTTCCAAAATGGTTGTACCATTTTACCTTCCCACCAACAGTGTATAAGTGTTCCAGTCTCTCCACAACCTCTCCAGCATTTATTATTTTGTGTTTTTTGGATTAATGCTATCCTTGTTGTGGTGAGATGATATCTCACTGTAGTTTTGATCTGCATCTCTCTAATGGCTAATGATAGTGAGCATTTCTTCATGTGTCTGTTAGCTGCCTGAATATCTTCTTTGGCAAAGTGCCTGTTCATATCCTTTGCCCGTTTTTTAATTGGGTTATTTGTCTTTTTGTTGTTGAGGTTTTGCAGTATCTTGTAGATTTTAGAGATTAGATGCTGATCAGATTTGTTGTAGCCGAAAATTTTTTCCCAGTCTGTAGGTTGTCTTTGACTCTTTTGGTGGAGTCTTTTGATGAGCATAAGTGTTCGATTTTTAGGAGCTCCCACTTATCTGGTCTCTCTTCTAGTGCTTGTGCATTGTTACTTATTGTTCATATTGTGTTTATGCCATGTATTAGGGCTCCTAGCATAGTCCCTATTTTTTCCTCCATGATCTTTATCGTTTTCGATTTTATATTTAAATCTTTGATCCATTTTGAGTTAGTTTTTGTACATGGTGTGAGGTATGGGTCTTGTTTCATTTTTTTGCTGATGGATATCCAGTTCTGCCATTTGTTAAAGAGACTATTTTTTCCCCAGTTAACGGACTTTGAGCCTTTGTCAAGTATCAGCTGCTCATAGGTGGATGAATTTATGTCTGGGTTCTCAATTCTGTTCCATTGGTCTATGTATCTATTGTTGTACCAGTACCAGGCTATTTTGACTACCCAGGCAGTATAATAGGTTCTAAAATCAGGTAGTGTGAGACCTCCCACTTTGTTCTTCTTGAGTAATGCTTTACTTATTCAGGGCCTCTTCCCTTTCCATATGAAGTTGGTGATTTGTTTCTCCACCTCATTAAAAAATGCCAGTGGAATTTGGATCGGGATTTCATTGTATCTGTAGATCGCTTTGGGTAGAATTGACATTTCACAATGTTGAGTCTACCTATCCATGAGCAAGGTATGTTTTTCCACTTATGCAGGTCTCTTGGTTTGTGCAGTAGTGTCTTGTAGTTTTCATCATATAGGTCTTTTACGTCTCTGGTTAGATTTATTCCTAGGTATTTTATCTTCTCGGGGGCTACTGTAAATGGTATTGATTTGGTGATTTTCTCTTCCAGATTCTCTTTGTTGGTGTAAAGGAATCCAACTGATATTTTTGTCTTTTATTCTGAAACTTTGCTGAAATCATCTATTAGTTCCAGTAGTTTTCTTGTGGATTCTTTGGGGTTTTCTATGAATAAGATCATTTCATCTACAAATAGAGATACTTTGACTTCTTCCCTACCAATTTGGGTGCCCTTTATTTCTTTTTCTAGCCTAATTGCTCTGGCTGGGACCTCCAGCACAATGTTGAATAAGAGCGGTGATAAAGGGCATCCTT
>NW_004443939.1:23822591-23848989 GCF_000243295.1 Trichechus manatus latirostris | reverse complement strand
GGCTGAGTTCTTTATCTCTTCATTTGATGTTCTAGGGTTTCAGGATTGTTGATTCTCTGTTTGGCTTAGTTTTTCGGATCTTTGTTGTGGAGCGACGGCGTGGTGTTTCTGCCTAGAGCGCCATCTTGCCGGAAGTCCCTTGAGCTGATTCTTGAAGGCATTTCAAGAAGAGCCAACAGCATGCATCAAAGCACAGAGGCCTGCAAACACTTCTTCCTGGAAATGGTTTGGTGTGAGCCGAACACCCAGTGTGTGTATGCATGGGTGGTGAGAAGTGGGAGGCATGAGAACCATGGTTGAGGTGGAAGAAATGATGCTGCAAAGGTCAGAATGAACAAAATTATCAGCAAATTTTGTGCATACGAAGGTCTTTGGTATTTTGTTCTATAGACCCAAAGGAGATATTGATGAATTTTAAGCAAGGAATTGACAGAATTTTCATTCTGGAAACTTTTTGTTCCACAAACACTTAGAGAACACTATTCTGTACAAAATCCTATGGCAGGCACCTTGCTAAGCACCAGGGACACAAACCTCCTAGACAGAAACTCAAGCTTCAAAATCATTCCTTGTCCTGTTGTGTATATTTGTATTGGGGGAGGAGGGAGAGTGTTACAGTCAAAGAAATAAAAAACTGCAATGTAGTGGGATAAATGCTATGTAGAGGTAGAGATTGCAATGGGAACACTAAAGAAAGAGTAAATCACATGGCAGGGAGTGGATAGTTTCCCAGAGATGGTAATTCTTCAAGAGCATTGAAGGACCTGCAAGAGTTTTGCTACCTGTAGGAAAGGGCAAAGAGTAACTCAGAGAGAGCTAGTTGTGTAAAGGTGAAATTCTGACACTGTCTGACTCCTATTAGAATAGTGAAAGTACTTACAGTAGTGAGAAGGAGGATGATGGTGAGACATAAAATTACTTAGGTAGTAAGGGCCCGAATCATGAAGAGCATTGTATTCTAAGGTAAGGAGTTTGAACTTTATCCTAAAGGGTATTAAATGAGTGATGAGCCTCTGATTGCTTTTAATCTGGGGAATTGCATGGTTAAATTTGCTTCAGTTATCTCTGTTTGTTATTTCCACTTTCTTCCCTTACATTCTCTTCAGTGAAGATTTTGTCCCCAGCAATATCCTCAAACTGATTTTGAGGAGGTCACCAGTGACTTCCATCCTGCTAAGTGCAGTAAGTATGTCTTTGTCTTACCCTCACAGAAGCATCTGACACAGGTGACCACTCTCTTCTTTTTGAAACCCTCTTTTGTCTTTCTTGACATCATACTCAAGGAGCGCTGGTGGCACAGCAGTTAAAGTGTTTGGCTGCTAACTGAAAGATCATGATTTGAACACACCAGCCACATCACAGTAGAAAATGTTGCAGTCTGCTTCCATGAAGATTACAGCCTTGGAAACCTCATAGAGGCAGTTCTACTCTGCCCTACAGGGTTGCTATGAGTCAGAATTGACTCGTCGGCGTGGGTTGGTTTGGTTTTTGATGTCATACTCACCAGATGATTCTTGACGTCATACTTACCAGATGATTCTTCTATCTCACTGGCCTCTCGTATTCAGTCTCCTTTCCTGACTTGTCAACCTCTGGCCGATTTCCAAATGTTAAAATGCCAGAGGAATTGGGCTTAGGCTTTCCACTTTTTTCTTTCTATAGTCTACATTTAGGTAATCTCATCTAGGTTCATGACTTTAAATATTATCCTTATATCAATGACTCTCAAATTTATATCTCTACCCATGACTCTTCCATTGACTCCCATATTTCTGTATTCAACTGCATTTTTGACATCTCTACTTGGATTTCTAACAGTCATTCAAACTTGATTTGGCCAAAATAGAACTCCCCTCCCTAAACATCTAAAACTTCCTCCTCTAGTCTTTTCTATCTCAGTAAATGACACAAACATCCATCCTGTTTAATTTAGGTCATAGATCTTTCATTTTCTCTCTTTTAACCATCTCCTATATTTAATCCATCAACAAGTCTTGTTGACTTTAGCTCCAAAATATGTCCCCAAACAACATGCTCCTCCATCTTTCACACTATCCCTCTCATCCACAGCCCTATGCATTCTGCTTATATTTACTCTTGTGCTAGCCTCTAGAAGGGTCTCTCTTCTTTCACTCTTGGTTTTCTGGAATCTACACAGGCCTTGAATGAACTTTCAAATCGTAAATTAAAACACAGCACTCCTTTTCTTATATACTTTCAATAACTTTAATGGCACTTAGATTAAAATTCAGACTCACTGGGTCATACATGAGTATCCACTGCCTAGCTCCTGACATTTTCCCCTACCACTTTCCCTCTTACTATAGCCATAATTTCCTTCTTTCATTTACTGAACATTCTAAACTTGTGTCCATTTTAGGGACTTCACTTCTGTTATTCCTTTGTGTGAAATGCATTTCCCTTGTATCTTTGCATGACTTTGTTGTTGTTATTAGGTGCCATTGAGTCGTTTCTGACTCACAGCGACCCTATGTACAACAGAACGAAATACTGCCCGTTCCTGTATCATCTTCACAATTGTTGTTATGCCTGAGCCCATTGTTCCAGCCACTGTGTCAATTAATCTCATTGAGAGTCTTCCTGTTTTTCACTGACCCTCTGCTTTACCAAGCATGATGTCCTATTCCAGGGTCTGGTCCCTCCTGATAACATGTCCAAAGTATATGAAATGTAGTCTTGCCATCCTTGCTTCTAAGGAGCATTCAGGCTGTATTTCTTCCAAGACAGGTTTGTTCATTCTTTTGGTAGTCCATGGTATATTCAATATTCTTCGCCAACATCATAATTCAGAGATGTTAATTCTTTGGTCTTTCTTATTCATTGTCCAGCTTTCGCATGCATATGAAGAATTGAAAACACCATGGCTTCAAGGTGACATCTTTGCTTTGTAACACTTTAAAGACGTCTTTTGTAGCAGATTTGCCCAATGCAATGTGTTGTTTGATTTCTTGACTGTTGCTTCCATGGACATTGATTGTGGATCCAAGTAAAATGAAATCCTTGATAACTTCAACCTTTTCTCCATTTATGATGACACTGCTTATTGGTCCAATTGTGAGGATTTTTGTTTTCTTTATGTTTTTCATGACTAGCTCCTTCTTATTATCCAGGTGTCAATTCAATTGCCATCTGCCCGAGAGCACTCACGATAACCTGGTTCCCCAATCGCTCTCTGCCACATCATTTAATTGTATATACTTCATGGTATTTGTAACTATTGAAAACTGATTTTTAATTTCCTTATTTATACATTTATTGTCCTGTGTAGGATATAATGTCTATGAAAATCAAGAACCTTGCCTAATTTTTTCACTAATGCCTCTCTTTGGCTTAGAAAAGTCCCTGACACATAGTATGTATTTGTTAAATGACTAAATGAGCCATTATCCTAGCTTCAAAACTGAAGATGGATTTGATAGAAGTTGATTGGAATTAAGGCAGGGCACCATTTAGAAGACTATTTCAGTACTCTAGCTGAGAAGTGATGTAAACCTGAACTAAAACAGAGAAGAGAGCTCAGTGGTAATAAGGAGCCAAAATCTACAAGTCTTTGGGACAGATTGTATATCGGGTGTGGAAAAAGAATCCAGGATGACTGTGCCCGAGCAACTAGGTGGGTTGTGGTTACGGTCACCAAGGTAGGTAACACATGAGCAGGAGCAGGGGATGAAGGGCAGAGGAGCTCATGATTTCAGGTTTGGAAATGTTGAATTTAGCATGCCTATAGCACATCTAAGGAGCTCTGGTGGTGCAGTGGTTAAGCACTTGGCTGCTAACCAAAAGGTTGGTGGTTCAAACCAACTGGCAGCTGCATAGGAGAAAGATGTGGCAACTTGCTTCTGTAAAAATTTACAGCCTTGGAAACCTTATGAGGCTGTTCTATTCTATTCTATAGGATTGCTATGAGTCAGAATTGACAGCACACAACAATAACAACAAATAGCATATCCAAGGTCCCTGGGTGACACAAATGGTTTGTGCTCGACTACTAAGCTAAAGGTGGGTGGTTTAATCTCATCCAGCAGCACCATGGAAGAAAGGCCTGGTGATCTGATTCCATGAAGATTATAGCCAAGAAAACCCTATGGATCTGTTCTACTCTGTAACACATGGACTCACCATTTGTTGGAATTGACTCACCGACAAAGGATTTGATCTTTTCCTTTTTTTTTAATAGCACATCTAGGTAGGGATATCTAGTAGAAAGTCAGAGATATAAATATACTTCTGAAGCTCTTTGAAATATTTCTATATTTCTTTTAACTAAAAAAAGTATCTAAGTAAAGGGGACAATCTGAAAGAACATTAAAGTCTAATAGAAAAATATGTAAGTCCTGTTCTCTATTCTGAGAAATATTCCCTGACCACCATTACCCCTAGAGTGAACTTCAAGTACCCTTCTTTGATGTTCCCATATGTCTCTGTGCACTTATAATACTGTGTTGTAATTGTTTGCTTGACTAACTTCTCAACTAAATGGTGAGTTCCCCTAAGCTAGAGTTGTACATAGTAGATCAATGACTGACAGTTTTGGTCATGTCAGCCTTACTCAAATTTCCCCAATGAGTCCCCACTGCCTAAAGAATTAATTCCAAATGCCTTAGTGTGATATTTTAAGCGCTACTATGTAATTTTCCTTTAGAGTATATGTCTAAACCTATTTCCCTCTGGTGTCTCTAGACCCTTGAATGAACTCTTTGTTGCACAAAACCAATTGTGTACATTTCCACAGGGTCTGAAAGTTGATTTTTTGGTTAGTGTCCTAGAATTAATTCAACTCAGGAATGATGACTGGCACTAACAAAGCTCACAAGAGACTGATGTATAAAATCAGAATGCCAATGCAATAATTTACATTGAGAAAATGAATTGCTGAGCAGATCTGGTGTTCATGTTGGCCTGACTAGCACACTGTCTCCCTTTGGGCAAGCTACATGAGAAATTTAATTATCAAAAGATTACTTGATGAGTACACTCTCAGAACAAGGGAAATTACATGAGTGGAATCTCTAATGGCATCAGGGTCTGCTAGTCTGTCGTGTCCATAAGCATAGTAGAATCCTCTCATCAATTTGACCTGATGCACAATATTGGAGAGGGCACGGATGAGCAGAGCTTTTTGATCATCATTTCTACTTCTTTAGATACATTAATAAATTGAATAATTTTATAATCAAGACTTGCTGGACTAGGAGTTTTCAGTTTCATTGAAGGCACTATGTATAGCTGTGCTTTTGTTATGCATTGATTTCATAGTTTAACTCAAAGAGAGCAATATTATTTTCTGTATTTTAAAGTTTTGAGTAACACCTAACTGTCACAAAAAGTAATAGTCTTCCTTGCTCCATAGCCCTTTTCAGGATCCACCTCTTCTGACTAAGCTTCAGAGAACCTTCCTTCTACTGATGTTGTCTTGGTTATCTAGGGCTGCTGTAACAGAAATACCACAAAGAGATGGCTTTAACAAAGAGAAATTTATTCTCTCACAATCTAGGAGGCTAGAAGTCCGAATTCAGGGTGCTACCTCCAGGGAAAGGCTTTTTCTCTCTGTCAGCTCTGGAGGAAGGTCCTTGTCATCAATCTTCCCTTGGTCTAGGAGCTTCTCCACACAGGAAACTCAGGTCCAAAGGACGCACTCTGCTCCCGGTGCTGCTTTCTTGGTTGTATGAAGTCCTCCGTCTCTCTGTTCACTTCTGTCTTTTATATCTCAAAAGAGATTGGCTCAAGACACAATCCAATCTTGTAGATTGAGTCCTGCCTCATTAACATAACTGCCACTAATCCCACCTAATCAACGTCGTAGAGATAGGATTTACAATACATAGGAAAATCACATCAGATGACAAAATGGTGGACAATCACATAATACTGGGAATCATGGCCTAGCCAAATTGATACACATATTTTTGGGGGAAACAATTCAATCCATGACAGAAGTCCTGCAGCCTTTGGTGTCTGGGCCACACACTTGATACACAGCATATGCTACTTGTGATTGTTCTTTAGCTTTTTATACATGTATTGTCTCATCATTTGGACTTAATTCCCTTGGAGGACAGGGATCTTCATAGGAGGCATGCACTATACCAAAACAAAACCCACTGCTATCTAGTTGATTCTGACTCATAGCTGCCAACTGGGACTTTAGTTTTCCAGACTTAGATTACAGATCAAGCAAATGGTCATAACATTTTAATGACCCTGGCTTGATATAAAAAGAAAGAGATAAACAGAGTAAGCTGAACTTTTCACACTGGAGCTGTAAATTTTTGACCTGCTTTGACGCAGCATACTCAGGTCCACAGCTTGTACAGCAGCAAGCCCTCTGTGGATACTTCATAAAAACTAATTGAATTGAAAAATAGCCTGAGGTGTATTCCACAAGCCATAGTAGTGAAACTAGCTCAGAGAACTCTGGCGCTACTTTCCTTTTAGATGAGCATCTATTTAGGAATTTCAACTTTCATGTAGTACCAATGACATTTGAAAATAGTGTGTAGGATTAGCAAGAGCTTTAAATAAAGACTTAAAGTCCTGGAGTTTAGATATATCAGTGAAGCTTCACTTATGTATGGTGACTGCTTTGCCTAAAATGTGATAGTGTTATACTCATTATTCAGCTCTTTTGTGGGTCTCCCTTGTGTTTTTCCATGGATTTCTATATCATACTGCTTCCCCTGTGTCTCTGTTTCCCTTTCTTTCTTCCTCAAATGAATATTTATAGTACATCTTACTCTGTGGTAAGAATTGTGCTAGTTGGTGATAATACAAAGATAGGATATCTTTGTTCTCAAGGAATTAACAAGTAAGAGAAGAAACAAACAACTGAAAAGACCTTACAGTTCAATGCAGAAGTACAGTATGGAGTCCACCATGACTAGTCCACCACTGACTGCTCTGACAGGAATCACAACAGAGGGTCCCGGACAGAGCTGGAGAAAAATGTAGAATGAAATGCTAACTCACAAAAAAAGACCAGACTTACTGGTCTGACAGAGACTGGAGAAACCCTGAGAGTATGGCCCCCAGACACCCTTTTAACTCAGTACTGAAGTCACTCCTGAGATTCACCCTTTAGCCAAAGATTAGACAGGCTCATAAAACAAAATGAGACTAAAAGGGCACACCAGCTCAGGGGCAAGGACGAGAAGGCAGGAGAGGACAGGAAAGCTGGTAACAGGGAACCCAAGGTCAAGTAGGGGACAGTGTTGACATGCTGTGGGGTTGGCAACCAATGTCACAAAACAATATGTGTGTTAATTGCTTAATCAGAAATTAATTTTCTCTGTAAACCTTCATCTCAAATACAATGAAAAAAACAGAAGTACAGTACGAAAGTAAGAACAAGGGGCCTAGCTGTCAGTGATGGTGTCTTAGGTGGCTCCTATGCAAAAGGTTAATATTTATTCTCATTCAACAAATATTTTTTGAGCATCTATTATGTCCCAAGTCTCTTCTAGACATTAGGGATACAGTGATGAGAAAGACAGACAAGGCACCTGTTTTCTTGGAAGAGGGAAGAGACAGGGCAGACAAGAACTAAGAAATGGACATGACAGTTTCATAAAGTAATAAATATAAGGAATAAGATAAAGTAGGGTTTTGTGATAGTGCCTAGCTAGGAGAAAGGGCTTTTAATTTAGATTTGCTGATCATGGAATACGTCTTTGTGGAGGTGACAATTGAAATGAGACTTAAATGATAAGGAGGAGCCAGCCATGAAAAGACTGAGGACATAGCATTTCAGAGAGAGGAACAGCAAAATGTAGTCTCTAAGGCAAGAATAAGCTTAGTATGTTTAAGGAGCAGAAAGAAGGCCAGTCTGAGTGCAGCATGGTGAATAAGTGGGTGAAGGAAGGGTTGATAGGAGATGTTTTGCAAGCTAAGCACTTTGTAGTAAGGACCGTATAGAAGCCATTGGAGGGTTTTAGCAGAGGAGTAGTTAATCTAATATACATTTTTAAAAATCATCTGACAGCTGTGTCGAGAATGGCTTTTATGAGTTCAAAAGAAGAAGCTGGGAGATCAATAGGAAGCTTTTGTTTTTATTTTTTTATTGTCCTTTAGATAAAGGTTTACAGAACAAATATTTTCTCATTAAACAGTTAGTACACATATTGTTTTATGACAATGGTTAACAACCCCATGACATGTCAACACTTTCCCTTCTCAACCTTGGGCTCTTTATTATTAGTGTTCCTGTCCCCTTCTGCCTTCTAGTCTTTGTCTCTGGACTGTTGTGCCCCATTAGTCTCGTTTTGTTTTATGGGGCTGTCTAATCTTTGGCTGAAGGGTGAACCTCGGGAGTGACTTCATTACTGAGCTAAAAGGGTATCCAGGGGCCATATTCTTGGAGTTTCTCCAGTCTCTATCAGGCCAGTAAGTCTGGTCTTTTTTTGTGAGTTAGAATTTTGTTCTACATTTTTCTCTAGCTCTGTCCGGGATCCTCTGTTGTGATCCTTGTCAGAGCAGTCAGTGGTGGTAGTCGGGCACCATCTAGTTGTACTGGACTCAGTCTGGTGGAGGCCGTGGTAGTTGTGGTCCATTAGTCCTTTGGACTAATCTTTTCCTTGTATCTTGTTTTCTTCATTCTCTTGCTCCTGAAGGGGTGAGACCAGGGGAGTATCTTAGATGGCTGCTCACAGGCTTTTAAGACCCCAGACACTACTCAGCAAGGTAGAATGTAGAACATTGTCTTCATAAAGTGTGTTATGGCAGTTGAGCTAGATGCTCCCCGAGACCATGGTCCCCACAGCCCTCCGCCCGGCAATTCGGTCCCTCAGGGAGTTTGGATGTCAGTAGGAAGCTTTTGCAGTCATCTCAGTGAAGGAGTTTGTGACTGGACTAGGGTAGTAGTAGTAGAAATTAAGAAATGTGAATAGATTCAAGATATGTTTGATGGTGGGGTAATAGTACTTATAGATGGGTTGGATGTGAAAGGAAAGAGAAAGAAAAGAACCAAGAATAACTGCTTTATTTGTGGTGATGCAAAATTTGGCAACAATTTTTGGTGATGGTTGCATAACAAGGTTAATGTAATTGATGTCACTAAATTGTTCATGTGAAAAACACTGAATTGGTGAATGCTGTGTTATATATATTTTTACAAAAATAAAAAAAAAATAACTGTTGTATCTGTGACTTGAAAACTGGATGGATGATGATCTCCTATACTAAGAATAGAAAGACTTGGGGAGAAGCAGGTTTGGGGGCAGTTTCAGGAATCAAGACTTCTGTTTGGCTGTGTTAAATTTGAGATGCCTAATAGGTATCCTTGTGGTTATGCTATGTATAAGTCTGGAGCTCTGTGAAGAATAAGGTCAGGGCTAGTGATAGAGAGTTGGGAGTCATTGGCCTATAGATAATATTAAAAGCAAAGCATCTGGATGAGATAATCCAGAAGTGAGGGTGGAGAAGAGGTCCAAGGACAAAAATCTGAACCTGACAACATTTGGAAGTTATACAGAGGTGGAGGAACAAGCTAAGGGGATTAGGAAGAAGTACCCAGTAAGTTAAGAGAAAATCCAGGAGAATGTGATGCTGTAAGAAGCTAAGAGAAGTGTTACCAAGAGGAGTGTTTTTGAATGGTCACCGTGTTTAATGCTTTGAGAGGTCAATCAAGATAAAAACTGAGAAGTGACCGTTGGAATTGGCAACATGAAAGTCATTACTGAACTCAACAAGAATAGTCTCAATGATGTAGTAGGCTCTGAAATGTGATCAAAGAGAGTTAGACAATGTGAGGTGAAAACCTGGAGATGGCCACTGGACATTTTTTTCAGCAAGTTTTACTGGATGATGAAGGGAATTTGGGGTCCAAGTAGAGATTTCTGAAGATAGGAGATGCTAGAACATGTTGGTGTATGGTGGTGGACCTGATCCAGAAAGACATTGATGATGACACAAGAGAAAGAGGAGATAATTATGGAAACAAAGTCCTAAAGGTGGAATCCAGAACACAACTGGAGAGTCTGGCCCCAGTAGGAACTCCTCATCTACAGTGGCAAGAGGGAAAGCAGGGAACAGGACACGATGCTAGCATGTCAATAGTTCTGGCGATGAAAAGAGGAGTGAGACTGTGACTGATTGCTTTTTATCTTCTCAGTGAATTATGATATACAGTCATCACACAGGGATGGGGTAGTGTTGGTGGTTTTTATGTTTGTGGTCAGCCCACATGTATGAGAACTGAGGAGAGGGAGGAGAAAGTGTGAGATAAGCATTTTGGAAAGTGGGGAAATGAATATACATATATATTATTAACGCAAATAATATATATTTTGCATTTTTCACATAGAGAACATTATGCTAGTCTTGGAAAGATTTAAGGAACATAAAAATTGGTTACTGTCAGCAGGGATGGAAGGCAGCAGCAGCTTCCAAGGGCTCAGGCCCTGGGGTGTGGTGCTTTGAATATGGAATTCATACTCTAGGGCAATCCTAGTAGCAGCATTTCATTTTGAGATTTCTATGTCATTCAGCATAATGATTAGTAGATACATACTAGGTGCTTAAATTATGTGACCAAGGAGATCTTGAGGTGGCTGGAGTTGGCCAGTAGTACCCTGAGGTGCTTCATACAGTAGGAGGGTCCTAAGCAATATTTTGAAGAAAGGATCATGCTGTCTGGGAAGGAGGTAGGTAGCATCTCTTGTGTGTTGGCTTAAAGACACGGGTAGGCATACACCATGCAAAGCAGATTTGTTTGGCTAGATCAGAAAATATAGAGGTTAGCTATAACATATGACTGAAAAATGGAGAGGATGGGCATATGTATGAAATACTAGAAATGAAATATTGGCAGGATTTCATTTTGGTTATTATGGAAAAGTAAAAAAGAAAAGATCTAGGTAAATTACAGATCATAAATTAGCTTATTCCTTAATCTATAACTCTTATCTGTTATGGTTTTAGGGCATACAAAAATGAATAAGACAGACTATGCTCAATAAACTTAAAATTTAAACCTCAAACTTTAATATAAGAAAATGAATGACATGCTAAATAGGTAAGCATAATTTGGTGGGGGAAAAGTTTGAAGAAAAAGGAACAATTTTTCCTGACTGGAAGGATCAAGAAATGTTTCATGGAGGTATCATTTGAGCTAGACCTTGAAGGAGAATGATTTTGATGGAGAATGCAGAAGAGAAACAGACTCATACAGGCATGTGTTGCAGTTTGGGATCTTTGGAAGCAAACACTAAGACAGAGTTTGGGGGCAAGCTCTTTATCAGGAATCAACACCTTTGAAAAGAAGACGGAGGAAGGGGATGTGTACAGATGCTATGCAGGCCCAGCAAAGCCTCAGCCCACCCAGCAGGGAGCTCGAGAGAGTGAGTGCTGCCCCTCAGTGGTCTGGAGTAACTCTGAAATGATCAGGCCTTTATAAGCCCACCTTGCTCAGTCCCAGTTTGTCAGCTGTCCTGGGAAGGCATGACCTAGGATGAAGGGGCTCTAGAGCTGAGGCAGACCTGGAGATGCTGGTGACTAGAGGCTGTCTGCAGACTACACTCCCACAGCTGGACAGTACTTTCTTCCTTGAAGGGGGTTCTGGGTGGTGCATCTCCATGCAGGCCTCAGCATGTGAGGGCAGAGATTTGTTAAGGGAATTAAGCAGGGCTATATGATCATCTGGAGCCCTGGTAACGCAGTGGTTAAGAGCTCGGCTGCTAACCAAAAGGTCAGCAGTTCTGCTCCTTGGAAACCCTACAGGGCAGTTCTACTCTGTCCTATAGGGTCTCTATGAGTTGGAACTGACTCCACAGCACTTAGCAACAACATGTGATCATCTAATACTCTGCTTACAGGAGAATGAATCTATGCACCAGAACATCGTAGAAGTAATAGTTGCCATAGAACACAGCTGCCTAATTAATTTGGAGGTGGGAGGGATACACTATACATTGTGTCTGTTTTCTTCTGGATCTCTTATTCTTGGATAACAGTATCCTTGGAGGTTCATTCAACACAAGACATCAGCTCTTTCACATTTAGTATGATTACAACTAATGTGATTATAACTAACTCACATCCCCTCTTTCTGGAGAAGCTAATATTTATCTTTGTTGGTATATGTTCAACAAAATACCTGTGTCAGAAGAATCTATCACCATATATTTTCCAACTATAGTTGTGCCCAGACTATTTTGCTACTGAATGGAATGAGTTTTCATTTGCTCTCAATCATTCAGTGTATATAATTTAAGTGTGCATTCTTTTTAGGGGAGTGAGAAAAGAAAACTATTTATTTAAAAATTAAGGATAGTTTGTGTCCTTATGGAGCAGGCAACCAGTGAATGGGTGCAGTTGAGAAGTCAGCAGGGATGGAAGGCAGCAGCAGCTTCCAAGGGCTCAAGCCCTGGGGTGTGGTTTGAATGTGGAGTGCGGACTCTGGGGCAATTCTAGTAGTAGTAGCGTTCCATTATGGGATTTCTATGTCATTCAGCAATCAACAGTGTGGATACAGATTACCGAGTCTAAATAGAACTACAGAGAACCCGAAAGTAGAATGAGTGTATCAGAGGGCAGAAAGGAAAGGCCTGAATAAGAGTTACCCTTATTCACTAGCTGATGTTGTTGTTGTTAGGTGCCCTCAAGTCAATTCCTACTCATAGAGATCCTGTGTATAACAGAACAAAACACTGCCTGGTCCTGCACCATCGTCACAATCATGGTTACGCTTGAGCCCATTGTTGCAGCTACTGTGTCAGTCCATCTTGTCGAGGGTCTTCCTCTTTTTCTCTGACACTTTACCAAGTATGATGTGCTTCTCCATGATCTGGTTCCTCCTGATAATATGTCCAAACTACATGAGATGAAGTCTCGCCATCCTGGCTTCAAAAGTTTGTTCTTCTGGCAGTCCATGGTATATTCGATATTCTTCGCCAACAGCATAATTTAAATGCATCAATTCTTCTTCAATATGCCTTATTTATTGTCCACCTTTCACATGTGTGGGAGGTGATCGACATGCATAGGAGGTGATAAAAAATATCATGGCTTGGGTCAGGCACATCTTAGTCCTCAAAGTAACATCTTTGTTTTTAACACCTTAAAGAGATCTTTTGCAGCAGATTTGCCCAATGCAATGCGTTGTTTGATTTCCTGACTGCTTCTACGGACGTTGATTGTGGCTCTAAGTAAAAGGAAACCCTTAACAATGTCAATCTTTTCTCCATTTATTATGTTGCTGCTTATTGGTCCTGTTGTGAGGATTTTTGTTTTCTTTATGTTGAGGTGTAATCCATACGGAAGGCTGTAGTCTTTGATCTTCATCAGTAAGTGCTTCAAGTCCTCTTCACTTTCAGCAAGCAAGGTTATGTCATCTGCATTGAGTCTTCCTCCAATCCTGATGCTGCATTCTTCTTCATATAGCCCAACTTCCAGGATTATTTGCTCAGCATACAAATTGAATAAGTGTGGTGAAAGGATACAACCCTGTTGCACACTTTTCTTGATTTTAAACCATTCACTAGCATCAGCTTTAGTAGCTTTTAATATAATGACTGTACATAGTTTTGATGCTAAGCTTATTTTCTACTTACACCTATGAGGAAAAATTAGTGGAGAAATATATCACACTTTATCTGGGTATTGATATTTCATTTAAATCTTTTCCAATTTCTGTATTAGTTTTTATAGTGATGATTTTCTTGGTTGATTAAAGAAGGAATTATTATATAAACAGCATATGCAACTGTCAGTTAAGCATTACTTGAGATGCATTTCTATTTTGGTAGAAACTATCATGCAAGCACAACACTTCACTTGATATGAACCTGTCCAAATTCCATATATAGTGTCTAAGAGAAAAGAAACAGCTTTTTATTGCTAGCCTTAAAACCCAAACGGATACAGTGATGACAAACTTCACAGTTATAGATTTTTTAAGTCTGAGTATGATAAAATTAGACTAAAACTTCCAACACATATCATATTGTCCTTTTGATTTCAGTTACTTATTGAAAATTTATCCAAGATGTCATTATGTTTCATTATTTACAAGCATAGACATCTCCTTAGATGCTCTGGACTTTTGAATTTCGTATCACTGAGTTCATTTCAAACTGCAAACTTCCTTCTATTTATTTGAAAATCTTCACGAGTCCATTCATTCATGTTGGCAAAGTTGTAGCCCTGAGAAATTTATCTTACTTTTTAATAATTTGTTGTTGATAAATAAAATACTTTTTATCAGACATAGAAGAAATAAAGCTTAGAATCAATGCTGAAAATGGAAAGAAAATGCGTATAGTGTACTCAAAATTTAAAGTAAAAAAATTCACACCAGAGCTAGTGATCTTCTACGGGTACCTTATTTATGTTTTCTTTCTGAAAACATTCCATTGTACTGTGTATTAACATTTTATAGATCCTCTTTCGTAGAAGGACTTTTTTTTTTTTATTGTACTTTAGATGAAGGTTTATAGAACAAACTAGCTTTTCACTAAACAGTTAGTATACATACTGTTTTATGACATTGGTTAACAACCCCACAACATGTCAATACTCTCCCTTCTTGTCCTTGGGTTCCCTATTACCAGCTTTCCTGTCCCCTCCTGCCTTCTAGTCCTTGCCCCTGGGCTGGTGTGCCCCTTTAGTCTCATTTTGTTTTATGGGCCTCTAATCTTTGACTAAAGTGTGAACCTCAGGAGTGACTTCATTACTGAGTTAAAGGTGGTCAGAGGGCCATACTCTCGGAGTTTCTCCAGTCTTTGTCAGGCCAGTAAGTCTGGTCTTTTTCTGTGAGTTGGAATTTTGTTCTACATTTTTCTCCAGCTCTGTCTGGGATCCTCTATTGTGATCCTTGTCAGAGCAGTCAGTGGTGGTAGCCGGTCACCATCTAGTTGTGCTGGACTTAGTCTGGTGGAGGCTGTGGTACTTGTGGTCCATTAGTCCTTTGGACTAATCTTTCCCTTGTGTCTTTGGTTTTCTTCATTCTCCCTCACTCCAGATGGGATGAGACCAGTGGAGAGTCTTAGATGGCCGCTCACAGCCTTTTAAGACCCCAGATGCTACTCACGAAAGTAGAATGTAGAATGTTTTCTTTATAAACTATGTTATGCCAGTTGAGCTAGATGTTCCCCAAGACCATGATCCCCACAGCCCTCATCCCAGAAATTTGGTCCCTCAGGGAGTTTGGATGTGTCTATGGAGCTTTCATGACCTTGCCTTGTATAAGTTATACTGGCTTCCCCAGAATTATGTACTGTCTTACCTAGAAGGGCAATTTTGTCCCCTGCAGTAAGCAGAGAAGATACCAAAGTACATTGGGTATCACAACTTGTTTTTTTCAGATTTGGGAAATCAAAGTTATAATCACATAAGCCATCTTCTCCGTATGCATTATCCATAATGTATTTTTCTCCTATTCAATAAAAGGGGGAATGAAACCCCACCTCTTCCTTCCTGGAAAAGATTTGATTTCTGATCCCATTGCTGTCACTTTCCAAAAAAAAAAAAACCCTAGCTATGTTGTTTGTGCATAAGATGAGTGCTGAATTTATGACTTTATTCAATGCTCTTGGTTTCTGTAAATTAAGTCATAATGTTGGTGTGCTGTTTCTTGACACTGTGATGTGGTTTGAATTACTAGATTATGTCTACTTCCTAAACCTTATACACCATTTGTATCATTTACAATTCAGTTGTGGAGTTATAGCTAGTAGAAATAACACTTTAGGGAGTTGTTAAGTGCTAAACTCTGAGGTAGGGACTGTAAAGACTGACAGGTCTTCCAGTTATAGAAGGGAGAGCTCAGTTGAGTGTTAAGGATAAGACTTCATGGAAGAAATAGCTTTTGACCTGAGTCTTGAAAGATGGGTAAGATAAGTATTTTGCAAGCAAAACACAGAGTATCTCAAGTGGAAAAAACTGCAAGAATAAAGGCAAGAAGTCTTAATCCAGAGTGTGAAATGTTATCTTTAGCACAATGTTTCACATCTAGTGGGTTTCCTGAATGAAAATATATAGAACGAGTCCAGTTTACATTAGGAGTGGGGACAAACAATTGATGAAACAACTTGTTTGACTGAGTTGTACCTCCTTTCAACTGGCCTAGTTATGTCCTTGGCTTGATCATATCGACTAATTGTTTTGATATTGAGTAGATACAGTCTCAGCATCCTTAATGAGGAACGCAGAGTTTTCTGTCAATACGTCTAATTAACTTTGTTGCCTGAGGGCTGCAAAATGTGAGAAGCCCTTTGGCAACAGTCTTGTGGTCTGAGACCTAAGTTTTAACTCCTTTGAAAATGAGAAGTATGAGACTATGGCCCCTGGACACCCTTTTAGCTCATTAATGAAGTCACTCCAGAGGTTCACCTTTTAGCCAAAGGTTAGATAGACCCATAGGACAAAACGAGACTAAAGGGGCACTCCAGCCCAGGGGCAAGGACTAGAAGGCAGGAGGGGACAGGAAAGCTGGTAATAGGGAATCCAAGGTCGAGAAGGGAGAGTACTGACATACCATGGTGTTGTTAACCAATGTCATAAAACAACATATGTACTGTTTAATGAGAAGCTAGTTTGTTCTATAAATCTTCATCTAAAGTTCAAAAAAAATCTAAAAAAAGAATGAGAAATATAACACATGCTGAATGGTTTTTAAACCTCTGGGAAGGTTCAGGACAAAATAAGGATATATTATTTACTAGTTAGAACAGCCATAGAAAGTGTTTTAAGTATTTTATTAATCTATTTAACTAGGTAATACATAAGAGTAAATGATTCAAACAGCACAGAAAAGGCATACAGTCAATCCCTAGTTCCCAGAATCCCACCCTAGAGATAGTAAGTATCCTTTCAGTTAAATGGATGCATTTAAAAGCATATATTTGTGCATACATTTCTCTCTCTTTCTATACATAAATAATACTATAATAGTGTTCTATGCTTTTTTTTAACCTTACAATATATCTGGGAAATCAGTTTTTCAGTTCATACAGAATAGCCACAGGAGTTTGAAAAGAGGTCTTGAAGGAAGCTATTAATGGTGAAATGTATCACATTCTTAAATTTTTATTTATACAATTTGAAAAAATAATGTCCTAAACACGCTTCTTTGTCTTCTACTCACATTTAAAGGTCAAGTCCACACAGCCCCTGTGTAACTCTCAGCACTAGCTGCTGCCTGGAAAAATCAACTGCTCTCTCGTCTGTTCTTTAAATACTTTATACATTATACATACTTCAATTATGACCCTGATCATATTGGTGATCTTTTGTTTGTTTGTCTGCTTCTATCCATGGATAGATATTGAATTACTTGAAGCTTTCTCTCTGGAGCCTTATTCCCAGGTATATAACAGATGCTGAGTAAATATTTATCTGATTAAAAAAAAAAGTGAGAGGCCCTTAACCTTCACTGTTCATAGGGTCCACATTTCTTTTCCTTGTTTTCGTTATTCTTTGATACTTGACTTGAAATACTTATAAGCTCCTCCATGATACTTGTAAAAAATGTTTTAAACCATGGAGAAGGAAAATAATTATGGGTGAAAAATAAAACAAGTCACCTGGAAATATTTACACAATGTACCTTTTACAAACTTTCATGGGACAAAGGATGATTGTCTTCATTTTGTGTTGCAAATTATAAGGAAAGACTGATGAGGCTGAAATCAATCTGCAACCTCTAGACTGGAGCAATTGTAGCTGAATGTATACTTCCTGAACCTACTCCGTGATGTCCGCACACATTTATGCAATGCTCACAAACATGCTTCATGACATTACTTTGGAAATGTTCCTACTTGCCTTAGTCAAGCAAAGACTGCTTTAATAGCATCCTGGATTTCCCTGCAATGATATCCGACTGCAGTGCTGCATTGTCATTTCTCTATGCCCTGTTCTTTTATATCAGCCTCCTTCACTGCAATATTTAATGGAACTTTCAGTGTAAATGCAAATAGTTGAAAGAATTATTTTTTAATTTGTTCATATTATGGAGCCTGTGGATCTGGTTTAAGCATCTTTACCCAGAGCAGAGCATTTTTCTTCACTTTGCTTTGAAGATCATTTAAGGCTCATCTTTAAATTGCCTCATTATGTCTTTCAGAAACATAGTTCTCATAGAACAACTAATCAGGAAATTCAAAGCGTTTGAAGTATGTTAGGGAAAACAGATGTTTAGTATTTAAAGTACTGCAGATGACTGTTATTTCTTTTTCTAGTCAAAAGACACTCATATCCACTAAATAAATGTATTGTCTTTAAGCGTGCATCCTTCTGTGTCATAGTGGTGGGAAGACTTCACTGCTAGACTTAGAAATGAAACTATGTTGCTAATGCTCTGCTTAGCTATTCATTTTGCCCAGTAGGGAAGGTTGGGTTAGGAAAACATCAGTAAATTTCACTCTTCTTAACCTAACATGAAAAATAGGCAAAGGGCAGCGGTTGTCCACTGGTTGCTTTGAAATACGGTGCTAGCATGCTAACAAATTCAATAGCCATTTTTTTGTTTTTGTTTTTACCCCAAATAAGCCGAGTTGATTTTGTATAAAAACTAAACTTTACAGATAAACAGATGTTACTGTGTTAAGCAACTGAGCTCTGTAGAGAAATCTAAGGGAAGAGTTAGCCAAACATATTTATTTCATTGCATTCAACTATAGAATTTAAAAGAATTACACTCATGTAATACTTTTATTGAAACAAAATTCATAATAATTATCCATTTACTTTGAAAAGAACACCAGAGATGATCTAGTTCAGCCTGCTGTTCTGGGGTGGGAAACAGAGGCCTGGAGAGGTGGAAAGGTTTAAACAAGATTACCTGGTGAATTTCAAGGCAAAGTTGGGGTTTGAATCCAAGTCTCTAGGTTATGAGCCTAGAGTTCTTTCTCCATATTTCTCTGAAACCACTTTTTAGTGAACCTGTCACTTTCAATTTCACTGAAGTTTTGTTTTGTTTTGTTTTTGTCTTTGCTGAAGGGTGAAGCAAGCTGAGACCTAGAGGAACCCATTTTTATGTAATGGGTAGAGGAAGAGGAAACAAGAGTTGAGACTGGCTGGCAGAGGGGAGGAACTTTTGAGGAAGAACAAAAATTTCCAAAGGGGAATTTTCCGTGTTTCTCATATGTGGTGTGCAGTGTGAGTCCTCTTCTCTGCCTCCCTGTGAACTCTTTAGCAAGTATCTGTTCCTCAGCAATGTGTTGTAGAATTGGATCCATTTTGGTAGGTGTGACCAAACGCTGAGGATAACCTCTGGGTGGATGAGGTCAGGAGCAGTCATTTGGAGGACTGCCGCACATATTTATTTATGGGATTACTTGATTAATGTCTCCCTTATAAACTGTGAGTTCAGTGAGGGTGAGGAGCATGTCTGTCTAATTCAGCATTATATTTTTAATATGGAGTATACATTGCCTGACATATACTGCATGTACATTTATTAGGACTCAAATATGAGGTAAATACTTCTTTGCAAAAGGATAATTGGGGAGAGTAACCTCACCTTATATTTGTGCACATGTGATAGGTATCAGGCACTTGATTTTCAGGACGATTTAATCCTCAGGAGAACTCTATGAGGTATTTACTTCTAAGTCTCATTTACAGATTAGGAGCTGAGACTTGAAAACAGTAAGTCACTACCCAACAGCACACAGCGCATCAGTAGCAAATCTGGTGTTATTGAAAAAGTGGTACAGCTATCTGGCTTCAAAAGTCATAGTTTCATTATACTACTTCTCTCAACAGCCTTGGTTTTTGAAGTCTCATAAACAGGGCTCTGATAAAACAGGATATGCAGATCAAGGCTTCGCTAGGAGTTAAAATACTATTGCTCCCCAAAGAGACTATGAAGAAAACTGAAACTCAATCTAACTATGTCTCCAATAGGGAGAACCTTTTCCCGTCAACAGCTGCAATTCACTTCAGAGGGTATGTCACGGCCTCAACAAATTATGTCTCACTGAAACAATTTACAGACAAGAAGATTGTTCTAAATCCAGATTTGGCTTAAAAAAAAAAAAAAAAAAAACCGGAAAATTAGAACCCGAAGTTCTAATTTTCCTTGGTTGCTGAGTACTTTTGGAGTCCTAAGAATGTCCGTCAAATTACTGAGTGCTCTCTCAATTACTTTATTTAGGAGAATAAAGTAATATTTGGGGAGGACACTCCAGCATGTAATAACCATAGTGCTAAATTGAGATGCTTATAGAAACCATGTGATGAAAAGAAGGGGGCGAGTAATCCAGATTTGTTTATTGCTCCTGGTAGTGGGAGAAGCTGGATGTTATTGTAAACAACCCTTTTAAAGATTACTTTTAAAAACATTAAAGCAAGTAATTATATTGTGGAGATCACAAATGTGGAGATCACAAATGGGAGCTTGAAATTAAATTTCCTATGGGAATATCATGTTGTTAGGTGCCATTGAGTTAGCTCCGACTCATGGCAAACCTATGTAAAACAGAACAAAAGTTTGCCTAGTCCTACACCATCCTGACAATCATGGCTGTGTTTGAGTCCACTGTTGCAGCTACTGTGTCAATCCATCTTATTGAGGGTCTTCCTCTTTTTCACTGACCCTCTACGTCACCATGCGTGATGTTTTTCTCCAGGGATTCGTCCCTCCTGATAACATGTCCAAAGTAAGGAAGGCGAAGTTTCACTATCCTCGCTTCTGTGGAGTGTATCGAATGTACTACTTCCTCCAAGACAGATTTGTTCGTTCTTCTGGCAGTCCATGGTATATTCAGTATTCTTCACCAAAACCACAATTCAAATGCATCAATTCTTTGGTCTTTCTTTTTCATTGTCCAGCTTTTGCATGCATATGAAGCGATTAAAATAACATGGCTTGGGTCAGGCACACCTTAGTTCTGAAGGTGACATCTTTGCTGTTTAGCATTTTAAAGAGGTCGTTTGCAGCAGACTTGCCCAATGCAATACACCATTTGGTTTCTTGACTTCTGCTTCCATGGGCATTGATTGTTGGTCCAACAAGACTGAAATCCTTGACATCTTCAATTTCTTCGGCATTTATCATGATGTTTATTGGTCCACTTGCAAGGATTTTTATTTTCTTTATGCTGAGGTATAGTCCATGCTGAAGGCTGTGGTCTTTGATCTTCATCAGTCAGTGTGTCAAGTTGTCTTCACTTTTGGCAAGCAAGGTTGTGTCATCTGCATATTACAGGTTGTTAATGAGTCTTGCGCCAGTCTTGATGCTGCATTCTTCTTCATATAGTGCAGGTTCTCGGATTATTTGCTCAGCATACAGATTGAATAAGTATGGTGAAAGGATACAATCCTGCCACACATCTTTTCCAGTTTTAAACCGTGCCATATCCCCTTGTTCTGTTCAAATGACTGCTTCTTGATTTGTGTACAAGTTCTGCATGAGCACAATTAAGTGTTCTGGAATTCCCAGAACATAAATGGGAGTTTGAAATTATATTTCCTGTGGATACATCATTCATGGATTCAAAAGTTTGCATCGCAGACGGTTTATAAGTGAAAAGTAATGTGGGCTGGACAACTGGGCTGTGAAACTGAGAAATCTAGTGATGACAAAGACATGGATGTTAAAGATTCATTCAAATAATTTTTTTGGTGACATTTTAAAATAAAAAAATCATATAATACATGATTTTATAAATACATGTGTAAATAAACTTATAGTCAAGTACTATAAGTAGATCTTTATTTTATCCATTTCAATATATTTTGATTGATTCCCCTCTACTGCTTTTTCTTTTCAATCTTCTCACTGGGAAGACAGAAACTT
This sequence comes from Trichechus manatus latirostris, assembly GCF_000243295.1. Classification (NCBI taxonomy): domain Eukaryota; kingdom Metazoa; phylum Chordata; class Mammalia; order Sirenia; family Trichechidae; genus Trichechus; species Trichechus manatus. The sequence goes on along the minus strand of NW_004443939.1, from coordinate 23,827,232 downwards.
ATATATATTTGAGACTACTTTATAATCAAATACATACGATAGTTTTTCTCCAGCTTTTTTTTCCTTCTCATGATCCAGTTACCAAATGATTATTTGCAGAAAAATAGGATTTGTTAATTCCAAAAATGATGAAATGGAAAAAAGTGAACTTGTTGAGTATGGAGCATATGCTCACTGGAGACAAAATGTCAATAAATATAGGCAAGTCACCTTTCCCCATTAAAACTGAGCGGCCTGTAACTATACATAGAGATATCTGAGAAATAAATGCTTTTTCTGATATTATAAAGGTATAAATATGCATCTTAATATTATAATATTGTACTAAATTCTAACTTTCATTTTCTCCTATATATGTAAAAGAAATAAATTCCTATTTTTTTTATCTTACTGTTGAAATCCAGCAATGATAAATATTTGCTTAGAATCCCCGCATCATTTTCTGAAACAAGGTCATGTATCACTAGCTTATTTGTGCTGTTCCAACCTTTTACCAGAAGACTCTTAAGGGATTTGTGAATTAGATCTTTCAAGGTATTTGAAGAGCTTGCCTGGTAATTGGACAGAAAGAGATCGTTAAGTACAAGGTCACCTAACCAAAACCCTTGTTTAGTTTATATACTTCTCTAACATTAAGCGGTTAGGAAGACACACATATAATTAAATAATCTGTTGTATTTAATGAATATTTATTTGTTATTCAAAATATTACTCCTATTAGGCAAAGGTGGCTACTATTAATATTAAGCCCTTTGGGCTATAACTGAAAGACGAACTTATATCCTTAGGCACGTAGACCGGCTTTGACTGCCCTCAACTTACAAGAAAAAATATGTACATATCTTTGACTTTTTCTTTGGTTATGCTAATCTTTTAGAGCACAAAATGTGGATATTTCTTTCCATACAAATTAACGGCATGTTGTATTCAGTCTCTAAAGGCCTATCACATGATTTTGATATTTGCTACAGGGTAAATTAATCATAAAATCATGCTTTTAAAATATTTTTCATTTCTAGATTTTGTGTGAAGAATTCCCTTGTCTTTTATTGTTCATTTTTTTTCTTTATGAAGGTCTTTTATTTCTCTTATGGATTTTTCTTCCTAGTCAGATATTGTTTGATAGCGTACTTTTTTGTTGTTGTTGTTTTTAAGGATCTAGTTCTTATTTTTCTTTGAGGCTGCTGTTGTTGTAGTTAGGTGCAGTCAAATTGGTTCTGACTCAGAGCAACCCTGTGTACAACAGAACAAAACACTGCCTGGTTGCCATCCTCACAATTGTTGCTATGTTTGAGCCCATTGTTGCAGCCACTGTGTCAGTTCATCTAGTTGAGGGTCTCCCTCTTTTTCACTGACCCTGTAGTTTACCAAGCATGATGTTCTTCTCTAGGGGCTAGTCTCTCCTGATAACATGTCCAAAGTATGTGACATGTTAAAAAAGTATGTGACAAAGTATGTCTTGGCCATCCTTACTTGTACTTGGTCCAGGGTAGATTCGTTTGTTCTTCTGGCAGTCCATGGTATATTCAATATTCTTCACCAACACCATAATTCAAATGCATCAATTATTCTTCAGTATTCCTTATTCCTGGTAGGTAAGCTTCTTGGTAGGTAACTTTTACTAAATTTAAATATAAATTTCAATGTAAACTCTATTCCACTTGAGACTTAGATGTCATAAATACTTGGCTTTCCAGCATATTTGACTTACAATTCATGAATCTGTTTATTTTTTCTGTTTATAAGTAATTATATCTTCTTTAGGCTAGAAGGGTCAAGAACGTTTGAAAATGACCAGAGTAAAATTGGTGCAAGAGAAGGGATTTGGAAAGTGGGAGAGAATAGGTTTTCCATGTCAGGTGCAAAAGGCCAGGCATGTAAAAAACTTACTAGGAAAATGAAATGAGAAAGCTTTGAGGCATTTCTTACATTTAAGTAGTTTACTTTATCCTCTAATTTCCTTTTTTTAAGTCTATCTTCTTTTCTAGTATATATTTTTATTTGCCTGTTATATTTTGGAAGCCTTCCATGGGGCTTCTTGTGATATGTTTTACTTTGTATAGTCTATTCCTATGATCCATGCTAATGGAAGAAAGATAGGACAGGCATAATCCAAGATAGCCCAGACTGCAACCCCTTTTTAGACTTAAACACATACATCTTTGTCTCTATTCTCCACAAAGATGGTGTTAGGAAGGCAGGAATGCATTTATAGGCTTATCTCTTTTGAGGTCTACAGAATAAAGTTCAGGAGAGTAAGGAACAGATTTTCGCTCCCTTGCTTTTAGAATAACTGCTAATGATTTAAATAAGTCCATGATAAAAACAAACAAACAGAGAGCCTGAGTAGCATAGAGGTTAAAGCACTAAGCTGCTAACTGAAAGGTCAGCAGTTTGAACTCACCAGCCGCTCCAAGGGAGAAAGATGTGGCAATCTGCTTCTGTAAAGATTTACAGCCTTGGAAACCCTATGGGTCAGCTCTGCTCTGTCCTATAGGGTCACTATGAGTCAGAATAGACTCGATGGCAACAGATATGGGTTTTGGGGTTTTTTTGTTTGGTATAATAAAAATATTTTAATAAAGCTAAGAATTTTCTTTAACTTTTAGCATCACCCCTGGAGAGGACTGAATTGAGAGTTACCATTGAGGGCCATGCTGCAAATAACATCAAACTAAAGAAGCTTTATAACAATTTTCAAGAAATCTATCACTCTGAATAGATTTGCTTACTGGAGATAAAATTTCTACCATTTTCTACCATCTGAGTTAATTCGTCATCTAGGAAAAATATCATTTCCAGTCTGCTACTGATACATACAACAAGGAAGTGTTTGCCCAGGGATCGGGGGTAAGAAGGGGAGGGAAAGATTGTATTTCTCTTTTGTGTAAATATTAATATATCCCAAAGCACACAGAAGATTCCACAGAATCAGAGGAGACTAAATAAAAATCAATATAATGCACTGTTTACCAACCTAGCATCTAAATGTCAGCTTGGCTAGATTTTTGTGGGGGGTCCTTCTTATTTGATAGTCTTGGCGTGCTTTTGTAACTGAGCACACACCTTTGTAGATTTGCAGATTTACAGATCCAGAAAGACCTTGAGAATATGAGATGGGGATATGTGTGTTTGGGGTATGGTTTGGCCTGGGTATTTGGAATGAAGAAGGCTAGAGTAACTTTGAATACTAGTGCTGAAGAATAGGAAGTAGGCCTTTGCCCATCACTTTATTCTGGTGCTCACCTCTCCATATAAAGACAGCTGCCAAGAATACAAAGGAGACCACAGAACAGGGAAACCACAAAGACTAATGCTGGCCCAAAGCGCTGGATCAAAAATGAACCTTAAAGTAGAATATTCAAGAGCTAAATTAGGGTGATGCTTCTGTATTGCAAGCCAGAGGACAAAGTGGGTTAACCTGTCATTTGGGCCATTCTTTTGTCTCTTCTGAGGCATTATTTATCCTGTAATTCAAGGATATGAAGCCTCAAGTTACTATATGAAATCCATTTGTGCATGTCACAGAAGTGTTTTTAATATGACTTATTGATCTGTGCTTTTGGATAAAATAGGCCAGATCATCTTGCTTAAAAATAAATATATGCTAACAAAATGTATACTATTTTGTATGTTGTTGTTAAGTGCCATTGAGTTCATCCCAACTCATAGCGACCCTATGTACAACAGAATGAAATCCTGCCTGGTCCTGCACCATCCTCATAATCGTTGTTTTGCTTCAGCCCATTGTTGCAGCCACTATGTCAGTCCATCTAGTCCAGGGTCTTCCTCTTTTTGCAGACCCTCTATTTTACCAAGCATGATGTCCTTCTCCAGGGACTGGTCCCTCCTGACATCATGTCCAAATTATGTGAGACAAAGTCTCGCCATCCTCGCTTCTAAGGAGCATTCTTGATGTACTTCTTCCAAGACAGATTTGTTGGTTCTTCTGGCAGGCCATGGTATATCCAATATTCTTTGCCAAGACCACAATTCAAAGGCATCAATTCTTCTGTCTTCCTTATTCGTTGTCCAGCTTTCCCATACATATGAGCCAACTGAAAACACTATGGCTTGGGTCAGGCGCACCTTAGTCCTCAAAGTGACATCTTTGCTTTTTAAACACTTTAAAGAGGTTTTTTGCAGCAGATTTGCCCAATGCAATGTTGTTGTTAGGTACTGTCGAGTTGGTTCCAAATCATAGTGACCCTATGCACAACAGAATGAAACACTGCCCAGTCCTGCGCTGTCTTCACAGTCATTGTTATGCTTGAGTCCATTGCTGCGGTCACTGTGTCAATCCATCTCCTTGAGGGTCTTCCTCTTTTTGGCTGACCCTCTACTTTACCAAGCATGATGTCCTTCTCCAGGGACTGATTCTTCCTGATAACATGTCCAAAGTATGTGAGACCTAGTCTCACCATCCTTGCTTCTAAGGATCATTCTGGCTGTACTTTTTCCAAGACAGATTTGTTCGTTATTTTGGCAGTCCATGGTATATTCGATATTCTTAGCCAACACCACAATTCAAAGGCATCAATTCTTCTTAGGCTTTCCTTATTCATTGTCCAGCTTTCACATGCATATGAGGTGAATGAAAACACCATTGCTTGGGTCAGGTGCACCTTAGTCTTCAAGGTG
>NW_004443939.1:23805142-23822491 GCF_000243295.1 Trichechus manatus latirostris | reverse complement strand
GGTCCAGTTGTGAGGATTTTTGTTTTCTTTATGTTGAGGTGTAATCCATACTGAAGGCTGTGGTCTTTGATCTTCATCAGTAAGTGCTTCAAGTCGTCTCCACTTTCAGCAAGGAAGGTTGTGTCACCTGCATATGACAGTTTGTTAAACAGCCTTCCTCTGATTGTGATACCACATTCTTCTTCATATAGTCCAGCTTCTCTGATTATTTGCTCAGCATACAAACTGAGTAAGTATGGAGAAAGAATACAACCCTGATGCACACCTTTCCTGATTTGAAAACATGCAGTATCCCCTTGTTCTGATCTAATGACTGCCTCTTGGTCTAAGTACAGGCTCCTCATGAGGACAATCCCCATTCTTCTCAATGTTACCCATAATTTGTTATTATCCACACAGCTGAATGCCTTTTCATAGTTAATAAAACACAAGTAAACATCTTCTGGTATTCTCTGCTTCCAGCCAAGATCCATCTGACATCAGCAATGATAGCCCTAGTTCCACATCCTCTTCTGAATCTGGCTTGAATTTCTGGCAGTTCCCTGTTGTTGTACTGCTGCAATCATTTTGAATTATCTTCAGCAAAATTTTACTTGCCTGTGTTATTAATAATATTATTTGATAATTTCTGCATTCTGTTGGATCACCATTCGTTGGAATGTGCACAAATATGGATCTCTTTCAGTAGGTTGGCCAGGTAGCTGTCTTCCAAATTTTTTGGCATAGATGAGTGAGCACTTCCAGTGTTGCATTCATTTGTTGAAATATCTTAATTAGTATTCGCTCAATTCCTGGAGCCTTGTTTTCTGCCAGTGCCTTCAGTGCAGCTTGAAATTCTTCCTTCAGTACCATTGGTTCTTGATCATATGCTGCCTTCTGAAGTGGTTGAACATTGACCAATTCTTTTTGGTACAGTGACTCTGTGTATTCCTTCCATCTTCTTTTGATGCTTCCTGTGTCTTCCATATTTTGCCCATAGAATCCTTCAATATTGCACTTGAGGTTTGAGTTTTTTCTTCAGTTTTTTCAGCTTGAGAAATGCCAAGTGTGTTCTTCCCTTTTGGTTTTCTAACTCCAGGTCTTTGCACATTTCATTATAATACTTTGTCTTCTGGAGTTGCCCTTTGAAATTTTCTGTTCAGCTCTTTTATTTCATCTTTTCTGTGTTTCGCTTTAGCTACTCTATATTCAAGGGCAAGTTTTAGAGTCTCTTCTAACATCCATTTTAGTATTTTCTTTCTTTCCTGTCTTGTTAATGACCTTTTGCTTTCTTTATGTCCTTGATGTCACTCCACAACTTGTCTGGTCTTTGGTCTTTAGTGTTCAGTGCATCAAATCTATTTGTGAGATGGTCTCTAAATTCAGGTGGGATGTACTCAAGGTCATACTTTTGCTCTTGTGGACTTGTTTTAATTTTCTTCAGCTTAAACTTGAACTTGGATATGAGCAATTGATGGTCTGTTCCGAGTTTTGTATACAAATGTGTAAAAGTATATTTTACTTTTAGTCTCTATGGCAGATTTGAATTTTCTCCTTCAGCTGTACTTTTAGAAAGAAATTTACTGTGTGAAAAAGGGATAGCACACTCTTGGTTCTGTTCTGGGACCACTCTATGAGAAATGCTGTTTATCTGGGATACTCAGTCTGCTGCTCATCAGGATAATGTTTTTAAATGATTGATACATCTCCCTTGTTTAAGAAACTAAACTATCTTTTTGTGTGTGTGAAAGTGGTTTTATGACAACCACAAAAATATTGAGAATAAGTGATTGAATCCCAGTAAGGAGTTTGCTATGTATAATTTTCCAACTAATTTTATCAGTTTCAACAACCAGTAATACGTAGGCATGAGAACATTGATTCTGGTGTTAAGTTCCAATATTTTCTCACTAATATGTGAGAAAACTGATTGAGAAGGGGTTTTTATCCTAGTTCTGTTCTAAGCCTTTTCTAAGTCTAAGTCCTACTGAGGTCCTATTTCTGGGTCCTTCACTTATCTGCTGTGATTCTGCACATTCTCTCTGCATCTGGATCAGTCCAAGCCACGTAGGCATCTTCCTGGTATCAGGGACAATTGAAAAATGAGAGAATCCACATTTAGTCTAAAATCATAGTTTTGAACATGTAATATTCTAAGTTCTTACTGAGAACATTGAATATTCTAATAATATATTGCCTTAGGCTGGGTTCTCTAGAGAAGCAAAACCAGTGAAGGATATACATATATATATATATAGAGAGAGAGAGAGAGAGAGCAATCAAGAAAATGGCTCACGTGATTGTAGAGTCTGGAAAGTCCCAAGTCTGTGGGTCAGGCTGGAGGCTGTTGAATTCAAGATCCAGACCATGGAGGCTGAACAAATCCCAAGATCAGCAGGCAAGCTGCTAGCTCAAGTCAAATGTACAGGAGCCAGCTGCAGGATCCAGAGTGAACAAAAGCCAGCAAACCTTGCCAGAAAGTCCACATATGTTGGATTCAGGCTACATCCCTAGGGAAACTCCCTTTGAACTGACTGACCTCTCACAGAAGATCCTATCATGGAGGTTATCACATTGTATCAGATCTCACCATGGAGGTGATTATGTCATTACATAACTGCCAAACTATATCATAACTGCCAAGACACTGAGAATCATGACCCAGCTAAGTTGACACACAACTTTAACCAACACGTAAGTGAAGTCCAGTCTTTAAAGTAGAGATTTCATCTCATCTATTTCTGTTGTTTTTGGGCTTTTCTTAATTGTTAAGTCCATAAACTTATAAAATGCTAGAGGTACAATTTTTCTTCAGCATGAATAAACCAGAAAAAATGGAACCCATTGCCACTGAGTTGATTCCGATTCATAGAAACCCTATATGACAGAGTAGAACTGCCCCCAAAAGGTTTCCAAGGCTATACATTTTTATTCAGAAGCAGACTGCCACACCTTTCTCCTGTGGAGCGGCTGGTGGGTTTAACCCCTGACCTTTCGGTCAGCAGCCAAGCAGTTAACTACTTGCACCACCAGGGCTCCTTTCAGCATGAATAGGCTCTGCAAGAATGCCTTGGATAAAATGCCTGCTGCGCCTATTGCAATGCCTGTGAACATCCTGCATGCATTGTCAGGGAGGAGTTTCATTGATCCCTGTGGCTTGTGGTAAACAGAAAACAATTTTTGGCTTGAATGTTACCAGAAACAAGCTTAGGATTGCTTAGGAATCATTTACCTTGAGGCTGGTGCCTGTGTTTGCTTGTTGCCTCCTGGAGTTTTACTCATTGAACCTTATTGTCTGCTTTCCTGTAGATTACAATAGGACTCATTGTGACCATATGCTCTCGTAAAGTATATAAACATTTCTTTCACAACAACATTGAATTTGTTGGGTAGGACCAAATACTTTATCCAATAATTGGGTAGGAACAAATACTTTATCCAATAAGAAGCAAAAGGGAGAAGGTAATATAAAAAGGAGAAAGAGGCATTCTCCAATATATCAAATTAGAATACTAACCTTCTCTTCTTTTTAACCAAAAGATTTACCAACCCATTTGTATCATTTCATTCATTCAACAAATATGTATTTTTTAATATTTTTTTCTTTTTTAAATTGTGCTTTAGATGAAGGTTTACAGAGCAAACTAGCTTCTCATTAAGCAATTAATACACATGTTGTTTTGTGACATTAGTTGCCAACGCCACAACATGTCAACACTCTCCCCTTCTTGACCTTGGGTTCCCCATTACCAGCTTTCTTGTCCCCTCCTGCCTTCCCATCCTTACCCCTGGGCTGGTGTGCCCATTTAATCTCATTTTGTTTTCTGGGCATGTCTAATCTTTGGCTAAAGGGTGAACCTCAGGAGTGACTTCATTACTGAGCTGAAAGGGTGTTCAGGGGCCATACTCTTGGGTTTTCTCCAGTCTCTGTCACACCAGTTAAGTCTGGTCTTTTTTTTTTTTTTTTAACAAATGTTTATTACCTATGAACTAGACATTGAATTATAAGTAAAGATACAGAGATAATTAAGTCTCAGATTCTACTATCAAGTTTCCCATATTGTAGTGGGAGAGACAAGTGTGTACAAATAATTGTAACGGTGTTATGGCAGAGGTATGACAAAGTAGTAGGGGAGCACAAAGGAGAGAGCTTCTCTTTAACCTAGTATGGCCAATGATCTCTTTACAGAGGTGATAACATTTAAGCTGGCTCTTGATGTTTTGATGGGTATTAGGGGTGAAAGGACATTCCAGGCAGAGAGAAAAGCATTATTAGGTGAAACATATGAAATTGCCAATTTATAAGTCAAAAACAGTTAAATATCAGCAATTTCATATGGTTCAATTGAATAGAAAGTCTCTAAGATTTTAGAGGGCATAAGTTATATGTGAGAGTGGATAGAAGATACAATGTAATTTTGTACAGTTTAGTAAGGGCCAGGCTAAGTTTGGGTTTTATTTTGTAAGCAATTGAGAATCCTAAAAGGTTTTGACCAATGAATTTATATGTCAAGTTCTGAATTTTATAAAGTGTAGATGATGGGTTGGTGGGGCAAGAGTGAAGGCAGAGGGGCTGTTGGGAGGATGTTGTATCAGTTCAGATAAGAGATGATGAGGCTTCAACCTAGGACAGAGTCAGTGAGATCGGACAGGAAGAAACAGAACATTTTAGGATGGAGAATCTGTAGAAGTTGTCAATCAACTGGATATGGAGGACGAGAGAGAAGTCAAGAATGGCAGAAGTTTTAGCTTGGGTGAAAGAGCAGTGATGGAGAAATAGAGAAGGTGAAGAGAGAGATTTTGGACCTCTGGGAGTAATAGATAATGAATTCAGTTTTCGATATTTGAGTATAAAAATAAGAGGCTGGTACTGAGGGAATAAGTTAGGACTGGTTGTGGCTGACATCTTAGAAGTCCTAGTGTGGATGAGATTGCCTTAGAATTGCACATGGAGTTGGAATATAAGGTGAACCAGAAAAGAAGCCTGAGATTAGACCAATATTAGGAGACAGACAGAGAAATAACAGCCCATGAAAACTGAGGAGCAGAAGAGTTGATGGGGGTGCTCATGTGAGACAGTTTTTCTGGAAGACAAAATAGGAGAAGATTTCAAGGACGTAGTGGTTAATTATCATGATTTCCTGGGACACTGATGTTTGAGGGTATACTGTGTATCATATATTGTAGTGTTCTGCTTAGTAAAATGAGAACCAATGTTAAATATGATTGATTTGGTGAATCTTAGATGTTAAAAAAACGATTTTGTAGACTAGCAAAAGCTTTTTTCAGGCCCTAAAAACATTTTTTTTTAAGTTTTTGCACATGGATGTGTATGTAATGGTGATAATAATTTATACTGCAGTCCACATCAAAGTTCCAGTTTTCTGCTTCTCCTTGTGTTTTTCTAAACACACACACACGGACACACACTCCTAACTCACCCTTTACTATGAAGGGTTCTACATAATTTACAGATGTTATAAAATCCATCTTCTACCCTCTAACTCTGTGCTGTGGATAGAAATAATAACTTCGTGGTGGAAGCTAAGGTAAAGGGGTGTTAAGAGACTTGCCAGGTGTTAACTGTAGATAAACCTAAATTCCCAGACTGTGATTCTCAAGGCAAATCTTTACCTCAAGGAGAAAGCCAGCTTGAGAAGAAACTGTATTTTGAGTATCTTACTGTCTGCAGCATGATGAGGCAGAGAAGAATGATTAAAAGCGGCAGTTTGACCACTTAAAACTAAAACATTCTTCTACTGGGACAACTCCCCAAGTGAACACAAACTAAAATGAAGCAATTCTATCCAAATTTAAAATGAAATTTGAGGGGTCTAAATTCTGAAAAGTTACCACTGCATCAACAGAAGTGATGGTCAAGAGTCAGACGTGGTTCATAGTTATTTGCTAAACCTGATTTCCTGAGAAGAGAGTCTTAGGAGTCCCAGCTACTGATCCAGATTGTCGCATTAATTAAGGGAATTCAGTTCCTTTAGGTGTCCGGCTTGTTTCACTATGGCCATCTTCAGTCTTTAGGCAGTATCTTAGCTGTTGTTGCTGCTACTGCTACCCCAGAGTCAGAGTTTAAAGATGGGCTGTTTCTCCACACATTTTGGCACATTTATCAAGTTACTAAAAGATGGAGCAAGGGTGACAGTCTGCAAATCTTCATGCTTTTAATAATAAGCTGCCACTGAACTCACACAGTTTTTGCAGCAGAGTATGAAAGATAATGCTGCTATGTTTCCTCTTGCCAAAAACCAAACCAGTTGCTGTTGAGTGGATTCCGACTCATGGTGACCCCATGTGTGTCAGAATAGAACTGTACTCCATAAGGTTTTCGGTGGCTGATTTTGTAGAAGTAAACAACCAGGCCTTTCGGGGTAGACTCGAACTGCCAACTTTTCAGTTAGCAGGTCTATGCATTAACCATTTGCACCACCCAGAGACTCCTGTTTCCTATTACCCAGTGTTAAATAGCACTGAGTTGGAGGGAGTTCTATGACCCTTCTGGGACCACTCTGCACTGACATGAAGTTTAGGTAGATTCTCCAAGTGTGTTAATGGGACAGACAGAGGAGAGAGACATAGTGGTCTGTCAGGTAGCTTTTTGGTAACTGAAAAACAATTGTGATATTAGAAAGGAATTAACTATGAATGTTTTAAGCAGGGAAACCATAGGTGCAAAGGCCAGATGTCCTTGAACTTTCCTCTAGTACACAACCTTTATTATTTGTCAGAATCATTTGAATATGGAGTCAAAATAGACTGAAATAAATTTAAGGTAGTAATTTAATAACCATCATGTACCTCACAATCTCCCTTCCTTCTCACACACATAAAATTCTGTTTTTTATAACTATATGTGCATGTGTTTTTAGATTTTTTCCAGACCCAAACAGATTTCAGTAAGCTTCGTTGACTTCTATGGTCTCTGTTTTTCCTTTTCTTATACCATAAACAGTACTTTTTCTGTATTTTTTTAAATCTTGTTCATATCTGATTTCTTTTGCCTTTTTCCCTCTCAATCTTTATTTTAATAGTTCTGATGTTCATCGGGAGCCCTATACCTTCCTCCCATTTTTTTCCTCTTTAATTCCCTTTTCAACTTACTTCTCTCTTGGGTTTGTTCTTGCTTTCAGTTGTCACTATTCCCTTTTCCCTCCTTGTACTTTACCCTTTCTTTGCCCACTTACATGTAGTTGACAAGAGCTGGAACAACACTATTCAACTAACCTGTCACATGTATTGTTTGTAAGGGACAGTTAGATCCAGAAGCATTCAAGGCCAGGTGGCTTTTGATGCGGCCCTTGGAGACTAAAAACAAAGACAGAGCAACCTCTTATGTCTGTTACAGAAAAGACAGATGCCAGCTAATGACATTCACAGCAAAAAAAAAAAACAACTGAAAAATAAGATCTTTGATCTCCCAAAGCTCCGAGAAAATACATTTTTACCAAGTTGATGTGATTAAAAAAATAACAATAATAGATTTCTCTGAAAACCTTAGAAGAAACAAATATAAGATTTAGTGTTTAAATGACATGAGTATCTTTTTTCCCCACTGGTTAGAACCATTAGGGAGAAATCCATTCACATCCATTCAGTCCATGAGGCATCTTTGTGGAGCCATAAACACTCCACATGCTGTTGCATTTATCTTCACAACACCCTGGCAACCCAGGTAGACAGACAGTGCTTGGGAGGCTGGTGGTACTGAGGAAGCAGCACTGGCCCTGGTCCTATTCTGTTTTGTGTTGCCGTCATCCTAGTTCAGCCCTTATTTCTTCAATTCTCACCCTTCTGCATTCCCCACACGCTTCATCTCAATTTATTCTGCATACTGACGCCAAATAAATCTAACTAAAATACCATTTTTTTTACATTACTCCTCTATTCAACAACTTCCCAAGGAAAATGAACCGAAATTGTAGTCAGGAATTACCTAATTTGTCAAATGATGTTTTAGTAATCTCTCTCTTGTCAACTTTACATGGTTGTTGTAATGATTCAAATGAGATAATAGATATCAAATTGAGTCATGAACTGTCAAGTCCTTTAACATATATTGAAACAGTGGTTTCTCCTGATAGACCAAGTCCAAACTCCTTTATACATAGGAATATTCATAGTCCTTATAGTCATTCTGTTGTACCAACCCCCTCTGTGCAGCTCTCTCCCTTTCTCCCTACGCTTTGTTCACACTGGCCATCTGTCAGCTCCCAGGGTATACTCTGGTCTTACCTGGCCTCAGGGCCCTTGCATTTGCTGTTTCTTCTGCCTGAAACACTACTCCATGGCTCCTTCAGAGAGCCCTTCCCTAAGCACCCTGTAGAAGTAGGTGAGCTTTATTATTCTTTTTCACAGTTTTATGTTTCCTTCGTAGAACTTACCACATAGTTTGTCAATAGTTTATTTTCTTATCTTTACTTGTTTATTGCGTATTTCCTACACTAAAATGTAAGCTCCATGAGAGAAGGCATCTTGACTGTCTTGTTCACCATTATATTCATAGCACGTTCCATAGTACCTGGCACATAGTGGGTATCGAATAAATATCAGGAGGATAAATGAATGAGTTGATTTTTTTTACGTATATAACACAATTTGTTTATTCATTCATCCCTGTTTCCACCTTTTAGCTATTGTGAATAGTGCTAGGATGAGCATGACTATGCATATACTTTTTTTTTAATTTTTATTTTTTTTATTGTACTTTAGATGAAGGTTTACAGAACAAATAGTTTCTCACTACATATTCAGTACACATAGTGTTTTATGACATTGGTTAACAACCCCATGACATGTCAACACTCTCCCTTCTCGACCTTGGAGGACATTTTTTTTCGTAAAAATGTACGTAGCCAAAGTTACATCATTTCAAAAGTTTCTACATGTACAATTCAGTGATATCAATTACATTCTTCCAGCTGAGCTGTCATTCTCACTATCCCTTTCCAAAATTTATTCCATCACCATTATCTTCAATTCACCACCCCCCAGGCTTCCCATCAAACCCTTTGAGTTGCTGTTGTCAATTTAATCTCATATGAATAATTCTTTTTTTTTTTTTGTACCTTAGATGAAGGTTTGCAGAACAAATAGTTTCTCATTAAACAGTACGCATACTGCCCTACGACAATGGTTAACAACCCCCTGTCTCCTCCTGTCTTCTAGTGCTTGTCCCTGGACTGCTGTGCCTCGTTAGCCCAGTTTTGTTTTATGAGGCTTTCCAATCCCTGGCTGTACGGTGAACTTCGGGAGTGACTTCACCACTGAGCTAAAAGGGTGTCCGGGGGCCATACTCTCAGGGTTTCTCTAGTCTGTCAGGAAAGTAAATCTGGTCTTTTTTTGTGAGTTAGAATTTTGTTCTACATCCTTTTCCAGCTCTGTCCAGGGCACTCTACTGTGATGCTGGTCAGAGCAGTCAGTGGTGGTAGCCAGGCACCATCTAGCTGTACTGGGCTCAGTCTGGTGGAGGCCGTGGTAGCTGTGGTCCATTAGTCATTTGGGCTAATTTTCTCCTTGTATCTTATTCTCTTCATTCTCCGTTGTTCCCAGAGGAGTGAGACCAGTGGAATATCTTAGATGGCTGCTCACAGGCTTTTAAGACCCCAGATGCTACTCACCAAGGTGGAATGTAGAACATTGTCTTTATAAACTGTGTTATGCCAATTGAGCTAGATTTCCTCGAGACCATGGTCCCCACAGCCCTCTGCCCAGCAATTCAGTCCCTCAGGGAGTTTGTGTCTATGGAGCTTCCATGACCTTTCCTTGTACAAGTTGTGCTGGCTTCCCCAGTATAGTGTACTGTCTTACCCTTCACCAAAGTTACCACTAATCTATTGTCTATTTAGTTCCTCCCCCACCCCTCCCATCCCTCGTAACCAGCAAAGATTGTTTCTTTTTGTGTGTCAACTTTTACATGAGATTTTACAGTAAAGGTCTCATAGAATATTTGTCCTTTTGTGATTGACTTATTTCACTCAGCACAGTGTCCCCCAGTTTCATCCATGTTATGAGATGCTTCACAGATTCGTCATTGTTCTTTATTTTTGCATAATACTCCATTGTGTGTATGTACCATAGTTTGTTTATTCATTCATCTGTTGATGGGCCTCTAGGTTGTTTCCATCTTTTTGCTACTGTGAACAGTGCTGCAGTGAAATGGGTGTGCATATGTCTATTCATGTGACGACTCTTATTTCTCTAGGATATATTTCTAGGAGTGGGAGTGCATTTTGTAGTGTTTTTTTTGTGGTGCTGATGTTTTCTTTGTTCCTCTTACTCTCCTGCACTGAGTTCCTTTTATTTGTGGATTTTTTTTCATTTCTTTTGTTTTTGTAGGTTTTGTTTTTACTGAGACTTTATGATTTTCTTCTTTATTTTGATGAGTAGGTTTGTTAACTTCTTTGTGGTTACCTTGAAACTTACCCTTATCTTCCTAGATTTGAACCAGTATATTATTACTTGGTATTGCCTTGCCTTCCTCTCCATTAGAAGGTTCCATACGTACACCATTTATTCCCTCTCTCATTCTTCTGATGTTGTTGTCATTTACAGATTAACCTCTCTGGTTCCCTGTTGTATGTCTTTTGGTTTTGCATAGTCCTTGAGAGTTCATTTCCTAGGTTGGTATCTGGCTAGTACAATCCTGTGTCCTATATTCAGCCTGTGGTCTGATGTTGTTTGTTCTCAGATCAAAGGACTCCTTTTAATAAGTCTTGTAAGTTTGGTTTGGTTTTTACATAGTCCCTTAATTTCTGTTTATCTGGAAATGATCTAATTTTACCATCGTATCTGAACAAGAGTTTTGCAGGATATATTATTTTGGCTGGCAATTTTTTTCTTTCAAGGTTTTATATATGTCATCCCATTGCCTTCTTGCTTGCATGGTTTCTGCAAAATAATCTGAACTTAGTCTTATTGTTTCTCCTCTGTATGTGACTTTTTGTTTTTCTTGAGCTGCTCTCAAGATTCTTTGTTTGTCTTTGGTTTTTGCAAGTGTGATTATGATGTGCCTTGGTGATTTTCTTTTGGGGTCTATCCTACATGGGGTTCGTTGAGCTTCTTGGATGGCCAGCTTTTCATCTTTCATGATATTGGGGAAGTTTTCTGTTAGCCATTCTTCAGTGATCCTGTCTGTGTTTTCTGTTTTCTTCCCCTGTTCTGGAACTCTGATCACTCGAAAATTTTTGCTTTTGATTTTATCCCACATAATTCTCAGGGTCTCTTCATTTTTCTTCATTCTTCTTTCTGATTTTTCCTCAGAGTTGTATCCAAGTGTTTGTCTTCAGTTTCACTGATCCTATCTTCCATTGTTTCAAACCTGCTCCTCAGCCCTTCCATGACACTGTCCCTTTCTGAAATCTTGTTATTTTTTGGATTTCTAATTGTTGTTTTTGTATGATTTCTAGTTGTGAATTTATTTTAGCATTTTGTTCCTGCATTATTTTCTTGAATTCTTCCATTTTTTTGTTTGTATTTTCCATGAATTTGTCTATTTTTTCCTCATTTTTGTCTGCTTTTTGCTCCAACTCTTGGATAACTCTAAGTATTACAGATTTGAATTCCCTATCAATTAGGCCTAGTGCCTTTTCTTCTACTGGAAGGTCATCTGGTGTTTTATTTTGGACACCTACTGGAACCATCCTGTCTTGTTTTTGTAAATTTTTTTATATTGTTTGCTGTCTTCGTGACATTCAGTAGTTATTTTCCTTGTTTACTGATTGTAGAGTTGTTTGTTTCATCCTGTTTTTTTGTTTTATTTGGTTATGTCTGAGCAGGCAGGCTGTGCATTCTTTGTTGTTTGCTCATCTGTGGGCATGATACTTTTCGCCTCCTTCTCCAATAGGTAGGATCAGTCACTCGG
The DNA here is from genome assembly GCF_000243295.1 of Trichechus manatus latirostris. Lineage (NCBI taxonomy): Eukaryota > Metazoa > Chordata > Mammalia > Sirenia > Trichechidae > Trichechus > Trichechus manatus. The sequence continues at coordinate 23,810,640 of NW_004443939.1, read as the reverse complement.
GTATGGTACAGCAGGGCACATCCAGCTGAAGAGGAGTTTCAGGGATGGGTTGTTTGTGGCATGTACCAGGGCTGTCAGTGCAGACTGGGAATCAGTGCAGGGCAGGTTCCAGTAGGCCGTGCCTGTGCTGCTTGGGAGTATGATGTTCAGCACATGGTGCAGGTAGGCAGGAAGGAGGGGGTAGATTGTGATGTGTGGAGCTAAGATGGGTATGGAAAAGAGGAGAGAGAGGAGAGAGGAACAGGAGCCAAAAACATACACACAAATGAAAAAGAGTGCTAAGGGAGCTTGCTATTGGAGTGGAGAGATGAGAGACTGAGAAATGCGAAAAAAGAAAAAGGAGAAAAGAAAAAACATGTAAATAGAGAAACTGGAAATGAACAAAGACAAAAAGGGAATAAAAGAGAGAAGAAAACAAAACCAAGAAACAAACAAAACAAAAAACAAGAAAAAAGAAATTTCCCCGGTGATGTCCCTGTGCGTCTGCACAGAGTAAGGGAGTAGCTTCCAAGCTGCGCAGTACTGCCTGGCTAGAAGGGGCTCCCAAGCCAAGAAAAGAAAAAGAAAACAAACAAACAAATGAAAACAGAACAAATCAGAGCAAACAATCAAAAAAGCCCCAGGGGTCCCACCAGCGTGGCAACATGGGCCAGGAAGCAGTTTCACAGTCAAGCAGTGTTTCACAGCCTTTCAGGAGGAACCAAAGATGGCGCACGGAGCCAGGTGTTTGAGAGAAGGTGGGGGGGCTGTGGTCGTGGTGAGAGTTAAGGAAGAAATCTAAAGAAGCAGAAAAAAGTAGCACCAGCAGACAACAAAAGGCACTCAGGGAGCTGGCCAGTGCATGCGGATGGAATCCAAGTGACACTGGGTGAAGCCGGTGCTTCCTGGCCAAGAGACTGTGGCTGCAGGAAGCAGAGGAGGCTAAGTGGGGGTGAAGAAGGATGGGGGGTTGGAAAGCTTATATCACTGGTTACCAGTTGTTCTGTCACCTGCTGGAAGCTACGTGAAGCTGCTTTCTCGTACCTCCTATTTGCTGATCTCCAATAGAAGTCCAAGATGCTGGATCTGTGCTGCGGTAGCTGATAGGGGACCTCTGCATGTATCTCTCCTCACTCTCTGTGCTCGATCAGTTTCTTAATCCTTTCGGTGCTTGGCTGAGTTCTTTATCTCTTCATTTGATGTGTAGGGTTTCAGGATTGACATGTGACTCTGTTTGACTTAGTTTTTCTGATCTTTGCTGCGCAGGAATGGCGTGGTGCTTCTGACCATAATGCTATGTTGCCCGGAAGTCCATGCATTGATTTTTTTGTTCCATAATACTAATCTAGCCTGTTCTATCATTTCTACCCAACAAGAATTTTAACCAGCCTTGCCTCCATCTCATCTCCATCAAGTATGCTTAATTTTGTTAGTTTGTTATTTTTTTTTAAATAAATTTTCCTATTTATTTGGTTTTAGAATAAAAAAGAACAACTACACACATATATATACCTTAATTTGCCACAAAAGTTATCAAACTTTTTCAGTTCTTTTCTAATACCTACTATTAGGTCTTATTAAGTAAAATATGTCTTTGAATTTTATCTTTCTAAGGGACTTTGGATAGAAAAGTTATTGCTTTGTTATAAGAAGTTGAAAACTTATTTTATCCTTGATGCGAAGCTTTGTTTCTGAGTGAGGGGCTGTTGATGTTCCTTTGTTCCTGTTCTTCTTTTTGACTAGAATGGATCTCTCTTCTCCACCAATCAAAATCTTCTCCATAATTCAAGTCTTAAAGACATCTCTTATAATAAAGTGTCTCAAGTGCTCTAACTCAAGCTGAGCTTTACCCACTCTAACCACCTAGATCCTTCTTACCTATGCTATTTGTTTTTACCTTTACATTTTAAACTGTATTAATTATTTTAATGTTAATCTTTTAAGTGTTTATCTTTTATATCATGAAATTATAGTCTTTGAGGACTAGGATTGTGTTTTTTATACTTTATATCTCCTTCCCCAATAGTCCAGGCTTACCTCTCTCTCCACACACACACACACACACACACACTCCTCACCATAGTAGCAAATAGTAGACACTTAACAAATAGCCATTGAAAAAATTGCTAGACAGGTTTTATGACACCATGAGGAGAAAGGACTTGCATCTGGGGAAGCCTTGGAAAATATGGACCTCCCATGAACTTGTATCTCAGAATGACAGGGAAGAATAGCAATAGGAATTGAGACCCGTTATATAAGTTGTATTATAGTACTTTACTGTAAAACAAAAAAAGGGACCATTCTTAGAAAAATTAAGTAGAAAATTGCTTAATGACTCCCAGATTTACTATTAAGATGTTATTCTGAGTATCTTATGTTGAAATGAAAGAGACTTGCTAGTATGGTTTATGATTAATTTTATGTCTAATGATTAAAAAGATGTATATTTATTTCAGGAAGATTTGTATTTCTATTTCAGCTTAGGGTAACTGCAATTGTATATATGCACTATGACTGGATTTAAATAGCAAACACCATTCCACTGAAAATGAATGTCAAGAATTATTTAACCATATATAATGTGAAATATAAAATTATTCAGAGACCAGATCTAACAACTTCTATTTTGCTGTTATTGATATCAGTTCTAGAACATATTTTTCTGGAAAATTTATCTGTTTGACTCATTTGAATTCTGCAAGAATTTATATAATACTCAGTTTTCCAATGTTAATCTTATAAAATGTATTTAATATTTAATAATGATAGTTGCATAGAAAAACACATATTCTTTGGTATAATCTACTTGGGCCAACTAGAAATTATTAGAATAGGAAAATCTTATTTTTTATGATTGCTTATATAAATCTCACTAGGAGCTGTGGCATGTTCTGTAATTTGTCTCACTCAACATTCATTCCAAACCATTGTCTCTCCTGCCTCATCTATTATAGAGGCTGAAAAGCCAAACACTCCGTTTGTCTAACCACCTTCCAGTCAGGGATGTCCACGAAACTTAGTTCTGGCCAATGAATGAAAATAGAGGTCTGCTAGGAGGGACTCTCTTTTCTAAATAAAAAGATGTAGCCCTAGTGAAGAGAGAGATTCAGGTGTGTTGGGTGCAGCAGTCAACCTGTGACATGAGGTACAAGCATGAAAATAAATGGGAGGGGGCAGAAAGATGAAGTACTCCAGGCCTCTGATGGCATCACAGAATGTCCTGCCACACCAGCTCAGGACCACCAACTGCAGGAGTTATTGTTGCACGTAACAAATAAACCTTTAGAATTTAAGCCACTATTTTCTGGTACGGGCTTTTCGGTATTTGCAGCTGAGTACCATCCCCAACTGATATGTTGCTTAGGTTCAAATTTAGACTGGATTACATGGGGAATAAATTTAACAATTTCAAATCAACACATTTAGAGAACATTTAGTTTTATCTTAAAAACACTACAAATTTTAAGTCCTTTTATTTTTAAATAATAATGCCTGTGTCATTACTAGTGATGTTATGTCATAGTATAACCAGGTAGTAGGTGATAAGTAAAATAGATTGTTAACTATTTATGAAAACGAATAAGCAATTTATATACTACTTGAGCCTCTAACAAAATGGTTGGAGTTTGAAAACAGAGTGAAAAGGCATTTTTACACATTTTTGAAAATGTGTACAAGATATTAATGTTGAAAGTTCAGGTAACACTTTCATTCATCCATCTGTCCATTCATTCGATACATATGTTTTGAATACCTATGCCACTTTGCCGTGGACAAGCCATAAAAATTCACTATTATTTATTGTACCATTTCACAAATCTGTTACTTTCCTTCCAAAATCGGTAAAAACTTCCCATTTCACCATAAATGTTTACCAACAGCATACTAGTATTATGCTTGATATTACTTATGTCAGATGTCATGTTGCATTTATTGTTTTCCTCTGAAAACAAATAACTGCCAAAACAACTAAGTTAAAAATGTGAAGGAGAAACCTTGCATTATAAACATGTGATTTAAATACTTAATGACCAAAATTCAATCATTCAGTCAAGATGGACAGATAAATCTGTAACCTAGTAAGGGATTTTACTTGGGGTATATCCCTAATGATCATATAGCCATATAACTTGTAGTTTAATTTCTATTAAATAGGGTTCATTTCCTTCCCTACTGCAATCATTTTAAGGGTTAATAATTGACACTGTTTCTGAGTTATTTTAGTTTCTAAGAGATGCTAAATCAATACTCAAATTACTTTCTGCTTTAAAAATGAATTCTTTTTGATTAGGTAACACATGTGTCTGGTATACAATTTAAAAGTTATAAAAGGATATATAGAAAAAGTAGGTCTCCTGCCCCACTTTCCCAACAACACAGTTTCCCTTCCTGGAGGCAACTACTATTTCCAGTTTCTTATGTCATCTTACCCAAAATTATTTTAAATTTACTCCTTCCTCTAAACCAAAACCAAAGAACCCCGTGGCCATGGAGTCAATTCTGACTCATAGTGGCCCTATAGGACAGAGTACAACAGCCCAATAGGGTTTCCAAGGAGCAGCTGGTAGATTCAAACTGCCAACTTTTTGGTTAGTAGTTGAGCTCTTAACACTGTGCCACCAGGGCTCCCCCCTTCCTCTAATGGACACTTAAATAATTTACATATAAACATATTTTTTGGTTGAGATGATTGGACTGATAGATTAACTTTAGAAACTAAATTTTTGTCTTGTCTTCTGGAAACATTTTCATGATTATAGGAACACCCTATTAAATATTAGTATGGACATTTTAAGCATTCTAAGCAGAGACAAAGTTCTAAAGTCACCACTGAATAAATATTATTTTAGGATTTATTATTAGATTTGCTAAATATACATAAAGGAAATGACCTACAACATAGAGACACAATATCAAATCATAAAGACTTGATTCGTCAAAGTTTAAAGGCCAAGTCTGTTTTCATTTTATACAGTAATTCAGGCAAGAACTAGGGATCTGTATCTTATACAGCTGGTGAGATTATTACATTTATCATTAGTAGATGAAGGTGTGATTTGTAAGGTGTTTCAATGAGACATTTACATGCTTATTTTCTATTCAGCTCCCACTTATGAATGTTTAAACAATAAAAAGATCAACAAGAAAACAATCTCTCACTCCCTCACACGTTTTTACTATTTTTGCTTAAAGACTAGAAAAAAATATATTTGTAGTTTAGTCAATAATGATCAAGAAAGAAGTCTAAGAGCAGAACACCAATTTTTTTTTCTTCTTTGTGTTCCCCCGCAACCCCGTTACCATCAAAGATTGTTTCTTTTTGTGTGTAAACCTTTTCATGAGTTTTTACAGTAATGGTCTCATACAGTATTTGTCCTTTGGTGATTGATTTATTTCACTCAGCATAATGCCCTTCAGATTCATCCATGTTTTGAGATGCTTCGCAAATTCATCATTGTTTTTTATCATTGTGTAATACTCCATTGTGTGTACATACCATAGTTTGTTTATCCATT
>NW_004443939.1:23803522-23805042 GCF_000243295.1 Trichechus manatus latirostris | reverse complement strand
ATATTCCTAAGAGTGAGATTGCTGGATCATATGGTATTTCTATTTCTAGCTTTCTAAGGAAGCCCCATATCATTTTCCAAAATGGTTGTATCATTTTGCATTCCCACCAGCAGTGCATAAGAGTTCCAGTTTCCCCACAGCCTCTCCAACGTTATTTCCAGTTTTTTTGATTTGTGCCAGTAATGCCAGGGTGAGATGGTATCTCTTTGTGATTTTGATTTGAATTTCTCTAATGGCTAGTGATCGCAAGCATTTCCTCATGTGTCTCTTGGCCTCTTGAATGTCTTCTTTGGTGAAGTGTCTGTTCAATTCCTTTGCTCATTTTTTAATTGGATTATTTGTCTTTTTGTTGTAGAGGTGTTGGATTTTCTTGTAGACTTTAGAGATTAGAACTTTATCTGATTCGTAATGGCCAAAATTTTTTTCCCAGACTGTAGGTTCTCTTTTTCCTCTTTTGGTGAAATCTTTTGATGAGCATAAGTGTTTAATTTTTAGAAGACTCCAGTTATCTAGCTTATCTTCTGGACTTTGTGTGTTGTTGGTTATGATTTGTATCCTGTGAACGACGTGTATTAGGCCCTCTAGCATTGATTCTATTTTTTCTACTATGAAATTTATAGTTTTGGGGTTTATATTTAGGTCTTTGATCCATTTTGAATTAGTTTTTGTATATAGTGTGAGGTATGGGTCCTGTTTCATTTTTTTGCAGATGTACATCCCGTTTTGCCAGCACCCTTTGTTAAAGAGACCGTCTTTTCCCCATTTGATGGACTTTGGGCCCTTGTCAAAGATCAGGTAATGGTAGGTGGATGGATTTACATCTGGGTTCTCAATTCTGTTCCACTGGTCAATGTATCTGTCATTGTACCAGTACCAGGCTGTTTTGACTACCATAGCTGTATAGTAGGTTCTGAGGTCGGGTAGTGCGAGTCCTCCTACTTTATTCTTCTTCTTCAATAGTGCTTTACTTATCCCTTTCCATATAAAGTTAATGATTAGTTTTTCCATCTCTTTAAAGAATGTTGTTGGTATTTGGATCGAGATTGCATTTTATTTGTAAGTTGCTTTGGGTAGAATTGTCATTTTCACAATGTTGAGTCTACCTATCTGTGAGCATGGTATGTTTTTCCATTTCTCTCTTTTGGATTCTTGCAGTAGTGTTTTGTAGTTTTCTTTGTATAGGTCTTTTACATCCCTGGTTAGATTTATTCATAAATATTTTATTTTTTTAAAGGGTATTATAAATGGTATTGTTTTCCTGGTTTCCTTTTCATCATTCTCTTGGTTGGTGTATAGGAATCCAACTGATTTTTGTATGTTTATCATGTATCCTGCTACTTTGCTGAATCTTTCTATTAGTTCCAGTAGTTTTCACATGGAGTCTTTTGAGTTTTCTATGTATAGTATCATATCATCCACAAATAGGGACAGTTTAACTTCTTCATCACCAATTTGGATGCCCTTTATTTCTTTTTCTTGCCTTATTGCTCTAGCTAGGACTTCCAGCACAATGTTAAATA
>NW_004443939.1:23737817-23803316 GCF_000243295.1 Trichechus manatus latirostris | reverse complement strand
TTTTTTGTGGCATCTTTGCCTGGTTTTGGTATTAGGGTTATGCTGGCTTCATAGCATGAATTCAGAAGTGTTGCTTTCTTTTCTATGTTCTGAAATAGTTTGAGTAGTACTGGTGTAAGCTCTTCTCTGAATATTTGGTAGAACTCTCCAGTGAAGCCATCTGGGCCAGGGCTTTTTTTTTCTTGGAAGTTTTTTTATTACCTCTTCAATCTCTTCTCTTGTTATGAGTCTGTTCAGATTTTCAACATCACTTTGCAGGACACCGTTTTTAAATGTATTTTTTTTAGGGAATCAGAAAGAAATTAGTATAATCAGAGGACTCCACAATCTATTTACAGCTGTCAAACGCAGTCCAGGTGTCTTAGATTATTGCTCTGATTATAACGCAAATTGTGTTCATCGTAGAAGTTTAGAAAAAGCAAAAAGAAAAGCAGACTCACATAAAATCATGTCATCCAGAGATAATAACCACTAATGTTTTTGTATATATTCTTTTATCTTGTTATACCAACAACAACAACAACAAAAAATTAAACCTGATGCCGTTGAGTCAATTCAGACTCATAGTGACCCTATAGGACAGAGTAGAACAGCGCTGTAGGGTTTCCAAGGAGTGGCTGGTGGGTTCAAACTGCTGACCTTTTGATTAGCAGCGAAGATCTGAACCACCGCACCACCAGGACTCCTATCTTGTTATAGGCATATATGTGTGTGTGTGTGTGTGTGTGTATATATATATATACACATTTGGCTTTTATATATATATATAATAGATATTATTCTAGAAGTTGTTTCCAACTTTTCCTTATTACAAGTAGCTCAGTGTTTCACATCTTATAAATAAATTCTTACTACTTCCATAATTATTTCCACAGGATAAATTACTACAAAAGAAATTATTGTGTCAAAGAGCATGCAGGTTTCTAAGGCTCTCATCACCAGTAGGCAATATTATTTAACTATTTATTAAAATTTCACATAACAAATAATAATCTTGTCATTTTAATGTGCATACCTTTGATTACTAAAGGTTAGCTATTATACATTTATTAGGAGTTGTGAGTTTTTTTGTTTGTTTTATTTTAAACAACTGGAACTTTCAAAAGCCACCCAAGGCATGAGAATTTTCAGAAGTTCGTTCATTAATTTAGCAAATATTTTTGAGAATCTACTATGTGTTTCTATGTAGAAGAGATCCCATTCTCTTCCAAGAGAATTAAAGGACATTCCAACTGATATGTGCTCCCTGTAAACCTAGCTGACAACATTGGCCTAATGTCCCAAGGCTATTCTAGGGCTAGCTCTCTTGGATAGATAGATCTGTGTAGTACCTCTGATCTACAATGCCAGCGGTAATGATTATGATCTGGCTTTCACTTTACTAGTAATCTGCATAATGGTTTTCCACACACTGGCAGATTCTTGAATATTATACAAGTGTTGCAAAGATGATGAATAGCATAGTTAGATCAATTTTTCTGACCTTGCCCCATTTTAAACAAAAAAGAGACTTTTAATAAGCATCACTTAAACTCCTCTGTGTAAAAAAGAAAAAGCAAAAGGTTTTATTTCCCCTTTACAAGTAAAAAATATAAATCACAACAAGTCAAAGCTACTCTTTCAAGGTAATAGAAACCCAAATACAAGCAGAATAGACAAAAATAATAACTAGAGAGAATAGAGGAGGCTTTTAAAATCCAATTATTCATAAAGACTAAATAAAATGTTTGTTGTTGTTGTTAGGTGCTGTTGAGTTGGTTCTGACTCATAGCAACCCTGTGTGCAACAGAAAGAAACACCGCTCAGTCCTGTACCATCCTCATAATCCTTGTTATGCTTGAGCCTATTGTTGCAGCCACTGTGTCAATCCATATTCTTGAGGGTCTTCCTCTTTTTCACTTACCCTGTTCTTTGTCCTTCTCCAGGGACGGGTCTCTTCTGATAAGCATGTCCAAGTATGTGAGACGAAGTCAAGTCGTCGTTGCTTCTAATGAGCATTCTGGCTGTACTTCTTCCAAGACAGATTTGTTTGTTCTTCTGGCAGTCCATGGTATATCCAATATTCTTTTCCAACACTGTAATTAAAATGCATCAATAAAACAGATACAATACTCAAATATCATCTTATATGATTGCACTAATAAGCAAGGGGCATAATGGACAAATCCCACCTTTATTGCTAAATGCATGGTAAGAATCAATATGAATCCACTTCCCACCCAGAAGTGGATCCAGTGCTCACCTTCCCACTTCTCAATCCTCATTGCCATCCACCCAACTGACGCTCTCTCTCTGACCCCAGCCACCCAGAGCTGGGTGAGAGTTCACACATTAGAAGAACTCTGTCCCTCATTCTGCCAAATAGGCAGATGTCAGCCCTTGCTGGCTCTCACTGCCCCTATGGATTTGTTAGTTCCTTGAAACAGCTCACAGAATTCATGGAGTATCATTGCTAATGTCTGATGGATCTTGGCTGAAAGCAGGGGAAAATGATGTTTATCTGTGTTTTATTGACTATGCAAAGGCATTCAACTGTGTGGATCATATCAAATTATAGATAACTTGTGAGGAATGGGAATTCAAGAACACTTAATTGTGCTTACATGGAACTTGTACATAGACCAAGAGACAGTCATTCGAACAGAACAAAGGAATACTGCATGGTTTAAAATCAGAAAAGGTGTGTGTCAGGGTTGTATACTTTCACCATACTTATTTAATCTATATGCTGAGCAAATAATCTGAGAAGATGGACTATATGAGGAAGAATGTGACATCAGGATTGGAGGTAGACTCATTAACAACCTGTGATGTGCACATGGCACAACCTTGCTTGCTGAAAGTAAAGAGGACTTGAAGCACTTACTGATGAAGATCAAAGACCACAGCCTTCAGTATGGATTGCACATCAACATAAAGAAAACAAAAATCCTCACAAGTGAACCAATAAGCATCATCATGATAACTGGAGAAAATATTGAAGTTGCCAAGGATTTTATTTTACTTTGACCCACAATCAACGCCCATGGAAGCAGTAGTCAAGAAATCATTGGACAAATCTGCTGCAAAAGACCTCTTTAAAGTGTTCAAAAGCAAAGATGTCACTTTGAGGAGTAAGATGTGCCTGACCCAGGCCATGATATTTTCAATCACATATGCACAAGAAAGCTGGACAATGAATAAGGAAGACCTAAGAAGAATTGATGCATTTGAATTGTGTTGTTGGCGAAGAATATTGAGTATACTGTGGACTGCCAGAAAAACAAACAAATCTGTCTTGGAACAAGTACAGCCAGAGCGCTTCTTAGAAGCAAGGTTGGAAAGAGTTTGTCTCACTTACTTTGGACATGTTATCAGGAGGGATTAGTCCCTGGAGAAGGACATCATGCTTGGTCAGCAAAAAAGAGGAAGACCCTCAATGAGATGGATTGACACTCATGGCTGCAACAATGGGCTCAAACATAGCAACGACTGTGAGGATGGCACAGGACTAGGTAGCATTTCGTTCTATTGTATATAGGGTCACTATGAGTCAGAAAAGTGTTGATTGAACCTAACGATACAAGATCTATACTTGCAGTTACCCAGAAAGAATACAAAAGAAGCGACACACAGGTCATGGACTGGAAGGGGTCCCCACTAGAGGCTTTCATTGTCTCCAGGATTTACCCTCTTCTGGAGAGTAGAGGTTCTTGCCAATCCAGGAAGCCCCCGGTACTTTCGGGTTCAAGACCTTTTATTGGCTTAATTGCATAGACATGATTGATTGAATCACTGAATATCATGATTGACTAAATCATGCACCCCTCCCTTCCCGAGGTTATCTGATCAGGTGTGGTCTTTGGGGTTCCCAATCATTTTCACATGTTTTCAACTGTTGCCTGGCTGTTTTAGAAGACAAAGACACTTTGATTGCTGGGAAATTCCAAGGGAAAACCCTCAACAAGATGGATTGACACAGTGGCTACAACAATGGGCTCAAACAGCAATGATTGTGAGGATGGTGCAGGATCGGGCAATGTTTAGTTCTGTTGTGCATGGGGTTGCTATGAGTTGGAACTGACCCGACAGCACCTAAAAACAATAACATCTTTCAGGAACCAAAGACAGTGGCCAAATCAAATTCTTTGTCTCACGATGATTAAATAAACGTGAAGGACATAGAGCAGTTCTAGTCTTGTCATATAGGGTCCTGTGAATCGGAATCGACTTGGTAACACACAACAACAACATTGATATCATTATACACTTCTTAGGGTATCATGTTATTTATTTTTTTTATTTTTATTTTTCAGCAACAGTTTAAAATGTACTTTTAAAAAAATCCCACAAAAACTAACTCTTCTTTCTCAATGATTGGATGCCAGAATTATGTTCTAAGGTAAATGTAATTTTCAGGTCATCTTTAAAAAAATTTAGAAGACTTGGGAAACTTGCATTAACATTGAACACCTGAAAATACATGTCCGTGTAATTAAAAACTCATTTGTGGCTTCCTATTAAATCTATAGTTTTAATACCTATTAAATCTATGGTTTTAATAACAAAGAATAAATGCTCAAGATACTCTTTAACCTCTTACTATACTTATGGAAATGGCCAGTATAACTTGCCTATCACTAAAACTTCATCTTTAATAATATATATATTTCTAAAAGGTGCAAAGCATAATCTAAATCTGTGAGTTGGGGGAACAGAAGAATAGCATACTTTTAGACAATGTCTCTGGAAAGGAGAAGAGAAGCTGGGAGCAAGGAGGAAAGATACAATTAATTCCTTGGAATACCAGCTCTTTAGAGAATTCTCCTCTCTCTCACAAAATCACCAGACTCCATTAAATAAATAAATGGAGAGTGGGGGAATAGAGGTGAGGTATGTTTAACTTACATAGAACTCTACCCACAAATAGCCCAAAATGTTTTTAGTCTGCTCACTAATTAGCATCAACTTAGATGATCTGTCCAATCTTAGGTGACAGCCGCATTCTGCAGTTTGTCAAGTGTATCCCAGGGAAGCTTGAAAGATGGCTCCATAGTGCATGTCCTCTAGTAGAACCTCTGGGGAACGAAGCATTCGTTCTGTTTCCTGGAACTGACTTTTGCAGTAAGAATCTGAGAGGTAACAGATGACTTAATGGTATCATTCAGGTATCAGCAGAACCACAGGGGAGAAATGTTTCTAGACTTCGGGTTATAAATGCAGCCATGTTGTAGACAGATGTACCCAGGTGACACAAAGGACTTAGGAATGAGAGGTGAGCATCCGGCTAGAGTTATAGGCGATGGACAGTCCCTAAACTGACTCATTAGGCACGAATGGATGACCTGTCAGAGAATAATGACTTTTAGGCCTTCTATTCTCTCTCTAATGCTTGGTATTAATGACCTTTCAGAATGGTTGATATCACTGGAATTTCATCTGCCACAAGGAAAGAAAACCAGTAAATGAATCAGTTCCTCAATAAGAGTAGAAAGCTGTCCCTGAAAAGGAAGCAGAATGACAGTTGCTGGAGAATAAGAATTAGTGTGGAACTAAAATATGTGCTTATCAAATAAAACTCTCTTATTACCTCAGAGTTAAATCCAACGCTTTTAGTCAAAAAAAAAACAAAAACATTGCAATCAAGTTGATTCCAACTCATAGTGACCCTATAGGATGGAATAGAACCATCCTATAGGGTTTCCAAGGAGTGGCTGGTGAATTTGAACTGCTGACCTTTTGATTCTTAGCAACTATGCCACTAGGGCTCCTATTCACTATATCATGATCTGAAATTTGAAACACAGCACTTTGATTTTCACCAGAGTTTGCTTATGATGCATTAACCTGTCATTTAGAGGTGTGTCTTACTAATCACTCATGGAACAAAGACTGGCTGAATGTCTGTAGCATACAAGACGAGTTAAATTCTGTCAGAGTGGAATTTATGGTCTGTGCCAGAGGTCAGAAAACTTTTTTTTATAAAGGGCCAGATAGTAAATATTGTAAGCTTTTCAGGCCACCTGGTTTCTATTTCAAAGACTCAACTCAGCCACATAGCACAAAAGCAGCCATAGATAATATGTAAATAAACGAGTATAGCTGTTTTCTAAAAAACTGTATTTATGTGCACTGAAATTTGAATCTTGTATAATTGTCACATGTCACAAAATATTTTTCATTTGATTTTCTTCAACCACTTAATAATATAGAAGCCATTCTTAGCTCGTGGACTGTACAAAAGCAGGCAGATTTGCCTCATGGGCTGTAGTTTGCCACTGCCACCTGGTCTAGGTTATAATATAGATGGAAGGTAGTTGCCTTAGAGATGTACAAACAAAATTTCTTTAGGTCCACAGAGATAAGTGGAATCTTTTCTAGTTGAAAACTTCATGAAAGAGGGGACATTTGAGCTGACTTGAAGGATAGGATTTTAGTAGATGGGATGTGGAGCCACTCCTGGGTACTTTTGAGAGTAAAAGGGAGCACTGTTAGTAGTTACTCCATGACAATGGGTGTAAACCCTGGCAAACTGAGACATGTGGTCACCCCAGGATGGGGAATCTGGAGGTGCCATGTTCAGAGAACCCTGAGTGTGGAGAAAGGAGAGGGCAAGATGTGTTCAATGAATGATGAAACCCAAGTTGGCTGAAGCACATTGAGATAGATAAAGCTAGAAAGATAGTTTGGGACTGCAACATGGGTTGAACTTGAAAAGCCTCAAACATGAAGCTAAGACATTTGGGAATTATTTAAAAGGTGGTGGAGAGGCACTGCAGGTTTTTTAAACAATGAAGTAATGTGATCACATATCAGTGGTATCAGTGATGTGCCAAATGAATTGGATCAGGGAGAGATTACACGGAGGAGCCCAATTAAGAGACCATGGCAATAGTTTGAAGAGAGGATAAGAGAATCTGGACTGAGTCCAGGCAGCAGGAATAGAAAGGAAGGGGTTGATAAAAGACACATCAGAGAGAAGGAGTCATGCGAACCTATCAATTGAATATAAAAGATAAACTAGGAAAAAGAGAAAGTCAAAGGAAACTCTCAAGATTTTGAATCTAGGTGACTAATAGATATACTGGGTTTGTGGATTAGAGATAGGAAAGAAAGGCAAATCTGCAAATACATATATAACTGGCATCCTATTCTTATTATAATTTGGAAAAATGGATATAGGTAGCAATAGACGTTCTATAGTTTAATTTTTGAAAATACTTCTGTTCCAGGGTAGCTCAATCTGAATAGTTTTGAGTAGTTTTCTGCTAAATGTGGGTGTGAGCAGCTTGTTTTGAAAAAGTGATAATTTGATTTGGAGGGAGGGTGAGTTGGGACATATTTCTCTATGATAATTCTTTCTGGGACCCAGTGGGATGCAACTCATTTTTAGCTTAGTCCAATGTTCTAAGGGCTTCTAATGAAAGTAAAAATGAATCCACATGAGGAAAAGATACAGCCATGACAGACTTCTCCCTAAACTGTGATTCAGAATGATTTTCAGCCATAGACTTGTGTTACCCAGGTATCTTAATAACTGTTTGGGTGTCATCCAAACTGAATCCTTGGTTTTAAAAAACAATTTCATAGAAAACATTTAGGATTGTGACAGATGTCCTGAAATCAAGAGAAAGGGATGTGGCGCTACAACTCCTAAAACTTTGTGTTAAGCTTCTGCTCTCTGCCTTGGTTCACAAATTGGTGCCCAACCTATATTTTATATTTTGTTCAAATTCAGTTTTCCAGTAATTTTCTAAACACTAATTTTTTTTTTTCCTGGAGAGAGTATGTCTGAGGAAATAGAAACATAAATTAATGTAAGAAATGGCAAGTAGTTGTAATTACCTGAAAGTATACACACTCTCTCTCTCTCTCTCTCTCACACACACACACACACACACACACACACACACAGCTATTTTTCAAATAAAATTTCTAAAACAACCAAGGGAGTCAAATCAGTATAGGAAGAAATTCAGGAAAAAAGTGGTATTTCATATAGAAAAACTTCCCTGCTTTTTGAGACTCTTGAATCCATAACTTTCAGTGTGTTCCACATTCTTTTGTGTTTAAATAAGATAAAATTAACCAATCTGGCCATGAGCTATGGTCTGCTCTTTCTCTAAAGCAGTGTTCCAGAAAATCAAAGCCAGCTTGAATGCATTATCCTCCCTGATCCCAGAACCGAATCCCCAAACACCTCCAAGTGTGAATTAATTAGAAATGCTATCCTACTGTGGTGAGAGACTGCTGTGAGAATGGTGTGTGGGCACATTTAGGTCCCTGGTACATAAGAGTGTCCTTGCCACCAAAAAGAAAGGGACATCATAGTGTAAAACCTCAGTGCTTACTATATAACATTAAAATATATAACATTATAACAATATATAACATCATACTATTATAAACCAATATTACAGTATGTACTACATATAGTATAAATATATACATAGAAACATGTAACATTATAGATACATAATTACTATACGGCTGGCAGGCTCGTGGTCTTCTTCACATCCCTCTCTCCCTCTTCTTGGTAGTTATGATTACACACAAGGGCTTTCACAACTTCAAGATTTCTAATTAGAGCACACAGTTGTTCTAGTTTTCTCTCCTTTACCTGAAGGCATTTCTTATTAAGTGTCTCACTGTTTAACCAGTGTTCTGATAGGATGAGAGTCTGATCCTAAGTAAAATGTGTCAGAATTCACTGGAAACAGATGCTCTCTTCACATCCAAGCAGGTTTTAGCTTTCAACGGTTGTTAAGTAAAGAAAACTAGAGCAACTGTTTTCTTTTTATTGTTATTCTTACAATTCTTAAATTCAAATAAAAAATCCCAGGTTGAACTTGGATTTAAATAAATGATAGTTTGTTTCTGGATTGGAGCCTTGGTGGCACAGTGGTTAAGCATTCTGCTGCTACCCAAAAGGTCAGTAGTTCGAATCTACCAGCTGCTCCTTGGAAACCCTATGGGGCAGTTCTACTCTGTTCTGTAGAGTTGCCATGAGTCGGAATTGACTCGACGGCAATGAGTTTTTCTGGATTGGTCATACATAATAAAGTTTCTCTATGAAAGATTCACTTCCTGTAGTGAGGTAAAGAGTAATAAGGATGTGTGTGTGATTATTTTTAGATATAGCTATTTTGAATCTTTACAGAAAATTGTAATCATATTAACTACAAAATGAGAAAGGTTAGGAATTGGAGACCTAGATTTGTGCCTGCTTCTGTAACTACTTTTCTTATGAATTAAGCAAATCAACCTACCTTACTACCCCTAACAACCTAAAGATAATCTTAGGAAACTCACAAAGTTATGTATATGAAAGCAGTAAACAGGGCTTTCCCAATGTAAGATATTACTGCATTTGTTACTATAAAATTATTATTTACTATTACTGCTACTACTACCACCACCACCACCAAAAAAGTGTATAACTTAAGCCTGTTGTGCTAAAAGATTAGTGCATATCAATATTTCAATCAAGGAGAATTGTTTGTTATGAAAATTATTTCTCAAGTGTAACTTTTAATGCTGTCACATGGGCTGATCTCTTTCTTTACTAACAGATTCTTCATTAAGTTTGAAGTAAAGAATGAGAGTATTGTTTCTCACTTCAGACAATCTTACTGGAAGACAGCTTTGGCTTTCCAGACCACTTACAAGCTGAATAAGATAGAATACTGAGAATAAGAAATACTGTAGATGAAGAATCTTGAATATCTCTACTGGATCCTAGCTTGCATATAAGCCAATTTTTCTCTAAATTATTATGGCAATATCTAGCTGACAGTATAGCTGGAAAATTACAGTTCTGAGGCAGTTTATTTTTCAATCCTTTATATATATTGTTGGAAACCCTGGTGCATAGTGTTTAAGAGTTATGGCTGCTAACCAAAAGGTCGGTAGTTCGAATCTACCAGACACTCCTCAGAAACCCTATGGGCAGTTCTGCTGTGTCCTATAGGGTCACTACGAGTTGGAATCGACTCAATGGCAACAAATTTGATTTTTTTTTCGGTTATATACATGGCTGGCAGAACAGTTGTAACTCTGTTCCTCATAGAAATTTTACATAGTCAATCCTTTAATAATAGTAATAAACCATCAAGTTGATTCCCTGTCATGGTAATCCCATGTGTGTCAGAGTAGAACTATAGTCCTAGGGTTTCAATGCCTGATTTTTTGGAAGTAGCTGTCAGGCCTTTCTTCCAAGGCATCTCTGAGTAGACTCAAACCTCTAAGCACTAGGTTAGCAGCCAAGTGCATTAACTGCTTGCACCACCCAGGAGCTCTCCTTTAATAGTAATAATAACAAAAACCCATTGCTATCAAGTCGATTCTGACTCATAGCGACCCTATAGGACAGAGTAGAACTGCTCCATAGGGTTTCCAAGGAGCACCTGATAGATTCGAACTGCTGACCTTTTGGATAGCAGTCATAGCTCTTAACCACTACACCACCAGGGTTTCCCCCTTTAATGATAATACCTTTAAAAGGTGTATGTAGAAAGAAACTAGAGAAGGGGTGGAAGAGAAAATGTCTAATTATTTTTCACTATATCATGTGTTGGGGAAGCATGATGAAGAAAATCATAAAATAAATAGCTTAAAGTAAAATTTCAAAAAAAAAAAAAGCCACTTGATGTCATACTATAATCTCTAAAAACATTTTACAAACAAAAAGCGAAGAGAGCATAAAATACTAAGAATTCTGGGGGAACTTCTTTAATCATGGAACTTGACCACTCCATTGTTGCTAAAGTCTTGCATTATAGTAATACATCTACTCTGTCAGAATTATTGGATACTAATCACATATCACTATCATTATTATTACTTATTTCTCTCTTCCTGTATTTTGTGCAGTAAACAAGAAGTCATTTTGGACTCCCTTTTAATTCTTTATTCCTTTTTGTCTTTAGGAGTTGTACAGATGTTCTGTGCTGCATAATCTTCTTATTTTTCATTGTTGGCTACATTCTTCTAGGACTTGTGGGTGAGTAAACACAGGTATAGAAGATATTTAACATTTGCTAATGGAATAACTAAGTCAATGTCACGTTTTTAACATTAACCATTTTCTTGCCAAAGCCTTATTACCGATTGTTGTCTTTTCTGGAGAGAATAAGCCTCAGCAGGGCTCGCTGGGTAGCAGCTGCAATGAAAACTGAACACAAAGTATTTTAGTCAAAGGTGATCCCAAATTATTTAAGTAAATACAACTATAAATAAGGAAGAAAAAAGCTTATGGTTTTTAAAAATCGTTCTTATTTTTGAAACTGTAAGGCAGCTAATTATGTTCATGTTACTACCTACTGATAAGAACTAGGACTTAGATCAATTTAGGTAACACATAAACTTTTACTTTTATAAGCAAATTAAAAGGAGGGAACAATGATTAAGAATTTCACCAGATAATTCATTGACAGGTAATAATTCCTATTATCTTCACCTGCTAGAAATAGGTATTCCATTATTTATTGTCAAATATTTTTCTATGAAAGTGAAAATAAACAAGACAAATACAGAGATTCATTTGAATTAAGGAAAAAACAAACAAACCAAAAAAAAAAAAAAACCCCAAAAAACTACCAAAGAAGATGGTGTGAATATTTTCTGTGAAAAGGTCTCAGAATTGTATGTGAATATATTATACATTTTTCCCCAGAGACATAAGTCCTGTACTTTAGATGTTGACGTAGGAAATTTTAATGTATTATTATTAGGGTGGAGGCTATGAAAGTCAGATAACTTCTAGAACCAACAATTAATGGCATTGAGTTAATGTGTGTAGAATGTATCAGCACAAAGGAAGCTGTGCCCTACCTAGGAAACAATGGAAAATGCTTTCCCCTGTTTTTCAGTTTTATCTTTCAGTAAGAGAAATCCTTTGAGAACAGCAGTTGAAAGTAATTTCCAAAGATGATCTCAGTGATACCATGCAAAAACTACACAGAATTGGAGAGTTAGAGAAAGCAAGGCAAGAAGATGGGAAGGGAGAGAGAAATAAAGGAGCATAAACTACAAGACTAAATAATGTACTCGTCTAAGGCCTTAAGAATGCTCTTATTATTTCTTAAAGTATTTTAACTTTTAAACATTAATGTAGTTGTAGCATAATACACAATCTGTAAAGTGCATACTATAATAAAATCAATTTTCTTATTATGTAGCTAATAGAATTTGAGCTCTTCTAACTTCAGAATACATCTTTGTTATCTATGTAGTTTTTTTGTTTGTTTTTATTTTGTTTTGTCATAGAATTTAAATTTGTTGCATACTTGAAAGAAGATTTAGAGTCAGGCAGATCTAGGTTTTCCTCATATTTTGTAAGCTTGGGCTAGGTAACCTCAATTTTCTCACCTATAAAAATATGGAAATGCTACTAGCCTTGCAGGGCTGTTGTGAAGAGTAAATAAATAATACCCAGCTAGACTAATAATAAGAAGCCCTGGTGGCACAGTGATTAAGCGCTGGGCTGCTAACCAAAAGATCAGTGGTTCAGACCCACCAGCCACTCCACGGGAGAAAGATGTGGCAGTCTGCTTCTGTAAGTAGCCCTGGAAACCCTATGAGGCAGTTCTACTCTGTCCTATAGGGTTGCTATGAGTTGGAATCAACTCAGTGACAACAGGTCTGGTTTTGGTTTACACAAATAATGCTGCATAACAGCACTAAGAAGTTTAATAAATTGTTTTTAAATAAAATTTATCATTACTTATTTCTATGGCAACCAATAATTTTGGTTACTAAAGTTCAAAAGTGCACAAGCACCATATAAAGATCTCATCCTATAACTAAAAAATTTCCATCAGGAGGCCTTATGGCATAATCAAATAAGTCTGTCCTCCATATCTCAGAACCAGACTGTTGTAATCCACGGAGAAATGCTTTCTATCCTTATATAGAGCTGGGAATGACATGATAGAGAGAAGGGGGTCAGAGGACATGCCATCATTCCCTCTGGAGCAAGATGGGAAATTTGCATTTTTTGTTCTAGATCTCTAGATTCAGTTTGTAAATGCCTCCACTGACATAAGGAAATTGGAAGATGAATGTGCCCCCTACACACACACACATACACACACACACACACATACACACACACACACAAATCTATATTCAAAATTGAATTAATTCATTGACTTCCCAAAAATCAATCCTGATGCCATGGATTAAAGTGAGCGACTCACAGAATTTACCAAGTGTATATATATCTATATCACTGATGTGTTAGAAATAGTTTGGTGTCTTTTGTTAAATCAAGACCCTTGTAGGCTTATCTTTTATCCATGTTATTCTCAGAAGAAAAGTACCACCATGAAAGAGTCACGTTTCTTACAAATTCTGCTGAGAAGAGGGTGATCTTTGCCCTTTATCTAGAACATACATAAAGCTAGGGTAACATTTGGAAGCAACAAAGACACTTGTCACTCCGCTGATGAAAAGCTGACCTCTGTTCAAGTGAAGTGGAGTATGGGTAAAAGGTAATCTCCTTGGAAGATCAAATTCAATGTTTATGATAATAGCCCTCTTTTTTCCTACTTCACTGATGGTTGCTGTTCCATTATTGTACTGACTAGAGAAAACAGTTGGAGTATTTATTATGTGAATTATTCTTTGCTATCCTTATGTTAACATTATGTATAAAATAATAGCACAATTTTAACATTCGATACATTTTTATTTCATTTTCTGTTCAGTTGGATTTTCAGTTAGCCAGTTAGCTCATTGTGGTGTTTATTTAGGAAGTACTTGGACTTGGGGTTCAAAGTTTGTTTTTGGTATTGTTTTTTAACCTTCTGTATTTCTCCCTATTAACTGAGAAGAGAGAGAGTTAACAAGAAAGTGTGTTAGCACAAATAAGTCCAGGTTTAAAATACTAGAAGCAAATTCTTGATTCCTAAATGTTTTCTTCCCTTCTCCTCATCCTTTCAGCTTCACTTTTCCCTCTTTCTTCTCTTCCTTTTTTTGCTCCTCCTTTTCTACATCATTCTCAAATGTACACGATGCTGTGTACATTTTCTTTTTGTAAGTTTGTAGTCTGAAACAGAACATTTATAGGGACACATTTATTAAAGTTACTGTGATGGTTTTAAAACATGGCCTCAAATTCTTCAACTTTTCTCCCATGGACGGGTTGGGTCTATGTTACTGCCCCTTGAACCTGGAAAGTGCCCAGCAGAAGTAATGCTATATAACATCTGAGGCTAAGGCCTGGAAGGCTACTCAGTTTCTGTCTTGTTCACTGGAACACTTGCACACGGGACACGTTCTCTCAGAAACCCGTCACCATGCTGTTAGAGGCCCAAGCCACATGGAGAATCCATGTGAAAGGGTTCTGGTCAACTGTCCTGCTGAGCTCCCAGGAACACCAGAGTCTGCTATCAGCCTAGCTGAGCTTTCAGATGACTGCAGCCCCAGTCAACATCAGACTGAAGCTGAATGAGAGACCCCAGGGAGAACCACCCAGCCAGGGTGGAATCATCCAATAGGCAGGGTAAGCACAGTGCTTACCTTGCTTACCAGATCATCTGTAGTGAACAATTTCACATTTTTTCACCACATCAAAGATTCTGCTTTTAGTTATGGCTGGCATCTCTCTCTCTCCCAACCCCACAGCACCTTCCCGCACAATCAAAGTCTGTTTTCAAATTTAAAATCCCTGACAGGGAGAGATTACCTAGTAAGCAAGGTAAGTAACGCCTTACTTGTGCTTACTTACTAATCTTTAGTGACCAGTTTCACATGGGTTTTACATCAGATGTAAATGGCCTTGATGCATAAATAATGTATAGATCCATGCAAGAGATGAAAGGAAGGGCATTATGGGTTGACTAGAGATGTGTGTGTGTTAGGTGCTGTTGAGTCGGTCCCGACTCATATCGACCCTCTGTACAACAGAATGAAACACTGCCTGGTCTTGTGCCATCCACACAATTGTTATCGTTGAGCCCATTGTTGCAGCCACTGTATTAATCCATCTCATCAAGGGTCTTCCTCTTTTTCGTTGACCCTCTGCTTACCAAGCATGATGTTCTTCTCCAGGGACTGGTCCCTCCTGATAATATGTCCAAAGTACCTGAGACAAAGTCTCTCCATCTTCACTTCCAAGGAGCACTCTGGCTATACTTCTTCCAAGACAGACTTGCTTGTTCTTCTTGCAGTCCATGGCATATTCGGTATTCTTTGCTAACACCATAATTCAAAGGAATCAATTCTTCCCCAGTCTTCTTTATTTACTGTCCAACTTTCTCATGCATATGAGATGATCAAAAATACCATGGCTTGGGTCAAGCACACCTTAGTCCTCAAAGTGACATCTTTGCTTTTAAATAATTTAAAGAGTTCATTTGCAGCAGGTTTGCCCAATGCAATACGTCCTTTGATTTCCTGACTGTTGCTTCCATGGGCACTGATTGTGGATCCAATCAAAATGAAATCCTTGACAATTGCAGTGTTTTTTCCTTTTACTATAATATTGCTTATTGGTCCAGTTGTGAGGATTTTTGTTTTCTTTATGTTGCGGTGTAATCTGTACTGAAGGCTGTAGTCTTCGATCTTCCTCAGTAAGAGCTTAAAGTCGTCTTCACTTTCAGCAAGCAAGACTGTGTCATGTGCATATTGACGGTTGTTAATAAGTCTTTCTCCAATCCTAATGCCCCATTCTTCTTCATGTAGTCAGGTTTGTCAGATTATTTGCTCAGCATACAGATTGAATAAGTATGGTGAAAGGATACATCTCTGATGCACATCTTTCCTAACTTGAAACCATGCAGTATCCCCTTGTTCAATTCAAATGATTGCTTTTTGCTCTACATACAGGTTCCTCCTGACCACAATTAAGTGTTCTGGAATTCCCATTTTTCACAATGTTGTTCATGATTTGTTATGATCCACACAGTTGAATGCCTTTGCATAATCAATAAAACACAGGTAAACATCTTTCTGGTATACTCTACTTTCAGCCAAGATCCATCTGATATCAGCAATGATACCCCTCGTTCCATGTCCCTTCTGAATCCAGCTTCAGTTTCTGGCAGTTCCCTGTCAAAGCACTGCTGCAACCGTTTTTGAATTATCTTCAGCAAAATTTTACTTGTATGTGATATTAGTGATATTGTTCAATAATTTCTGCATTCTGTTGGATCACATTTCTTTGGAATGAGCACAGATATGGATCTCTTCCAGTCAGTTGGCCAGGTAGCTGTCTTCCAAATTTCTTGGCATAGATGAGTGAGCGCTTCCAGAATTGCATCTGTTTGTTGAAACATCTCAGTTGATATTATGTCAATTCCTAGAGTCTTGTTTCTCTCCAATGCCTTCACTGCAGCTTGGACCTCTTACTTCAGTACCATCGGTTCTTGATCATATGCTACCTCCTGAAATGGTTGACCATCAACCAATTCTTTTTCTGCTGTTACTCTGTGAATTCCTTCTATCTTCTTTCGATGCTTCCTGCGTCGTTCAATATTTTGCCCATAGACTTCTTCAAAATTTCAACTCGAGTCTTGAATTTTTTCTTCAGTTCTTTCAGCTTGAGAAATGCCCAGTGTGTTCTTCCCTTTTGGTTTTCTAACTCCAGGTCTTTGCACATTTCATTATAGTACATTACCGTGTCTTCTGGAGCCGCCCTTTGAATCGTCTGTTCAACTCTTTTACTTCATCATTTCTTGCATTCGCTTTAGTGGCTCTACATTCAAGAGCATGTTTCAGAGTCTCTTCTAACTTCTATTTTGGTCTTTTCTTTCTTTCCTGTCTTTAATGACCTTTTGCTATCTTCATGTATAATGTCCTTAATGTCATTCCATGAGTGGTCTGGTCTTTGGTCATTAGTGTTCAACATGTCAAATCTATTCTTGAGATCTTCTCCAAATTCAGATAGGATATACTCAAGGTCATACTTTGGCTCTCACAGGTTTGTTTTAATTTTCTTCAGCTTCAACTTGAACTTGCATATGAGTAATTGATGGTCTGTTCCACAGTTAGCCCCTGGCCTGGTTCTGACTGATGATATTGAACTTTTCCATCGTCTCTTTCTGCAGATGTAGTTGATTTGATTTCTGTGTTTTCCATCCAGTGAGGTCCAGGTGTATAATAGCTGTTTATGTTGCTGAAAAAAGGTATTTGCAATGAAGTCGTTGGTCTTGCAGAATTCTATCATATGATCTCTGGCATCGTTTCTATCACCAAGGCCAAATTTTCCAACTACCAATCCTTCTTCTTTGTTTCCACCTCTCACATTCCAGTCACCAGCAATTATCAATGCATCTTGATTGCATATTTGATCAATTTCAGACTGCAAAAGTTGGTAAAAATCTTCAATTTCTTCATCTTTGGATTAGTAGTTCATGCATAAATTTGAATAATAGTATTAACTGATCTTCCTTGTAGACGTGTGGATATTATCCTATTACTGACAGCGTTGTACTTAAGGATAGATCTGGAAATGTTCTTTTTGATGATGAACGCAACGCCATTCCTCTTAAATTTGTCATTCCCGGCATTGTAGACCATATGATTGTCTGATTCAAAATGGCCAATACCAGTCCATTTCAGCTCACTAATGGGTAGGATATCGATCTTTATGCATTCCATTTCATTTTTAATGACTTCCAATTTTCCTAGATTCATACTTAGTACATTTCACATTCTGATCATTAATGGATGTTTGCAACTGTTTCTTCTCATTTTGAGTCATGCCACATCAGCAAATGAAGATCCTGAAAACTTTACTCCATCTACATCATTATGGTCAACTCTACTTTGAGGAGACAGTTCTTCCCCAGTTGTATTTTGGGTGCCTTCCAACCTGAGGGATTTCTCTTTCAGAACTATATCAGACAGTGTTCTGCTGCTATTCATGAGGTTTTCACTGGCCAATTTTTTTTTCAGAAGTAGACTGCCAGGTCCTTCTTCCTAGTCTGTCTTAATCTGGAAGCTCCCCTGTAAACTGTCCACTATGGGTGACCCTGCTGGTATTTGAAATACCAGTGGCATAATTTCCAGCATCAGAGCAATGTGCAAGCTACCACGGTATGACAAACTGACAGACACGTGGTGGTGACTGGAGATAAGAGGACTGAAATTACCAAGTTCAGAAAGGAAGAAGTTTAAAATATTCAGCCTTTAATCTTTCATTAATTTGTCCCTGGGTGGCACAAATTGTTAAGCACTCAACCCTTAGCTGAAAGGTTGGTGGCTCGAATCCACTCAGTGGTATCTTGGAAGACAGGCCTGGCAATCTGCTTCCAAAAAGTCACAGCCTTGAAAACTCTAGGGAGCAGTTGTACTCTGCACGTATGAGTTGGAATTGACTCAACAGCAACTAGCAACAACAAGAAATCCTTCGTGAAATGAGCAAGAGAACAAACAAGATAGATAAATTGAAAAATAAAGTGTATCAAACTTGACCCTATTATTTCTGGTATTAAAATGTATGTTCTTTGTCTAGGGGTAGTAATACGGTCTATTTTTCCATTCATTGCTTAAGGAAATCTAGCATATCATTCTCTTCCCTGATATGTACCGTCCCAAAACACCAAGAAGAGGCAGTCTTATTTCTAACTCCTAGATGGAGCCCTGGTGGTACAGTGGTTAAGTGCTTGGCTGTTAAACAAAAGGTCAGAGGTTTGAACCCAACAGCTGATTCATGGAAGAAAGATATGGCACTCTGCTTCTGTAGAGATTTACAGCCTTGGAAACTCTATGAGGCAGTTTTACCCTGTCCTATAGGGTCACTGTGAGTCAGAGTCGACTTGTTGGCAATGATGTATGTATGTATGTAGATGGGGAGAGGGAGACATTACAGTTTACTGGAGCCCTGTTGTTTTGGTTGGTGCCATTTGACATCATTTTATAGTCCATTGGACATTTGTCCACTCATTAAGAAGTATCTTTGCTCTTCTGGATCCATCCACTGCTGTAATGGCTTCCCACACTGAGCTCCAAGACTGTAGCTTTTTAAGTCTTTAAGTGGTGTTCAGCCATTTCTCCCCAAAGCAATGACTAGTGTCAGAATGGCAGCACTTAAGGCAGTTTGTTGTTTTACCATAACGTGCTGTTACTCTTAGGGCCTGCCATTAAGCCTAGGACACCAACCCAGTCTCTCCCTTCATAGCAAGTTCCTTTCGAGGGTATTTGTGTCCGTTTTGGCAGCACACCTAGTTCAGGCTCAGTCTGATCTATTCTAAATTGAAACCTCAGGGAGAAAGTTTGAGGTCTTGTCCCTTCCATATATATATATGTGTGTGTGTGTATGTATTCCCAATCCCAAGAAGTATGAGGAAGGGAGAAACCATATCTTCATAGCTAAGGGAAGCATCTCTGACGGCCTTGTGAAGAACAAAGATAATTGCAAGATGACTTTTTGATTCTGTCTATACTGAGAAGCAGTGAACAGTTTCTCTTACTAATAAACAAATAAGTAAATATCATTTTAAAAAAATAAGTTATGCCTCACAAGACATCCTGTTGTCCTAGTTTGTGATCTTGGTGGTATGTTTCCAGTATTCATTGTAAGGAGAAGCGCTGGTGACGGGGAGTGACTACGATGGGAAGTCTCATTGTGCTTTTAGTCTACTTCCAAATGAAAATGAACGTACCTCTCAGATCACAGCTTGGAAACATTGTTTTAGCAAAGTGAAATCATTGCTTCCAATTAAGTAAGAAATTTAAAAAAAAAAATACTAGCTTCATTATTTTAAAAATTCCTCTAATAAACTTTTCTTAATGAAAATTTCATTGTAATTATAAAACAGAACCAGTATTAGATGTTCTTTTGCAATTTTTACAAATATATAAAAATTTACAAGTTAAACTTTGTAGCTGTTTCCTTTTGTTCTAGAAGTTTTTATTTTAAAACATTTTGACTGTTCCTTGAGCAACGTTTTTTAGTGTTGAGTGAGATTCTTACTGTGTATTATGATTTACTGAATGCATGCATTCTGGATGATTTCAAGTAGAATATTGTTAGCAAGAGAAGGACTGATCTGTGCTCAAGGACATGACCCTAAACTCACCATTGGTGGGAAGAAGCCACCTGTGAAGTGAAAAACAAATTTTTCTTATCCAGGCAACTGGATACAGGGCTGCTTCCAAAAATGGTTCCACAGCAGCAGGGTCATCAACACAGATTTTCAAATTCGTTATCATGTGTCCTATTATCTGCTTCATTGCATTTGTAAATTGCTTGTGTTAAAAAGCCATAAGCACAATTTGGCAAGCCTGTTCCTCACATATTAAAACAGTTAAAATGTACCTTTAAGGGACGCAAAATAATGATTTGAAAGCCAGCATTCCCAACCAGCACGTATTTAGGCAATGCCTTAGCTGCCCCAAACAGATTTGCAGTTAATTTTTAAGTGTCAGTGCAAGCAGTTGGTCTAATCACATTTTCTCCTTGACACAGGGCTTTTTAATGGCTGCAACTTCTGACTCAACCCTAGAGCACTACAGGAACTTGCTTTGCAAATGTTGGAAAATGAGAGATAATGCTCCTTGTACTCCAGTAACACACATTTCCTTGATATGTGTGAAAGGATAATTTGCCTGAGTAAAATTTTCACCCATCTCTTACCAATCTTTGCTTATCTGCCATGAATTACCTGAATAGGAGCCTTTTACAAATAATTTCTCTTTCTTTATGCCCTGTCTCTCATACACGCATACACCCCCACCACACACACAAATTTGCATCAGCTTCACTGGAAGAGATCTTTTAAAGTTATTTCTAAAGCAGTGAGAAAATGAAGGATGAAAAATTATCGATACAGATTTGCTGTTGATTGCTATGTAACTTTATGTAATGAATGTTCCAGAGGGGACAGACCAGAAGCCTGATGATTCTCTCCTAATGCTTTTCTCTCCCTTCCCCTCTTCCCCTCAATTCCACACTGAATTGGGTTTAAAACAGCAGGTATAGGGGAATGGCTTAAGGAAGTAAGTGAAAGGCAGGTATTCTTTTGCAGGCAAAGATCATGAATAATCTGATATCTGTAGTCTTGCCCCTCTGAGGCTGTGTATGTGTTCACTGTGATGTAGTGCCATTGTTTGTGACTGTTCAGTGATTGTAAAATTAGCCTCTATTATGTGTAGGCTAAAGAGAGGAGCACATTCTTCATCATAATTCACACCTATTAGTACAGAGTTAGTTTTTCTCCTTTAGTTAATGCTTGTGCTAGGGAATAAAGAATATTATCTCAGACAATATCACATTCTTTGGGCTTTATTGGCCAGGAAGACCTCAAAGGATTTCATGGATCTTTCAAAAAATGTGTATTTACTAGTAGGTGTTAATAATTGATGATGCATATAGCATTTTCAGATATGATAAATTGCATCATTTTTTAGGAATCATGGGCGCCTTTCCTTGATATAAAAAAGGGTATGTTGCCAATTAGAGAACCACAATTAAGCAAGTAAACATCATGACCAATGACGCTGAATATGTGGTGATCCCAACTTCTTCAAAGAAAATTTGAAAAGGAAGAGAAGGACCTACCTGAACTGAGCCTCATATTGTGGAGTGTACATCTGACACTAACAACTATATCGTGCTGAAATAATATCCCTGTAATTCCTTATAGAAAATAATCTAAGATCCACCTCTCCATTTGTACCTCAAACCATGCTCCACCCTGATTTCTGTCTATCCACCTCACCTGTCTCCTTTCCCAGTTCCCATCATGCTCCTACACTTCACAGGGTATTTGACGATTTGTTCCATCTGCTGGAAGCTTCTTTGTACCTCTATCCATTCTTAAGGTCTGAGCTCCAGTATTACTTCTTCAGGGAAGCCATGTGTACCTCCTTCATTTGGTCATTTGCCCCAGTGAATCATTGTCTTCTTACCATGTATTGCTCCTTTGTAGCACTTGCCAGAATTGAAATTTCACGTTTGTTTGTGCAATTAGTTAAGATGTTTCCCCCAGTAGAAATGTAGGCTCTGGGAGAGTACAAACCATGTACCCAGTGCCTGACATGGTTATGAAACATAGTAGGCACTCAATAAATATTTGTAGAATGAACGAAAAGAAGGAATTGCATTTCTATCCTCATTATTTTCATCTACTTCTTTATCTAAAAACAAACAAACAAAAACCCCCTATCTTCTAATCATAATCAAAACCTCAAACAGGTTGTAAATAGTGGTAGACTAACATCTATTTAGAATAACCAGAAAAAGAAGTATATTACAGTAATCAGTACAGAGTCAGACTTGTTAATAAAGAAACAACAAAGATGTTGGAAAAGGCCTAATTTAGTTTCTTGGCTATTTGATTGCTTTCCCATTTTCTTTCAGTTCCATGCCTGTTTTTAAAAATCTTCTTTAAATGTATGCTTTTCCCCATCTTTTACCTCCTACTTTCACCTCTTTCATTTCACAGACTCTGAAATTTAGAACATGAATCTTTTTACTGTTTTTTTTTTTTTTTTGTTGCACAGTGTGTCAGTGAACTCTGACAAAAGAAAGTCTGAAAATCTTGTTCCTCTATGTTTTTTTTAATGAAGCCCCAAAATGTCTTGCTGAATACATTTAAAGCTCCACCCTTGAGTAGGCTGGTCACTGGTTTACAATTTGAGCAGGGTATTTTTATTAACAACCTGTGATATGCAGATAATGCAACATTGCTTGCCAAAAATGAAGACAGTTTGAAGCACTGACTGATAAAGGTCAAAGACTACACCCTTCAGTATGGATTATGCCTAAACATGAAGAAAACAAAAATCTTCACAACTGGATGGATAAATAACATCATGGTAAATGGAGAAATTATTAAAGTTATCAAGGATTTCATTCTACTTAGATCAATAATCAACATCCATAGAAGCCACAGTCAAGAAATCAAATGGTGTAATGCATTGGGGGTGTCTGTGGCAAAAGGCTTCTTTAAAGTTTTAAAAAATCAAAGGGGTCACTTCAATGAATAAGGTGTGCCTGACCCAAGCCATAGTCTTTTCTTACTTCCTCATATGCAGGTGAAAGTTGAATAGTGAAAAAGGAAGACATAAGAAGCATTAATGCACTCAAACTGTGGTGTTCGCAAAGAATATCCAACACATCATAGACTGCCAAAAGAACAAACAAGTTAATCTTAGAAGAGATACCAGAATGCTCCTTAGAAGCGAAGATGGTGAGACTTCAGCTTTCTTAATTTAGACACATCATGAGGAATGGCCAATCTGTAGAAAAGGACATCATGTTTGGTAAAGTAGAAGGTCAGAGAAAATGAGGGAAGCCCTCAATGAGATGCAGTGACACAATAGCCACAGCAATGGACTCAAACATACCAGTAATCAAGAAGATGGTGCAGGACCAGGAAAGGTTTCATTCTGTTATACGTAAGGGCACATGAGTCAGTGCCGACTTGATGGCAGTTAACAACATTTTTCATTTGTCCCTCAAATCTACTCTCTACTCCTCTTCACCTTGCTCTATCCTCTGGAAAGCTGACATTTATGGAATACACCAACAGTCTATCTTGTTGCAGTTGAGTTCAGCAAATGGCAAGTGTCAACAGGAGATTAGAAGGTAGGATGATGAGTTTGTGGAATTTATTCCTCTGGCTCTCTTGCTGATGGGTTACCACAGGTGACTGCACCTCACTACCTCAGGTTCCAACTCCATTCCATTCAGCTTCTCTCTCTGGATTTGGGTACCTCCTTCCTCCTTTCCTCTTTCAGGGTAAAAAGCAGATCTCTATTGTGCTAGAATAGTGAATATACCATGGACTTCCAGAAGAATGAACAAATCTGTCTTGGAAGAAGTACAGCCAGAATGCTCCTTAGAAGCAAGGATGGCGAGACTTTGTCTCATGTACTTTGGACACTTTATCAGGAGAGACCAGTCCTTGGAGAAGGACATCATGCGAAATAAAGTAGAGGGTCAGCAAAAAAGAGGAAGACCCTTGACAAGATGGATTGACACAGTTGCTGCAACAATGGTCTCAAACATAGCAATGATTGTGAGGATGGTGCAGGACTGGGCAGGGTTTCTTTCTGTTGTACATAAGGCACTATGCACGGGAACCTACTCGATGACACCTAACAACAACAGATTGTGCTAGCCTCTGTTTTTCTTAACTTGGCCATACCTCTGACATTATTTTAAGTACCCGTGAGTCCATTCTGTCACGTAGACCCAGTGTAGACCTGCTTGTACAGAAGTGTAGGTCATCTTAAAAGCATTGTATTTCTCTGAGCCCCACTCAAATCTGGCAGCCAGTAAGTGTTGTGCCTCTTTCTTAATGGCAGAGAGTGCAAGGTGAGAAACTTATCTTCTACTTTGGAGGAAGTGTGACCCCTGAATCCCTGTTTTTTTCCTGAGATTTATCTCCCACTCACTGGCATAAAAGTTTTTCTAAGACATCGAGATTACATCCAATATTTATTGTTCTCCAGATCTTATCAGCATGATGCCATCAATGAAGTGGATCTTTGTGATATTCTGTGGAGTAAGGATATTATTGATGTCCCTGCAGACTAAATTGTGGCAAAGAGCTCAAAGTCAGTATAGCCGGCAGTGCTATTCCTGCCAAGTGAAAACAAATGCTTTCCACTTACTGGGAAAAGGGAGAAGCATTTGTTAGAGCAGTAGCTGCTTACCAGGTGGCAGAGGCTGTTTTCATTTGAATAACTTGAGCAGCAGCAGCTAAAATTAAGATCATGACTTGATTAAGCTTAACAAAATCCATTATCACTTCCAGGACCCATCTGTCCTGTCCACTGGCCAATCAGTATGATATATATAGTATTCTTAGGGTGTGATAATCATGGATTACTATCATGCTAAATAGCCCTGTGGTGCAGTGGTTAAGCATTTGATTGTTAACTGAAAGGTCAGTGGTTTGAAACCACCAGCTGCTCCACGGGGGAAAGATGTGGTAGTCTGCTTCTGTAAAGATTACAGCCTTGGAAACCCTATGAGGCAGTTCAACTTTGTCCTATAGGGTTGCTATCGGTTGAAATCAACTCAACAACCACAGGTTTGTTTTTTTGTTATCATATTAAATATAAGATGTGTTCATCTCTAGATCTCCAGATTCTATCTGTGCCCCACACATAGTAAGGCCAAATGAATGAATGACTAAATTAATAGAAATATGACAAATGACAATTCAGTATGAATGAATGAATGGGTAAGTGGGAGACTGACCATATTCTAGACTGCCACTTTAAGACAACACTTTTCATGGTCTCTTTTAATATTAAAAAATATTAAAACCCTAAAAGTTAGAACTATGAGTTTAAAATATAGCAAAGCAAATTAAATAGAAAAGAGGATTTGTTTTCTAATTCTTATAAATATTTATTTTGAAGAAGAGAAAGACTACTTTCAAGTACATAAAGCATTAATAAAAGCTATATAGTGATTAATTATCTATTGCTGCATAACAAATTACCCTAAAACTTGGCGGCTTAAACTAATAAACATTTCTTATCTCAACAATTTCTGTGGGTCAGGAATTATGAAGCAACTTAGCTGGGTTATTCTGGCTCCAGCTTTTTCATGAGGTTACAGTCAAGATGTAAGCCAAGGCTGCAGTCAATTTAAGGATTGACTAAGACAAAGGATCTGCCTTCGAGATGGCTCATTCACATGGATGTTAGTAGGAATAGGGAGCTGCTTTTCCTCACTGACTGTTGACAGAAAGGCTCATTTCTTCACCATGTGGACTTTTCCACAGGGCATTTTGAGTGGCCTCATGACATGGCAGATGGCTTCCCTTAGAGTTAATGACGGAAGAGAGAGAGCAAAGAGAAAGTCGCCCTGTATCGCCTCCACCATATTCTTTTCATGAGAAGCAAGTCTCTAAGTCTAGTCCACACTCATAGGGTGAGGAAGGAGGCTCCACCTTTTAAAGGAGAAAGGTCAAATCATTTAGGAACATATTTAAAACCACCACAGATAGTGCCCAACTGCATAAAAGTAAATGGGATTAATTTACAGGGATAAAAAAGAACTTCATGATAGTAAAATTTTTGCATATCTCAAAGAAATCTTGGAGAAAAAAAGCCATCATGGAATGTATATATAGGATCCCTGGTGGCACAGTGGTTAAAGTACTCAATTGCCAACCAAAAAGTTGATGGTTTGAACCCAATGCAGGAGAAAGATGTGGCAGTCGCAGTCGGCTACCATAAAGATTTACAGACTTGGAAACCCAATGGGGCAGTTCTATTCCATCCTGCAGAATTGCTATGAGTCAGAATCGACTCGATGGCAGTGGGAAAAAAAATGTTATTTTTTTTAGATTTTTAAGAGTGTAAATAAACATCTAAACCAATGGCATTCAACTGAGGCAGTACCACTGTCTAAGGGATATTTCAGAAAATTTGAGCTGACTTTTTGATTGTCAGGATTTGGGGGACACTACTGACATTTATCAGGTAGGGAACCGGGGAAGACAGATGTCTTGCAATATCTGGGACAGTTCTGGACAACCAAGAATTTCCCCTCACGTTCTGTACAACTTTCCCATGCATGTCGGTGAGAATTTGTTTTTAAACATTTGAATCTAGGACTTCTGTTTTACATATACAAATGTTATTTTTGCATGGTTTTAATATATACCAAGGCAATTGGAGCAGCCCTGGTGGCGCAGTAGCTAAGAGCTCGGCTGCTAACTAAAAGGCCAGAAGTTCAAATCCATCAGCTGCTCTTTGGAAACCATATGGGGCAATTCCACTCTGTCCTATAGAGTCGCTATGAGTCGGAATCGACTTGATGGCAATGGTTTTTTTTTCCCCAAGACAATTTGAAGGAAAAAAAAAATCCTGCAATTTTGAAGGATTCTACAGGAAAAATATTAAACGATGCAGGAAGCATCAAAAGAAGATGGAAGGAATACACAGAGTCATTATACCAAAAAGAATTGGTCAACATTCTAACGTATCAGGAGGTAGCATATGATCAAGAACTGATGGTACTGAAGGAAGAGGTCCAAGCTGCACTGAAGGCATGGGCAAAAAACAAGGTTCCAGGAATTGACAGAATACCGACTGAGATGTTCCAACAAATGGATGCAGCACTGAAAGTGCTTACTCGTCTCTGCCAAGAAATTTGGAAGACAGCTACCTGGCCAACTGACTGAAAGTGATCCATATTTGTGCCCATTCCAAAGAAAGGTGATCCAACAGAATGCAGAAATTATTGAACAATATCATTAATATCACACACAAGTAAAATTTTGCTGAAGATCACTCAAAAGTGGTTGCAGCAGTACATCAACAGGGAGCTGCCAGAAATTCAAGCTGGATTCAGAAAAGGACGTGGAACAAGGTGTATCATTGCTGATGTCAGATGGATCTTGGCTGAAAGCAGAGAATACCAGAAAGATGTTTACCTGTGTTTTATCGACTATGCAAAGGCATTTGACTGTGTGAATCATAATAAATTATGGATAACATTGTGAAGAATGGGAATTCCAGAACACTTAATTGTGCTCATGAGGAACTTGTACTTAGACCAAGAGGCAGTCATTTGAATAGAACGAGGGGATACTGTGTGGTTTAAAGTTAAGAAAGGTGTGCCTGGGGGTTGTATCCTTCCACCATACTTGTTTAATCTGTATGCTGAACAAATAATCCGAGAAGCTACACTATATGAAGAAGAACGTGGCATCAGGACTGGAGGAAGATTCATTAATAACCTGTGATATGCAGATGACACAACCTTGCTTGCTGAAAATGAAGAGAACTTGAAGCACTTACTGATAAAGATCAAAGACCACAGCCTTCAGTATGGATTACACCTCAACATAAAGAAAACAAAAATCCTCGCAACTGGACCAATAAGCAACATCATGATAAATGAAGGAAAGATTGAAGTTCTCGAGGATTTCATTTTACTTTAATCCACAATCAACACCCATGGAAGCAGCAGTCAAGAAATCAAACGATGCATTGCATTGGGCAAATCTGCTACAAAAGACCTCTTTAAAGTATTAAAAAGCAAAGATGTCACTTTAAGGACTAAGGTGCGCCTGACCCAAGCCATGGTGTTTTCAATCGCCTCATATGCATGTAAAAGCTGAACAAAGAATAAGAAATACTGAAGCATTGATGCCTTTGAGTTATGGTGTTGGTGAAGAATATTGAATCTACCTCGTACTGCCAGAACTAACAAGTCTGTCTTAGAAGGAGTACAGCCAGAATGTACATTAGAAGCAAGGATGGCGAGACTTTGTCTCACGTACTTTGGACATGATATGATGAAGGACCAGTCCCCGGAGAAGGACATCATGCTTGGTAAAGTAGAGGGTCAACAAAAAAGAGGAAGACCCTCAACAAGATGGATTGACACAGTGGCTGCAACAATGGGCTCCAGCATAACAATGATTATGAGGATGGGACAGGACCAGGCAGTGTTTTGTTCTGTTGTAGGTAGGATCACTATGAGTCAGAACTGACTTGGCAGCTCCTAACAACAACAACAACAATTTGAAGGAAGATTAGACTTTTTTTTTAAATTCAGAATTTACTAAGATTTGTTCACCATTTAGAAAAATCATGTCACTGACAATATCACCACTTACACTATTTGAGTCTCCTACACAATACTTCTGTATCCTTCTGCAATTATAGCTGTCACATTCACAGTGATTCTGCCTATAGGTGCACACATCTGACTACTTCACTGTGTTTTCTAGTCACACTTGAGTATTTACATATTGGTCTACACACTGTTTAATATAAATTGCTGTCCTCTTATTTCTCATTTATACTATAGTTAGGACTTCTTATTGATTGACTTTTTAGAAATTGTGTGTGTGGGTGAGTTATGTTATCTATGCATTTGATCTCCTTTATAAAAAGGAGATGTTGAGTATGATATATGCATGTTGTGTATGATATATGTCATCAATCCATGATGTTATGACACTGCTAATCACCTTATATAAGAAGCCCTTGACATTTGTGGGAATACGTTCTAGAACAGATCTGTCTAGGAGAATTATAATGTGTCACATGTGAACTGTATTTTTACGCAAATAACACATGCTTTCTACATTTTCTTACCAACCACATCCTTCTCCCTGAGGTATTTTCAAAGCACCACTATGCCAATTTTTTTTTTACATGTTGCTGTAAAAATTAGCATAGCGTTCTTACGGAACCATCTCATGGAGGGAGGGCATGGTTGGCAAATAAACATAGAAGGCATTTGTTATTTGAGTGAAAATACAGTAATGTTAAATTTTCTAGTAGTCACATTTAAAACAGTAAAAAGAAACAGGTGAAATTAATTTTAATAATATATTTTATTTAATTCATTATATCTAATATTATCATTCCAACCTGTAACAAACATTAAAATTATTAATGAAGTACCTTTCATCCCTTTTTTGTTTTCCTTCATGCTGTCTTCAAAGTCTGATGAGTATGTTGCACTTACAGCACATCTTAATTTGGAAAAGCCACTTTCAAGCGCTCAATAGTGGCTAGTGGCTACT
Organism: Trichechus manatus latirostris; assembly: GCF_000243295.1. Classification (NCBI taxonomy): domain Eukaryota; kingdom Metazoa; phylum Chordata; class Mammalia; order Sirenia; family Trichechidae; genus Trichechus; species Trichechus manatus. The sequence goes on along the minus strand of NW_004443939.1, from coordinate 23,773,875 downwards.
ATACTGGACAGCAGAGTTCGAGAAGCTCCATGAATATACAAATTCCAAGAAAAGGAATAAAATGTGAGCAGTCTGTCCTGCTTTATTAATAGTGCAAACGACTGCTGCTACGTATCTCCTCTTTTTTTTTTTTTTTTCCTGCCATATTCCACCACTGGAGATACGGGGAAATGTGGACTTGGTGGAAAAGGTAAAAGAAACTAGACTAGCCTGGACTGAAGCAACTTGGTTGAACTGGCCTTTGCAGCTTTCCAGAGACTGAATGTTCCAGTTCAAACACAGACCATCTGCAGCACAACTTCCATGCCAGAACTGTGTGGAGAGGTGTAGCAACAGAGCAGCTCAGTAACACAGCCACCTGCCGCAATTCAAAACTAGAAAGCCAAGAAGGAGAATTCTTCCCTTGACATTTTCATCTTCATTCCTCTCTTCTTTGTCCCAAGGCCCTCAAAACCCTCACACCCAGACACTCTCCCTCTCCCCGCAAGTACAAAGCTCTTCTCCCAAAATGCCAAAGGCTCTAAAATTACCTGTGTTATCTCTGTTCCTACCTTACATGTCCAACATACTGCTGGTCCTCATTTAGCTGATACCCTTGTTGCTTTCCACTGTTAACAAGCTCATTCGTAAATGTTCCTTAACAGGTGGCACTATAGCCACTATAGTCTAGTGGTTAAAAGCATGGGCCTTAGAGACACACCTAAATTCAAGCCTTGTTTATACACATAAAAGCAATGTGATATTGAGAAGTAAATTAAACTCTAAACTGCAGTTATCTATTAAAATTTAGGTGAAAATAATACCTTCCTCATAGGGTTATTGTGAGACTCAAATGAGGCAATGGAAGTAATACACTTTGCATAGTATCTGACACATTTTGACCAATTAGTAAATGGAAGCTCTTATTTTTATACTATTTATTAATTTTATAATTGCTTCCCTACTCTTAGCCACTTGTCCAAATCCTTGTCGTTTTTCAAAGTATTTGTCAGGTCCCACTTCTACTCTAAGCTTTCTACAAAATTTCTTTTCTCCTTTTCATGTGTTTCTGGAGAACTCTGACATACACTTATACTAGTATTGATTTCAAGTACAGGGTCCATAGTGATGCTTCAATAAATTATGTAATTGATAAAGAAAAAGGGAGAAAGCACTATAGCAGATGCTGCTAATGACCCACCCCACTTCCTCTTGACACATGTGAGTTTGTTTGAAGCTACAGTGTACAGTTTTACCATGCCCACTCACACGCAAGTTCTACATGGTTCATCAGAAGGTTCCCATCAGGATGGAACCCAGCTGCCAACAGCAGTATCCTACTCATTAAAGGACCGTTCCGTGGCTTTATACCTTGTCACACTTGCCTTACTCCCTCACTAAAATTCCACTAAAATCGGAGAGTGTTTAGTTAATGCCTGTTACTTGGCTAAATTTCCTGGGATCACTTCCCAAATAAACTACCTGCACCAAAGTCATTGTCTCAGTGTTTGCTTTGTGGAAACCAAAATAAGACAGAAACTAACTTTACTGAGTCCATATTGTATGCCAAGCACCACATTAGGCACTCTACTTTCATTATCTTCTTCCACGTTCTCAGCACTCTTATGGGGCTTGGTATTATTATACTCATTTTATAGTAACAGATTAGAAAACAAAGACTCAAAACAGTTAAGTGATTTGTTCAGGGTTGTAGATATGTTAAGTGACAAATCTAGCCACCAAATTCTTCCTTAGATTCTCACTTCTGAGTTAAGAATTGTATTAAAAAGAAGAAGAAGAAAACACAATGGGATACAGTTAAAAGAAACATATTACAGAAGATAGAATCAAGTAAAATTAGCTCTTTCTTAGGTTTAGTCAAAATGTAACAAACTAAGTTACAGAAACAGTATAATAAAATGGCATCTGGAGACATTATACATTGAACACTTAGACGTCATTTAAATGCCTTATTTATCGTCCCTTTTATTCTGGGAAAATAAAGATGGGAGGATATGGCAGCAGAGAGCTGCCCAAATAAGTCAGATTACATAAGAAGGTATTAGAAGATGAAACTGATTTGACCTCTATGACATTGGAGAAAGAATTAGACAAAGGAGACTTTTCTGGGTACTTAGATACTGAAAGGAAAGGCTTGGATTGATGAGAAAAAATATTGAGAAAATTTCTCTGCCGTATTAAAATTCTCATTCCTTATTGATTTTTTTTTATCTTCCCAAGTCACACAGACGATGCACATAAGGATGACTGAATTATAACATGAATTGTCAAGTCCAATAAGTGTGGGTAAGGAGATAGCTGGGCAAACACTGAAGGAAGCAAGGACAAAGAGAGATGTTTTCATATGCAGAGGCAAGCATTAGATAACTAATGCATTTCCTAGATTTTTAGGAATTGTATTACTCAAATTAGAGAGAAAAATTCCACTAAAATCAGAAAGTATTTAGCTAATTCATGTTACTTAGCTTTTCTGCAGTCCTATTATTCTAGTGGTCAAATAAAGCTTATAATTTTTGACAAATAAGGGTGATTAATTTGTATAATGTAGAGCCCAGCATTTTTATAGAAAACAGAATTGAGTCGTCAGTTTTCATGAAGTTTGAGAACACTTGATGTTTATAGTAGACTTTGAGATTATCGGACAAAATGTATGGTAAATCTTTATTACATATAGCCTCTGCAGTTGCTACTGTTTGCTTTTATACTGTCAAATTAAATTATAAAAACTAGTCAATTTGAATTGGTCATTCATTCTTTTAAAATTTTTAATGGTTTTCTCTTATGTATAACCCAAAACCATTACATCATGTTATTTACTATAAATTTCTAAGCTCTGCTATGAAGTCATTCAGTTTCGAGCCATGGAAAAAGTGACTTCTGGCCAGCCAAGCTGTTGTCATGTGCCCTCTAATTCACATTTTAATAAATGTCTTTTTCTAAGTGCATTACCTCATGTTTTGGCTACAATCCAGATGAATCCTGAGAGGATAAGAGAAATGTGCTTTCTGACTGATTCATCCATATTTTACTTTTCATTAAGAAATTACTCTTTGAAGAAAATCAATAATCTGTGACTGAGGGGAGAGGGTAGTGTATTGCAAGTGGTGCATTCTAATAGCTCAAATCAGACTGCTTTTAGACAGCTGTTGCTGATAGAGTTTTTGTCCTTTCTTGTTCCTGCAGCCTGGGTACATGGCGACCCCAGGAGAGTGGCCTATCCTACAGACAGCCAGGGGCACTTTTGTGGCCAGAAGGGCACCCCCAATGAGTGAGTATGGCCACCTTTGCTTTGTCTGGATTTACTGTCTGAGCTGGAACCTAGAAATCACTTTTACATTTATCCTACTAGACATCTTAAGATTGAAATTCATAAAGAGTCCTTCCCTCGCCCTTTTCCTAGAGACAGCTTATAAGCAGCTGGGAAATTTCATACTATATGACTTAAGACATGACGTTGTCATTGTTATGCAGCATTTTATTAGAATGCATGAAGACTCGGTTTAGTAAAAATATAATTCTAATGGATGCATTGGACCAGTGATGTTATCAGTAGCCATGTTTTAAAGTGCCTTATGAAATGGGCTGTTTGAAGGCTGAGTTCTGAGTAGCTGCTAAAAAACTAGACCACACGGTTGTTAGAATTATTTTCGCTACTGTGCCTACTGATGAATCATTCCACCTTTCAAAATGAAGGGCACCACCCAGAAGTCTTCAATGCATGGTAGGCTTTACAAGGCAAGTTGGCCGGTGTGGACAATGCCCTGAAACAAACAAAGAAGGATTTTCCATCAAATTCCTTTCTAATGTTAATCGTAAGTTTCCATTTCTGAAAGCAAATCTTCTCTTTATCTTAAAAAAACTCGACTCTCACATTTTTTAGAAAACTTTTCTTCCTTTCTCACAGACATGTTTCTTTTCTGTTGGTACTTACAATTATTAACTCTCCTGGATCTTCCTAACCAATTCAATTTCTATAAAAACTGGTATTGGATGGGTAAAAAAACAAAGCAACAACAACCCCCGACCCCTAAAAGCAACAACAAAACCCATGACTTAGAACACTTCAGTTATGATCCTGCCTGCAGTGGTGGAGCTTGTTATCCCAAGAGGTATATGGATTTAAAAAATAGATTCAGAAAGGTTAGCAAAATACATGGAGTAGAGCTATTAAAAATACTCAGCGGAAACCAGAAATTTGTAGGAAGCAAGTCCCTAATTATGTCAGCTTGAGTTTTAAAGGACGAGTTGACTCCTACAAAAGGTCATCGACACCTATTAGAAAGCACTGGATTAAATTCTGATCCAGGGTGGGAATTCTTATTGTAACTTCTGTAACTCAAAAAATCCTCAACATTGCCAAGAAAACCTTTACACTCTGAAGGACAAAGAAATCACCAGGTGGTTAAAAAAAAAAAAAATCATACAATTCTCTAAATTCTAGTTCTTTAAAACAGACTATTTTTAAATGGACCTCTGCAACAATAAGTTTCCTAGCCCTAAGCCAATGACCCACTTATTTCAAATGTGATTCCACAATTTCAGTACGTACAGATCATTAAACAATAATTCTCGCTTAACACACAAACATGTTGATTGATGTTAGAGTATTCTAATATATTGGAAACTACACAGATATCCAACAATATGTGGATGATAACTAAATAACGGCTCTATCACTTAATAAAATATAGTGTTGCCATTAAGCATTATGCTTATATTTTCAATAGTCAATTCTGTTGATTTTCCTTTATAGTTTCTAGACTTTGTGTCATAATTAGAATTGCCTTCCCCCTTCTGAAAATTGTAACAATATTCTCCTACATTTCTCTAGTACTTTTGGTTTTTCTTTTTTTATATTTAAATTTCTAATCCACTGGGAATTTATTTTTGTATGTGGAATAAAGTAGGAATCAAACTTTCTCTTTAATTGCAGAGCCCATTGTTCTAGAGTAACTGATTAAATAATATGCCCTTTTCTCCTTTTTGATTTTGGATATGTGACATCTATAATTGTCATATGATAAATTTATATATTAGTTTCTGAACTCTCTGTTTTGTTCCACCTTTTACTTTCTAAGTATTTCCATTGTTTTCTTATAATAAACGCATATTAATTTAAAAATTTAATGAACGTTAAGTTATTATGTGTCTGTCAGTTTGTCGTACTGTGGGGGCTTGCATGTTGCTGTGATGCTGGAAGCTATGCCACTGGTATTCAGATACCAGCAAGGTCACCCATCGCAGACAGGTTTCAGCTGAGCTTCCAGACTAAGACAGACTAGGAAGAAGGACCCAGCAGTCTACTTCTGAAAAGAATTAGCCAGTGAAACATTATGAATAGCAGCAGAACATTGTCTGATATAGTGCTGGAAGATGAGCCCCCCAGGTTGGACGGCACTTAAGAGACGACTGCGGAAGAGGTGCCTCTTCAAAGTAGAGTTGACCTTAATGACATGGATGGAGTCAAGCTTTCGGGACGTTCATTTGCTGATGTGGCATGACTCAAAATGAAAAGAAACAGCTGCAAACATCCAGTAATAATCGGAAAATGGAATGTATGAAGTATGAATATAGGAAAATTGAAAATTGTCAAAAATGAAATGGAACGCATAAATATCAATATCCTAGGCATTAGTGAGCTGAAATGAACTGGTATTGGCCATTTTGAATCAGACAATCCTATGGTCTGCTATTCCAGGAATGACAACTTGAAAAGAGGAATGACGTTGCATTCATCTTCCAAAAGAACGTTTTAAGATCTATCCTGAAGTACAATGCTGTCAGTGATAGGATAATATCCATACACCTACAGGGAAGACCAGTTAATACAATTATTCAAATTTACACACCAACCACTAAGGTCAAAGATGAAGAAATTGAAGATTTTTACCAGCTTCTGCAGTCTGAAATTGATAGAACATGCAATCAGGATGCATTGATAATTATTGGTTATTGGAATGCAAAAGTTGGAGACAAAGAAGGATTGGTAATTGGAAAATATGGCCTTGGTGACAGAAACGATGCCGGAGTTCACATGATAGAATTTTGCAAGACCAATGACTTCTTCACCGTAAATACCTATTTTCAACAACATAAACAATGACTATACACGTGGACCTCACCAGATGGAATACACAAGAATAAAATCGACATCTGTGGAAAGAGACAATGGAAAAGCTCAATATCATCAGTCAGAACAAGGCCAGGGGACGACTGTGGAATAGGCCATCCATTGCTCATATGCAAGTTCAAGTTGAAACTGAAGAAAATTAGAACAAGTCCCTGAGAGCCAAAGCATGACCTTGAGTATATCCCACCTGAATTTAGAGAACATCTCAAGAGTAGCTTTGACGTGTAGAACACGAATGGCGAAAGAGCTGATGAGTTGTGGAATGACATCAAGGACATCATACATGAAGAACGCAAGACGTCCTTAAAAAGACAGGAAAGAAAAGACCAAAATGAATGTCAGAAGAGACTCTGAAACTTGCTCTTGAACGTCAAGTAGCTAAAGCAAAAGAAGGAAATGATGAAGTAAAAGAGCTAAACAGAAGATTTCAAAGGGCAGCTCGAGAAGACAAAGTAAAGTATCATAATGACATGTGCAAAGGCCTGGAGTTAGAAAACCAAAGGGGAAAAAACACACTCAGCATTTCTCAAGCTGAAAGAACTGAAGAAAAAATTCAAGCCTCGAGTTGCACTACTGAAGGATTCTACGGGGAAAATACTAAATGATGCAGGAAGCATCAAAAGAAAATGGAAGTAATATACAGAGTCACTCTGCCAAAAAGAATTGGTGGATGCTCAATATTTCAGGAAGTAGTATATGATCAGGAACCGATGATACTGAAGGAAGAGGTCCAAACTGCACTGAAGGCATTGGCGAAAAACAAGGCTCCAGGAATTGATGGAATACCGACTGAGATGTTTCAGTAAATGGATGCAGCGGTGGAAGTGCTCACTTATCTATGCCAAGAAATCTGGAAGACAGCTACCTGGCCAACTGACTGGAAGAGATCCATATTTATGCCTTTTCCAAAGAAAGATGATCCAACTGAATGCAGACATTATTGAACAATGTCATTAATATCACACACAAGTAATATTTTGCTGAAGATCATTCAAAGGCAGTTGTAGCATTGTATCAACAGGAAACTGCCAGAAATTCAGGCTGGATTCAGAAGAGGACATAGAACCAGGGATATCATTGCTGATGTCAGATGGATCCTGGCTGAAAGCAGAGAATACCAGAAAGAGGTTTACCTGTGTTTTCTTGACTATGCAAAGGCATTCAACTGTGTGGAATATAACAAATTATGAATACCATTGCAAAGAATGGGAATTCCAGAACACTTAATTGTGCTCATGAGGAACCTGTACATAGATCAAGAGGCAGTTGTTTGAACAGAAAAGGGGATACTACGTATTTTAAAGTCAGGAAAGGTGTTGGTCAGGGTTGTATCCTTTCACCATACCTATTCAATCTGAGTGCTGAGTGTCATGGTTTGAATTATATCCCCCCAGAAATGTGTATATCGGTTTGACTGGGCCTTGATTCTTGGTACTGTGTGATTTTCCTATATGTTGTAAATCCTGCCTCTATGATGTTAATGAGGGAGGATGGATGGCAGTTGTGTTAGTAAGGCAGGACTGGATCTACAAGACTGGATTGTGTCCTGAGGCAATCTCTTGAGATATAAAAGAGAGAAGTGAGCAGAGAGACAGGGGGACCTCATACCATCGAGAAAGCAGTGCCGGGAGCAGAGCGCATCCTTTGGACTGGGGTCCCTGCGCAGAGTAGCTCCTAGTCCGGGGGGACACCGAAGAGAAGAAGGCCGACAGAGAGAAAACGGCTTCCCCTGGAGCTGATGCCTTGAATTTGGACTTTTAGCCTACTTTAACTGTGAGGAAATAAATTTCTCTTTGTTAAAGCCATCCACTTGTGGTATTTCTGTTGTAGCAGCACTAGATGACTAAGACACTGAGCAAATAATCTGAGAAGCTGGACAATATGAAGACAAACGGGCATCTGGATTGGATGAAGGCTCATTAACAACCTGCGTTATGCAGAGGACACAACCGTGCTTGCTGAAAGTGAAGAGGACTTGAAGCAGTCACTGATTAAGATCAAAGACCACAGCCTTCAGTATGGATTGCACCTCAACATAAAGAAAACAAAAATCCTCACAACTGGACCAGTAAACAACCTCATGATAAGCAGAGAAAAGACTGAAGTTGTCAAGAATTTCATTTTACTTGAATCCACAATCAACATCCATGGAAGCAGCAGTCAAGAAATCAAAAGATGCATTGCTTTGGGCAAATCTGCTGCAAAAGACCTCTTTAAAGTGTTCAAAAGCAAAGATGTCACCTTGAACACTAAAGTGTGCCTGACCCAGCCATGGTATTTTCAATCACATTATATGCATACGAAAGCTGGACAATGAATAAGGAGGACTGAAGAAGAATTTACGCCTTTGAATTGTGATGTTGACAAAGAATAGTGAATTTACCATGGACTGCCAAAGGAACGAACAAATCTGTCTTGGAAGAAGTACAACTAGAATGCTCCGTGGTAGCAAGGATGGCGAGACTACGTCTTACATACTTCGGACCTGTTGTCAGGAGGGATCAGTCCCTGGAGAAGGACATCATGCTTGGTAAAGGAGTGGGTCAGTGAAAAAGAGGAAGACCCTCAACAAGATGGATTGACACAGTGGCAGCAACAATGGGCTCAAGCATAACAATGATTGTGAGCACGGTGCAGGACCAGGTAGTGTTTTGTTCTGTAGTACACAGGGTCACTATGAGCTGGAACTAACAAAAACAACAACTTAAGTTATTAAGTTATCTTAATAACAAATGAAAATATTTAAGAAAAAATAAAATTTTTATCAATATTTAAAAATTTTATTAGCATGAGTTTATATAAATATATCTAGTGAAAAAATTGGAAGAAATATATCAGAATAGTAATATTTTTAAAACAGTGTGGAAACTGTCACAGAGTAGAGAAAAAAGCAAAATCCTTTTATAAATACAAATTTTGAATATGATAAAGATGGAATTTCAAGTCAACAGAAAGAAGGATTATTAAATAAATTGTGTTGGATTAACTGGAATGCTATTCATGAAAATAAAATAAAAATTGGATATAGCTATCTCCTACCTTGCACAAAAATGAATACTGAAACTTTTAAGAGTTTATATATAAAATATAAAACCATTAAACTAATAGAAGAAAATGACAGGATATATTTTTACAGTTATCAGGTAAAGAAGATTTTTTCCAAATATGATATGAAAGCCAGTAAACATAACAAATTCTGAAGGATTTAACCACACAAAGTAAACCCACTATAACCCACTGTCTTAGTTGGGTTCTCTAGAGGAGCAAAATCTGTGAGATGTATTATAAAAATACATAGAGAGATGTACTTCAAGGAAATGGCCCACACAATTGTAGGGGCTGGCAAGTCCCAAATCCTTAGGTCAGGCAGCAGCCTGGAGACCTCTGCTGGCTCACCTGATTGCAGGGGCTGGCGAATCCAAAATTTGTGGGTTAGAAGGCAGGCCAAAGACTTCACCAGGCTTAAGTTCTAAGATCCAGAGGTCAGAGTAGAAGACTGTAGGGTCAAGAGAGAAAGCCCATGAGCTCTGCCAGAATATATTTATATTCTGGAGGCAGACCACACCCGTAAGGAAAGTTCTCTTTCAACTGATTGGTTGATCACATCAGATCACATCATGGAAGGTGACTGCATTACGTTACGTTATGTTACCTTACGTTACAATACAGCAAACAGTACAGTATCTGGCCAAACCACTGAGAATCATAGCCTTGCCAAGCTGACACGTACAATTAACCATAACATCCACCATAAACAAAATTGAAAGATAAGTGGCAGTTCCAAAAATATTTTCAACATATGTATCAGACAAAAATGCAATAACTTTATTGCACGAAGTGCTTTTGCAAAATCAAAATGAGAAATATGACCATCCAATAGAAAAATGGGGAAAAGTCATAAATAGGAGATAATATAATGGCCAATAAACATAGAAAATACTGTTCAACCATACAGTTGAAAAAAGAAATGCAAATTAATAGGTAATGTTTTTGTCTATTAGGCTGGCAAATAGATTAAAAAGATTAAAATTTCTAATGCTGGCCAGAGTGAGGAGAAATGAATGTCTTATTCTCTACTGGTGGTAGTGTCTTTTGTTGTTGTTGTTATGTGCCATTGCGTCGGTTCCAACTCATTGCAACCCTACATACAACAGAACGAAACACTGCCTGGTCTTGCGCCATCTTTATAACCGTTGCTATGCTTAAGCCCATTGTTGCAGCCACTGTGTCCATCCATCTCGTTGAGGGCCTTCCTCTTTTTGCTGACTCTCAACTTTGCCAAGTATGATGTCCTTCTCCAGGGACTGATCCCTTCTGATAACATGTCCAAAATATTTAAGACTTAGTCTCACTATGGAAACCCTGGTGGTGTAGTGGTTAAGTGCTATGGCTGCTAACCAAAAGGTTGGTGGTTCAAATCCACTAGACCTCCTTGGAAACTCTATGGAGCAGTTCTACTCTGTCCTGTAGAGTCCCCATGAGTTGGAATCGACTCGACAGCAACGGGTTAGTCTCACCATCCTTGCTTCTAAGGAGCATTCCAGTTGTACTTCTTCCAAGACAGATTTGTTCGTTCTTTTGGCAGTCCACGGTATATTCAATGTTCTTCGCCAACACCACAATTCAAAGGCGTCAATTCTTCTTCAGTCCTCCTTATTCATTGTCCAGCTTTCACATACATATGAGGAAACTGAAAACACCATGACTTGGGTCAGGTGCACCTTAGTCTTCAGGGTGGTATCTTCGCTTTTTAACACTTTAAAGAGGTCTTTTGCAGCAGATTTACGCAACGCAATGCATCATTTGATTTCTTGACTGCTGCTTCCACAGGTGTTGATTGTGGATCCAAGTAAAATAAAATCCTTGACAACTTTAATCTTTTCTCTGTTTATGATGATGTTGTTTATTGGTCCAGTTGTGAGGATTTTTGTTTTCTTTATGTTGAGGTGCAATCCATACGGAAGGCTGTGGTCTTTGATCTTCATCAGTAAGTGCTTCAAGTCCTCTTCATTTTCAGCAAGCAAGGCTGTGTCATCTGAATAACACAGGTTATTAATGAGTCTTCCTCCAATCCTCATGCCCTGTTCTTCTTCATATAGTCCAGCTTCTCAGATTATTTGCTCAGCATACAGATTGAATACGTATGTGAAAGAATACAACCCTGACACACATCTTTCCTCACTTTAAACCATACAGTATCCCCTTTTTCTATTCAAACAACTGCCTCTTGATCTACATACAAGTTCCTCATGAGCACAATTAAGTGTTCTGGAATTCCCATTCTTTGCAATGTTATTCATAATTTGTTACGTTCCACACAGTTGAATGCCTTTGCATAGTCAAGAAAACACAGGTAAACCTCTTTCTGGTATTCTCTGCTTTCAGCCAGGATCCATCTGACATCAGCAATGATATCCCTGGTTCTATGTCCTCTTCTGAATCCAGCCTGAATTTCTGGCAGTTTCCTGTTGATACAATGCTACAACTGCCTTTGAATGATCTTCAGCAAAATATTACTTGTGTGTGATATTAATGACATTGTTCAATAATGTCTGCATTCAGTTGGATCGTCTTTCTTTGGAAAAGGCATAAATATGGATCTCTTCCAGTCAGTTGGCCAGGTAGCTGTCTTCCAGATTTCTTGGCATAGATAAGTGAGCACTTCCAGCTCTGCATCCATTTACTGAAACATCTCAGTCGGTATTCCATCAATTCCTGGAGCCTTGTTTTTCGCCAATGCCTTCAGTGCAGTTTGGACCTCTTCCTTCAGTACCATTGGTTCCTGATCATATACTCCTTCCTGAAATATTGAGCATCCACCAATTCTTTTCGGCAGAGTGATTCTGTATATTACTTCCATTTTCTTTTGATGCTTCCTGCGTCATTTAGTATTTTCCCCGTAGAATCCTTCAGTAGTGCAACTCGAGGCTTGAATTTTTTCTTCAGTTCTTTCAGCTTGAGAAATGCTGAGTGTGTTTTTTCCCCTTTGGTTTTCTAACTCCAGGCCTTTGCACATGTCATTATGATACTTTACTTTGTCTTCTCGAGCTGCCCTTTGAAATCTTCTGTTTAGCTCTTTTACTTCATCATTTCCTTCTTTTGCTTTAGCTACTTGACGTTCAAGAGCAAGTTTCAGAGTCTCTTCTGACATCCATTTTGGTCTTTTCTTTCCTGTCTTTTTAAGGACGTCTTGCTTTCTTCATGTATGATGTCCTTGATGTCATTTCACAACTCATCAGCTCTTTCGCCATTCATGTTCTACATGTCAAATCTACTCTTGAGATGTTCTCTAAATTCAGGTGGGATATACTCAAGGTCACGCTGTGGCTCTCAGGGACTTGTTCTAATTTTCTTCAGTTTCAACTTGAACTTGCATATGAGCAATGGATGGCCTATTCTGCAGTCGGCCCCTGGCCTTGTTCTGACTGATGATATTGAGCTTTTCCATTGTCTCTTTCCACAGATGTCGATTTTATTCCTGTGTATTCCATCTGGTGAGGTCCACGTGTATAGTCATTTTTTATGTTGTTGAAAATAGGTATTTACGGTGAAGAAGTCCTTGGTCTTGCAAAATTCTATCATGTGAACTCTGGCATCGTTTCTGTCACCAAGGCCATATTTTCCAAATACCAATCCTTCGTTTCCAACTTTTGCATTCCAATAACCAATAATTATCAATGCATCCTGATTGCATGTTCTATCAATGTCAGACTGCAGAAGCTGGTAAAAATCTTCAATTTCTTCATCTTTGACCTTAGTGGTTGGTGTGTAAATTTGAATAATTGTATTAACTGGTCTTCCCTGTAGGTGTATGGATATTATCCTATCACTGACCGCGTTGTACTTCAGGATAGATCTTAAAACGTTCTTTTGGAAGATGAATGCAACGTCATTCCTCTTTTCAAGTTGTCATTCCTGGAATAGCAGACCATAGGATTGTCTGATTCAAAATGGCCAATACCAGTCCATTTCAGCTCACTAATGCCTAGGATATCAATGTTTATGCATTCCACAGTAGTGTAGTATGGTAATATTTATCAAAATTTAACTTTTATGTTCTCTTTGATTCAGCAGTTTTCCTCCTAGAAATTTGTCTAATAGAAATTTGCATAAAGCTTCCTGGTGGTATAGGTATTATTTAACAATAATAAATGGAAACAGTCTAAATATCCATCCTCAGCATATTGAGTAAGTGAATTATGGTACATTCATATAGTAAACTACTATGCAGTCATTTACAATGATTGTATAGAGCTGTACTTATTGTCATGGAAATATGCAAACTACTATGCAGTCATTACAATGATTGTATAGAGTTGTATTTATTGTCATGGAAATATACCCATGATATATTGTTAATTCAAAATTAGATTACTAAAATGACATGTGTATAATAATTCTATTTTGTGAATGTGTTTGTATACTTGTGCACTTTATATTCACATATATAAAAATACGTGGAGCCCTGGTGGCATAGTGATTAAAAGCTTGGCTGCTAACCAAAAGGTCAGCAGTTCAAATTCACCAGGCGCTCCTTGGTAAGTCCATGGGACAGTTCTACTCTGCCCTATAGGTTTGCTATAAGTTGGAATCAACTTGATGGCAATGGGTTTTGGTGGTATAAAAATACCTAGTCATGTATATACAAGGAGGAAATTCTAAAAGGATATAAGCATGCTTATAGTGTGTATTTCTGGGTGATGGGATTATACTGATTTTCATTTTTATTCAAATATTTATTGAGCTCATATTATGTCCCAGATAGTGTTCTAAAGGCTGAGGTTATACAGCAAACAAATGGGCAAGCTACCTGCCCTTATGAAACTGTTATTTATGTAAAGTGAGATTAGCAATAAACTGGTAAATAAACAAGATAATTTCAAATAGGGATAAATGCTACGAAGGAAAAAAAAAAGCAGCCTGATAACGACTGGTTTGCAATGGGAGGTAGCTTCTTAGTAACTGAGGGCAGGATGGTTTCTGAGAGTATTTCTGCGACAATGGCTTTTGAAATGAGGTATGAAGACTGGAAAGAAGCCAATCTTTCAAAAGCCCTGGTAAGAGTTTTCAAGACTGAGGCAACCAGTGCAAAGGTTCTGAGGCATGAGGAAGTGTAAGATACTCCAGGAACAGAAAGAAGCCTAGGAATCTGAAGCAAACAACGAGTAAAATGAACAGATGTTTGAAAAGCTGGCAGGAGTCAGATTTTGTGGGGCCTTTTGAGTTCTGCTAAGGAGTTTGGATTATTTGTAAATGCAGGAAGGCCGTTGAAGGATGTTCAGCAGGAAAGTGACACAAACCATTTTACAGGTTATAAGACCATTCTCACTAAAAGACCCTTCTTTATACCATCTTACACTGTTTGACTCTTTTCACAATGTGCATATGTATGCAAAAACATGTTAAACTGTTTTCACCGTGAAAAAAAAGTTTGTGGCAGATATCATAGAGTAGGATTATGAGTAATTTTAATTTTTGTATTTATATGTTTGTGTTATGAATTTTCTGCTACACATATTTATTACTTTTACATTCCCCCCAAATTTTCTAAAAATAAGTAATCTAAAAGAAACGTACATATGCTGAGACAATGAATTGCCTTAGTCATTAAAGCACTTTTTATAAAACAGACAAAACAAACACTATGTGGGAAGAGCATATATCATGGAATTAAATCCTGACTTTGCCTCCTCTGAGCATTGAATGCTGGCCATGTGACACAACCCCCTTTGGCCTTAATTTCCTGGTAATAATGCAAAAACTAAATGAGAGAACAGTAATTAAGGGGAAACTTGCATTGTCCTTTCTATTTCCAAACACTTTCATATTCAGTGCTACATCGTTTGTTAAGATCCTGCAATGGGCCAGTGAACATGCAAAATGCTGGGGACACACCAGGAAATAAGACATAGATCTCTTCTTCAAGGATTTCTTGCTCTTTAGGGATATAGCCAAGGAAGCAATGAATTTCAATCTAGTGTGCTTAATGTGCTGTCTTAACTATAAAGTATAATACTGACAACCCCATCTAAAGCAGCCCACATTCCCCTACCTTCCCTTTTGCATAAGAGTTACTCTTTGGCATAAGAGTAATTTGTTTCTAAGGTGGGGATCAATATAAAGATTTTATCAAATCCTCATAACAATACTGCTAAGTGGTTATCATTATTATTATTCTCATTTAGAAAATTCAGATGCTGACCAGACTTAATGGTCTGACAGAGACTGGAGGAACCCTCACCTATGGCCCCCTGATGCTCTGTTAACCCAGAATTAAAACCGTTCCTGAAGCCCACTCTTCAGACAAAGATTAGACTGGACTATAAAACATAAAATAATACTCATGAGGAATATGTTTCTTAGTTCAATCAGATACACGAGACCAAAGGGGCAGCTCCTGTCTGGAGGCAGGATGAGAAGGCATGAAGGGACAGGAACTGGTTGAATGAACACAAGAAACCCAGGGTGGAAAGGGGGAGTGTGCTGTCACATTGTAGGGGTTGCAACTAATGTCACATAACAATATGTGTGTAAATTTTTATATGAGAAATTGACTTGAGCTGTAAATTTTCACCTAAAGCACAGTAAAATAAATGAATAAATAGAATGAAATCTCAATTAAAAAAAGAAAATTTAGAAGCTGAAATTCAAAAAGGCTAAATTACTTGTTCAGGGGCGGTTGACTACTAAATGGCAAAGGTAGCATATTCTAACCTGAAGTCGCATGTTCTTTACACTATGCACTGATAGAGTTGCAGTGAAATTAGTTTTCCATGTTACATGTTTAATCCAGGACTAGATATCTTGAACATAAACTGGTAAAGAGTATTATTATATAAAAAACGACAAAAACCCATAAGTAAATATGTTTGTGTGTGTGTGTATTTCTATTCCAAAATTATATGTATCTATCAGCATATGTGAGCGCTTTTGTTGCTGTAGGTGCAGTCGAGTCAGCGGCCCCATATATAACAGAACAAAACGTTGCCTGGGCCTGTGCCATCCTCACAATCATTGCTGTGTTTGAGACCATTGTGCAGCCACTGTGTAAACCCGTCTCGTTGAGGGTCTCTCTCTTTTTCACTGACCTTCTATTTTACCAAGCATGAGGTCTTTCTCCAGCGATTGGTCCCTCTTGAGGACATGTTCAAAGTAAGCTCCTCGCTTCTAAGGAGCATTCTGACTGTACTTTCTTCAAGACACGTTTATTTATTCTTCTGGTTGCCAACACTATAATGCAAATACGTGAATTCTTCTTTGATCTTCCTTTTTCCTTGTCCAGCATTCTCATGCATATGAGGTAATTGAATATACCATAGCTGGGGCCAGGTGTACCTTAGTCCTCAAAGTGACATCTTTGCTGTTTAGTAAGCAAAAGCTTAAAAAAAAGTAAGCAATTTAGGCAGCTCCAAATCAGGCGAAAATATTTGTTAAACTGTAGCAATTAGAGTCCACCACTCATCTGTCAGTTTGTTGTACTGTGGTCGCTTGTGTGTTGCTGTGTTGCTGGAAGCTATACCAGTGGTATTATAAATACCAGCGGGGTTACCCATGGTGGACAGGTTTAAGTGGAGCTTCCAAAAAAAGAGAATGGGAAGAAGGACCTCTCAATCTACTTCTGAAAAAATTGGCCAGTGAAAACCTGATGGATAGCAATGGAACACTGTCTGATATAGTGCCAGAAGATGAATCCCTCAGGTTGGAAGGCACTCAAAATATGACTGGGGAAGAGATGCCTCCTCAAAATAGAGTTGACCTTAATGACATGATGGAGTAAAACTTTCAGGACCATCAGGTGGCACAACTCAGAAAGAGAAGAAACAGCTGCAAACATCCATTAATAAGCAGAACATGGCATGTATGTAGTATGAATCAAGAAAAATTGGAAGTTGTCAAAAACAAAATGGAACACTTGAAAATCAATATTCTAGGCATTAGTTAGCTGAAATGGACTGGTATTGGCCATTTTGAATCAAATAATCATATGATCTACTAAGCCAGGAATGACAAATTGAAAAGGAACAGCATCACATCATAGTCAAAAAGAACATTTCAAGATCTATCCTGAAATACAATGCTGTCGGTGATAGGATAATATCCATATGCCTACAAGTACGACAAGTTAATACGACTATTATTCAAATTTATATACCAACCACTAAGGCCAAAGATGAAGAAATTGAAGATTTTTACCAATTTCTGCAGTCTGAAATTGATAGAACATACATTATACATTGATAATTGCTGGTGATTGGAATGCGAAAGTTGGAAATGACGAAGAATCAGTAGTTGGAAAATATGGCCTTGGTGATAGAACCGTCAAGGGAGATCACATAATAGAATTTTGCAAGACCAATGACTTTATTCCTTACAAATACCTTTTATCAACAACATAACTGATGACTATATACGTGGACCTTGCTGGATGGGATACACAGGAATCAAATCAACATCTGTGGAAAGAGACCATGGAGAAGCTCAATATCATCAGTCAGAATAAGGCCAGGAGCTGACTGTGGAACAGACTATCAGTTGCTCACATGCAAGTTCAAGTTGAAGCTGAAGAAAATTAAAACAAGTCCATGAGAGCCAAAGTACGACCTTGGTTATATCCCACCTGAATTTAGAGACCATCTCAAGAATAGATTTAACACACTGAACACTAATGACCAAAGACCAGATGAGTTGTGGAATGACATCAAGAACATCATGGTACATGAAGAAAACAAAAGATCATTAAAAAGACAAGAAAGAAACAAAAGACGAAACAGGTATCAGAAGAGACTCTGAAACTTGCTCTTGAATGCCGAGTAGCTAAAGCAAAAGGAAGAAATGATGAAGTAAAAGAGCTGAACAGAAGATTTCAAAGGGCAGCTTGAGAAGACAAAGTAAAGTATTACAATGAAATGTGCAAAGACCTGGAGTTAGAAAATCAAAAAGGAAGAACATGCTGAAAGAACCCAAGGAAAAATTCAAGCCTTGAGTTGCAATACTGAAGGACTCTATGGGCAAAATATTGAACGATGCAGGAAGCATCAAAAGAAGATGGAAGGAATACACACAGTCACTGTACCAAAAAGAATTGGTTGATATTCAATCATTTCAGGAGGTAGCATATGGTCAAGAACTGATGATAATGAAGGAGGAGGTCCAAGGTGGACTGAAGGCACTGGCGAAAAACAAGGCTCCAGGAATTGACAGAATACCAACTGAGATGTTTCAACAAACAGATGCAATGCTGGAAGTGCCCACTTGTCTATGCCAAGAAATTTGGAAGACAGCTACCTGGCCAAATGACTGGAAGAGATCCATCCATATTTGTCCCTATTCCAAAGAAAGGTGATCCAATGGAATGCAGAAATTATCGAACAATATCATTAATATCACACGCAAGTGAAATTATACTGAAGATAATTAAAAAACAGTTGCATCAGTACATCGACAGGGAGCTGTCAGAAATTCAAGCTGGATTCAGAAGAAGACATGGAACCAGGGATATCATTGCTGATGTCAGATGGACTTTGGCTGAAAGCAGAAAATACCAGAAAGATGTTTACCTGTGTTTTCTTGACTATGCAAAGGCATTCAACTGTGTGGATCATAACAAACTATGGATAACATTGTGAAGAATGGGCATTCCAGAACACTTAATGTGCTCATGAGGAACCTGTACACAGACAAAGAGGCAGTTGTTTGAACAGAACAAGGGCATACTGCATGGTTTAAAGTCAGGAAAATTGTGCTTCAGGATTGTATCCTTTCACCATTCTTATTCAATCTGTATGCTGAGCAAATAATCTGAGAAGCTGGACTATATGAAGAAGAACGTGGCAATAGGATTGGAGGAAGACTCATTAACAACCTGCTGTATGCAGATGAAACAGCCTTGCTTGCTGTAAGTGAAGAGGACTTAAAGCACTTACTGATGAAGATCAAAGACTACAGCCTTCAATATGGATTACACCTCGATATAAAGAAAACAAAAATTCTCACAACTGGACCAATAAGCAACATCATGATAAATGGAGAAAATATTGAAGTTGTTGAGGATTTCATTTTACTTGGATCCAGAATCAACCCCCATAGAAGCAGCAGTCAAGGAATCAAATGATGTATTTCATTGGGCAAATCTGCTGCAAAAGACCTCTTTAAAGTGTTAAAAAGCAAAGATGTCACCTTGAGGACTAAGGTGTGCCTGACCTAAGCCATGGTATTTTCAACCACCTCATATGCATGTGAAAGCTGGACAATGAGTAAGGAAGACCAAAGAAGAACTGATGCCTTTGAATTATGGTGTTGGCAAGGAATATTGACTATACCATGGACTGCCAGAAGAATGAACAAATCTGCTTCAGAGGAAGTACATCCAGAATGCTCCTTAGAAGGAGGATGGCAAGACTTCGTCTCACTCATTTACTCCTGACATGTTATCAGGAGGGACCAGTCCCTGGAGAAGGACGTTGTGCTTGGTAAAGCAGAGGGTGAGCGAAAAAGAAGAGGACCTTCAATGAGATGGATCGACACAGTGGCTGCAACAATGGCTCAAACATAACAATAATTGTGAGAGTTTCAGGACCTGGCCAAGTTTCATTGTGTTATACACATATACATAAGGTCGCTATGAGTCGGAACTGTCTCGATGACACCTAGAGCAATTAGAATATTTGTACTTCTTAGACTCATAATGATATTACAGCACCTTTAGATTGTTAACTCTGGGAAATATTCCTTATAACTGAGATTAACTTTTGATATCCATGTTTACAGACAGGATATATACTTTAACCATTTTTACTTTATCTACACCTAGGAGCCCTGGTGGCATAGTTGTTTAGTGCTATGGCTACTAACCAAAAGGTCTGCAGTTCGAATCCACCAGCTACTCCTTGGAAACCCTTTGGTGTGGTTCTACTCTGTCTTATAGGGTCGGTATGAGTCACAATCGATTTGACAGCAAAGGGTTTTTTGTTTTTTAAACTCTATGCCTAGGCAGCACTGATGGCACAGTGGTTAAGAGCTCAGCTGCTAACCAAAAGGTTGGCAGTTCAAATCCACCAGCTGCTCCTTGGAAACCCTATGGGGCAGTTCTACCCTGCCCTACAGGGTCACTATGAGTCAGAATCAACTGGACAGCACCTAACAACAACAACAATCTATGCCTAATGAAAAGGACACCAGGAGAAACATTGGGAGTTTTCTAAAACGTCAGAACAGATGAAACAGCGGCTTCAAAAGAAACACAGTGCTCTGCTAATGTATGTAACTTTCTCTACCTTTTGAGTTTCAGTGAAGTTGCTCATGCCACTTGGGTATAGACCTTTCCTTTAGGATTGCCACTAAAAAGCAAGAACTCGAGTGATTTTGATGCCACCTTCTGGCTACTACAAAAACTTCAGTTTATAATGGTTGTGTTAAAATATTGAATATTTTCTGATGCAGCATCGTTACCAAATTAGACAGATTGAAATACCCATCTCCTTGGTATGAGGTTCATATAGGGAAACAGTAAAGATTAAGAGGACAAAGCTTTACATTTAAGTTTTGAATTCAATTTGGCATCTAAGTGAAGCAATAACAACTTTATCTTCAATTCTTTGAAGAACCTCTTACAGAATTGCAATTCCACAAATCTGTTGATTAAACACACTGAAATTCCAGATCTACTACTTGATTTAATTTTGAAAATTTGTATCAAAATGTTATATGTCATGAAAACAAATCAAACAATAATGAAGAGTCCTGGCACTCCTCACCTGGTTTCATTCCACAGAGACAATTTCTGTTCTCTTTACTTTTATCTCTTCCTGAAGTTTTGTCCATAACTTTAAATAACTTATTCTTTTGTTTATTCTTATTAATATGCTTATTCTTTATTTTGTGGTATTAAATTTATATAGATTATTTGACAGGCTGCAATGAAAAATAAAAGTTTAAGTCATTTACATTATCTCTTTTCCTGATCCCTCCCCTCTTCTCATGTTTGGTAGATTATTTCCTAACGGTTATTTTGTGACTTTAACCAGCACACCAACACCTTTATTTCTTGCTCCACTAACAAGTGGAGTTAATGTCTCAACTCCTGTTTACATTAAGAGGAGATTATCCTTCCTGTCCTTCTTTCTCTTCCCTTTTCCCTTCCACTTTCTGTAGTTACACTTTTATATGATCGAGAAGTTTGTCCCCATTTATGTTCAGTTTAGCAACCTCAACAGAATCTTTCATGTCTGTCCATAGGTTGATTCTAAAAGCTGGAAACAATAAAAGACATTTCACCTTATTATATCTTTGTAAACGGGCCATTGCATTTACATTCCTACCATGTCCCTGATATCAAAAGTGAACCTCACACTTTATTCCTGGCTTACGATCATCCTACGTTTTAGTTTGCTTCAAAATAGGACAATGGCATTCTTGTATAACTTTTTGTTTCTATGCAAGATTTTTCTTGAAAAAACTATCAGCACCACAAGTTTCTCTACCATCTTAATAACACTGTATTTCAGAGGGCCCCTCTTCTCTGCAGACACACCTTGCAGAACCTGTGTTATTTTGCTCAATTCTGCATCCCTAGATTCTAATTCTACTGCATAGCTGTATTTCTGGGACTTCTCTACTTCATTAGTTTGGATCCTCTGTTTTCAGTGTTGCCATATGTAGCAAATAAAAATATAAAATCCCTTGTTAAATTTGAATTAAGATAAGCAACAGATAATTTTTTTAGTCTAAGTATGTCCCATTTATTGTTTTCTATATCCCAAGTCATCTTCTTTCTTTGTTGACCCCCTTGTTTTGTTGGAGAAGATTCTCAATTATTTGCCTAAGAAAAGGAGCATAGAAGAATAACTTACTGAGCCCCTGGAATTATCTTTATTCTCTCTCTTTACATTCGATTGATAGTCTAGCTTAGAATTGCAGCTTGAAAGACAATTCCACTCAGAAATTTCAAGATGTCATTCTATTGTTTTCTGCATCCAGTGTGTCTGATGCCAGTCTGATCCTCATACCCTTTGGTGACTTTTTTCTTTGGGAAGCTTTCAGGTTCATCTCTTTGTTCTTGATGTTCCAAAATCTCACAACGATGTATTTGATGTGGATCTTTTATAAATATATATAACTTTTTTTTTTTTTCCAGCTCTCAGTTGGTCCTTTAATGCTGAAGAACTATGACTCTTGTCAGCTCTGGAAACATTTCTTCTCTTATTTCTTTGCTATTTTCTGACCCTCCATTTTATCCGTTCTCTTTTTGGAACTCTGTTAGTCATCTTGAACCTCCTGGATTGTTCTCAATTCCTCTTCTTCCCCACCGCCTTCATATATTCCATCTCTGAGTTTTTGTTTTACATTTTAGGAGATTTTCTCAACTTTTTTCCAGCTATAACAACACCATATTTTTATTTTGTGGATAATCTGCTTGAATTACTCTAAATATATTGGAAGCTTTTTAAAGGCCCCTCCTATCCCCTGAATTATTTTTATTTCATCCAACATAAGTTTTTTTCTTTGTTTAGCCTTTCTCTTAATGTTCTGATTCCTTTTGTATGCCTGATGCTGCTTGATTACCCATTCTTACTAAAGAAAGAAGGACTAAGTTGTTTGTGTTGGATTTGCTCTGCTGCTGTGTTTTTAGGTCAGTTTTTTCTGTGAGGCCTCTGCCCCATGTGGGTTGATGGAGCTGTGTTGGCTGTACGATTTCACTACAGCATGAATGGTGAGAAGCTGGCTCTCAGACACGGGCTTTCAAAATGCTAGAGCTTAAAGGGTTGTAGGCTGGTGTACCAAAACCCGCAAAGCCCTTGCTTTCATCAGAGAGTTCATTCAACAAAAGAGGCCTCTGTTTTTGCCTGAAGATAAATGCTTGAGTGCTGGAATTCTAAGTATAGAGGTATGGGAGAAACACAAAGGTATCGATTTGCACTGCAGATTTGTATATAAGCCTTCCATTAATCTTCCTGTTTTCAGCCACATTTCTCACTCTGAACTCTGATTCCAGCATCTCTCATGATTTCTAACAGTCAAATCACGTCTCACCCTCTCTGTAGCTGCTACACAGGGCAGTCATCATTCAACTCACTCCCATATGCTTTCCATTTTCCAAAGATTGTTGAACTCTCTCGTGCAATTGTGAGCAAACCCTAACCTCTACACCCTTAGCTGATATGGAGAGGTTTATTCTTTTTGTACATTTATACTTTCATTTCAGTGAGCTTCAGGAAAGCAGAGAGGTGGACTTAAGTGCTCAGTACATCACCTTGGACAAGAAGTTTGCAGTTGCTTATTTCTTTTTGGTAGAAATATGATGCAAGTTAAATAATGAGTTTCTCCCACAATCACTCCTGCAGAATTGCTCAGCTGCAACCATCACCATCTTCTTTGCACCGAAGGTATATGAGGTTCACTGAGGTTTAAGGATATCACAGGGACTACGGTAGAATGATTATAGATTTTTGCTGAAAATCAAGATTTTGAAAAAACGTATTCTGGAATTGGTCTCATTCGTTCCCCAACATTTTATAAGTGCCTAGAATGGGCCAAGTACTGGCAAGGTAGGAATATAAAGATGAATAAGGTATAAACTCTACCCTTGAGGATAGCATAACCTGGTGAATAAGTTGAGTTTATAAAGCACTTTGCAGTTTATAAATCACTTTTACCTATGGTGGACTCTTTACACTTACTGATTTACCATTCACAGTTTAACTACTCCTAAGAGACCCCAGTGATCCATGACATGTAATAATTATTCTTTTGCTTAGGTAGAAATTTGAATCACAGGCACTGTGAGATTATATGGATGATACACTTGCTTGGGTGGTGAGAAAACCAAGCTGACACTTCTGAATCTCAAAGAAACCTTGAGCATATAGTGTATGAATTTATAACCAACTTCTTGAGTCATATGAACTTGATGGGGTACAAACAGGAAATGGATTTATTTTTCTCCAGTTATTGCCTTGGAAACCTTCGTGGCATAGTGGTTAACAGCTACGGCTGCTAACCAAAAGGTTGGCAGTTCGAATCCACCAGGCGCTCCTTGGAAACCCTATGGAGTAGTTCTGCCCTGTCCTATAGGGTTGCTATGAGTCAGAATTGACATGACGGCAATGGGTTTGGGGTTTTTTGGTATTATTGCCTTTAACGATGTTCTTTCAAAGGCTCATTTTTAATCCCTTTGACATCTCAGGCAGATCCAATAGCTTTCCAGACATTTTCCATTATTAAAAATTGTGTAGTCCAATTTAAAACTTCAGTCTCATTTCCTCCAATCCCTCAGCTCAGGTTTGACGCTGGGAAAGGGACTTGCAGTGGGGAGAGGGTCTGGTCTGCTATTTTCCTTTTCTTCCCTCTCTTTCATTCTAGCTCTCTCATTGTGTTGTCAGTGGTGGAAGAAGAAGAAAAGGGGGAAGTGTCTGTTCCTTTCCTGGCCACTGTCCTTGTCTGAAAATGATTGTTGCTAAGACATAACTGACTGCTCAGGGTAGTCACACCCTCTTTGGGGTAGACATTCAAAGGCTGGCTCTCTCATGGGGTACCGGTGGAAATTCTCTGGTGGAGTTTAAGAAGGGTGCTCGCTAAACAGTTCTTGATTGAGAGATCAGCTTTGGCTTGCTTTCTTCAATCACCACCAGCTCCATCCTGGTGGCTCACTCCCACAGTCTCTTATTGTCAGTTGAGGTACCACCAGGGAGACTCAAGCCCATTTACTTGGCCCCACATCCTATCATGAGAGTCTGCTTCATTCCTGCCCTCTCACCACCTTATTGGCTTTTTTTTTTTTTTTTTTTTAACCTCTATTATGGTCTCCCAAGTCTCCATTTTCCCTGCTTGACTGGGCATTAATAGCTCTGCCACATAAGAGGTGTCCGACTGGAAAATGGAATGCTAGTCTCCCCTTCTTACAGGCATCTTCAGTCTCTATGAGGAATTCTCTTAGAGCCCTCTTGCACTTGGAATAGAGAAGAGACAATTCACTCTCTCCCCAGTGAAAAGGGGAAGGAAATATTTTTAACTGTGATCACTGTATCTTGCCAACTCTACTGTCTCTAACTCACCTCCTTTTCCCCATCTTCTGCTTATGTAGACAGGGGCAGGAAGGGGGTAGAGCTGATAGATATAGTCCTCAGTTCCTTGTGGAAGGCTTTCTTTATCCTTAAATTTGGATCTTACTCGATGATTCTAAGTCAGTAGGGAAAGAATTACTCAACAGCCTGTTATCCATTTTTTGTTATAGCCACATTAATTGATTGGGACTGAGAAGGTGCTGAGGAACATTCTTGAATGTTTAGGACTGTGTTTTTAAGGTGTGATTTATAGACCACTCTTATCGATATCCACCAGGGAGCTTAGTAAAAAGTGCTATATCCTAGGCCGCATCTCCAGGGATTCAGATTCTAGAGGGCTAAGAAGGATCCAGGAATCAGAACTGTTAACAAACACTGCATGTTTTACTGATGCATGCTGATGTTGGACAACCATTTGTCTTGAGTCAACTATACATTAATCTTATGTCCTCCCAACACAGCTGTGAAGTAGGTAGGGCCAGAATTATCCCCATTTTACTAATGAGGAAACTGAAACTCAAAAGAAATCATTGGATTGCCAAATGACAGATTAATACTTCATTCAATACTAATGATAATGAGTCCCAGCCTGTCCCATTACTATGCCACTGACCATAATTTTGAACTCAGAGAAAATATCACTCAATTTAAGTTACCTTTTTTCAGATTACCAAAGTAGTGATATGAGTTTATTTTAGAAAATCCATAAAAGTACAAAAAATGAACTAATAAAATGTAATCCCACCATCCAGATATAATCACTTGTCTCTACATATAATACACCTATTTTTTATAAAATTAAATTCTTTTTCATACTCTTTATTAACCTGCTTTCTAAAATTAATTTGTGAATTTCTCTATGCATTAAATATGTCCTTCAACATTATTTTAAATGACAACATAGTTATCTGCTTTATTAGTGTACAATCCTTTATTTGACCAATTCTCTGTTGATGAATAATTTGATTACTTCAATTTTTTTACAATTACTAAAAGGTGCTTTAAATATTAGGCAGCTTAAATTGGAGTTGGGGAATATAATACATCTCTAGAAAAAAGTGAAACCAATTTTTAAAGGTCATATTATGTTAAAAATTCTTAGGGATCTGAAATTGTATGGAACATTTCCATGATCGGCAAAAATACTATTCTATCTTGTTTTCTTTCTTACCAGGAACAAGTCCATTTTGTTTTACTTTAATCTTCTCAAATGTGCGAGTCCCTCAGTGATGATAAACCTACAATGCCCTACCACACAGGTAAGTCAAAATTATGTCTCACTGGAGGTTAGCAATTCTGAGCATCCTTGGATGAAAAAATTCAGAAATTCCACTTGAGTTCTTTGAGGTTAATTGTGAATTTGGAAGGTGGGCAGACATAAGTATGAGCTCATGTTGATTCATATATGATCAAAACTAAACAGGGATTGATCATTTTAGTATTGCAAAGATACCTCACTGATTATCTTGTCCAACCATCTATTTTTATAAGTAAATAAACTGTAGCTCAGAGAAATGAAGAGACTTTTCTCATGATTAGTATTGTATTAGGAAGAGTAATGATAGTTACTGTAAATAGTAAACCCCACTTTTTCAGTTATTTAACACAGTGGGTAAGGCAGGTGTTTGTGGTCACTGAGTGACTTTCCTCCATGCAATAACTCAGGGGTCAAGGTTCTTTCATCTTGTGGCTCTGCCATCTCCTAAGTCATCATCGTCATCTGCATCCAGTTGCCAAAAGGGGAAAGAGAAAATGTACAAAGCACACTTGATCTTGAAAGCCTTGGATCAGAAGTGTCACACATTGCATTTTCACTCATATTTCATAGACATGAACTAGTAGTTATACATAGTCACACCTGGATGCAAGAGTAAAGCTTGAACAATGTAGTTGTGGGCTGGGCAGCCTCTTCTGTACCATGTAACAAGTGGAACACAAGTCACAAACTTCAGTGGACAGATAGCTGTGTCTTCCATAGCCTATCCCTCTGGCCTCTAGCACATCCTTCTTCTTAATGGAGACAACCCAGAGTCCCACATAGTACTATCTTTAGTTCCAAGTCCAGGATCTTTGGGTGATGCCAAGTTCTCTCCCTCAGGTCTGGATACTAAAATCACAATGGGGACAATTATAGGAAACTTGCGATACAAACTCCCATTCAGAAAGGGAGGGGTGAAAAATACACATCAGTCTCTGGTGTATGCAATAATGGAATCCTGCCAAACAGGTCTTGTCCTCCCTGTTCAGCAAGATTTCCTCCAAGTTATCTCTTGTCCATAGAGAGGACTGTACATCACCCACAGATTCCGAACTCTGACCTAAAGACAATATTATATGGGACTTTGGGTTGCCTCCCTTAGGAAGAAGGAAAGTATACTGCAGTCCAGAGGAGTAGACTCCAGCCCACACCATAGCACAGGAAAGTCTGTCCTCCTTGGGGTCCATATATAGAGTTTTCAAAGCTAACTTCGTGTTGTACAAATTTAGTGCCTCAAGGATTATTTTAACAGTCCAAGGCTTTTTTGGGCTAGCTGGTGATTTCTTTGGCAGTACAAGAACCTAATTACTTAGTAGACTTCTCACTTATTTGCTTTTTGTTTCAAAAAATGAACTAATAAAATGTAATTCCCACCATCCAGATATAATCATTTGTCTCTGCATATAATACACATTTTTTATAAAATTAAAATCTTTTTCATATTCTTTATTAACCTGCTTTCTAAAATTAATTTGTGAATTTTTGTATGCATTAAATGTGTTCTTCAACATTATCCATTGTGCTGATAACCACACCCAAAGATCTTCCCTAGCCCTAGTTCATAAATCTGCTTTATTTCTTTGCTTCTTCATCTCCTTCAAGGCTTTTAAAATTTGATTTCCTGCTGAGAAAAAAGCCCATTTGGGATGTTAGCATCTTAGTTCTGTGACCACTTCTTGCTGTCTATTGTCCATAGGATCTTGTCGTCTGCCTCAGCTATCCACTGCCAAGGTCAAATCCTTGGCCTTGTCAGTACCAATAATTACTACCTTTTGTAATCTTAATTTCAAGTCCCCATGCTCTTTCATCTCAATACCGCTAATATTCCAACTCCAATGGTTCCTCTACCTCACTGGCACCTACAAGCTACCCGTTTGCATTATCCCTCAGTTCCCTCATGTTTTCATCTTCCTCTTTACCTGACTTAGATTCCATGGTCACTCTTTAAAATCACTCCTTCATTGTTGTTATTGTGTGTCATTGAGTCGAGTCTGACTCATAACGACCCTGTGGGACAGAGTAGAACTGCCCCATAGGGTTTCCAAGGATGTAATCTTTACAGGAGCAGATCACCAGGTCTTTTTTCTCCTGTGAAGCCATTGATGGGTTTGAACCATCAACCTTTTGGTTGACAGCCAAGTGCTTAACCATCATGCCACCAAAGCTCCTCCTGGAAAAACCTCATTTCTGACTACATGTAGCACTTTGCCTACTCCATGCCTGAACCCATGCAACTGCGTGTTCTTGGAGAGAAACACTTAACAATCCTTATTGGTGACATTTCAAGTTCCGGTGACACTAACCTTAAGTGGGCGATTAATGACGTCTAACAGCTACTCTACAAATCCCTTGTTCGTTCACTAGCGTACTCTGCTAGAAAACAATTTTTTTCTTGTCTCAGAGACTTAACCCTAGCTGTTTCCTGTCTAGAGTACTCTTCCTCCAGATGACTCTATAACATGACCACTAGTCTTCTTCAAATGTCACCTTCTTAGTGAGGCCTTCCTTGATTACCTATGTAAATTTGGAACCCCACTGAGCCACCCCCTCACTCTCTGGCCTCCTTTCTAACCTTATTTTTCTCCACAGCATTTATTACCATCTTATAAGAAACGTTTAACTTATTTATTTGTTGTTACCTGTCTCCCCCTACTTGAAGTCTCCTCCTGCTTGAAGTCAGGAGTTTTTGTCTGTTTTATTCACCATTGTGTCCACAGTGTCTGGAATAGACTCAGAGTAGGTGATGATAAACATCTGTTGAATGAATGAATGAACAAATATCTTCTTACTCCTGGTCCAGGAATTTTCCCACTATTCTAAATTAATCCATCATTCTCATGATAAAACAAAAAATTCCTTGCACATTTATAATACTTTTTTGCATTCTGTGTTTCCTAGATGATTTACTAGATCATTCTTCCTTCATAGCAAATGTAATATTTTAACCTCCAATGTAACTCTCTTCCACCCACCAAATCCTAATTTATATGAGAGTGTCAAAGCTAAATGAGTAGAAGATACAAAAATACTGATAAAGAATTACATTCAAAGCGCCCTTTGTGGTGCACAGAGAAATCAGAACTGAGTCAGAATATATTTTAGCTGCCAATAATGCAGCTTTTACTCTGCCAGACAATGGTTTATCTGTTGATCCAAGCCATATTCTTATGCATTATATTTTTTGTTAACTGCCTGTATGGTCCAGACACGTGTCACAAGCCTTTAAAGGACAGATTGTGATCAAGTAGGATACCCAACTGCAATGTGACCTTCATTTTTGGATAATTATATGTTGATTACTACTAATCAGCACCCTATTTAAAGTGAACAAATTGGTCTGATGGCGGGAAAGAGTAAAGAGCAATTGCTATATTGTTTTTTCATAGCTCATTTGTGTCTGGAATGAGATTTGATGTGATTCTCTTTAACAAACCACTTTTTACCATTTTAATTGTTGTTTGGTGCTGTTGAGTCCATTCCGACTCATAGTGGCCCATGTGACAGAGTAGAACTGCCCCATAGGGTTTTCTTGGCTGTAATCTTTACAGAAGCAGATTGCCAGGTCTTTCTCCTGCAGTGCTGCTGGGTGAGCTCAAACCACCAACTTTTATGGGTAATATACATTATATGTATTTGTATTTATAAATGCAGAAATTGTCATGGTCCGAACTCAGTAGTTGCTACCACAATTTAATGCCTTTGAAAGTATTATTACCTTCAATACTCATTTTTATAAATCCACTTAAATATATCCAATAAGGGAACTAATTCAGTTGTCTTCCCCTCACCCCATTTGTCTTTTGAAGTTGTATAAGTAAATTGTCAAGGTCTACATATCTGTAAGCTATCTCCTAATCTGTTAATGGTTTATTCAGCTTACCTCCAATCAGAGTGGATTTTTGGCATTTGCATTGATAATAACCTTAGATTTCTTGCCAAAAAATGTGGGCATGTTGGACTCTGTGAATGGCCATTAAAAAAAGTTATTCAACCTTTCAGAAACATACTTCAGAGAACTCTGGCAGATTTCTTCTAGGAGGATATGTGATTGAGTATTGTGTGTGTGCAAATATGTGTGTATGATAGACTGAGAAAAAGAAAATAAATACAGAGATGTGAATGTGGATATGGTTCTTTATCTTGTCAAAACTTCTAGAAGGAATTTGAACTGCTGCTACTACAAGTCA
The DNA here is from genome assembly GCF_000243295.1 of Trichechus manatus latirostris. Taxonomy (NCBI): domain Eukaryota; kingdom Metazoa; phylum Chordata; class Mammalia; order Sirenia; family Trichechidae; genus Trichechus; species Trichechus manatus. The sequence continues at coordinate 23,743,242 of NW_004443939.1, read as the reverse complement.
GTTTTAACTGTGAGATTTGAGGCATCCATCTAGTTATTCACCTGCTAATTTAGCTGTGGAGTTGACACAGAATGGCCTGTGTACAGCAGTAACATGACTCAACAGATGGAAAGAGAAGTCACCTCAGCAGCAGTGGTTTATCTAACTGCAAGCAGGGGTTTATCTGGAGTCACACAAGTGAGAAATAGTTACTGAAGCCCTGCAGGGAGATGGAGAAGTCAGGCTTGAGGAGGATTTCACAAAGAGGAAATGAAGGTTGAGGACAGAGTGCACAAAGATTGACTGCAGCTCTCGTGGCTTAGTATGTGCTTTCTTTGATTTTTATTGTAAACAAAAGCAAAACCAATGGAGTCCATCTTCCCTGATTCTGCTTTCTCTCTGTGGAGTTACTAATTGGATTTCAGTCACTCTGAGGTGACTCTGTGGACTAGCACAGTGATCTGGATTGGCACTGATAGCCCCCTAAAGTTCATTAATGTAAAATAATGGCATAGGTGACCTCTCTGCCCATATCTGATTGGTGTTGGAAACAGATTATAATAATGATTGATTGTAGCAAAAAGCCCTGATTGTGTTCATTTCTTATGTCGATAAAACCCCAACTATGTTTTGTGAATTGTCGTTGAGAATTCACTGGTACTGATAATTATTAATGATGTAAATTATCAATATTAGGAGCATTTTTAATCACTGTTTTATATATACAGGATATATACAGAATAGAAAGCAAGAGTCTAACCCTTAACATACATAAACTACACAGGCTGAATTAATCTTAAATTATACTCTTAGCTGCTAATTCAGAAAATCATAAGAAAATTTTTTGTTAAAAGTCCATCACTGTCCTGTGTGGGGGTCATACAAATCTACATATGTGATAAAATTGCAGAGAACTAAATACACATGCACACATACACAAATGAGTGCATATAAAACTGGTGAAATCTGAAAGAGGCCAGAGGATTGTATCAGTGTGTTTCCTGGTTGTGATACTGTACTACAGTCATACAAGTTATTACCATTGGGGGAAACTGCATGAAAGGTATATGGGATCACTCTATAATTTCTCACAATTGCAGGTGATCTATGTCTATTTCAAAATCAAAATTTAAAACAATTCCATTACTGTACGGTATCTGATTTAACACAACATCAACATCAAAGTTCATGGGATAGAGGTTGGTATCAAGTATATGGGATTTCATCTTTTCCAATAAGATCAGAAAATCAGTTTAAATTTCTGAGATGGAAAACGATATGTTGCTCTTTATTGTGATGGGTAATTTGGAAATATAACTTTGTGAATACTTCCATAGTTTGTTCAACTCATTTCAGCTCCTGTCATCATGTTCCTTTCCTTCGCAGATCTGTGTCTCCAAGTGCCCAGAAAGATTTGTAACTTATGTGGAAATGCAAGTTAGCACCAAAAACAACCGAAGCCACTGGGCATACTACAAACAGTTCTGCAAGACCAGTTTTGTTATGCCTAAGAAGGTATGCGTGCTTAAGCTTAAAACTAGAGAAGAATTTTAACTTTGTTTCACTCTCAGATGTAACATAAACATTTGTAACTGGACAAACTCCCATATGTTCTAGGGATTATGAAAACCAACACTCAGTTAAAACACATATGCTAACACACACTCACAAACACATACACACACATCGTTTATAGCGTATTGTTTTGTAGACTTGTGGTGTTCTGAAAGACTGGTAAGTCTGGTAAGTTAGCTTCAATGATTCCCTGACACCAACAAACTCTAGCTGGATGGATTTTTTTCTGTCAAGAGCTAGGCGTTAATGTCATTTGCAGTCACCATTTCATTCATGTGTTGATGAAGCCCCATGACTACCTAGTAATAAATAAAATCTTACCACCAAAACCAGTCTGATAATCACTCCTTTAAAAAACCCCAAACCTTATTCAAGTTTGAGAGTTAGGAGGGTGTTCTGAAGGCTCATTATGTTCAATAATATTAATGGCTTCTAAATGAGAGAAGATGTTGTTTTTTCAGAAAAACTGAATGATTAGAGATCCAGGATGTGGCTAAGACAAAGATAATACGCTTTCAAGGGTGTGTAGTTTGTTTTGTTCGAACCCCTGCTGAGAATTTGTATTTCTAACAAGTTCCCAGGGGATGCTAATGCTTCTGGTTAGAGACCAATTCTGAGAACTACCAGTAGAGCAGTGTTCAAAAATTTATCATACATAAGAATCACCTAGGGATCTTGTTAAAATGTAGATTCTGATTCAGTATATCTACAGTGGAAATGCAAATTCTCAGGAGGGGTTTGAACTGGAATGAACTGGCTCGAACCCCTGGTTTCAGTGGATCTGGTGGTATTATTGTTGATTCCATCGAACAATGTTTAGGGCATTTAAGAACATTTGCTGCATGTGTGTATGTATGTGATAATCTGACATTATTATTAGCGAAAGTAATTTTGAAAAAGAAAATCATTATGGAGTTAAATTTTTTAAAGAACAGAGTTTTTAATATTGAGAGTCAGAGTAGTTATCATAGAGACTTTGAAATATTAACACACCTTTCCTTCCATTCTAGTCTCTCACAGAAATTTTATTGGATGAGGATTGTCCAACAGTGATTTTTCCAAGCAGACCTTGTAAGTGGCTACTAATTTACCTTAGAAACGCAAAGTCTACCAAGAAATTATTTAATTCAGTTCCCTTATTTCACGACTGAGGGAATTAAGGACAAGAAAGTTTCTGTGATTGGCTCAAGGTCCCAAAGTTAATTAAGAGGAAATCCAAGTCTAAAACCCAGGGCTATTTCACTGGAGCTCTGATTTTTAGGTTTTGGCTGCATAAATGCACTAAAAATGACTGAAATTGATTTTTAACAGTCCAATCAGATTGCTTATTTGGTGCTCTCTGGGCCACATAAGTACACACACAGACACACTTACACATAGCCCTAAATTCAACCAAAAAATTTGTTCAGAAATTGCCTGGTGGGTGAGAGGGAGGAACATATACTTGTCTCTATAATTTGAAATTTAAAATATTCATATATATCCTAAATGAAGCAATACCTTATTTCTTTAAAATTGTAAGATTTATTAAAATGGATACTCTGTTTATAAGAAAATGAAATAATCGCTCATTTTCTTTTCCTATAGAAAAAAAGCTTTATAAAAACTTTATTCAAAGTAACCACCCCTCCCCACACACAAAAAAGGAAAAAGGAACCATATTAAATGTCCAAGAGCAAGAAAATGGTTAAATAATGATATATTAAAAATAAAATAGGTTAGAATCATTAAATATGATATTAAGTATTATAATAGCATGCACATGCATGTGTTAAATAAAATGAAAAATATTATGTTCATTATAATTGCAAGTACGTATAAATTAAAACAAGCAAACAAAAAAACTATTCAAAGAAAAAGATTGGAAAGAAATACACCAAAATATTAAGTGGTTGTTTTGGGAGTGGCAAAACTATGGGCTTTTTTTTTTTTTTTCTTTTTTCTATTTCTCCATTTTTCCATAATGAGTATGTATTTCTTTTAAAATGGAAGAAAAGCAATTAATCATTAGTTTGATTACAAAGTCAGGTACCACTGAAGCAGCTACCACCAACCACACATCTTACCAGCTCCCATCACTCTTCTCAGGGTCATGGAAGACCCTGAAGCAAAGACTTAGGTCCCACAAACAACAGCACTTCCCCAAGAAGCCCTGGGCAACAAGTGTTTGTATCCAAGAACAGTGTTAATAAATTTTCATGCAAAAATGTAAAAATAAACCGATCAGTAATCACCTAAGATATAGTATGTATAAGGCATAGTCTCTGTGCTTACAAGTAGAGTTTGGTTAAATCACACAATATAAAAATGTAAGTTGGGGAAACAAAAATGAATGAGGCATAGTCCCTCAAAGTCTAATGAGGAAGACATAGAGGTAAACACTGCATTCAAACTTGTATTCCCCGTCTTAGTCATCTAGTGCTGCTATAACAGAAATACCACAAGTGGATGGCTTTAACAAAGACAAATTTATTTGTTCATATTCTAGTAGGCTAGAAGTCCAAAGTCAGGGCATCAGCTCCAGGGGAGGGCTTTCTTCCTCTGTCAGCCTTCTCATCAGTCTTCCCCCAGACTAGGAGCTTCCCCACTCAGGGACCCTGGGTCCAAAGGATGCGCTGTGCTCCTGGCACTGCTTTCTTGGTGCTATGAGGTCCCCAACTCTCTGATGGCTTCCCTTTCCTTTTATCTCATATAAGACAGACTTTCTTGGTGGTGTGAAGTCCCCAACTTTCTGCTTGCTTCCCTTTTCTTTTATCTCCTGTAAGACAAAAGGTGGTATAGGCCACACCCCAGGGACCTCCCTTTACATTGGATCAGGGATCTGACCTTAGCAAGGGTGTTATAATCCCAGCCTTATCCTCTTTAACATAAAATTACAATCATAAAATGGAGAACAGCCACACAATACTGAGAATCATGGCCCAGCCAAATTGATACACACGTTTTTGGGGGGACATAATTCAATCCATGACACGCTCCTAGTAGGGAATTGATTAAGAAAAGTATGGTACAAAGGAATATTTTGCAGGTAATGAAATTCAGTCAATTAAAAAAAAATATAAAAGGAAATAATCAAGAAAGGGATATTAAGAAAAAGAAATAAGAAAAACATTGCATGTACCGTATAATTATGACTCAAAAAATTAGAAATTTCTTGCAGAAGAAAGACTTGAAGGAAATTCACCAAAATGTTAATAATACAGTTCACTGTGGGTGAAAAGACTGTATAGTTTTGTTATCTTTCTTCACAGTTCCTCTATTTTTCCAATATACTATGAGCATATTTAGTAATTGAAACTCACTGATTGGATGAGGTTGCCCAGGAATAATATGTAGAACACGGTCAGTGCACAGAAAGGCAGAAGAAGGGCAGGAGAGAATCTGGGCATGTAGGCCAAGGAAAGGGTTTCAAAAAGGCAAGGGTGTCTGCTGTTATCAAAGGCTCAGAAAAGTTACTTCATTCAACAGCAAATAATTACTGAGTTCTACTACGTGCCAAGCACTCTTCTGGGTAATATGTTCAAGCAGGATGAAGACTGGAAAGTATTCGGAGGCTTTCGTAATTTAGAAGGTTACTGGGGTCAATGGGAGGACATTTTCAATGGCGTGGTGGAGGCAGAAATCTGATTGGATTGAGAGAGAGTGGTAACAGCTGACAGGGGTTACTGTGTCAAGAAACTTGGCAGAAACTGTGCATGTAGAAATTTTTAAATGGTGTATCTTTGGCTATGTATACTTTCACCAAAAAAATAAAGGTTGAGAAGGGAGATGATCGACATGTTGTGGGGTTGTTAACCAATGTCATAAAACAATATGTGTACTACTGTTTCATGAGAAACTATTTGTTCTGTAAGCCTTCACCTGAAGTACA
>NW_004443939.1:23704060-23737717 GCF_000243295.1 Trichechus manatus latirostris | reverse complement strand
GGGGTTGTTAACCAATGTCATAAAACAATATGTGTACTACTGTTTCATGAGAAACTATTTGTTCTGTAAGCCTTCACCTGAAGTACAATAAAAAAAAAGAAAAAAGAAACTTGGCAGAGAAGGGAAGGAAACATCAAGAGAATAATAGGGATTAAAGGACTCATACATGTTGTGAGTGCAACAGAAGCTGAGGTGGGTGGACAAGAGAATCTTTCAAGCCAGAATAGTCAGGAAAGGCTTTATAAAGACATATTTCTTCTTTTCTATATCAAACACTTTGATATTTTCAGGTTTAAACTTCATATGAACCCAAGCAGATCTGTGATGTTTCCTGTAAAAAAAACATGTAAAGGTCCTTTTCTTATTTCCCTTACCTCTTTATTTAAAATTGGGTTTAAAAAATATTTTTAGTAAAACAGTAAAGAGGAAAAGATTCTACGTAACCAAAATAAGTGCACAGAAGATTGAACATAGTTAATTCTTTTCAGAAATTATGTTAGTCTACAAACTGTGGGCTTCTTTTGTTAACTTCACAATTTCCATTTCCAGCCCGCCCAAAAAAAAAAAATCACATAAAAATGAAAAAGCTGCAAGAGAGACAAATTCTTAAGACTTTACAAACAACAATTTAGTTGTCTTAGTAGCCTACATTTTGAGCTGGTTCTTATTTCCCAAGGAATCATTCACTGTCATGGATTGAATTGTGTCTCCCAAAAATATTTGTATCAATCAATTTGGCTAGGCCATGATTCCCAGTAATGTGTGATTGTCCACCATTTTGTCATCTGCTATGATTTTCCTTTGTGTTGTAAATCCTATCTCTATGATGTTAATGAGATGGGATTAGTGGCAGTTATGTTAATGAGCCAGGACTCCATCTACAAGATTAGATTGTGTTTTAAGCCAATCTCTTTTGAGATATAAAAAAGAGACGTGAGCAGAGAGACAGGGGAACCTCATACCACCAGGAAAGTAGTGCTGGGAGCAGAGCTTGTCCCTTGGACCCAGGGTCACTTCACGGAGAAGCTCCCAGACCAGGGGAAAATTTGATGACAAGGAACTTCCCCCAGAGCCAGCAGGGAGAGAAAGCCTTCCCCTGGAGCTAGCACCCTGAATTTGGACTTCTAGCCTACTAGACTGTGAGAGAATAAACTTCTGTTTGTTAAAGCCATCCACTTGTGGTTATTTCTATTGCAGCAGCACTAGATAACTACAATAACAATCTCCAGCTTTCAAGGTTTTACTCAAGGAGGATCTAAGATTTTTTTTTTAATAACAGAACTAAGCTCATCTGTCATACAAGCAAAAGTTTGCTTTTTGTTAAAATATATTTACTATGAGTGATAGGTATCAGTGTTACTATTTTAAAACCTGTGCTGTGCTTCTTATGTATGATTACTTGATGAACATATCATTTATAAAATCAACAAGTTTAGAATGTAGCTGCAGATTGTGATCATATTTGCTTTCTGTTTCAGTCTTAGGACCATCAGAAAATCTTCAGATCATCAAGTAATAGGCAATTAACTATCTGTACAGAGCAATTTACACACTGTGTATAGCAAGAATTTGATTATAAATAACAGACAGTGTAAGAATAGAAAGGACATCATGAAGGAAGAAGTAAAAAATGTGATTACCATAATTTTAATTATTTTTACAGTTCTCCAGAGATGTTTCCCTGCCTTCTCCACTGACAGCGGCACTTTGACAGTGGGAAATAAGACAACGTTCGAGGATGGAAGTGGAAAGACAAGAAATGTTATGGAACTCAGGGCAGCTGCAAAGTATGTTTGTTTACATTTCCATTCTCGGTTTTGATGCATCCCTTATCTACCCATGACTAAAGCTCCCATTAGGTTAAGGGTTATTGGAGAAGAGTTATATATTATAATGAAATGTACATGTTACTGTGGGTTGGAGAATTTGGTATATGTGTATTAAGCAAGTAAAGAAGGAGAAACCAGAATGAATTAGAAGGAATAATGCGTAGCACCCAGTGTTTTTCAAAATGGTTAAATTTTTTGTTATCAACAAGTGTAGAAATACGACATCAGGAAACACTGAAAAACCTTTATATAATTTACTTTGAGAATGAACATAATAATAAAAAAACATAGTTTTTAAAGCAGCATGGTTTTTAAATGACTGAAATAATGAAACTGCTAGATGTTGTGAAAGTGGGTGTAGGGTTAAAAAAGGAGACACAGTCACGACAATGCTGTTTCGATGCTGTACCAAATTTCTAGGTTCTAAATGCAGTGCTGAAAATTTACCATTTCTCTTGGCTGTGCACACCATGGTGCTACACATTATTGGGAAGTGTTTTTTTCCCAATAAACACACAGAGTATCATTGCATAATTAGTTGTTGAATTAAAAATAAAAAATGAAGATATTTTAAAAATGTATTTCTCTTTCTTGAAAAACTAGCAGTCTAGGTAGAATAGCACAGTTCCTGCATGTTTAAAATATAATAGCAACATGGATGTATTTCACAAATATAAAACTGTGAAAGAAATCACAAAATAATAATACAATATGAATCCATTGATAAAATTCAAAAACAAACAGAACTAAATTAAATTGTCCAATGATTCATATGTAAGTTATAAAACTAAGAGGAAAACTAGGAGATTATCACAAAGGTTAAGATAGTGGTACTTACAGGGAAGGGGAGGTGTAATTGAGGCACCTGGGAGAAGGGGATGACAATGTTCTATTTGTTGACGTGGGTGGGTTGTAGTTATACCAGTATGTTCACTTTGATAATTCATCACACTGGACACTAATCATTTGTGCACTTTTCTGTATGTGCCCCATCATACCCTCCTGCTACAGAGCTGTCAGAGGATTAGGGAAGGACTTTTTGAAAAATGCTGCATTAGGGGAATTAAGGATGATGTTCATTCTTCATGCTATGGATTTTGAAAGTTAAAAGCTGATCATTAAATTCTGTTCTTACAGTGAAGTTTCTGCAGTATTGAGACCATGTTGTATACATTGGAAAAAGAGCTGTTTACCATTTTTGAACCGTGCTCTCTTTGTGTGCGTTTGTAGCCCCCTGTGCAGGGTTATCAAAGTGACATTTCATGTTTCCTTGTGGCTGGGAAAGGAATCACTACTGGCAGATGGTTTCTACAAACATGCTTTGAATAGCAGCTTGCAAAATTCCTTTTATCATAGTAAGAATATTTCTGTGTAATGGTAGTCAAAAAAATAACTGATTTTTTTCTTCTTTGAATTCAGTGGTATTAATAGACTCCTTAAAGCAAGGTCAGTTGGAACGAAGGTGTTTGAAGACTATTCAACGTCTTGGTTTTGGATTCTCATGTAAGTGAAAATACATAGGTATTTCTTCTCCCACCCCATTCTGATTTTAGATCTGTAGAAGTCTTTCTTCAAATTATTTGTTCTTATTTGTGAATAACAGGGTTGACTCAGATTTCAGTTCCTGCCATTTTCTTTTCAGATGGAGTGAGGACGGGTGCAGAGGTATTTGTAAATATGTCCAGTGTTAGCAGAAAGCTATAAGAATGTAGATTTTTAATTTTGCTCATTAAATTACTAATGAAAATACTCTTAGAAATATACTTCAAGCCTCTTGGGACAGTATCTGTAGTACATGTGCTTCTTATCTCAGATGAACGTGGCAGATATTCCTCTGGTTCTCTTTTATTCGTTTGCCCCTCCCTTGACATCCTAAGGATCATTCTTATTTTTTAACACGTCTCTTCCACATAATGATTGTTATGATCGTCCTCCAAGGTCATTGTTGTGAGGAGCTGAAAAAATACATGAAGGGAAGTGGAGATTAAAAATTTTCAGACACAAGATTTGCATTCCTGGAAAGATGAGGGAAAACGCACTCACTCTACTAGGCCAGGTAAATGTGTATGACATATCTAAGGCTGTCATTACTATCTGGCTCTTTTGTCTTTTAGTGCTTAAAAGCATCTATTGTTCCCTAATGATCGAAGAATAAAGTTAAAACTTCTGCAAATATGTACAAGGCCCTTTATAACCTGGCCTAACTTAGTTTCCTAGACTCATCTCTACCTACGTTCCATGATTAACTTTATATTCTAAGCACATCAGACAATGTACCCATTCCTATACTGTGTAACCTGGCATAACCTTCTTTGTCCTTCTGGACAACTCCACCTCATCCTTTAGAATCAGCTTTAGTGTCATTTATGGAACCTTTCCTGACTTCTTCAGATACAAATAATTACTTCTCTCTCTATGTTCCTCTTATCTGTTGTGTGTGTGTGTGTATACATACCTATTCATACACACACATTCCTATCTTCTATTTAGCAACTTGGCTTTTTCCTCCTAATGAACAATGAACTCTTTACAATGGTAACTATGTCTAATTCATCTTTATTTTCCTGATACCTAATATGGTACCTGCAACATAATAGGTGCACAGAAAATGTGGCTTTAAAGAACAGTTATAAAAACACTAAGGGAGCAAGACAGATATGTTTAATCATAGGGTGTTTATTAAAGCTAAATGGTATTGTGTGTAAAGTACTAGTGAGTAGTTCATAGAAGTGTAAAACTAGATAGTCTTGTAAGATTTTACTCTTTTTGATGCTTCACCTTAAACAATTACAGTAATTACTTTTAAGAGTTAAAAAATATCTTCATAGAGGATAGTGTATTCTATATTTGACAATAGTTAAACTGGTTCCACTATGGTCAGACCCAAAAGTCACTGGACAATTTCCATTTCTCTTCTTCATATTGTTTTTTCTGCTCTTATCTGAAAAGGTGTACATTATGATAGACTCTCCTGCCCTGCTTTCCCATGACACGAACACTGAAACCCTCTCCACCCAGGCACCACTCATACCGCTAGAACATAAACACCACCCTTTATTTTCAACTCTTCTGCTCCTATCTATTTTATAAATATGAAGTCAAAGTACCATTCTAGTGGGACTTAGTTTATTCAACTAGACTTTTTTTGTAATTTATTTTATCTTTGTTGTTGTTGTTGAGAATATAGACAGTAGAACATACACCAATTCAACAATTTCTGCATGTACACTTCAGTGACACTGATTATATTCCTTGAGCTGTGCAACCATTCTCGCCCTCCTTTTCCAAGTTGTTCCTCCCCCATTGACATAACCTCACTGCCCCCTAAGGTTCCTGTCTAATCTTTGAGTTACTGTTTTCAATTTGATCCCAGATAGATAGACCTTAAAAGAGTATAATGCTCAAGATAGACCTTCTTTACTAGTTAAGCTCAGCTATTGTTGGGTTTTAAAAAGACTGCAGGGGATATTTTTGATTTAGGGTTCAAAGATTATCTCAGGGCAATAGTTTCAGGGTCAATAGAATGTTTCTGTAAGAATTTCAAACACAGAATAAACAAGATTTTTTTTCATCTCTGATGTTTTTGGGTATTCCCCTTTGACTGTGCCATAGAACAACACTTCAAACATATCGAATATTTAAGCATTAAAGTAGCTGCGATTTTTAAGAGGCAGTGGCTTCTGAAATCAAAAGCATAGGCTCTGCAAGACTATGATCTTAGGAGGTACTTCAATCTATGCTGTCATCTATTCAGTGATGGCAATTATTAAGATTATAAAAAAAGATAACACTGAGACAATAAACGCAATAAACGTACCAGTCTCTGTCTTGCTATGCTTGGAAACTTGCAAATAGCACCAGAGGTGTCAGTTCTTAACAGAAAAGTCAGTCAAGTTTCCAATCTTAGTGAGTTCTCTTTGTGGAAATTACATCAGTAGAATCCAGTATGACCTTAACCTGAATATGGGGAAAAAAGACTCTTCTCAGGAGCCCAGACAAACACCAGGAGAAATTAAAACAGAAGTAGAATAGTCATGCTATTGATTGGTTGAGAAAGCATCTTGGCCCAGGAGACACAGAAGCCTTACCCACAGATCACCGGGGACCTGAAATAGAGGTTTGTGGCTGTCAGGCATCACAAACTACTACAGCTAATTAGAGCATAGTGATAATGAGCATAAAATCATGGGTTTAGGAACTGTGTTATTTTTCTTGTCTTCCTGCCTTCACTTACTTCCAGACAGTCATCTTGCAGAAGGTTTTCATTAGTCACCGGTAGATAGATCAGCACAAATTCATTATGAACATATTTCATAATTTATCACCTAGTAGGTAGGTGTGAAGGAGCCCTGGTGGCACGGTGGTTAAGACCTTGGCTGCTAACCAAAAGGTCAGCCACTCTGCAGGAGAAAGATGTAGCAGTCTGCTTCCATAAAGATTTACAGCCTTGGAAACCCTATGGGGCAGTTCTACTCTCGTATAGGGTCATTATGAGTCAGAATCGACTCAACAGCAATGGGTTTGTTTTTGTTTTTTATTTTATTTTATTATTACTATTATTTTGGTTAGGTAAGTGTGAAGAAAGAAAGAAATTGGCATCTGTGGCAGATAGTCCAAAATTGTAGGTTGGAGGAATTGTGTTTTTCCTTGACCAATGATTGATACTAGACTTCATTTTACCTAGATACACAGTGATGTCTCCTTTATTATAAAGTCTCTGATGGTCCCACTCTCTAACACAAAAATCTGAATAGAAACCATTGTTTTTATATTTTTTAAAGCTACAAATGTTTCTGTAGTCAAGTTAAAATAATCTGAGAATCATTTTGAATAGAAAAAAGTGATATCTTGATGTTTTTATGTTATATTCAGCACACTTGAACACTGTCTTTCTTGTGGGCTTTTTCCTCTAGGGGCCTGATTATCGCCATGGTCCTTAGTTGGGTGTTTTTGATACTCCTGAAGTACACAGCTGGATTTCTCTTCTGGATCTTCATGCTGGGTGTGCTCGGAATTATAGGATATGGTAGGTATCAACCCTCTTAAAATCGTCAAATATCTGAATAATCTTTTTCCTTTCAGTTGCCATTAGCCATTACCACAAAGCATTTACTTGTGGTTGATTTAATTTACTTTTACAAAAAAAAAATTTGTTAAATTGAGAAAACATAATTTTTAATACATTGTCTCTATAACTGTTTTCTTCTTTTTCTTGAAAAAAAAATGCTGTAAGAATGTTCCACTCTTTTCCACACCAGCTTTTGGTGTCATGCCTCCTGGGTATTAAGAAGAAATAATAATCTCTTTTAGATCAATGAAACCACTTCAGGCTTTTTTTAAATTCCTTTAATTTTCTTTCTGATCAAAGGCCAGATCTGCATAGTTACAGAAATGTGACATATTTTTCTCTTTCAACCCAGGTAGTACTTTTAGTCCAGGTACTGTTACACCTTTTAATAATTGGTCAGTACTCCACAATGGAAGCCCTGGTGATGAAGTGGTTAATAGCTCAGCTGCTAACCAGAAGGTTGGCAGTTCAAATCCACCAGCTGCTCCTTGTAAACTCTATGGTGCAGTTCTACTCTGTCCTATAGGGTCTCTGTGGGTCAGTATTGACTTGACGGCAACGGGTTTTTTTTGGCTATTCCACAATGAGGCATCACCCTCTAGAGGCAAGTATTCTCAACTACAATTATTAGATGGAGAGTTACTTTATTTCGAGATTGAAATTTAACCACTAACTCAATTCCCCAAAAAGCAATATATGTAAATACTAAAAGAAGGAATTCAAGTCCCTCCCATGGAACCAGTTGCCACTGAGTTGATTCTAACGCATGGCGATCCCATGTGTGTCAGAGTAGAATTGTGCTCCATAGGGTTTTTAATGGCTGATTTTTTGGAAGTAGATTACCAAGCCTTTCTTCTGAGACAACTCTGGGTGGACTCAAACCTCCAACCTTTGGGTTAGCAGCCAAGCATGTTAGCCGTTTGCTCCACCCAAGGACTCCCTCCCATAGAACAGTATATCACTTATGGCAGTTTCCTTTCAATCTTCTAAAAAAATATGGGTCAATCTATGAGTTTTTGAGATGTTTCTATTCAAAAGAATTATTTACCCTACAATACTATTTGGATTGACAACCAGGTTTTATGGTAGCAGAAACTAAAAGTAACAATCTCCTCTTTCTCTGTCACTCAAAGAAAAAGGATTTACACATATTTGCATAAGTATGCTGTTGAAACTCCCAGGTTCTGTAGTTAGCCTGGGTTCTAATTCCAGCTGCATAACTTAAAACTAGTAACTGTGGAAGAGTTTCTTAATGATTGTAAAACCCAGTTTCTTCATCTGTAACATCAGCACAATAATGGTATCTCCGTATTAGAAAGTTGTGAGATCAATCAAATGGGATAGTGTACATAAATCTCTTACAATACCTGAAACACAGGAAGCACTCAATCCATTTGTATTGCGTTATTGTTGCTGTCCTCATCTTCATTCTGAATGAGTTTCTAAGCAATAGTTCAGGTCTCCTCAGGTACTCCTTATCTGCTCCTGCTATGCAGCTCCTCAAAATCTCACCTGGGCTTCCTCTTGGAGCACAGCCAGGTAACAGATCAGAAGTGGGTCAATCTGACGGAGAAACACAAAGACTGCAGTCCCTTAATCAGAAACTCCAAAAGAAAGCTTTTTGTTTACAAGTCTTGTTTTTGTGTTCCTGTTTGGAGCTCAAAGTAACCCCTGCCCTTTGCCACTGGAGAGTCTGGGATGTGATTCAGTCACTCCTTTATTGTCTTCAAGAAGGCAGGGCAGTAAAGTCTGTTATTGACTTCACCAACTGATGCAGCAAGAAAAATCTGAGATTAGTTATGCTTCAACCTTGGCAAGTCAAAAGGAGGAAAGATGGTCAATATATAAAAAGTGCAGATAAAACAATCAAATTTAGCCCGCTATGTACTCTCTGGGTAGTGCTGACCCAGCAATTAATAGTATGGCAAGTAAGCTTGAAGCTATTCATTGGGTGAAGAAATGTGCAACTAGGTTGGGAAGTCTAAGTAAATAAGACTGCATATAACTGACCTCTGCTACTATCTTGGGCAGCTGACTTTCTACATATAATAGGCACTAGGAAACCAACCATGAAAGCAGCCATGCACTAGGGCAAAAAACAAGGTGAGAGTGTCATATGGAGCAAAGAAAAAGCCAGGCTATATGTTATCAAGTGCCCATGTCAGCAGTGGAACAATTCTCACTGACCAGAACAAGTTAAGAGGTACACAGGAGAGGCCACATAACACTGAGGCTGTAAGCATGGATTTGGAAAATGAGTAAGGCGCAATCCCAGATTCATCACATATTAACTGTGTGATCCTCTGCAAGTATGAAATCTCTCTAATTCACAGTTTCCTCATCTATACAATAGAATCTGAGTTTTGAACAAAATAATGTACATAAAGTACTTAGAAAACTGCCTTGCACAAGGTAAATGTTCAGTAAGTAGTATCTATTGTTCTTGTGCGGTATTATTATTAAGGAAAGAGGACTTTAAAACAAGAGAATGCAGCTTTAAAATAATCTACGGCAGAAGAGAAAAAGGAAAAGGAAAATAAACATAAATTGGAAAACACTGCTGAGACTTCCACATCCACTAATATGAGGGAACTAAATAGTCTGAAGGGTCCTCTTGCTACGAAACAACGGCATTAAGAATAAAATCGTACTGTGTTGCATCATGCTGTGTTGTATTGTTGTGATGAGTTTGCAGGAAATATCTCCAAAAGGAAAAATATTTTAAAGCCATGAGCTTAAATCCAAGTGGTATGAGCAGGAAGCACATATGAAATGCTGGGTTGCCTATACCAATGCTGGAATCAGGAGTCTAAGACCTGAGCCAGCAGCAGAGTAGGGGATCAGATGTGAAACTCTTGGAGTAAGCCTAGGATCCTGGGAAATGCCTAAGGTGGGCCCAGTTTGGTAGCATTTTGGCTCCCAACAAAACAAATGCAAATCCCCTCTAGATCAAAGCACTCTTAATTTAGGTTACTAGGCTCCTACAGATTAAAATCAACAAAATATGAGTCACAATCAAAGATTACCAAAGATACAAAGCAATAGTCAAACATGAGAATCAATAGAAACTATAAACATCAGACTGAAGTTTCAAAAAATTCAGATATTGGAAATAACAGCTATATAATGTGAAATAGCCATGTATAAAATTTTTACAGAATTAAAAAGAGTCACAAAAAATATGAAGATGAACCAAATAGAACTTTTAAAAATAAAAGGTATGATTATTGAGATAAAAATAAAAATAACTTAAATAGAAAAACAGAATTAATGAACAGAAAGATGAATCTGAAGTAATTATCCAAAATACAGTAGACCATGACAAGGAGACAGAAATATGATCATGTGGTTAAGAGAGAGAGACTAGTTTAGAATCGTCTAACCTATGTCAGCCATATTGGAAAGTTATTGGCTGAGAAAAACATGAATCCACAGATACAGTGTGCTGTAATTATACCATGGAGGGTAAAAGAATAGAAATCTTTTTCTATTCATATGTTGATTTATACAACAAATGTCTATTGAGCAGCTACAGTGACAGCACCATCGTACGTAGGATCTTGAGATACAACAGTAAACACACAATTAAAGGTTCTTGCTCTCTTGATGCTTATAGTCTAAGTAAATGATATATTAGAAGGTGATAGTTTCTATGGAAAAAGAAAAAGTAGAGCAGGTAAGGGAGGACTGAGAGTGCCATGGTAAGGTGAGCGGTGAAAATTGTAGTGTTAATCAGGTAAACCATTGGAGAAGAGATCTAACAAAACACTTGAAGGAAGCAGTTGAGTTAGCTAGTGAAAATGAGGAGAAAAAAGCTGAGGGACAGAGTGATTAAATAACTTGCCAACAATATATAGCTAGTAAGTACAAAGCTGTGATTCCTAACCTGTCAGCCTTAATTGAAAGCTCCTGTTCTACATTACACTGCCAGTAATGTGAGAATAGGACTCCCTGGGTGCTGCAAATGGTTAAGTGCTAGACTACTAGCCCAAAGGCTGGCAGTTTGAACCCACGTAGAAGTGCTTCCAAAAGATCACAGCCTTGAAAGCCTTATGGAGCAGTTTTACTCTGCACGCATGCGGTTACCATCGAGACTCGATGGCAACTAACAACAAGAATGGGTAAATGGCATGAACAGACAGTTCACAGAAAAGTAAATAAGAATGGTAAACAAGCATAGGAAAAGATGCTCAGTCTCATCAGTTAGCTGAGAAATGAAAATTAGAACCACAATGTAATACCATTTTATGCCTTCCATATCGGCAAAAATTAACAAGTCTTGTTGATACCAAACATTGGGAAGGATGTGAATCTATAAGAATTTTTATACATGCTTTTGAGTGAGTACACTGGGACACCTCTTTGAAAAATTCTGCATTATCTCAGAAGTTGAACAACTCCCTACCATATGATCCAGTAATTCCACTCCTAGGTGTGTACCCTCAAACTTTTGCATAGCGCCCCTGGATAAGCAAAGCATTTTTGAAGAAAAAGAACAAAGTAGAAGGCCTCATACTACCTGACCTTCAAACCTACTATGCACCCAAACAGTCAAAAAGCCTGGTATTTGTACCATGACAGACACATAGACCAATGGAACAGAATTGAGAACCCAGATGTAAATCCATCCACCTATAGTCAGCTGATCTTTTACAAAGGATCAAGGTCCATTAAATGGGGAAAAGAGAGTCTTTTTAACAAATGGTGCTGGCACAACTGGATGTCCATTTGTAAAAAAAAATGAAACAGGACCCATACCTCACACCACACACAAAAACTAACTCAAAAATGTATCAAAGAACTAAATATAAAACCTAAAATGATAAAAATCATGGAAGAAAAATAGGAACAACACTAGGGGCACTAATACATGGCATAAAGAGAATATAAACCATAACTAGCAATGCACAAATACCAGAAGATAAACTAGATAACTGGGAGCTCCTAAAAATTAAATACTTACGCTCATCAAAAAAACACACCAAAAGAGTAAAAGGAGAATCTACAGACTAGGAAAAAAATTTGGCTATGACATAGTCAACAAGGCTTTAATCTCTAAAATCTATGGAATACTTCAAAACCTCAACAACAAAAAGACAAATAACCCAATTAAAAAACAGGCAAAGGATATGAACAGACACTTCACCAAAGAGGACATTCAGGCAGCTAACAGCCCATAAGCCATCATAAGCCATTAGAGAAATGCAAATCAAAACTACAATGAGATACCATCTCGCCTGACATTACTGGCATTAATCAAAAAAAAAAGAAAGAAAATATCAAATGTTGGAGAGGTTGTGGGAAGATTGGAACTCTTACACACTGCTAGCGGGAATGTAAAATGATACAATCACTGTGGAAAACGATATGGTGCCTCCTTAACAAGCTAGAAATAGAAATACCATACGATCCAGCAATCTCACTCCTAGGAACATATCCTAGAGAAATAAGATCTGTCACACGAATAGACACATGCACATCCATTTTCATTGCAGCACTATTCACAAAGCAAAAAGATGCAAACAACCTAAGTGCCCATCAACAATGGAATACTATGCAACAATAAAGAACAATGATGAATCTGTGAAACATCTCACAACATGGATGAATCTGGAGGACATTATGCTGAGTGAAATAAGTCAATCACAAAGGGACAAATATTGTATGAGACCACTATTATAAAAAAACAAGAAAAGGGTTATACACAGAAAAAAACAATCTTTGATTATTACAAGGGAGGGGAGGGTGGAGAGGGAAAATCATTAACTAGATAGTAGACAAGTTAACTTAGGTGAAGGGAGAGACAACACACAATATAGGGGAAGGCAGCACAACTTGACCAAGGCAAAGTCATAGAAGCTTTCTAGACACATCCAAACACCTGGAAGGACCCAGTTACTGGAGCTGAGGGCTGAGGGCTCTGATATTGTGGGACATGTTGGTCAGTTGGCATAACATAGTTCATAAAGAAAATGTTCTATATCCTACTTTGGTGAGTCAGCATCTTGGGTCTTAAAAGCTTGTGAGTGAACAGCTAAGTAAGATGCATCTACTGGTCCCGTCATATTCTGGGCAAAGGAGAATGAAGAAAACTAAAGACACAAGGAAAATACTAGTCCAAAGGACTAATGGACCACATGAACCACAGTCTCCACCAGCCTGAACCCAGAAGAACTAGATGGTTCATGGCTACCACCACCGACCACTCTGACAGGGATCACAATACAGGGTCCAGGACAGAGAGGGAGAAAAATGTAGAACAAAATTGAATTTACAAAAAAGATCAGAACTACTGGTCTAACAGAGACTGGAGGAACCCCTGAGACTATGGACCCCAGACACCCTTTTAACTCAGGAACTGAAGCCACTCCTAAAGTCCACCTTTTAGCCAAAGATTAGACAGGCCTATAAAACAAACAATAACACACATGAGGAACGTACTTCTTAGTTCAATCAAGTATACCAGACCAAACGGGCAAAAGCAAAGACGAGAAGACCGGAAGGGACAGGAAAACTAGACAAATGGACAAGGAGAACCCAGGGTGGAAAAGGAAAGGGGGAGAATGCTAACACATTGTGGGAATTGTAACTAATGTCACAAAGCAATTTCTGTATAAATTTTCAAATGAAAAACGAATTCGTGATATAAACTTTCACCTAAAACACAATAAAGTAAAAAAAGAAACTTTTGCCTATATGTACCCCAGGCCATGTACAAGAATATTCATGGCAACATTGTTCATAATAGAAAAATACTGGAAACAATTTATATGCCCATCCATTCAATTTACAGATATACCTAGTTTTATTGAACCTCGCTTTATCATGCTTCAAAGATTCTGCGTTTTTTAGAAATTGAAGGTTTGTGGCAACCCTGCATCAAGCAAGTATATTGGCGCCATTTTTCCAACATCATGTGTTCACTTCATGTCTCTGTGTCACATTTTGATAATTCTCACAATATTTCAAACTTTTTCATTGTTACTATCTGTTATGGCAATGTGTGATCAGTGATCTTTGATGTTACTATTGTAATTGTTTTGAGGCACCGTGAACCACGCCCATATAAGTCGGCAAACTTAATTGATGAATGTTGTGAGTATTCTGACTGCTGTATCAACTATTCCCTTGTCTCTCTCCCTCTGCTCGGGCCTCCCTATTCTCTGAGACATGACAATATTGAAATTAGGCCAATTAATAACCCTACAATGACCTCTTTAAGTGTTCAAGTGAAAGGAAGAGTTGCACATCTCTCACTTTAAATCAAAATCTTGTGAAGAAGCTTAGTGAGGAAGGCCAATGTAAGGCGAAAGCTAGGCCTCTTGCACCAAACAGTCAAGTTGTAAATGCAAAGGAAAAGTTCTTGAAAGAAATTTAAAATCCTACTCCAGTGAACACATGAATAAGAAAGCAAAACAGTCTTATTCCCGATATGGAGAAAGTTTTAGTGGTCTGGATAGACGATCAAATAAGCCATAACATTCCCTTAAGCCAAAGCCTAACCCAGAGCAAGTTCCTAACTCTCTTCAATTCTATGAAGGCTGAGAGAGGTGAGGAAGCTACAGAAGAGAAGTGTAAAGCTAGCAGAGGTTGGTTCATGAGGTTTAAGGAAAGAAGCCATCTCCATAACATAAAAGTGCAAGGTGAATCAGCAAGTGCTGATGTAGAAACTGCAGCAAATTATCCAGATGATCTAGCTAAGATGATTGATGAAGGTGGCTACACTAAACAACAGATTTTTCAGTGTAGATGAAACAGCCTTATATTTTAAGAAGCTGCCATCTAAGACTTTCATAGCTAGAGAGGAGAAGTCAATGCTTGGCTTCAAAGCTTCAAAGGACACGCTGATTCTCTTGTTAGGGGCTAATGCAGCTTGTGACTTTAAGTTGAATCCAGTGCTCATTTACCATTCCTAAAATTCTAGGGCCCTTAAGAATTATGCTGAACCTACTCTGCCTGTGCTCTATAAATGGAAGAACAAAGCCTAGATGACAGCACATCTGTTTACAACATGGTTTACTAAATATTTTAAGCCCACTGTTGAGACCTACTGCTCAGAAAAAAGATTCCTTTCAAAATATTATTGCTCACTGACAATGCAGCTGGTCACCCAAGAGCTCTGATGGAGATGTACAAGGAGATTAATGTTGTTTTCATGCCTGCTAACACAACGTCCATTCTGCAGCCCATGGATCAAGGAGTAATTTCAATTTCAGGTCTTTTTATTTAAGAAATACATTTCGTAAGGCTGTAGGGCAACAGGCAGAGCTGCAATAGATAGTGATTCCTCTGATGAATCTGGGCAAAGTAAATTGAAAACCTTCTGGAAAGGATTCACCATTCTAGATACTATTAAGAACATTTGTGATTCATGGGAGGAGGTCAAAATATTAACATTAACAGGAATTTGGAAGAAGTTGATTACAACCCTCATGGATGACTTTAAGGGGTTCAAGACTTCAGTGGAGGAAGTAACTGCAGATGTAGTGGAAATAGCAAGAGAACTAGAATTAGAAGTGGAGCCTGAAGATGTGACTGAATTGCTGCTATCTCATGATAAAACTTTAACAGATGAGTAGTTGCTTCTTATGGATGAGCAAAGAAAGTGGTTTCTTGAGATGGAGTCTACTCCTGGTGAAGATGGTGTGAACATTGTTGAAATGACAACAAAGGATTTAGAATATTACATAAACTTAGTTGATACAGCAGCAGCAGGGTTTGAGAGGATTGACTCCAATTTTGAAAGGAGTTCTACTGTGGGTAAAATGCTATCAAACAGCATCGCATGCTACAGAGAAATCTTCCATGAAAAGAAGAGTCAATCAATGTGGCAAACTTCATTGTTGTCTTATTTTAAGATATTGCCACAGCCACCCCAACATTCAGCAACCACGACCCTGATCAGTTGGCAGCCATCAACATCGAGGTAAGACCCTCCACCAGCAAAAAGGTTACAACTTGCTGAAGGGTCAGATGATGGTTAGCATTTTGTAGCAATAAAATTTTTTTTTTTTTTTTGGTAAAGCAAAAAAGAAAAGGTTTATTCAGCATATATTCAAAGAGGCAAAAGTGAGAAACAGACAAACATGCTTCCAGAGCTAATGTCTGTCCAAGTCCAAGGAATATTACAGAATAAGCAAGAATGGGAAAACAGACAAGCAGGTTGACAGAGCCATGTCTGCCTGAGTTCAAGAAACTTCACAGAATCATCAGTATATATATTAACATTACAAACGGGCAAAACCATTGAAAGCTTCACCTTTTCACAGATTGGCTAGAAACTGCTAAATCACTGCAATTCTATATTTTGAATTGTCTTTCTTAATAATCATTGGTACAGGTTTCAGTAATGACAGTCATGAGGGTCTTAACTGGTCCAACAAATCTTACTATTCACTAAATGCTAAAAGAAAAAGATAAAGGTGGAAAGTACGTGGGTCTTTTGTGCTCTGTTTTATTAGTTTATGTGAAAGGTTCCCTAAAAGATGTATTCCAACATTGTGCTAGCTATTGTCTTTATATCTCAGGGCCCAATTGATGTGTCCTTGTGAGTCCAACTCCAGCTGGGTCATGTTCTGTATGCTCAAGGACAGGTAATAATGGCTCCAATATTATCTCCTAAATCATTCCCTCCTTTTGATCCAAGATTGGAGATTACACATCAATGATCAATACCTGGACTTAGTTGAGCTCCGAGATAGTAGCCATGTCAAGCTCTTTAAACTCATGGTGCTGGTTTTCCACTGGATACCATCTGGTTCTTCACCAGGATCTTAAGTAAGAGTGATGTTTTCATCAATCCCATTGCCTAAGTGAGCAGACTCAATGTACATCAACATTTTAGCCCAAGGCCTTCTTTTGTCTTTTAAGTGTGTAAGACAATAGAAGATAAGTTTTATTATGCTTAATACTATCAGGATGCAGGCTAAGAATATTACTATTCCTTGCAGTAATGATCTAGCCCATGTATTTATTCCTGATGGTAACCAACCAAATAAATCTAGTGTTTGAAAGGATGTTACAGTGTGTAACCAAGTAGCTTGCTGTCTAATTCTATGTATATCCTATTCTACTTCTCCTGTGTTATTTATCCAAATCCAACAAGAGGTATTTCCTCAGCACAGACTACATTTTCTTGGGCTAATAAAAAATCTAAGGCTATTCTGCTGTCTCATGTCACCTTAGCTTAATGAGATCAGAGATTGTTGTTGTGTTTCTATCCCATTAGCAACTTTGTCTGCTATTTGTCCCATAGTGATTGATAAATTTCTTAAATATTTCTCTAATTCAACTATACCATAAGTAGGAATTAAAGTGTTAGACCAATGGGTTTTCTTCTGACTCTCGTTTTATAATCTTTTACAAATTAACATTACCTTTCCAGTATTTACTAGCATTATTACTGTGAATATCTAAAGGTAATCCTAAAGTTCCCAAAGTGCACTGTCCATGCATTCATTAGAAATCTAAACAAGAGATTGCCCACATAAATTCACCGTCAGTTGGAAAGGGATCATCTAAACTAGTATAGTTGGATCCACCACAAAAAAACATATCCATAAGGAGCACACAAAGTTTGTCTAAAGAAAACAGAAGGTATAGAAAAATTTATATGTGACAACCAAATTTTCATTATAGAATACATGATTAGCAAGATAATATAAGATGGACCTCTCCTGTTGGAGATCTTCAGTTAATCTCTTCAAAACATACTAAGTGTTCTTCCTGAGGGCAAGCTGCCCCTCCTTGGTTTACCTATTAACACAGTCATGGGTCACTTTCTCAGAAGCGGAATTGGAATCTAAGACAAAATGCACTCTGCACCATGAGGTCAATCTCCTCTGAGAATCTGGTCTCTTTAAGATACATAAACTTCTGTTCAGTAAGGGGGTGACAGTTTGATTACAAACATTAGACAGGTATTTCATAAGACACTGTCTTAAAGATTAATTATAATAATTACTGATTTACCCTAAACATAGCTGTCAGTCTGATCTTTGGAGTCAGTTTCTCAAAACAGACTGAATTCTTCAAAAAAGCACAACTCCCGGAGCAAAACAGTCTTATTAGTTTATCTGGACCATTGTTTGACTCAAAAGTGTCTTCAGGAACCAGTTTTTTTCTCAAAGATTGAGGTTCAAAAGGACACCCAAAGATGACGGCCTGTGTGGGTTACCCTAACCTCCATGAAAGCCAGAAATCTGGATTCCAGGAGAATTATAACTCTTTCATGATTCCCTCCTTTGGACCATGATCTTGCTATAGAATCTTTGATCAAAAACATTCAGTAATGGTAGTTGAGCATCCTCTGGTTTTTAAGATCCCAGGCACCATACAGTGAACTAGGAGGCAGAATAGAAACACTAACAATAATATTAGGTCAATTGTCTGAAATAAACAATGAAACATGACCCTAAAGTCAGCAATAAAGTCTTTTTTAATTAAGGTATGTACATTGTCTTTTAGACATGATGGATACTTGATGGAAACCCTGGTCGCATAGTGGTTAAGAGCTATGGCTGCTAACCAAAAGGTCAGCAGTTCGAATCCACCCGGCACTCCTTGGAAACTGTATGGGGCAGTTCTACTCTTGGATAGGATCACTATGAGTCGGAATCGACTCGATGGCAGTGGGTTTAGTTTTTGGTTTGGCACACTTAATAGACTACAGTATAGTGTAAACAGCTTTTATATACGCTGAGAAACCAAAAAATTCATGTGACTCCCTTTACTGCAATACTCGCTTTACTGCTGTGGTCTGGAATCGAACCCGGAATATCTCCGAGGTATGCCTGTGTACATAGTGAGTATTTAATCCATGCTATAGAAAAAAAATAGAAAAGACAAAAATCCCTGCTCTCATGGAGGGAAGGGAGGACAGACCATAAACAAAATAAATAAGTAAAATATATAGCATGTCAAATGATGATAACCACCAAAAAGAAAAAATAAGGGAAGGAGGAGGGACAAGGAGTGTTGGTGGCAAGGGCATTGCAAATTTAAGTAGATGGTTAAGGAAGGTCTCACTGAGAAGTTCACATTTAAGCAAAAATTTGAAGGAGGTGAGAAAGTAAGCTATATGGCTTTCTGGGGGAAGAGAATTCCCGTCAGAGGGACAGCAGTTGCAAAGACACTGAGGTTAGGAGCCTGTCTTCTATGTACAAGGAACAGAAAGCAGGCCAGTGTGTCTGGAGCATAGACAGTGACTAGAGAGGCAAGGTCAAAAAGGAAATAGAGGTGAGGAAGAGGAGAGATTATACAGGGTTTTATAGGCCATTACTAAGACTTTGACTTGAGATGAGATGAGAAGCTATTGAAGGATTTTGCCCGGGAGGGTGAAATGGCGTACTTATATAATTAACCAGATCACTCTAACTGAGAATCAACTGTACGCAGCGGAGGGCAGAAGCAGGAAGACTTTTTAGGAAGCTATAACAATAGAGAGGACAAGAAACTGTGGAATATTCACACCTATGAAATATCATAAACAGTGAAATTTTTTTTAAATTATGGTTATGTGCCACAAGGTGCAAGAATCTCAGAAAGAAAACATGGAGTGAAAAATAAGTTGTAGAAAACTACCTACAGCAGGAGTCTTCTGTAAACTACTTAAGACTACATACAGTAGTCTCATGTTTTTATGAAGCTCAAAAACAAGAAAAACTAAATAATATATTGTTTTGGTGCTACATTCAAGTGTTATAAAACAATTAAAATAAGGAAATGATACACACAAAATTCAGAATAGTTGTTCATTGGCAGAGGGAGGCAGGGGGATGTGATAGGGAAGAAGATCTCAGAGGCAAAATCATAGGCTCTTATGCTGGGTGGTGTATTCACATGACTTTATTTTACTATATGCTTCATAAGCTACACCTGCATTACATATAATCTTGTGTGTATCAAAGAATTTTTTTAAATACATTCGGAAAGCAGTGTCTGAAAGAGATACCTCTTACATCCTTTAAGAGAAATAAATGTCCTTTTTATTCTATTCTTGTATCTCTCTCCATGGGCCTCACGCTCCCACATCATATCTACGTTAGGTCTTTGAAAAGCAGTTGTCTGCATTATTGCCGGAACATTTCTAATATCTAATCCAAACTCATTGGTCATGAAAATGAATAGACCTGTTAACTCTGTGTTTACTCTCACGCCATCTAGATCAGGTAAAAAGTCATTATAAAGTCTGAAATACAGAGTCTTGTGGAAAATACAGCAAGTTCATGTTTGCCTTGCCTGGGCACAATCTTTAATAAGCACATACTTGTAGGAAATTCTACCAAGATTTGATTTTACCATTGAAAATTTCTCAAAAGTACTTTTTTTTTTCCAATTTAACAGGTATTTTTAATTTTTTTAATATGTTATATGTATTCCTGTGATTTAAATTTCAAAAGGTATAAACTTGATACAATGAAAAATGTCCTCTTATCCCTATTCCATGGCCACCAAGTTTCCCTCCCTGGAGATTAAAAAAAATAATAATAATGTTTCTTATATATTCTTCCAGAAATACTTTATGTGTATACAAGCAAATATATATAAACATTCGTTTTATTTCCTATTATACAAATTGTAACATCCTTTCATACCATTTTATACCTTGCTTTTTTCAGTTTACAAATACTGATCATTCAATATCACTAGACTTTCTTCTCTTTTTATGGAAATATAGTATTCTACTTTACAAATAATTTATAAACCATAATTTATTTAACCAGTCCCTATTGATGGACATTAAGGTTGTTTCTAGTCAAAAGGACTTGTAAAGCCAGATGTTGCTACAGTTATCCAGATAAATGCTAAACACATTTACATTAAATACAGTAGCACACTTAGACTTCTAGACCCAAATAAAATATTTACTATGTAAGTATGAATCCTGCCCTTGTAAAAATGACCTTGGCAATCAGTTTCATGAAGATATGTGTGATAAGTGAATAGCTTCTAATTCAGAAAATAACATTTTGTATAAGCCCTTTTTCTTTCCTTTTAAGGAATATGGCACTGCTTCCGAGAATACCAAAGACTTCAGGGAAGCTCAACTTCTGAATTAACTATATACGACATCGGGATTCAGACTGATCTCAGCATCTACTTCGAACTGAAACAAACATGGTTCACATTTAGTGAGTGGGTTTTAAAACCGATTTTGTTAAAACTGTAATAACGGGAATGTATTTTTGTGTGTGTGTATCTAAAGGAAAGCTTGAGTTGGTGAAATCTGTTAAATGCATTTACCATTACCGACATTAAAGATAAATGTGTGTGTATTCCTACTACCCACCCAGACCAAACTGAATTCCAACTCACAGTGACCCTACAGGACAGAGTAGAACTCCTCCACAGGGTTTCCAATGAGCGGCTGGTGGATTTGAACTACCAACCTTTTGGATAGCAGTTGAATGCTTAACCACTGCGCCACCAGGGCTGAATATTCCTACTAGATACCATAAACGGAAAAGTCATTGAGGGGAATTTATTATATAATCTAGAAAAATACTGTTTTGCAATAATCTTGAACTATTTGCCTTCAATTTAAAATGGTTTGGATGTCAATATTTATAATCATTAACCTAATAGCCAAGAAAGATTTTTAAAAGGAAATAAACACTTGATTTTTCAAACTTGTTTTTAAAAAGGAAAAAAAAATTGAAACAAAAATTTGTTTCATTACAAAGACTTTTAAACTCTTTATTATAGCAATTGGAATTAATAAGTAAATCAAATTTACATTTTTAAAGTGTTTATTCAAATTATTGAATTGGTTTAAGCTAATATTAACAAATTTTTAAAAGCAAGATGATATCAGAGATGGCTTTAAGCCTATATTTCTAGAATGGTTTTCTAGACTAGAGCCCTGGTGGCATAGTGGTTAAGAGCTCAGCTGCTAAGCAAAAGGTTGGCAGTTCAAGTCCACCAGCCGCTCCTTGGAAACCCTGTGGGGCAGTTCTACTCTGTCCTGTAGGGTCGTTAAGAGTCTGAACTGACTCGACAGCACATAACATCAGGAAGAATGGTTTTATCATAATATTCCTTGCACTTGCACTCACAGAGATTCATGCTCTTTAAACAAGACTTTAAAAATAATCTCTAATTACACGTTGCTTTTAAAAAAAATTCATCTTCACATTTCTGAAGTTAGAGAGCCAGGTGAGACATGCTGGTCAGGAACCCAGAAAGAGCCTCAAAGGTAGCAATATCTTGGTGGGACATCATGATTCCAGGTATGCTTTCCATCCTCATAAATTTAAAACCCTGGGTAGTACAAACGGTTAAGCATTCGACTACCAGCCAAGAGGTTGGTGGTTCAAACAAACTTAAAAACTTGATTTTACCATTCCATCCAAAAGACATTAGGCTTTCAAGGTCAGGCTTCCCATAAACAAACATTTACATTATTTCACTAGAGTGCCATTTTATTTGTTTAAACCATGAGGATACTCTTTGTGACCAGAATGAAGACATATCCCATCTAGAACCCTTTCGAGGAATCAAGGTCTATGGCAGGCGTGATTACCAATGAAAAGCTTTTTTTAGCAAAAGGGCTTGAATAGCCTTGAGAGATGGTTTTTTTTCAAGAAGATGCCAACCTTGATGACTTAGCCCTGCTGCACAGAAGCCCCTGCTAGATTACCTGCATCAGCCAAATTCAGTTTTTCTCTTTTCCTTGGATAGTACTAGATCAAAATGGCAAATTCTTGCTCTGTCTTCCCCATCTCCATCTCTCGTTCCCTTCACTTAACATATTATTTCTTCAACTATGTTGCAGAATTGTTTCATTAATAGCTTTTTCTTTTCAGTCACATAATTCAGGCATCCTGGGAATTACATTCCTGAATTTGAATGATTCCATATCTCATCGGCCATCTACTTACTGTTATCTGTTATTTCTAAAGATAACTTATCTCACCTATAATGTATTGAGACCTCTAGCTTTACTCTGAGATGGATCTTTAGTTACAGATATTGTGGTCACTCCACTGCTGTGTCTTAAGTGCCTTTCACACAAAAATCATTAAGATCACCAGAATCTGCCATTGGAAAAGTTAAGAGAATGTACTTTTCGGGAAATACAGAACTTTCTTTTCTTTTCAAATCTAGCAATACTAATCTTTCCTCAGTTGAGCCTTGGCTTTTACAACCCATTTATCAGATATTAATTAATTACTTGCTCTGTCTTTGGACAAAATTCAAGGCACCAGAGACAAGGGCATATATATGAAATTATACTCATTGACAGAAACACTGAGAATAAGCAGAGTTATAAATACAAAAATTATAATTTTTATGTGTCTTAGATTATGTTAGGAGATGGTTCTATTCCTCTCTCAGCCATTAACTAACTTCATGACCTTGGGCCCATCTCTCAACCAGAGGCCCCAGTCTCCTCCTCTGTAAAGTTAGAGAGTTATACCAGCTGCCCTGTAAGGACTGAAAAAAAGTTTCTATTATTTGCTCTTATGCAAACTGCCAACCTTTTGGTTAGCAGCAGAGCTCTTAACCACTGTGCCATCAGGGCTCCTATTCAAACATAAGGTGGTAATATAGTATATACATCCAAAAGATATTTAGTTAAATTTCTCTAATTATTTTGATTATATACTTTTGAAAACGTGTAAGTTTAATATACAGTCTCAGGCTATAAAGTGATTCCGATATACTGCATTTACTTGGTTTCATCCAAAGAAGATAAGTATTTTGGCTTAATATGGTTATACTCCACAGTTTTGGACTCAAGTTAATGTTTTAAGAGAATAAAATGTGCACGAAAACACAAACACATAGTTAACACAAAGAAGGCACAGAAGCAAGATGATACATTACTAAGATTCTCGCACACCCCTGGGTTAACTGATTTCTATTTACTTGGTGATATTAACTGATATGTAATGTAATATCAAATCTTAGGGACATAACAATAGAATTAAATAATGATCTTCACACCACTGGAAGTGTTCAACCAAGAACAGGAAACTGCCAAGGATGTTGCACAAGGGATTCCTTCATAGGTGGGAATTTAATTTAGGTTTCCATTAAGTTTCATTTATTCTTCCAGATTCTGTTATAGCGCTGCTACACTTCCTTGATTTTAAGATCCACACTGTGATGGTTAATTTTATTGTCAACTTGGCTAGGCTATGCTTCCCAGTTGTTTGATTAAGCAGTACTCTAGATGTTGCTGCGAAGCGATTTTGTAGATGTGGTGAACATTTACAATCAGTTGACTCTAAGTAAAGGAGATTACCCTCAACAATATGAGTGATGTCCATAGTCTCATGGGACAACTCAGTCAGTTGGCATAACATAGTTCGCGAAAAACATGATCTGCATCCTAGTGAAGTGAATAGCGTCTGGGGTCTTAATAACTTGTGATCGGCCTTCTAAAACACAAGTACGGGTCTTCTCTATGCACCAGGAGCAAAACAGTAAGAAAGCAACTAAAAGCTCAGAGAAGAAACAAGTCTACACGAGCCACAATCTCACCTACCCTAAGACAAGAACTAGATGGTGCCCAGCTACCACCACTGACCTTTCTGACTGGCATCACAATAGATGGTCCTGGATAGAATGGGATAAAAATGTGAAGCAGAACTCATATTCTTATTTTAAAAAAAAAAAAAAAAGCCAGACAAACGACAGCAGTAGAGAACCAAGGACTCCCTGAGACTATCCTGTGAGACACTCTTTAAACCTAGAACCGAGCCTATCCCCTGAGATCATCTTTTATAGAAATAGCAGAGTGGCACAAAAAATAAAGGATATTACCTGTAAGATTGGTGCTGTACTTAAAAACCATCACTATGAGACCAAAAGGTCAACAATGACTCAGAAGCAAAGATGAGAAGATAAGGGGGCAGGGAAACTAGAGTACTGGAAATGGAACAAACAGAACACAATTAAAGAGAATGTTGGCACATTGTGATAAATGTAACTGATGTCACTGAACAATTTGTACAGAAATTGTCAAATGGAAA
The DNA here is from genome assembly GCF_000243295.1 of Trichechus manatus latirostris. Lineage (NCBI taxonomy): Eukaryota > Metazoa > Chordata > Mammalia > Sirenia > Trichechidae > Trichechus > Trichechus manatus. The sequence continues at coordinate 23,712,839 of NW_004443939.1, read as the reverse complement.
CCTAACTTGTTGTATAAACTTTAACCAAAAACTCAATAAAATATTGATGATAATAATATGAATGGTCTCATCCAATCAGTTGAAGACCTTAAGAGCAAAACCTGAGGTTTCCTGGGCAGAAGGAATTCTGCCTCAAAACCATAACATAAATATCCTACCAGAGTTTCCAGCTTGCACATCTGATCTACGTTTTTATGAACTTGCCAGCTCACAATCATGTGAACTAATTCCTTAAAAGAAATCTCTCTCCCTCTTTTTCCATGGATGAAATGAAAGCTGTCCAATTAACTTGCTCAACTCAAAGGTTTTAATTTAGATTTCTTAGCACTTCTTGGAGGTTTTGAATGTGAATTTCTAAGACTGGCATTTTCAGAAAGGTAGCACTGCTTAAATTATGCAGTGTCAGAATTCACAGAGATGACTATAAAGATCAACCCTAACTTTTGCTGGGAAAGTTTGCTTTTTGGACTCATTTGTATCATAGACCTGATTTTTTTTTTTTTTTCTTGTTTAAAGTGATAATCCTCTGCATCATTGAAGCAATTATCACCATCATGCTGATCTTCCTCAGGAACAGAATCTGCCTCGCAATTGCCCTGCTGAAGGAAGGGAGCAAGTAAGATCCTTGATGTAGAAATTCAAATAACATATATTAATCAAATCATTCATTGTTCATTGCATAGATGCCCCAGACTACTTTCCCTTTAGGAAGACTTGTTAAAGATACTGCTTTCTCTTCAAAAAGACTTCTTCAAGTTTGGAGTCTACCACTTATTAAAAGGTCACACAGACAAGTGCTTTAATCTCCCCAAATGTCAGTTATCATAGTATAATGATAAAACCTGTCTAGTCTACTTACTTTTGTGTGTTTGAACACAAAATGTATGTTAGAAGAATAATATATATGCAAGTAAGTAATAAAGTACTATATAAAAGTTAATTATATATTATTTCCATACTTGGTCATATGCTAATATCAATGTTGGAGAATATTTGCAGAGCTTTAAATCACCATAATTGTATAAAGCCAATTATGTGCTATTACAATTTCTGTATGAAATTTACTAATAGGACAATTGATTCTAGTGGCACCAAACTAGACATTTTCTTTCTACAGCTCGTAATTCATAAACACTTTATACACAGGGCCATTTTCATTTTTAAAATGCTGCAAAATAGACACATTAAATGTTTCATAAAATTCATGCTGAGAGGTAATAACACCTAGAGCTTCCAAACTATTCCAAAAGGTCACTTGAGGACAATACTCTAGACTTCTGAATAATGCATAGGAGAAACAAGGAAAGCATTACTATAAAGCCAACAGACAATGCTCTCTATTTAGAATGATGGAAACTAAGTTGTTAATGACCACGGACCAAATCATTTTTAACAGTTTTTAAGGATTATTTTAACAAAATTACCATTTATAATAATAATCATGCCACCTAAACCCATTGGTTTAAATAGTTAACAACCAGTTTGTTAAACTCTCCTTCCCATGATCACTGAAGCACTATCATTAGTCACTGAAAACTACTGATTTTCTGGGTTTATTTCTTAAATAGTATGATATTGTGCAATTCTCTGTAACTTGCCCCACTTGTTTGCCTTTAACAATATGTGTATGTGTGGTGGCACTGTGGGAAAAAAAAACTTACATTCTAATTCTAGCCTTCCAGTGGGAATCAGGATTTTGATTCTCCTCCTGATGAAAATGATCCTTTAAAGGCCACTATAGATGTGACAGGTTGATATTTTGCTCAGGGGAAAATAAGACCTGGAATAAAAGGGTGTGAGAATACAGGGTAAACATCTAGGGATGCTAAATAAATACACTTAAAGGCGGTATATGGACAAAGGAGGGAACAGCGTAGCTCAAATAGGCAAAGAAGGTAACAAATGAAAAAGGAATGTTAAGGTATATCGAAGGTAGGATAAAATAGGAGTGGTACTATTTTCATCATATTTCTCAGTGGCTGTATCAAACAGTGCTGTCATACGCTGAAAAGGACTTTCAAAGGGAGCAGTTAGGAATACAGCAGCTAGGATGGTGAACACTTCATAAATCATGTCCTATGAGAAATACAAAGAAATGATTATCCTGGAGAAGGAAAGAATAAGGAATTATTTGAAGAGTTGCCATGTGAGCGAGGTGGTAGAATGGTCATCTCTTCCTCAGAAGGTGGTGGATGTGAGTTACAGGCAGACAGATATAGAAGAACTTTCTAATATTTTGATTGTTAAGAAAATAGAATAAGGACTATCATGTAAAAATAAGTTCCCATCAGTCAATGTGGTCACCAGAGGCTAGTGGACACATTTCAAAGATAGAAGGGATTCCTGAATTAGGAAGGGATTCCAGCAGTTGAAGAGATGATCTTTAAGGTCCTCTCCAATTCTACGAGTTTAAGAATTTAAACAAAGGGAAGAAATCGCATGACTAGAATGTATCAAATCTTTATGGATCAGACAGAAATAGCCAAAGAGAGAAGTTTGGGGAAATTTTGGCAGGAATTATAAATGAGCATTAGAAGAATATCCATAACTTATTAAAAAAATAGGAATTAAAAAAAAATAAAACCAACTAATATGCCAGAATGATCATGAAAAAAAAGACAGAGAGAGAGGCAATGGTTACTAATATTGTTCTTAGAACTAATTCAGTCCAAGGTTTACTTCTAGTTATAACAGAAAACAATTTAATTGAGAAACTATAGTTCTAAATCATTTTGAATTTCAACTATTTGTTTTATTTCAGAGCTATTGGATACATTCCCAGTACATTAATTTATCCACTTTTAACTTTCATTTTGATCTCAATCTGCATTTCCTACTGGGCCGTGACAGCAGTGTATCCTTTGTAATTGACCACTTTAAACCTCGGGTCCACATTGCTCTTCTGGAGCCATGAGTTTGTTCCATAGTGTTTTCCATCCCTGGGAAGACTAGGAACATCCTAAAGAATAACTTTTTTTTTTTGCCAAGCTCTAAAAAAGTTTCAGTACACTGAATTTTTCCTCAAATAGTCATATGGTGGATTTTGTTTTGTCTTCATAATGGTAGGTCTCCTTGGCAATAACCTAATAAAGCTCTTACGTATTTTCTTGTTTTTAAGGGGCCACTCAGTACAGCTGGCCCCGGTCACATTAATCTGGGTCTGAAAAATGGATGAGCTGTTAAAATAGTATACAGTAATGGTCATTTTTGAAGTTAATATCTCCATAGATTTTTGAGTTATCTGCATCCTTTTCTTGTCTGTTTGTTTTCAATCTAAGGGTAAGTAATTTATCCTTAATCAAGTTCACTCAGTTTCTTGGCTACATCAGGGACACCTATATATAAAGTCATAACCCCTGGGGGGCAATGTATACATGAAAATAAAACCTGTGACCCAGAGGTAAGTAAAAGAAACTCTCTCATTTACCTAGTTCAGTACAGAACTCTACTATATTCCATCTTGCAGTTGTTGCAGGAAACACATCCCGAAACAGAAATCCTGTGCACTGATGGGAATCATTGCTCAGAAGGGGAGGGATGGACAGGTGGTAGCGGGAGAGCACTGAAAACAGTGGGCAGAATGGAGAGAAAGCACTATAATTATTTCCTGAGATCTCCCTTGTCCTATCTATCATACATCCAAGAAGCATGCATGGTCAATGACAACAGTATAAATGTGAAATTATGTGGTGGGTACAGAGTGACAGGCATATGACAGCAAATGTGATAGCTTGTAGAACTCATTGAAGAGTTATAGACATAAATCTTAATTAAAGAATTATAATTAAAGAATTATATAAAATGATGTGGTAGAAAATAGAGGAGTAACAGCAGAAGCTAATTGAGAAAAAATAGAATGTGCAATTGGGGGGGGCTAGATAAGAGGAGAAGGCAGGGAAGATGTTATCTTGTAATGGCAGCTAATATTATATTCTGTGTGTTTTGTTTTGTTTTGTTTTTCTGAGTGCAGATTTTTAATACCACTGACATTTACAAAGCTTGCCCTGGGGCTATGTGTAACTTTGCTTTCTATGGTGGAAAGAGCCTGTATCATCAATACATCACCATCTTTCAGTTATACAATCTATTTGCCTTTCTCTGGCTTATAAACTTTGTCCTTGCATTGGGTCAGTGTACCCTTGCTGGTGCCTTTGCTGCTTATTACTGGGCCACAAAAAAACCTGATGACATCCCACCATTTCCACTCTTTACCGCATTTGGACGAGCCATACGGTAAGCTCTATGATGAACCCTACATCTATCTCCCCAGTGGTATTTAGCTTGTGCTTGTAATTCAGTCTTGGCTCATTAATTCAAGTGACAAGGTACAAATGAGTCAAAGGTAAGATTCAAGATCTGTGGATGCCCATTGGCTTTGTCTGGTTTCATAGCCACAGTTTTACAATCTCTACCCATACCAATATCCTTCTAAATGCCATAGGTCACTGGAGAAGGGAAGAGGTAATGGAATAACCAAATTAAAGGCTAAGGATTAATTTGGCTCTATCGTCTCCATTGCTCAGCTCAAATACCCTATTTTATGACAAGCTACTGGTATATTTTTGTTGATGAAGAGCAAGACGAATGTATATGGTTTAAAATCCTCTTTGGAGACCTTTGTCAATCTGAATAAAAGAGGGCAAGAGGCTCTTTCCCAGTAACACTTTTTATCTGTAAAAAACTGTTCAACTAGTATCCTTTTAGTTAATAGTAAAGACACTTTAACTTTTATTCTCATTTTATCTTTGCCCAGATATCACACAGGTTCCCTAGCATTCGGATCTTTAATTCTTGCATTAATTCAAATGTTTAGAATTATCCTAGAATACATGGATCACCGTCTTAAAAGTAAGATTCCAGAATTTATCTTATCTTAGATTTTATGACTTCTGTGTAGAGAATAGACTAGGGCAGGAGGTGCGGGGGGGGTGGGGCGGGGGGACACCTGATGACTGTAGCTTGGACTACAGTAGTAAGAATAGAGATGGTCAGATTTGGGATATGGTTTGAAGGAAAAGCCAACAGGACTTGTTGAGGGATTGAATGTCAGGGGAGGGAGTGCAGTGGTGAGTAAAAGACAGAAAAGTGTATGATGCTATTTATTAATATGTGGAAGCCAGGAGTAGCAAATTTGAAATAGGAGACCAAGAATTCTGTTTTTGGCATGTTAATGATGAGAAGCATGGTGGAGATGTCAGGTAGGCAGCTCCAAGTCTAGAGCTCAGAACAGGTCAGGCGTAAAATATAAATGTGGGTGCCATTGACATTAACCTTCATAGCTGACACACATAGTTTACAAACATATAAACTCTGTTTAGAATGCACCTTAAAAGATTTTATTATTGTTTGTTGTGATTCATAGGGTTCAGTTGAAAATCATTAATAGATTCAAGTGTCTCCTTCTCACAGATGCCCACAACAAGGTTTCTAAATTCCTGCAATGCTGTCTGAAATGCTGTTTCTGGTGTTTGGAAAAAATGGTAAAGTTTTTAAACAGAAATGCCTATATCATGGTAAGAAGATAAATTTTTTATTTACTAAGCCTCTTCTTTGCAAACCTGAACCCCATGCCTACATTGCTATCTCGAAAGCACTTTTACATCATGCGATTGCATTTATCACCATTTTGGGGAAAGGGTTTGTGAATCGAATGCAGGATTCTGGACTACGCTTTCCTAGTTAAGATAGTATCTTAACTGTGTTTCATTATTACCTTCAATATGTTTTCGGAGAAGAAAATTATTATTTACACTGAAAATTTTAAAGTATGCTACGTTGAAGATGCTTTAGTCTCTATTTCACTGAGAGGAAAATATCTTTCTAACTCTAGGATTTATGTATGGTTAAGGAACAGTGTGATCCTTTTTATGAATCTTGTTTTGAAATGTGTGGGCATTGACAATGCCTCACTGGATATGTTGCTTATTTCCCATGGGAATATGGAGACTTCTAAAGAGAGATTCTAATGAATAGGGGATCCAGAAATGTAATTTCTTCTAAAATTTAGCATCTATGATCTTTATGACACTTGATCATTATCACAGTGACATGGAGTCTGGAAAGTTGTTTAGCACAGAGTTTCAAATAGCCATTAATTTACTCCAGTGAGAGTATTTTATTGAGCGCTTTTAACCAGTAAATCAAGTATAGTGAAAGACTTTGTGTTTCCTAAGAGTAATTTTTAATGTGGCAACTAAAACATATAACCTGTTCACCAAGGAATCCTAGCTAAAACATTACAAAGACATACCCATTACCTGAGATTTGAGAAAAAAGACCTGCCTGTATTTGAAGCTGTCTAATCCTCATAGGGAAACCCTGGTGGCGGAGTGGTAAAGAGTTCGGCTGCTAACCAAAAGTTTGGCAGTTCGAATTCACCAGGCACTACTTGGAAACCCTGTGGGGCAGTTCTACTCTGTCCTATAGGGTCGCTATGAGTCAGAATTGACTCGATGGCAATGGTTTTTTTAATTCCCATGGAGCGTAGGGGCATCTAGCATTTAAGGCACATCTTATTGTCAATGACCTTGAGAGTCAGGGACACACAGGCCTGCTACAAACCCAGAAAGTGGTAAGACGGAAGGGGTAGATGTATAGATGGAAGATTATTAATTTGATTGTTTTCCTGCCGTTGGATTGTCCTTTGGTCTTGTTAGAGTTTATTACTGACTCCAGAATAATGTCAACTCTCTTCCTCAGATTGCAATATATGGCAAAAATTTCTGCAAGTCAGCAAGAGATGCTTTCAATCTCCTGATGAGAAATGTTGTAAGGTAAGTAATCAAGCTGAACACTGCAATTGGCAATGTGGTGAACCTTGAACATTATATACTTCACATGTTTTATAAGTATCAGTGGCCTTATTGGACATGAATATTATCTTTTTTAATTTTTATCATGGTTAAATATATATAACAAAAAATTTGCCATTTTAACTATTTTTAAGTGTACAATTTAGTGACATTACTTACATTCACCACTATCCATTTCCAAAAGTTTTTTTTCTCACTCTAACAGAAACTCTGTACCCCTTAAGCAATAGCTCCTCATTCTCTCCTCCCCCAGCCCTTCATAACTGCTAATAAATTTTTGTCTCTATATGTTTGCCTATTCTAGATATTTTAAATAAGTAGGATCATACAATATTTGTCCTTTTGTGTTTGACATTTCACTAAGCATAAGATTTTCAAGGTTCATCCTTGTCATAGCATGAATCAGAACTTCATTTTTCTTTATGGCTGGATATGACATTCCAATGTTTGTTATTACCCATACCCATTGCTGTCGAGTAGATTCCGACTCATAGCGACCCTATTGGACAGAGTAGAACTGCACCATAAGGTTTCCAAGGAGGGGCTGGTGGATTTGAACTGCTGACCTTTTGGTTAGCAGCCTTAGCCCTTAACTGCTGTGCCACCAGGGCTCCTTGTTTGTATGTGCCACATTTTATTTATTCATTCATCTTTGTTGACACTTGGATTGTTTCCACTTTTTGGCTCTTGTGAATAATGCTGCAGTGAACATTGGTGCACAAATATCTATTTCAGTCCTTGCTTTCAAGTGTTTGGAGTATATATATCCAGGAGTAGAATTGCTGGGTCATATGGTAATTCTAGGTGGCATAGTGGTTGAAGAGCTCGGCTGCTAATCAAAAGGTTGGCAGTTCAAATCCACCAGCCGCTCCTTGGAAACCCTACAGGACAGGGAACTGTCCTATAGGGTCACTATGAGTTGGAACCAACTCGATGGCAATAGGTTTGGGTTTTTTTGGTATATGGTAATTCTATGTTTAACTTTTTGAGGAGCTGCCACACTGTTTTCCACAGTGGCTGCACCATTTTACATTCCCACCAGCAATGGATGATTGTTCCAATTTCTTCACAAACTCACCAACACTTGTAATTTTCCTTTTTTTTTTTATAATAGCCATCCTAATGGTGGTGAAGGGGCATCTCATTGTGGTTTTGATTTGCATTTTCCTAATGACTAATGATGTTGAGAATCTTTTCATGTCCTTGTAGACCGTTTGTAGGTCTTCTTTGGTAAAATGTCTATTCAAAGTACTTTGCCCATTTTTTGATGGGGTTGTTTGTTTAGGTTGCTGGTAGGTGCCATCAAGTCAGTTCCGACTCACAGTGACCCTATGTACAACAGAATGAAAAACTGCCCAGTCCTGCGCCATCCTCACCATCATTGTTATGCTTCAGTCCATTGTTGCAGCCACTGTGTCAGTCCGTCTCATTGAGGGACTTCCTCTTTTTCACTGACCCTCTCTTTCACAAAGCATGATGTCCTTCTCCAGGGACTGATCCCTCCTGATAACATGTCCAAAGTATGTAAGACGAAGTCTCGCCATTCTTGCTTCTAAGGAGAATTCTGGCTGTACTTCTTCCAAGACAGATTTGTTCATTCTTTTGGCAGTGCACGGTATATTCAATATTCTTCACCAGCACCATAATTCAAAGGCATAAATTCTTCTTCTGTCTACCTTATTCATTGCCCAGCTTTTGCATGCGTATGGGTGATTGAAAATACCATGGGTTGGGTCAGGCACACCTTAGTCTTCAAGATGATATCTTTGCTTTTTAACACTTTAAAGTGGTCTTTTGCAGAAGATTTGCCCAATGCAATGCATCGTTTGATTTCTTGACTGCTGCTGACATGGATGTTGATTGTGGATCCAAGTAAAATGAAATTCTTGACAACTTCAATCTTTTCTCCATTTATCATGATGTTGCTTATTGGTCCAGTTGTGAGGATTTTTGTTTTCCTTATGTTG
>NW_004443939.1:23685426-23703960 GCF_000243295.1 Trichechus manatus latirostris | reverse complement strand
TTTCTTTATGTTGAGGTGTAATCCATACTGAAGGCTGTTGTCTTTGATCTTCATCAGTAAGTGCTTCGTGTCCTCTTCACTCTCAGCAAGCAAGGTTGTGTCATCTGCATATCGCAGATTGTTAATGAGTCTTCCTCCAAACCTGATGCCATGATCTTCTTCATATAGTCCAGTTTATCAGATTATTTGCTCAGCATACAGACTGAATAAGTATGGTGAAAGGATACAACCCTCATGCACACCTTTCCTGACTAAACCATGCAGTATCCCCTTGTTCTGTTCCAACAACTGCCTCTTGGTCTAACTAACTACAGGTTCCTCATGAGCCCAGTTAAGTGTTCTGGAAATCTCATTCTTCACAGTGTTATTCATACTTTGTTATGATACACACAGTCGAATGCCTTTGAATAGTCAATAAAACACAGGTAAACATCTTTCCGGTATTCTCTGCTTTCAGCCAAGATCCATCTGACATCAACAATAATATCCCTCATTCCATGTCCTCTTCTGAATCCGGCTTGAATTTCTGGCAGTTTCCTGTTGATGTACTGCTGCAGCCGCTTTTGAATGATCTTCAGCAAAATTTTACCTGCATCTGATATTAATAATATTGTTCGATAATTTCCACGTTTGGTTGGATCACCTTTATTTGAAATAGGCATAAATATGGATGTCTTCTGGTCAGTTGACTGGGTAGCTGTCTTCCAAATTTCTTGGCATAGACGAGTAAGCACGTCTAGTGCTGCATCTGTTTGTTGAAACATCTCAACTGGTATTCCATCAAATCCTGAAGCCTTGTTTTTCTCTAGTGTCTTCAGTGCAGCTTGGACCTCTTCCTTCAGTACCGTCAGTTCTTGATCATATGCTACCTCCTGAAATGATTGAACGTCGACCAATTCTTTTTGGTACAATGATTCTGTGTATTCCTTCCATCTTCTTTTGATGCTTCCTGGGTAGTTCAATATTTTGCCCATAGAATCCTTCACCATTGCAACTTGAAGTTTGAATTTTTTCTTTAGTTCTTTCAGCTTGAGAAATGCCAAACATGTTCTTCCCTTTTGGTTTTCCAACTCCAGGTCTTTCACTTGTCATTATAATACTTTACTTTGTCTTCTCGAGTCACCCTTTGAAATCTTCTGTTCAGCTGTTTAACTTCATCATTTTTTCCTTTTGCTTTAGCTACTCGATGTTCAAGGGTCTGTCAGTTTGTTGTACTGTGGGGGCTTGCGTGTTGCTGTGATGCTGGAAGCTATGCCTTCAGTAGTCAAATACCAGCAGGGTCACACATGGTGGACAGGTTTCAGCTGAACTTCCAGACTAAGACAGACTAGGAAGAAGGACCTGGTGGTCTACTTTTGAAAAAAATTAGCCAGTGAAAATATTATGAGTAGCAGGGGGACATTGTCTGATATAGTGCTGGAAGATGACCCCCTCAGGTTGGAAGACACACAAAATACGACTAGGGAAGAGCTGCCTTCTCAAAGTAGAGTTGACCTTAAAGACGTGGATGGAGTCAAGCTTTCAGGACCTTCATTTGCTGATGTGGCACGACTCAAAATGAGAACAGCTGCAAATATCCATTAATAATTGGAACATGGAATATACAAAGTATGCATCTAGGAAAATTGGAAATTGTTGAAAATGAAATGAAACACTTAAAAATTGATATCCTAGGCATTAGTGAGCTGAAATGGACTGCTACTGGCCATTTTGAATCAGACAATCTTATGGTCTACTATGCTAGAAATGAAAAATTGAAGAAGAATGGAGTTGCATTCATTGTTGTTGTTCTAAGTTGTAAGAGGTTTTATATATTCTGGATATCAGACATGTGGTTACCAAATATTATTCCCATTCTGAAGGCTGTCTCTTCACTTTCTTGATAGTCTTTTGATGCACACAAGTTTTACATGTTGATGAAGTTCAATTTATTTTGTTGTTGTTGCTAATGATTTTAGTGTCGTATCTAAGAATCCATTGTCAAAAACAAGGTCTTGAAGCTTTACTGTTATGTTGTCTTCTAATAATTATAAAGTTTAATTCTTATATTTAAGTCATTGATCCATTTTAAGTTAATTTTTGTACAGGTAGTCCCCGACTTATGACATATTTGAGTTACGACGAATCACACTTAGGACCATTCTCCTTTTTTTTTGTATACATCTTATCATTAGTACCATGTACTACATACACTGTTGCAGCATGCAATTTGCTGATGTTACCATTCTCAGATGTAATGTTTCCAACTCCCAAAGACAAATAAAGATCAGATTTATAAAGATACTGATAATAAAAGGCAATAATAATGAAAATCAAAAAGAAAAAATAAGGTATTTGACTTACGTCAGAACCAGCTTATGATGGAGTAGTTGTAGGAACAGAACCCCATCATAGGTTGGACACTACCTATAACCTGTATGTAGTGTGATGTATGGGTCCAATTTCATTCTTCTGTACGTGGAGATCCAGTTATCCATTGATGTATGGGATTATTTCTGGACTCCCAATTCTATTTCATTGGTTTATATGTCCGTTCTTATACCAGCACCATAGTGTTTTGATTATTGCAGCTTTATACTATGTTTAGATATTGGGAAGTGTGAGTCCTCCTACTTAGTTCTTTTACAAGATTATTTTTGCTCTTTAGGAGCACTTCCAATTCCATGTTGCTTTTGTTGTTGTGTCAATTCCTACTCATAGTGATCCTATAGGGCAGAGTAGAACTTTCCCATAGGGTTTCCTAGGCTGTAATCTTTATGGTAGCAGATGGCATGTCTTTTCTCCTGCAGAGCCACTGGTGGGTTCGAATTGCTGACCTTTCATTTAGCAGTTGAACACTTAACTGTTGCGCCACCAGGGCTCCTTTTGCAGTACCATATCGATTTGAAAATTGGTTTTTCCATTTTTGCCAAAAAGGCTGTTGGAGTTTTGATAGGTATGTTGTCGAATCTGTAGATCACTTTGGGTAGTATTGACATCTTAACATTGTTTTTCAATACATGAACATGTGAAGTCTTTCCATTTATTTAGGTCTTTAATTTCTTTCAGCAATGCTTTATAGTTTGCAGTGTATAAGTCTTTCACTCCCCTGGTTAAATTTATTCCTAGGTATTTTATTCTTTTAGATGCTATCATAAATGGAATTGTTTTCTTAATTTCATTTTCAGCTTGCTCATTGCTAATGTATAGACTGTGTGTTGATCTTAGACCCTGCAACTTTGCTGAATTCATTTATTAGCTCTAGTAGCTTTTTTGTGTATTCTTTGGGATCATGTTATTTTCGAATACAGATAGTTTTACTTCTTTCTTTCTGATTTGCATGACTTTTATTTCTTTTTCTTGCCTAGGTGGCTCTGGCTAGAATTTCCAGTACCTTGTTGCATAGCAGTGGTGAAAGCAGGCATCCTTATCTCTTCCTGATCTTAGGGGAAAGTTTTCAGTCTTTTGAGTATGATGTTAGCTGTGGGTTTTTAGTAAGTGCTGTTTATTCTGTTGAAGAATTTCTCTTCTATTTCTAGTTTGCCAAGTGTTTTTGTCATGAAAAGATACTGAATTTTGTCAGATGCCTTTTCTGCACCAATTGAGATGATCATGTGGCTCTTTTCTTTTGTTCTATTTATGTGGTGTATTAATCTTATGTTGAACCACTCCTGCAGTCCTAGGGAGATCGTATTTGGTGATAGTGTATAATCCTTTTAAAATGCTTTTGGATTTGGTTTGCTGGTATTTTGCTGAGGAATTTTGCATCTTTATTCATAAGGGAAAAGGATATTGGCCTGTAGTTTTCTTTTCTGGTGATGTCTTTATCTCATTTTAGTATCAGGGTAAAGTTGGTCTCCTAGAATGAGTTAGGATGTATTCCTTCCTCTTCTATTGTTTGGAAACATTTGAGAAAGATTGTGTTAATTTTTCTTTAAATGTTTGGTAGAATTCAACAGTGAAGAAATCTGGCCCTAAACTTTTCTTTGTTGGGAGGCTTTTGATTACTGTTTCAGTCTGTTCCCTTGTTAGCAGTCTGTTGAGATTTTCTATTTCTTCTTGAGTCAATTTAGGTAGTTTGTTTCTGGAAACTTGTTAATTTTATCTAGGTTATCTAATTTGTTTGGTAGAATTGTTCATAGTATTCCCTTATAATCCTTTTTATTTCTGTGGGTTGGTAGTAATGTCACCACTTTCATTTCTGATTGTAGTTATTTCATCTCTCCTTTTTCTTCTTGTTGGTCAGGTTGTCAATTTTATTGATCTTTTCACAGAAATAATTTTTTGATTTTGTTGGTTCTCTCTATTGTTTTTCTATTCTCTATTTCATTTGTCTCTGCTCTAATCTTTGTTATTTCCTTTCTTCTAGTAGTTTTGGCTTAGTTTTCTCTTCTTTTTCTACTTTCTCAAGTTGTGAATTTTGGTTATTTATTTATTTTCTTCTTTTTTTGTAATGTAGGCATTTACAGCTATAAATTTTTCTCTAAGTACTGCCATTGCTGCATCCTATCATTTTTGGTATGTTGTGCTTTCATTTTCATTTGTCTCTAAGTATTTTCTAATTCACCTTGTCATTTATTCTTTGATCCACTGGTTGTTTAATAGAGTGTTGTTTAATTTCCACATATTTGTGAAATTTTCAGTTTTCTTTTTGTCATTGATTTCTAGTTTCATTTTGTTGTGGTTGGAGAAGATATTTGATATGATTTTAATCTTTTTAGATTTATTGGAATTTGTTTTTGACCTAGAATATAGTCTGTCTCATAGAATGATACATGAGCACTGGAGAAGAATGTGTATTCTGATGTGGTTGAGTCGAGTGTTCCACATGTCTGTTAGGTCTAGTTTATAGTGTTGTTCGTATCCTCTATTTCTTGACTGATCTTCTGTCTAGATGTTCTATCCATTATAGAAAGTGGTATATTGATTTTCCAACTGATATTAATATGGCCACCCCAGCTCTCTTTTGGCTACGACTTGCATGGAATTTTTTTTCCATCCTTTCACCTTCAATTCACTTGTGTCTTTGGATATAAAGTGGGTCTCTTACAGATAGCTTATAGTTGATTATGTTTTCTTATGCATTCTGTCAATCTCTGATTTTGATTGGAGAGTTTAATCAATTTACATTTAAAGTAATTACCAATAAGGAAGGACTTACTTCTGCCATTTTGCTATTTGTTTTCTGTGTCTTATGTCTTTTTCATTTCTCATTTCCTCCAATACTGCCTACTTTGTATTTAGTTTATTTTTTGTAGTCAACCATTTTGATTCCCTTTTCATTTCCTTTTGTGTATATATTTTTAGGTATTTTCTTTCTGGTTACCATGGGGATTACATTTAACATCCTAAATTTATAGCAACCTGTTTAAATCAATACCAACCTAACTTCAATAACATACAAAAATTTTGTTTCTATAAGTCTCCTCCCCCACTTTATGTCATTGTTGTCACAAATTACATCTTTACACAAGATGTAATTTATAGATAAATTTATAATCATTTTTATGCATTTCTTTTAAATCATTTAGGATATAACAAGTCTGGATACAACACAGAAATACCATAAAACTGACCTTCATATTTACCCATGAAATTATCTTTATTCAGATCTATTTTTTTTCATACAACTTTGAGTTACTGTCTAGTGTCCTTTTATTTCAACCTGAAGGACACCCTTTAGCATTTCTTGTAAGGCATGTTTTGTGGTAACAAACTCTCTCAACTTTTGGTAATGTTTTAATTTTACCCTCATTGTTGAAGTACAGTTTGACTGGATATAGAATTCGTGGTTTTCTTCCAGCACTTTAAATATGTCACCCCACTACCTTCTGTCCTCCATAGTTTCTGAGGAGAGATCGGTGCTTAATCTTATTGAAGAGCCTTGCATGTGATGATTCTCTTCTCTCTTGTAGTTTTCAAACTCCCTTCTTTATCTTTGGTCTTCAAGGGTTTTATTAGAATGTGTCTTGGCATGGATCTCTTTGAGTTTATTCTACTTGTAGTTCATTGAACTTCTTGGATGTGTAGATTCATGTCTTTCATCAAGTTTGGGATGTTTTCAGCCATTATTTCTTTAAATATTCTTCTGCCTCTTTCTCTCTCTCTTCTCCTTTTGGGAATCCCATAATGTGGTTTGTTGACCTGCTTTGATGGTGCCCACAAGTCATTATTTTTTCTGTTTGCTTCTCAGGCTTGATAATTTTAATTGTCCTGTCTCCAAAGTCACTGATTCTTTTTTCTACAAGTTTAAATCTGTTGTTGAACCACTCCAGTGAATATTTTATTTCAGTTATTGTACTTTTCAGGTACAGTTTTTCATTTTGGTTCATTTTTAACATTTTTATCTCTTTATTGATATTCTGGTTTTCCTGTATCATTTTTTCCTGATTTCCTTTAGTTCTTTGTCCATATTTTTCTTTAGCTCTTTGGATATATCTAAAACTGTTGTTTTAAAGTCTTTGTCTAGTAAGTCCATTATCTGGGTTTCCACAGGGACAATTTCTGTCACTTTATTTTGTTCTTTTGAATGGGCCATCCTTTCTGGTTCCTTTGTATGCCTGTAATTTTGTTATTAAAACTGGAACATTTGAATACTATAATGTGGTAACTCTGGAAATTAGATTCTTCGCCTTCCCAGGGGATTGCTGGTTTGTTTTGTTCTAATTGTTGATGGTTGTAGTTATCTTTTTGTTTACTATTTGCAAACACTGCCATCTTGGTTGTATGTGGACACTGAAATCTCTATTTCTTAGCTTGTGTTCAGCTAGTCTTTTGACAGAGATTTTGTTGAATGACAGGGGAAAACAAACCTCTCCCAGTCTTTGCAAATTGTCTTTTTGCTGGTGCCCTCTTTCAACACTTAGCCAGGCTTGCACTGAGTAGAGGGATCAGCACTAGGTAAAGTTGTAGGGTCTTTTCAGGTAATTTCTGAGCGTTTTGCACTGGGCATGTGTGTGGCTTTCTCAATTCCCCCATATACATGGTGCTTTTGAAAGCCTTGATTTCCAGAAGAAACTTTCCATGTCCTCTCCTTCCAGTTTTTAAGGATCTGTTGTATACCTTGATGGCACTCTTTAACACCAGGAAGTGACAGGTGATCGAAGGCCTAGGTGGCTGCCTGCTCTCTCAGCCCTGCTTGATCGCCAAGACAGGCCAAATCAAGATGAGTGCTTTGCTTCAGTCTTTCAGGCAGCCTCCAGACAAGTTAAAACAGAAATACACAATAATGTGTGGATACAGTCTGCTCTGCTCTGTCTAGAGCCAGAGATTAGGATCCCTCTCTGAGAGTGCTGTCCACTGCTGCTTTAAGATGGACACACCAAGCCATGGAGTGGCTGTGGCACAAGCAAGTAGAATATTAAAACTTTCCTGTCATTTGTGTGTTTCCTTTTTCTTGATTCAGCATTCACTTAGTTGCTGTAATTTTTGACAGGTTTCCAGAGTTCTGACAAAGTAGGTTCTGCCAGTTTCTGTTTGTCTGTAAGGCTTTTTTTTTTTTTTTTTGGTGTTTTTGTGGAGGGACTGGAGCATGCAGCTGTTTATGCTACTGTCTTGCTCCAGACCCCTGATATGAATATTATCTTTCACTTAATAGATTTAAATTTTCTCTCACATCATTAATTTCTCTTCATATTTTCAAATGATTGCTTCCATCATCTACCTGCATCTTTATACCCACTGGCATTTGTTCATTTTTATTATCTCCTCTTCTCAAGAAATTCCCCTGATAAATCACATTATCATATTGCCCCTGGCCATTTTCCCCTTCTATACAATAGCAAAATTGAAAGAACCTGAGTGAACAAAATCAGAGAACAAACACAGCATCCTCAGAATTCAGGGTGTCTGTAGGCCTCGTTTAGAGACAGGCTGACATCACCAATGGCACCTGACAGCCCTACAATGCCATCTTCTGTTTGCTTCATTAAAAATAAGTCAGAACTTCATCCCTGGGTTCTACCTTCATTTCTTTCATTTAACCATTGCCAAATAAAATTTCAGCAAAGATACATCAAAATGAACTCATTAATTATTTACTCCGGTAAATTTCAAGTGACAAATGTATTTTAAAAAACAAAATTATTCTTTCTTTTTTTTTCTGATACACAGAGTTGCAGTTATGGATAAAGTTACAGAATTTGTGCTACTGCTAGGGAAAATTCTAGTTGCTGGGAGTATAGGTAAGTAATAATATAATTAAAACAATAAAAATCCTAACAGATTCTTAGAAAAATTGCTTTACTCAAAGAGTTATCTTCCTTTGCAAATGCATAACATACATGTTCTGCCTTTTTAACGTAGGTATCCTGGCCTTCTTACTCTTCACACAAAGAATTCCGATGATTTTAACAGGGCCAACGTCTTTAAATTATTACTGGGTACCTATGCTGGTAAGAACGTTGACTCTATGATTTATCAGAGATGGCAAAATAAAAAAAACTAAAAGGAATAACAGAGAATGAATGGCTGTAAGGAGTACTCCCATAGGAAGTAGTTTTAAATCTAGTTTTTAAACAGATGGGTTTTTTTCTAAGCATATCAAATTTTTCTTTGTTGAGATAATCTAGGCAGGATTTTCTTGTCGAGCTGGTATAAACATTTTTAAGTGACAAAACGTGCACTCCAAATTTCCGTGTTTTATGATTGGGTTACATTATAGGATATAACTGGGAGTGGGTTGATATTGGTAGGTGGGGGGACTTTAAAGGTTTATACTTAACCTTATAGATAACACAGAATTCTTTGTTTTAAAATATCTTGTTTTTCCTAGTTAAGTTTTATTTGTCATTGCAACTATATTTTTGGTATATTCTTAAGTGTTATTTTTTGTTTCACAACTTGATCATTATTGAACTTTTTTTTTTTTTTTTTGAAGAGATGAAGTATATAAAAGAATAAGATCTTTATTTAGTGTCATTCTTAGTCTCCAGACACAGGGTGACTGAACTCACTATTGTGACTGACTTATCAGTCAACCTAGTGTCACAATTAGTGACACTTCTACCACTGATTTTTACTGCCTTGATAAAATTGTGCCCACATGATTTTGGCATCAAGGGAGCAAATTCCGTGTATGCATGAGTTCTTTTCCATGTGATCTTGTTTCAAGACAACTAAACTTGATTCAGAACGATCTGGCCTGCTTGTTCCTTCTATTTTTTAGATTGAAAAGGTGAGATGAGTCCTGACTCAGGCCAATTTGCGTTGCCTGGATTTTAAGTCTTGTCAGATGCAGAGCCAGAAAACATGTTTCTAAAGTTCAGGGAGATTTCAAGTTCACCATGAGTTGTCTACACTCCATATAGTTCGCTTGCCTGCATTTTAAATGCTTCATTTCGGTCTAGTTGTGTAACCTTAACTTCTGTACACGTATCCTCCCTCCTCCAAGTGAAATTGCCAGAGAGAAGCCCTCTGCCCTAGATCCTTTGAAAATGGAACAAACATCCAGTAGAAGAGACCCTTCCTGATAAAGACACACTTTACAGGAACTGTTGCTAAATGGAAATTTCCATTCATGTAATTGTTCACATATAAACCTTGGAGTTGCAATACATCTACTCTCTCCAATCACATAAAATAGTAGAAATACTCCCAGAATTTAAGTTACAACTTTTCTTAAGTTGGTGTTTAATTATTAGCTATATAATTAAATATGTAAAAATTGAAATTATATATGTAACTATATATAATCACATATATAAAATATACTCTTACACTTGAGGTTTATGAAACTTACAAGGAGACATTTAGATTATCAATCATTGTTTTTATGAGAAATAATAGTGACACCTAATGTTATTAGGTCTTATTCTGTGGCAAGATCCATCCCGTTTTACAGATTAGGTTTCCTGGAAACAACCTCTGAGACATGCAGACATCATTGCTTTCAGAAGGTTTTTTAGCCTTCTCAGGATACAGTTGTAAGAAAGTGAGGATGGCACGACTAAGCAGAGAAGCTGACCCACAATGCAGTTACAACTGAGGCCTCCTCAGACATAACTACAGAACACTCTGGCAGAGGGTCTGGGTCTTTGTATCCCTGCATCAGGCAGTCATTGGCTATGGTCTGCCCCATGGATAGGGGTGTAACCTTGGTTGAGGAAGTTCTCGACAGTGCAGGCAATTCCCAGTGAGGGAGATAGCAGAGTCATCAGCAGCCTATATTCCCAATAGCTGGGGCAGAGGATTAGGGGGAGCAGAGCAGAGCCCCACAGTATCCATTACAATATATTAACTCAGTTAATCCATATGTTATAAATATTGTTATTACATTTTCCGCCCCTTCCTAATTTTATACAAGAGACATAGAGAGGTTAAGTAACTTGTCGGGTGAGTTCCTGAGTTGTAATTCAAACCCAGGTATTCTCTGCTCTTAATTCCTATGCTTTACTACCTCAGTGAATAGAATCTGCAGGATCCTAAATCTGGGATATTTTTGGTAGGCTTTGGGAATGGCAGTAAAAAAAATGGACAGGTAATCTGTTGTTGTTAGCTGCTGTCTAGTTGGCCCCCAACTCGTGATGACCCCATGCACAATGGATCAAAACGTTGCCCAGTCCTTTGCTGTTGCCATATTGGTTGCAGATCGAACCGTTGTGATCCATGGGGTTTTTGTTGGCTGATTTTCAAAAGTAGATCACCAGGCTTTTCTTCCTAATCCGTCTTAGCCTGGAAGCTCTGCTGAAATCTATTTGGTATCATAGCAACACGCAAGCCTCCACTGACAGATGGATGGTGGCTGAGCATGAGGTCCATTGGCCAGGAATTACACCTGGGTCTTCTGCGTTGAAGGCAAGAATTCTACCACTAAACCACTAACTCCCTCAAAACCAGCTGCCATCGGGTCGATTCCGACTCATGTGACCCCACATGTATCAGAGTAGAACTGCACTCCATGGAGTTTTCAATGGCTGATTTTTTGGAAGTAGTTCACTAGGCCTTTCTTCTGAGGTGCCTCTGGGTGAACTCAAATCTCCAACCTATTGTTTAGCGGCTGAGCACGTTAATCATTTGCACCACCTAAATCTCAGCACAAAGCAAGCAAAATCATTATCATTCAATTTTTTTTATTTTTTATTTTTTTTGGTCTCTTTAGTGAAATCTTTTCCTACACCTCAAAGTACTTCGAAGCCTTCTCATTGTGACTTTCATTTAAAGCTGCATTGTTGTTGTTCTGGACAAAGTCAATGACATGTTTGTTTTCTTCTTTGCCCGTTTACAGACTGTTATTTTTGGATCTTTCCTAATTGCACATGGGTTCTTCAGCGTCTATGCAATGTGTGTTGATACACTTTTCATTTGTTTCTGTAAGTATTCAGTATGTGTTTTCCCTCCCTCAGTGGTATAACTGAAATGATGAAAAGGTTAAGACCCATGTCCATAGCTGGCTTGTGGATTTGCTATGACCTGGCTGCAACTGCAAAACTGTTTGTTTCTAAGAAGATACTGCTTAGTAGATGCTCTTTAACAGCTGAGAGAAGGGGGATCGCAAAGCACAGGAGAGTCAGCTATGAAAGGAATCTTGGGCTTCATGGCATGGTGCTAGCATGAAATTATTTTTTCATTTCTTAATATTTTAAACTTTATATTAATCACGGGCTTCTGTTGTGCTTTGTTAACAGAACTGAGGACATAATTGGTCCTTGGAAACTAGCTTTCCTGAGGAGGGAGTTTACAGATTCTGATAAAGCCAAAATGACAATGGTTTTAAAGGCACATGGGGTCGAATCACATCATGTAACACAAATGTAACAAATGGGTAGGATTCAGAGAAGAGCAGGTTTAGGAGGTGGCTGGGTCAATTCTGATTCTTAGAGTTATAACACTTTTTAAGTGCTTCCTCACTAACTTATACACTGTGCCCCTGTGTGGTATGTGCAACTCACGCACACAGAATGGATATGTTTTATTTTAGTACCTCATCTTAAAAGCCCTGGAGAACCTAGTGCTGCTCACTAGCTTCATCTAGCCCTCACCTTGGCAAACCTAGAGAAGGTGGGTTCAGCAGGTGAAAGAACAGAACTTGTTAGCCCTACAACTAAGCACCCAAAGATTATTCCTTGGGCACATTACTCTTAAGAGAAGCAGAGGAAACTTATTCTATGACAAGGCATTATTGAGTGATCCACTTGTATAAAACTAACAGTTTATTTTTTAGAGTAACCCTCAGCACCAACTTCATGCTGGGCTCAGGAGAGAACATAACAGAATGGAGATACATTTAAGTCAAAATCTATTAGAAAATAGCCTGACGTTTTTTTGGTTTGTTTGTTGGTTTTGTTTCATTTTTGGTTTTTTCTTTCTGCCCATTTTAAAATCAATTTTTAATAACTGGACGAAGAAATTGGGAGAACTGAGTTCACTAGTTTGTTCTTCCTCTGACTGTCTGTAAATGGCACTGGATTGTATGATCTTTTCCTTGTGCCTTAATTGTTTGTTAGGAAAAACCATCTAGAAAATACCACATGAGCAAACTACAGCTCAGGTATGGGGTAGAAAAGACAGGGCTCTCAAACACGCAACAGATCTCTTCTCTCATCTTTAATACTAATCATGGGAGCAATACTTACAGATCCTACTGATCAGCCCTTTCCAATTCTCGTAACTGAAGATGTCTCACAAGATACATCACAGGTAGTGTTCAGATACCTACGGTTTCTAGTCTTTCGAAGCCGTAGCAAATTGTATTTAAGTTGGCAGTGGATTTTAAATGTGGGCACTAAGAAATATTTTCCACCCATCTTTATTAATCAATTGCCAAACTCATTGAAAACCAGGTGCAGTTTTAGCTTTATGCAACACATTGTATGTTGACCATGAATCCTTTCCTTTCAGAGACTCTTGTTTTTTATAATAAAGATCAAAGGAAACCATACTGGATTTCTATTCTCTCCCCAACTGTTACTATGAGCAACATCTTATATATCCTATTATCTTGGCTGCCAGAAAACTGGTATTTGTAAAAATACAAGTGATTTTTAAATACTTCTTTTATAAAAATATAGAACATTTTTAATTTACAAGGCACTGAGCCTACTGGTCCCTGGATGGGAAAAATAATAGTTGTGGATGATTATTAATGTGATCCAGACTAGGCTGCCTACCAATACTTCCAGGCTAATAATGATGTTAGATATAGAAATATGATTAAGGACAAAAGAACATAAATAGTCCATGGTTATCATGGTCCTTCCCTAGCTTTTCATTTTGTATGTGAGGAAGGTCACTGTGAGATCTAATATAAAAATCTACTAAACCAGTAACCAACCATTCCCTAAAATATATGATGAAAAATAATTTAGATTTATCCTGTGAATCTATGGTTATCCTACATGGTCTTCATATGCTATTTCTTATTCTTTATGTATACTGTAATAAATAAAGGCAAAAAATAACATATAATTGTTTTTAATCTACTGCTCAAAATAATCAGTTTGCATTTATACATTTATTAATAGATACTATCTGCCATGAACTATATGTATCTACAGGAAACTTTTAATTCTGTGCAAACTTCTCATTGCTTCCCCTTGCTTCTCAGAATAATTCTGGTGCTTTCTTCCAACCACTCAACAGGTGTGTGCTCAGTGAACACATGTTCATGTTAATATTAGCCTAAACAAAGCAGGGAGATAAATTTACATATTAATATTACAGAATATGAGGAGAATAATATTTCTACAGAAGTCAGAAAACAGACTAGTATAGCTTTCAAATATAATTTGAGGCAGACTCCAAGGATTTGGGACAGGATGCCTTACAGTTAAGTAGGAGAACTGGGTTGCTCCAGAGCCTTCAACTTCAGGAGAGTCATTTTACTTCCCTGGGCCTCAGTTTCTTCATCTGTAACATTAGGGTGTGGACTACCATTGATGATGATTTTAAACTCAGAAATTCAGTTATTAGTCTGCGTTTATCACAGGAGTAATACACTCTTTATTCAGCCTCATCCCAGAGGATGTAATAGTTGATATGTTTCTGAAGTGAACAGTCACAGAACTTAAAGGAAACACTTTTGGAAGGACATGAAAGATCTTATTGCTCTTTAAACTCTCAATATAAACCTGTTTTGGAGTGGGTGGGATTTAGGAAGTTTCGGTGCTTCCTGGCAGAGATTGATACTTCTTACCTTGCCCAACATCAGCAACTGAACTGCACTAATTTGTCTTATACTTGACTTTCTAACACTGATCTCTCTGATTTTTTCCTGTTCGATTCTCCAATTTATTAAAATGCCTATAATTGTTCTGCTGCTGCTTGCTGCTTTTGCCTGCTTTGGCTGCTGCATATACAGGTGAAGATCTGGAAAGAAATGATGGATCTACAGAAAAACCCTACTTCATATCCCCTAGCCTGCACGGAATTTTGATCAAGAAACAACTAGTTTCCCGGGAGCAGAATAAGTAGAAAAGCTCCAAACAGTGCCACTCGCTTTTAAGTAGACGTTTTGCAAACTAAGCCAATTGCAATTTGAAAATGGTGCTTTGGGGTAATGTGAAATTTCTGTGCTTATTTCTAAATAGTCAGCAGCTGGTACCATCTGATGAGTGGGACATTTGATGACGGTAGCCTCTGTGAAGTAGGATACTTTATAGACTGTGGTCTCAGCTGAAGAGCCAAGTGTATATGTCAAACATTTTTTTTTAACTCTTTAGCCGAAAGTGTTTTAATAACTTTTATAACTCAGTGTGCTCTTTCCCATGGCAGCACTTTGATAGCCTTTCTTTTATAAGTGTATATTTGTAAAGGATATTCAGGCAATTTTTGAAAGCACTATAAATGTATAATCAATTAGCCATAAAAAGATTGATTTTATAGTTAACCAGCATATGGTACTAAATTTGTAAATATGGTGCTATGGTTATATTAGTACTGTTCAAGCTGGTGGACAACTCTCTAAACTGTGATTAAACATGTATTGATGGTTCCCTAGGAAGTATATTTTAGTAAGTAATTCCAGTCCATAACCAACATGTAGATGTTAATGTCATACAGGTTCCACAAGGAGCATTACTGGGCAAAATTACTGTGGAAACTTCATAGCCCATTCTTCTTCAATGAAATTATATTTATAGTGAAGCTGAATCTGAGTTGAGAATGTCATTTCCGATAATATGAACCTCTGGCCACGGTGAAAATATTCTTTTTTTTTTAAATTGTGCTTTAGTGAAAGTTTACAGAGCAAATTAGTAAAATATTCTGAACAAAAATTGAAATTGCCATATAGCTCAAACCTTTTGTCTCTAACCCAAACTTCCTATTTATCTACATAGAAGATCAGTGGGAATTTGTTTCCAAAGAGTGATTATAACTTTTCATGAACATATCTGTATTTCTAGATTAAAGAGATTGTTTGGCTTTGTTCCGTAAAAGGTTTAATTTTGGCTCAACTTTCAGAAAGGAAAGAGGAACGATAAGACACTTTTGTATTTACCCTAAGGAAATACAGTATTGGCAGTACATTAGGATTAGGTACCTCTCTTGTACCTTTACAATGGGCATGATATGGGTTAGGAAATCTCTCCCTCAGGGACTTAGGGAGGACACTTACTGCCATACTCCACCCGTGCTGACCAGAGTAACAAGCTGGTTTCCAGCAGCCACGCCTGGGTCCTTTGCATGGCAGAGCAAAGCGTGAATCAGACCCTCACATACCTTGAATATCCATCCCCTGTGTGCAAGTGCGTATGACATGGCTAACAGTGTAAAAAAAGGGCACCCCAAAAGGAGCACTGAACCAATTAGCATCCTTTTGGCTTTTACACTAGCACTTTTGTGTGTAAAGATTATTTATGTATTGACAGAAGTAAACAGGTTGGTCTGAATATGATCCATGTATCTGAGAGTCAGAAATGCATCATTGTGTTACAAAATTAACATAAATACTAATGCATTTAATCATCCTGAGGAGTGGGGACCTAGATTTAGACTGACTCCATCACAGCTTAATAGCAAGACACCAGTAAGCTGTAAGCCAATGAATGGAAAAGATTTTCAAAATATTGGTCTAATGGTCACCAACTTGTTCTTAGCTTACTTTCTTGAGACTGTTGTAGTCAGAAGTGTCACTTGGCCCCACATCTTGGCAAAGGCCTTCTTCACTCTCATTCTCCTTGAAGCATAAAATGCAGGGAAGGGTGATCACTTATCTTCCAAGGTTTTTATTACTATTATTATTATTTTGTTATTCAACAATACAGGGGCCACAAAGATCTAATAGAATGGTGACCTCTACCTTAAGTGTTGAAAAAATTGAGGAATAAGTCCCCTTCAGGAGTAGTCAAAAAGTTCATAATAATGAAATAAAGCAATGGGTCTCTTTTTTCTTTTTTTTTTAATGTATCAGAATCATTCTGAGAACTTGTTATAAATATAGATGCCTGTGCCCCACCCAGGAGATTCTGATATGTTGTGTTGGGATATGGGCCAGCATGTGAATTATTATTAAGTTCTCTAGTTGATTCTGATGTACACAAAACTTGGAAAAGCACTTGAATAAAATATAAATCAACACTTGAGAGACTAGTTGCCTATTTTTTCCTTCCATTCTTGGCTGTTCTAGGAGTTTGCCTATGAGGAAGGCAAAGGAGATTAATTTGGAGACTTCTAACAATAATAACTTCCGTATCTTAAGAGCTTCTTGGTACTGGATGAGGCCTGGGTATTAAATGTTTAACATTATATCTGATGATAAGACCAGAAAATTCTCTAGAGTAAAACTGTTTACTGAACTATGGGGGTACATTCCAAACATGGCTATGTTTTAAGGATATAACCCTTAGGTAGGAAATCATAGGATGAAGAATGTCATTTGTTAAATATTTCTTAATTACCTTAATCACTTAAAGGAGGAACTTCTAAGTGTGGAAGTGTTAACTACACTGTGGGCTTATTTCCAGTCAGAAAGATATTCTCCATTAACTATAAATAAATTTCTTTGCGCCTAGTGGACATCATGAATTTGTACTATACGCAAGGGAAAAAAAAAAAAACTTGAAAGGATGTTTGTTGTTTTTTTTTTTTTTTTTACTAAAAGAGAGAAGTTTAAAAATGTAACCTTTCCTAAAGTAAATCTGTGAAAATACAGTAGGTATAAGACTGCATTTCTCAGTGTTTTACACAGATTGGAAAGGGAAACTTTGAGGGATTACAAAAGGAATCTTTACCCCTAGAGAAGGTGCTCACAATGTCATGTACTTCTTTGTATAACTGAAACATACAGTAAAAATGAGCATCACTTTTTTTTTCCAAATTTTTTTTTTTTTATTGTACTTCAGGTGAAGGCTTACAGAACAAATAGTTTCTCATGAAACAGTAGTACACATATTGTTTTATGACATTGGTTAACAACCCCACAACATGTCAACCCTCTCCCTTCAAAAATGAGCATCACTTTTGAGAAGAAATTTAGAAGCCATTTTCTTAAAAAGCAATTAAACTAATAACTGTGAAAAAAACAGAGCAATACTTCTCAAAACTTGCAGTTGGAGGATTTGAAGTATACTAAACTTTACAAAGTTTAAAAAACTTTTTTTTTTAGATTGTTGTACTATCTAAATTGTTGATGGCAAAAGAGAAGCAATTTTGAACAAATATAGTAATTTAGAAAGCAAAGTGAGAACATGGTACCTTTTAGGAATTGGAAGGTGAATTTAGAAATTTCTGATTAATCTTTTTTTCTTTTGGTAATTAAATTAGCTGAAGTTACTTCCTCAATCATGGAACTGAGAGACATGCAATATTGGAAGAATCTGACCTGCTACACAGAATGAGATAATATCTTACTGACATAATGACAAGGGCTGATTGTTTTCTCATACGTATGTTTACAATAATGTAGATGCCAAACTATGCTATTAAAAGAAAAAACATTTTGAACTGCTGTTAAGCAAGTATGCAGCAGATGGCGCTGTTACTTCTCTTACAGTTTTGCTTTGATATTTACTCTGTGCCATTCTTCCTTCTAGTGGAAGATTTAGAAAGAAATGATGGCTCTACCGCAAGACCCTTTTACATGAGTCAATCTCTGCTGAAGATTTTGAACAAGCAAAATTTACAAACTGAGAAGTGGTAGACGTGCAAACTCTGGTCATCCTACAGTGGTGTATTACCTTTTCTCACCTGCCGTGTCTGTGCAACACTAGTTTCATAAGTGCTTTGTATTTAGCCACCCTGTATTCACAACCTTGTTGGCTTTTATTTGCATGTTTTATACCAAAGCTTATACTGTAATATGTGAAGCCATCAGAAGTCGCAAGGGAATTGTTAATAACATGGAACATTTTTATACTAAGGTCTTTTGTTTTGTAATTCATTTTTAAATAGAGTGGCTTGGATGTTTTGAAAATACTCATGAATATGTTAATATTCTTTTAAACACTGGATGGAAAAATAACCCATTGTTTAAACTGATAGCTCCTAATGTATTTTTAAAAATTACAACTAAAGAATTTCTTCTGCAGGGAAAATTGGTAAACAAAGTGAAATAAATTTTAAAGTCTTCCCCATTCCTGTTCGACAGTAAATCAGTTAAAAAAAAAAAAAAAAAAAAAA
>NW_004443939.1:23668722-23685326 GCF_000243295.1 Trichechus manatus latirostris | reverse complement strand
CAATATGTTTATTAATTGTTTAATGAGAAACTAATTTGCTCTGTAACCTTCATTTAAAGCATAATAAAAAAATAAAACGAAAAACTCCAGCTTCCGATAAGAAAAAGGATTTCTGATCCAGGGGGGGAAACAAAGAGACTTGCCCAAGGCTACAAATCTGGTTAAAAAAAAAAAAAAAAAAAAAAAAACCACCCCTCTACAGATTTTGCTATGTTACATATAGAATGTTTCCTATTAAATCACCAATCATCCAGCCTTTACTATTTAGTCCTCTCTGATGAAGTGCCTTACTGGCTGTTTAATATTACCCCGCTTTTGTGGGCAAGTTTACAAACATTGTTTTAAAAAAAAAAAAAAAACCTGCAGTATTTAGCGATTAAAACAAGTCTTCTTGCATTTGTTTTCTTCTTAGCTCACTTGTTGGAAACCATTTGCCATATAGAGTACATTCTGCGATATGAACAATTACCCTTGCGCCTAGTGGACATTCATGAATGTGTACTATACGCAAGAAAAACAAAACAAAACAAAACAAAAAAACCTGAAAGGATACTTGCTGGGTTTGTTTGTTTTTTTACTAAAAGAGAGAAGTTTAAAAAATGTAACTTTTTCTAAAGTAAATCTTTAAAAATACAATAGGTATAAGATTGCATTTCTCAGTGTTTTACACAGATTGGAAAGGGAAACTTTGAGGAATTACGAAGGGAATCTTTACCCCTAGAGAGGTGCTCACAGATGTCATGTAGCTCCATTTTAAATGACTGTTTATTGTCATCAATGCGTATTTTATATATGTCATTTCATTTTCTATCTTTTGATATGAAATAATGTGTTTACTTATAATATGTTAGAAAATAATTTCTAATTCCATTTTAAATAATTTTACTAGTCCTACTAACTTTAAAGAAAATGAATTCAGTTTGTTACTCAGTGTTATAGAAAGGGTCCATAAAGCATCCATGCTAAGGAATGTCAGTCACATCATGATAATTTGTGAAAGCTTTGAGAATCAACACTAAGTTACTATCAGTTTATCTATTATCACATTTCTGTTTAAATGTGACTTTAGATATTCTTCCATGCCAAAAATAAACTCACCTGAGCACATGACAGTCTGAGCTCTATAATCAGTGTGCTTCTGCTGTGCAGAAATATTAGGAACATATTGTCTAAATATCTTTGATAACTAAAATGTTTAATATTTAATGAAATTTGTTGTTACTTAACTCATTGTTTTAAATCTATTTGTTTTTTCTTCTAATAAAGATTTAGATATGAAAAAAAAAAACTGTCTGCCTTTTTGCTTCTTTAAGCTAGAAAAGGAGAAAAGCTTTTTTTTTAAAAAAAAAAAAAAAAAAAAACCCACAATGTTATGATACTATCTCCTCTGTACCAACTATCTAGGTGTTTTTACTTAACATGTAAATTTATCCTTTTTAAAAAAGCTTTTCCATTTCTCTCTAGCTGTGCATTGTCAAATCAAATAACTCAAACTGATAATATATGCAAAGTACATGAGTCAAGGCTAAATGGATAAGAGAAGGATTTTTTTTTTTTTAACCCAAATAATGGCCTAAATGAGTCAGTTGGTCTTTGTCTCAATTTGCCAAAAGATTGCTCAGTCCCTCATTTGGTTTGCCAACATTAGTAAGAAGCAAATCTAATCATTTTAAAAGCAGGAATAATTTAGAGAACCTAAAAAACATGAACACTCATTAATAGTTTTCTAAAGCATGACTAATTTACCTATCACTGGTTTATCTTAAACTAAAATTTTTCTTAGGTTCAGCTATTCCTCAACAAATGCAATAGTCTATTTTAAATTGAATTATATGTAAAATCTTCAAATTAATTTTTCTCTAAAATTTAATGGCTTTCTTTCAAAGAAAACATAAAACACTGTTTTACAGTTTCCAGTGTCCTTTTAAATTGTTCTAAGATGCTTGTCAATTTAGCTAAGGATTCTTTTCTTATTTAAAATAACAGTAAAAGAAGTACAAACTCTGCTTTAAATCTTAATAACAACTCCCATTTGTTTATGATAAAGCACTAATCATTTTTATAAATTGTATGAAATTGAGCTATGATTGATAAGATTTTTTCTATGCACCTATAAAGCTTAAAAAGAGCTTATGAATCCATATAGTAAAATCACTCTATTAAAAAGTTCTGTGGGATCATCCTGGAAAATGCTGTTATTGTTTAAACTAATATTGGAAAACTGGCTCCATGCAACAATTCCTTATTTTTCCTTTAGCATATAGCTGACCAGCGCTCATTCCAACGTATGGTCTTTCACTTTTACAAGTGGTGCCTCAGGAAATTGCTCTTAAATTTTAACCAGGCATAGTGATTATCTCCAGTATTATCTGGTTCTGGACTGGGGAACATGCTTTATAAATCAGGCCTTGTTGGCATAAGATATGGGGACAAAATTGAAGTAAAATCATTATTGCAGACCATGGTATATGAAATGGTATCTTAAACTTTTTTCCAGTTTCTTGCAAATGTTATCCTTAGATGTTTGCAAATGTTTGTTTTTAAAATGTAGCTATTTGATTACAAAAATACAATTCAATAAATGATTAATAAAAAGAAATGTCTTACCTATAACAGGAATAAATTACTTCTCCAGAGTCACTTTCCATATACTGTGTTTTCAGTCTTCGGACTAAAATGGGTATTGACTTTTCTCTCAGGACCCAGTTATTTTTGGTCCTTAGTGAACCTATCACTGACCAGAAAACAGAGCCAACCCCCATTAAAACAAATATGAATTCAAAATTCATTTGTGAATATTGAGTATCACCGTATGCAAGCTTGGACAGCAGGATGTTGTCATAATCATGGACTCTTTTAAAATTCATCAGGCCAAACTGAACCACTCCCTCCCCTATTTATCACATTCCAATTGCTTGGAATGAAAGGTAGCCAAAGCAGTATGCAATCTGGCAATGTCATCTCTAACAGGTTCTGTGCTAGGAAGAACGGGGGCTTTATATGATACATTTAAAAGCAATCAACTCTATTTTACTACTTGAAGTCATCAGCTTTTTCTTTTTTTAATTCCTTGATTTTTTTTTCCCAATTCTGTGTATCTTCTGTATGAATGAGAATAATTTAAGTAAGCGGAGAAAATGATTTTGTGAATGCAAGTAAAATGCCCTTCCATCTCTGGCTCAAAACACATGATGCCTCTTCCTCTTCTGGTCCTTTACAGTTAAAGAACATGGTCTGTTAACAAGAGGCTTATCAAATGAGAAAGATGCTTCAATCCTGCATATAAAGTAAAATGGAGTCAGGGCTTGATTCATTGTTAGATTAACCTTGGAATTGCCACATTCTTCCATCCAGATGAATGTGTTCTCCTGCCTGTGTCTGTGGTGCACAGAAAGGAAAAGATGAAGGCAAGATATCGGGAACGACTCCTTGGTGTCCAAGGAGAGAAGCCTAAGGATATATGAAGAAATCGCTAGTGCAATCCAAGAGAAAAAAGATACAGAAGTGGGATGCTTCTGAATGCAGCACATAAATCTGTTGAAAAGGAAACTCAAATCAGAAACCAGTCATTAAACAAGTGAAAATATTTTTCAGTCTTCTGGTAAACACCATTGAAGCCAACTGTGTTACAATAAAACTAATCAAATAGATGCATTTAGCCCAAACAAACAAAAAAGAATAGTGTCCCATCATGATTTTTGACTGAGTAAGGGATTAAAAAACATGTGCCTCTCTTCCCAGTGCTCTCTCACATGTTACACAAAGTGTTGCTGTCATGATGAGCTGGCGTTTTGTTGTGTTTTCTCTTCTCTGTCTCTTCAACACTCATCTCCAAGATGGATTCCCTTTCTCTCAGATTTTCTCTTTCTCTCACTTCCTTCACTACATCTTGATCTCTTCCTTGATCCCATTTTCCCTTGTTGTTAGGTGACATTGAGTCAGTTCAGACTCACAGCACAGAACAAAACACTGCCCGGTCCTGCGCCATCCTCACAGTCATTGCTATGTTTAAACACATTGTTGCAGCCACTATGTCAATCCATCTCCATGAGGGTCTTTTTTTCACTGACCCTATACTTTACCAAGCATGATGTCATTCTCCAGGGACTGATTGCTCCTGATAACATATCCAAAGTACATGAGACGAAGTCTCGCCATTCTTGCTTCTAAGGAGCATTCTGGCTGTACTTCTTTGGAGACAGACTTGTTTGTTCTTCTGGCAGTCCATGGTATAGTCAATATTCTTGCCAACGCCATAATTCAAAGGTATCAATACTTCTTCGGTCAATAAAACACAGGTAAACATCTCTCTTGTATTCTCTGCTTTCAGCCAAGATTCATCTGACATCAGCAATGATACCCCTCTTTCTACATCCTCCTCTGACTCTGGCTTGAATTTCTGGCAGTTCCCTGTCGATGTATTGCTGCAACTGTTTTTGAATTATCTTCATTGTTCAGCTTTCACATGCATGTGAGGCGATGGAAAATACCATGGCTTGGGTCAGGTGCACCTTAGTCCTCAAAGTGACGCCTTTGCTTTTGGACACTTTAAAAAGATCTTTTGCAGATTTGCCCAAAGCAATACGTCCTTTGATTTCTTGACTGCTGCTTCCATTGATGTTGATTATGGATCCAAGTAAAATGATATCCTTGACAACTTCAAAATTTTTTCCATTTATCATGATGTTGCTTATTGGTCCAGTTGTGAGGATTTTTGTTTTCTTTGTTGAGGTGTAATCCATACTGAAGTCTGTAGTCTCTGATCTTCTTCAGTAAGTGCTTCAAGTCCTCTTCACTTTTAGCAAGCAAGGTTGTGTCATCTGCATATCGCAGGTTGTTAATGAGTCTTCCATCAATCCTAATGCCACGTTCTTCTTCATAGAGTCCACCTTTTTGAATTATTTGCTCAGCACACAAATTGAATAAGTATGGTTAAAGGATCCAACCCTGATGCACCCCTTTCCTGATTTTAAACCACGCAGTATCCCCTTGTTCTATTTGAACAACTAACTGCCTCTTGATCTATGTACAAGTTCCTCATGAGCACAATTAAGTTTTCTGGAATTCCCATTCTTGGCAATATTACCCATAATTTGTTATGATCCACATAGTAAAATGCCTTTGCATAGTCAATAAAACACAGGTAAACATCCTTCTGGTATTCTCTGCTTTCAGCCAGGATCCAACTGACATTATCAATGATATCCCTCATTCCACGTCCTCTTCTGAATCTGGCTTGAATTTCTGGCAGTTCCCTGTCAATGCATTGCTGTAACTGTTTTTTAATTATCTTCAGCAAAATTTTAATTGCATGTGATATTAATGATATTGTTTGATAATTTCCGCATTCTGTTGGATCACCTTTCTTTGGAATGGGTACACATATAGACTTCTTCCTGTCAGTCGGCCAGGTAGCTGTCTTCCAAATTTCTTGGTATAGAAGAGTGAGCACTTCTAATGATGCATCTGTTTGTTGAAACATCTCACTTGGTATTCCATCAATTCCTGGAGACTTGATTTTTGCCAATGCTTTCAGTGCAGCTTGGACTTCTTCCTTCGGTGCCATCAGTTTTTGATCATATGCTACCTCCTAAATGATTGAGCATCGACCAATTCTTTTCGGTACAGTGACTCTGTGTATTTCTTCCATTTTCTTTTAATGCTTCCTAGGTTGTTCAATATTTTGCCCATAGGATCCTTCAATATTGCAACTGGAGCCTTGAAATTTTTCTTCAGTTTTTTCAGTTCCGAAATGCTGAACATGTTCTTCTGTTTTGGTTTTCTAACTCTTGGTCTTTGTACTTTTCATTATAATACTTTACTTTGTTGTCTCAAGTCACCCTTTGAAATCGTCCATTCAGCTCTTTTACTTCATTTCTTCCAATCGCTTTAGCTAATCTACGTTCAAGAACAAGTTTCAGAGTCTCTTCTGACATCCATTTTGGTCTTTTCTTTCTTTCCTGTCTTTTTAATGACTTTTTGCCTTCTTCATGTATAATGTCCTTGATCTCATTCCACAACTTGTCTGCTCTTTGGTCATTAGTGTTCAGTGCATCAAATCTGTTCTTGATACAGTCTCTAAGTTCAGGTGTGATATATTCAAGTTCGTACTTTGGCTCTCATGGACTTTTAATTTTCTTCAGCTTCAACTTAAAGTTGCCTATAAGCAATTGATGGTCTGTTCCGCAGTCAGCCCCTGGCCTTTTCCTGACTGGTGATGTTGAGCTTCTCCCTCATGTCTTTCCACAGATGTTATTGATTTGATTCCTGTATATTCCATCCAATGAGGTCCACATGTATAGTTGTCATTTATGTTGCTGAAAAAAGATATTTGCAGTGAAAAAATAGCTGCAAATTTCTATCATGCGATCTTGCAAAATTCTATCATGCGATCTCCTGCGTCTATCACCAAGGCCATATTTTCCAACTACTGATCCTTCTTGTTTCCAACTTTCACATTCCAATCACCAGTAATTGTCAATGCATCTCAATTGCATGTTTGATCAATTTCAGATTGCAGAAGTTGGTAAAAATGTTCAATTTATTCACCTTTGGCATTAGTGGTTGGTGCGTAAATTTGAACAATAGTTGTATTAATTGGTCCTCCTTGTAGGCATGTGGATATTATCCTATCACTGACAGCACTGTACTCCAGGACAGATTTGAAATGTTCCTTTTGACGATGAATTCAATGATGTTCCTCTTCAATTTGTCATTCCCAGCATAGAGGACCATATATATGATTGTCTAATTCAAAATAGCCAATACCAGTCCATTTTAGCTCACTAACACCTAGGATATAGATCTTTATGCATTCCATTTCATTATTATGACATTCAATTTTCCTAGATTCATACTTCTTACGTTTCACCTTTTGATTATTAATGGATGTTTGCAGCTGTTTCTTCTCATTTTGAGTCATGCCACATCAGCAAAGAAGGTCCTAAAAGCTTTACTCCATCCACATCATTAAGGTCGACTCTACTTTGAGGAAGTAGCTCTTCTCCATTCGTATTTTGAGTGCTTTCCAACCTGAGGATCTCATCTTTCAGCACTATATCAGACAATGTTCCACTACTATTTATAAGGTTTTCACTGGCCAATTTTTTCAGAGATAGACTACCATGTCCTTCCTAGTCTATCTTAGTCTAGAAGCTCTGCTGAAACCTGTCTACCATTTTCCCTTACCTATAAGAAACTGAAGTTCTGATATGATCTTTGGAAAGAAATGGAGGTGGAAGAATGGAAATGAGGACTTCAACTAGCAGCCTGGGCTGTGCTATGGAGTGGCATGTTCTCAAAGTGAGACCTGAACAACAACAGGGCATCAGAAAAGGCCAACAGCAGAGCCCAGCAGTAGAGCATAGAGGCTGGACCATGAACTATAGAATCAGATCAAGTGAGCTTCAAATCCAATGTCACTCCCAAGATCATTTCTATGTGACCACTGACAAGTTGTTTAACTGCTCAGAGGCTTTCTTAGCTGAAAGGTGAAGCTGACCCCTCCTCACAGTGCTGCTGGGAAGATCGCATGAGGAAGATCACACTCAATGCCTGGCAGCCATTAATGGTGTTTTCCTGACTAAGGACTCTCAGCACTTCGGTGATTTTGCTTCACCTTGCAGTTCTCTCCTAGCGGGCAGCTTATTTGGGGCCTCTCTGAGAAGTTACTGAAGAAGAGCATGTCAGCAACGGGCGCCTCCTCCCACCACTACCCTTGTACCAGATCAGAGTAAATGTCTCCTGAGTGTAGATGACCCTCACTCCCTCCCTGAAGCTTCACTCCCAATCCCACATGAGATTTCTTTAACATAGCATGAATTGTTGGGTCACTGATGACAGACATCAGACCTCCTTTTGAGTAGCTAAGAGGTATTTCACTGAGATTTTATCTCTTCTGACTCAGGCTCCCACACTATTACCTTCCTTTTTTATTCTAAATGCCGGTATTAAACCAAGTTTGTGGAGTTGGCAAGTTGGAGGCATTTCTACAACCACTTGTTCTCTAAGTAATGCTTAAAACTGAATAGCATTTAAATTTAATGTTGTATAACTGGATAATTATTAAAAAAAAAAAAAACGAAAACAAAAAACCATTGCCAAGGAGTCGATTCCGACTCATAGCAACCCTATAGGACAGAGTAAAACGCCCCATAGAGTTTCCAAGGAGTGCCTGTTGGATTCAAACTGCCAACCTTTTGGTTAGCAGCTATAGCTATTAATCACTATGCCACCAGAGTTTCCAGGACAATATAGCCTTCAAAATTAAAGCTGTAGGTTTGCATTTTATACCTCTGTGATGAGTTTTCTCTGAAGACTCTGCTGCATGAGTTTGTGTAGGTCAATGGAAAGACTTATTCTGCCTCCCTATATTCTATTGCTGGGCAGGAAGCCCTGATGGATTTTTCTGAGCCAAACTTCTAGGAAGTTCCTTCTTTCTCCCAAACTGCAGGTTTCAGGCCTGACTTGAGGACTCTTTCAGGCCTCATAGTTGGGACCCCTGTTTTCCTGAGGCAGAACAAGATGGCCACCAATTTTAAATAAAATCAGCAGAGAAGGAACCATACTTAAAAGCAAGTACTCGTTTTCTTTTGGTGGGTCCTAAATTAGCTTTTGGTGGCCATAAAAGAGGAAAAAAAAGGACTGACTAGAAATCATGTTATGCCATGTCATTTAAAAAAAACTATAGTGTTTATTTCAACTCACCATTAAACAGATAAATAGACAAATCATTTTGCTATCTATTATATAAAACCTGAAATATCACTTTGTTTTGGGGAGGTAAGGGTAAGAAAAATCAAATTAGTAAACGATTTTAGGAACTGCACAATTGTGTTCTTTTTCATATGGCTCGCTTGGAGTATAGGGTATTTTTAGAGTGCTAATTTAACACCAGAAACCCTGGTGGTGTAGTGGTTAAGAGCTACAGCTGCTAACTAAAAGGTTGGCAGTTCAAATCTACCAGGTGCTCCTTGGAAACTATGAGGCAGTTTTACCCTGCCCTATAGGGTTGCTATGAGTTGGAACCAACTTGAAGGCACCTCAAAACAACAATTTAATATCTATGTTATAGAAAGAGGTAGAGAATATCTGAGCACAAAATAGGTTTCCCAGCTCATATAAAAAGTAGATATTAAGATAAAGGAGCAAAAAATATAGTTCAAAATATACCAAATGTTAACAGCTAATGTTTCTAACTTATTATTTTAAATTGTTTTCTGAATTGATTACTTTAAATTATTTCTTGAATTTTTAAATTTAACCTTTTTTGAAAAAGTTGTTATATTTTTGCTGCCATTAGAAATTTCTTATTTAAATGATTTTGGTTTGCTCCCCACACCATTGTTTGTCCAACTTGTTGTTTTTGCATATGTTAGCCTTGGGCATTTAAATTGCTCTTGAATTGGTTTCACCAAGTGTGGGCCATTATGAGATAGTCATTCTCAAATTGTACTTAATGGGACTTAAAAGCAGAAAATAAATCACAAATAGGGAGGGCCCTTGATGGACCTTGATTGCCTCAGAGCACTATGCCTGCAATGTGTGTGCCTATATATGTGCAAGATGTGCACATGTGTGTTGTTAAGAGGGCAATGCGGTGTGTGTGACCAGCACACAGTAGAGTACACCAGTACATCTCATCTTTGTGGAAGTCTCGGAAATACTGAAAACAACTACTTTCCATCTTTTCTAAGAAGCTTAGCCAGATACCAAAATTACTTTAATATTAAGAACAGAAATAAAAGCTGATCTAAAATGTTTCCCATTACTCTCTGCTACATAACCCCAAACCACTGAACACCCTCATAGGTTTATAAGATGGTGATATTGGAGGAGAGAACTCTACTGATGCAATCTTCAAAGGGAAGATTCCCAGCTATAGCAGGGTGAGCTATTTGGCTGTCATTTACTCCCTAGCCAGCTTTTAGCTGAATTCACATTAAAGTGTGCCATGTGTATCTTATTCAAGCTTCAGGGAGTTGGGATTCCTGCCAGTACCACCCAGCCAGCTCCCAAAGAAAAGCTGCCTAATGCAAGCTGGGCCTACATCCATTCAGAACTGCACCAAGATCTCTCCCCATCTGGGACTGACCGCTTGATTATCAGGGTGAGCAAAAATGAAGGAAATCTTGAATGAGATGGATTGACACAATAACCACAACGGACTTAAACATACCAACCATTATGAAGATGGCACAGGACCTGGCAACATTTCATTCTGTTGTACATGAGTGGGAGCTGACCTGACAGCAAGTAACAACAACAAAGAGGCATCTCAGTCAGCAAAGACTCTGGAGTATTGGCAATGGCATTCTCAGGACCCGGATGTAAATGTTTGCTAATAGATTCTGCCACCAGATCTTTCCTCAGATTTGATATTCAGCTTGATAGTTACTAAACACTTTCTGGACAGGACGCAATGTGGAAGATTTAAGAGGCTCTTAAATTGACCCTGTCCTATGGTTTTCCTTCAGGAGTTCTGTGGCAGTGATTAAGAACTCAGCCGCTAACCAAAAGGTGAGCAGTTCAAATTCACCAGCCACTCCTTGGAAACCCTATGGGGCAGTTCTACTCTATCCTATAAGTTGGAATCAACTTCATGGCAACTTTTTTTTTTTTTTAATTCTTTTCCTTCAGAACAGTCATTACAGGTGCTTGGTTACTTGTCTATATCCCCCACAACAGTGTAAACTCTATGAGGGCATGGACTGTGTCTATCTTGTTTTCTATCTATCTAGGGCCTGTCATACAATAGGTGTTCATTAATTGCTTCTTTAATAAGTGAACAAAATGGGGGAAGAGTTCATGGAGGAGGTAGGACTTGAGTTGTCTTTGGAAAAATATTGAAGGTAGGTATAGTACATTAAAGAAAGAATGACAATGGAGAAATAAGATTTTAGAGAGAGAGAAAGTGGGAGTTTCAAAAGGGAGGATGAGAGGGAGAGAGAATAATCTTTTTTGAACACTGAGTTTGTGCATTGTTGGAGCACATACAGCAGGCAATTGTTGATGGGCTGAGGAGATAGACTGGGACCTGAAGTATAGCTTAACAAGTGTGTGAGGTAGGGGAATACTGGAAGCCCCAAGAGTGGGTGCCATCTCAGAGAAAAGTGTGAGCCAGGAGGCATGAGAATGGGAAACATCTTGGTGTCAAGGCCACAATGACTGAACAATAATGTGCAGAGACAAGAACAGAGAGAAAGAATGAGTGACCCAAGAGGTGGAATAAAGATATCTTTATCACTTATGGGTAAAAATTGTTTTTTTTTTATCCCTCTCATACCACCAGCTGGCAAGTCTCCTTAA
This sequence comes from Trichechus manatus latirostris, assembly GCF_000243295.1. Lineage (NCBI taxonomy): Eukaryota > Metazoa > Chordata > Mammalia > Sirenia > Trichechidae > Trichechus > Trichechus manatus. Next base: position 23,674,019 of record NW_004443939.1, on the reverse strand, counting down.
TGTTGGCCACTAGGTAAAGTCTTCCCTTGAGCAAGGATGCAGGGGCATGATGCATTGTCCATACACTAACTGTGTCTCTTAGACAAGTTACTCCACCTCTCTGATACTCAGGTTTATCACTTGTAAAACTGGAGTGAAACGTGCCTCTTTGAATTGGGGTAATGCTGGGAAAATTTAGTGTGATAAGACATGCAAAGCACCAAACAGTCTCTGACACATCTTAGAGGCTTAATCAATTATGGTTTTTTTTCTTCCCACTTCTCCCTGGATTCAGAAGACCTAACTTTAAGGCCTCTGCCACTGAGCCACAGTGTGATCATGGGCCTCAGTTTCCTTACTTATTAAGTGAGAGAATGGACCAAGCAATCTCTAAATTACTTTCAAGTTCTAAAATTCTCTACTTCTCAGAAAGAAGTGTTTAGGAATCACATATTTAGCATTTTTAACAATGTAATTTCTCAGGAGAGGCAGAAGTCACTAACTAGTCTTCACTTGACTTAATTAACAAGCTGTAATGACTTTATAACACTTTCTGATCCTAGAGGCTGAGGATCTTCCTCCTCACACAGGCAATGGATGTGTCCATGAGGCTTAATTCTTAAGAGAACACCTTGTGAGTAAACAGGGAGCCTTCAGTCCATAATAGAAACTCCTTTGCGGCACTGCAAATTTAGCTGTGTCTGCCTCAGACAGAGACATACAATGAATAATGAAAGCACAGGTGGTGGCTATAAATGCAGAGACTGGGAATTACATTGAAAGCACATTACTAGACAAATCCTCATGATGTTTTTTAAGAAGTATGTTATCCCCAGAGGCTTGAGCCTTCAGAACATAACAATTATGTCATGAACCAGACTCACAGCTCCTCTGGTCCAGGACTCTGCCTCAGGGAAGGGCCCAAATGACTCATAGTGGAAATACTCAGCTCCCTCCCCCCCACACCTGTCGCCATACCCCCCATCACCATACTTCCCTACTAGATGGCAAGGACTTCATAATATTGGCCTTATTCTTTGAGTCCCGCCACAGCCCTCAGCATGGGGTCTTACACAGAGGCAGCATTCAGTAAACATAAGGTAAATGAAGTGTGTCCAAAAGCCCTGGTCACCCTCAATAATGGCTAATAGTTCAACTGATATGAAGCTAGCTTAGCCTTTTTTGAATTTGCCTCATATTTTCCACCTGCATGAGTTTGGATAATTAGTGAAGGAGTGCTTCCTTTAATTTGTTCTAAACACAGTTCTTTCCTGCTTTGAGGAATCCCCTCAAGAAGTCCTGGGTCTGATAGGAGAGGTGGGAAATGCATAAAATACCAATAGACTGTGAATTATCATAAAGTAAACAAAGCACCACGGGAATTTAAAGGAGAGGATTAATTTTAGGAAAGTAGAAATGCTTCATGAACTAAGTGGCATTTGTGTCTGTTCTTCAAGGAGTATTAAAATTTTTACTAACAATTACAAAGAGGAAAATGGCATTTCAAGCAAAGAATACAGCCTGAGCAAGGCATGAAGGCAGAAAGTGAAAAATGCATCCAGGAAGCAACTAATTAGAGTAAATGTAGTAGCTTAGGTGGAAACCCAAGTTGAGGCTATATTGTAAAGAGATTTGATTTACTACTGAATTATGTAAGCCATAATATTTTAGCTGGTAAGGACAAAACATTAGGAATACTAACCTGAAAATAGCATTAAAAAGGAAAACATCTGGATTCTGGGGCTCTCATTAGAAGATTATGTGGCTTGCTCCTCCAAATGTGGTAGATACCAGCAGCTCAGCATCACCTGGGAGCTTGTTAGAAATTCAGACTTGGGCTGACCCAGACATAATAAATCAGAATCTGTCTTTGAATAGGATACCCAGGTGACCCACATGCATATTAAAATTCAAGAAGCACTGGTCAAGGGAGAACTGAGAAGAGCCTGAACACAGGTGGCTGCTCAAAGACGACAGGAAGAAGACAGAGAATGTGAAGAGGCAAGGCTGATGAGGGGCATCCAAGACATCTGAGGCTTTGAGCTGGAGACCAAGAGAATGGTGGGGTCATTCTCAGGAATCTCGAGAGGGAAAAGATGTAGAGTGTGTGGGATGATAGGGAAGATGAAAATTTACTTTCACATATAGAGATGGGGGAGCCTGCTGGGCATATCTAGATACAGGTGGCCAGAAGGTACTTGGAAAAGCATATTAGACCACAAATAAAATTAAGTCCTCTTGCATTTTATCTGAGCAACAAAGACATTCAAATGGATAATGTGAAATACCTTAATGTTGGAACAGAATAACAAAATGTCACAACTTGAAGCATAAATGCCATCGAGTGCAATCCTCTCCTGTGATGGGGAGGAGTCACAGGCCCAGACAGGGGAAGTGACTCAGTAGAGAAATAACTAAACTCAAAGTCTCCTGACTGCCAACCCAGGGCTTATTCCACTTCATTGTTTTCCTGATAATATTGGTCTTGGAAACTAGGGAAACTTGGAGCTGGGTTAATGAAGATATGGCTAGAAACCCAGAAAGGGAAGAGTGATGACCATCAGTGGAAGTCTTAACAAATGGTTTAGCAAGAAAACTTAAGGTATTTTATAAATTAATCTCTTTGCTTGGTGCACAGACCTTGGTCAGGTTTCAGGGTTATTTTATATTGGCATTTTAAGGGCAATTCTAACCTGGAATGTTTATTATGAAACAATCATATTAACTAACACTTATATAGCACTTAATATATGCCAGGAACTGTTCATGTGCCTTGCATATGCTAACCCATTTAATACAATTACAGATGGAGAAACTGAAGCACACGTAAGTAACCAACTCAATATCACACCACTAGTAAGTGCTGGAACCAGGATACAAACATACAACAATCTTTTATTTCTTCTTGGAACATCGGCTATACATTTTTTCCCCTCCTTTCTGTGCAAAACTATTAACACTTTCTGTGTGAATCGGTTTTAACCCTTGGCTTGTTGAGTGAACAGAAGTACCAGGCTTGGGGAAATTTATAATTAATCATTAGTCTATATCCTCTTTGGGTAATTCTTCTGCAGGTTTGATCTAACACGGGCTTCTACCCAATAACGTTAATCCACTTCCATATCCTTTTTAATGCTTTTTTGTCCTGTTATCTTTAAGCCATTCCAAATGACCATCTTCTTAATAACCTCTGCTTCTCAATATGGTCAGTAACAGGAGACAGGAATAGATACTGATTCTATTGTTTTTGAAGAATGAAGTCTTCTTAACTGCGTTTTTCCTTTTTTAGCTTTGGGGCTGGGATTTCTGTTCAGTGGAGTTGAGTGTCCTTACGCTGCGATCCGAGGGATTGGCTGTGGTTGGCTCCCTTTCTCCATGTTGAGGAAGACTCTTCCAGCATGCCACCTGTGCCTCCTTTGTAGCATCACTTGGTAAAACATGTTCCAGCCATGTTCCCCTTGGAAGGTGCTGGCACAGCTCCTTCTGAAATAAATCCTCCCAGCTGGAGAGAGCCTAGGCTGAGGGTGGGGTGCAGAGGGGGACGCTGCCTTATGGGGACCTTCATTAATGGCCTTGTGGGCTGCCTTGATTTTCCACACGTCTGACCAAGTCAATTTCCTGTCTTGGATCCCTTTCCTTCTTGTCAAACCTCAAGTTTTCAGCTCTTCATCCTTGGCCGGGCTGTGTGAGTGATCAGTTTAAAATTTTTCTGCTTGAAATGTACCGAGTGTTTGCCTTTTGGAAAGGGGTTCAGAGCAGCATCAGGGGAAAGGCCCAAAGTTTAATTTTCTCCAAATGATAAAACTGAAAGTCTATTCTCTTTCTCTCCTCCTTCTCATCTCCTTTTTTTTTTTACTCTAACTCTTTGAACAGAATATTAAGTAAACATGCTAATACTTCACATAACATAACTATTATTAGCATAAGACTTGGCTGCCTTTTTCCCCTAAAAGAGAATTGTGTTATTCATTAAGATATTTTAAACATTGTAATGTTTTATTTAGCTCTAGGAGGAACTTCCAGTTCTTGAATATACAGCTATGAAAGAACAATATCAACATTTTCATGGTCTAATACAATTGATTCTACCAAGTGTACCTTTACATTTCTTTTTCCCCTTTGCTGTAGTATGAATGATATTTAGATCGTTTGCTTTAAAGAATCTTGATTTTATTACTTCATTTGAGCAGTTATTTAGGACAAGATAAATAAACTATGCCTGCTTGAGGAATGGTATTTACAGCTTAGAACATGGAAAACAACAATGTGAAAGCAAAATAAGCAAAGGGACACAAATGTAGTCAAACTTGAATGTCATTTAAAACCACAATTTTCAGGTTTGGGAAAAACTAATCATCACATGAGTATGAGTATGTGGTTAAGGGGAATGGTCTGTCTGCAGCTTTGTCTATGAAGCCAAAAATATAGGCGAAAATATTTGATTAATGAGAATAATCTGTATGATTATGACTGGCAAAACAAAACAAAATTCTAAAAAGTCAATTTAGATAGTCTTAACCTTTTACTTACAGGGGAAAAAGTTGTTGTTGTTGTTTTTTAGGTTTCTTTACTGAAGAATCATTCCATACACCATCCTTTTCTTTATCTGTGAAATGGTCTCTCATTCTTCAAGACCCAACTCAAAGGAATTCTTCCCTGAAGAGCTTTTCTGATTCCCCAGGGTGGACTTAAACATTCCCTCATCTGTGTTCAGCTCAAACGTCTCCTAGAACATTGAACATTTTTTGTCACAAATCATCTATCTGTCTGTCATCCTTCCTGGACTATGGGCACCTTGGGGAAGGGGTTATGTCTTATTTGTCATTGTCATAGATTGAATTGTGTCCCCCAAAAATATTTGTCAACTTGGCTAGGTCATGATTCCCACTATTGTATGATTGTCTACCATTTTATTATCTGATGTGATTTCCCTATATGTTGTAAATTCTATCACTATGATGTAATAAGATAAATTAGCAGTAGTTATATTGATGAGATCTACAAGACTAGTGTCTTGAGCCAATCTCTTTTGAGATATAAAAGAGAGAAGCGAGCAGAGAGACAGGGGGACCACATTCCACCAAGAAAGCAGTGCTGGGAGCACAGCGCGTCCTTTGGAACTGAGGTTCCTGTGCTGAGATGCTCCCAGACCAAGGGAAGACTGATGACAAGGACCTTCCTTCCGAGCTGACACAGAAAGCCTTCCCCTGGAGCTGGAACCCTTAATTTGGACTTCTAGCCTACTGGACTGTGAGAGAATAAACTTCTCTTTGTTAAAGCCATCCACTTGTGGTATTTCTGTTATAGCAGCACTAGAT
>NW_004443939.1:23579653-23668622 GCF_000243295.1 Trichechus manatus latirostris | reverse complement strand
AGCCTACTGGACTGTGAGAGAATAAACTTCTCTTTGTTAAAGCCATCCACTTGTGGTATTTCTGTTATAGCAGCACTAGATGACTAAGACAGTCATTATTTTGATAGTGTCTAGCAAAGATCCCAGTTGTTAATGGATGGAAAATGAATGAGTAAATATGATTGAGCAGTTGACTAAATAGTCAATATTCATACTCATTCAACTAATAGTGTTAGTTAGGCACAGCAAGGTGCTGGGAATACAACGATGAACAAAGCTGGCCTGGTCTTTGCTCTCATAGAGCTTACAATCTGGTGAAGGAGAAGAACAATAATTATCAGTTTTAGAGGGTGTTTTTTTCTTGATTGATGGAATGCATGTTAAATCAAGTCAGTTAATACATTTTCCATTATCATTTTTTAACACTACTAAATGAAACAAGATTTTAATTTCCACAAAGGGCTATTAAATATGACATCAACATACAGTAATTAGAAAATATATGAGGGTTTTATTTCTTGTTTTCTTGTTGGAGTTATGAAAGGGAAAAAGGGATAGAGATGGGTAGAATAAATAAATTTCTAGTAAGGGCTCTCAGAAGCTCATTTTGTTTTTCAAAAAAACTATACAGACACAGTCGCACAAACACACAACACACACGTATCTTAATTATTAGTGGATTCTGGTGGAAAAACAAATCCAAGCAAGGAGATGGTGATTCTAATGCCAGATCTGCCACTAAGCAATTCTGTGTCAATACATTATTAAATCTGTCCCTTCACAGCATACAGAGCTCTAAAATGAAGGCTGTGAGAGATAATAAATGTAAAATTAATAACTATAAAAATACAATGATTTTGAAAATACTAGATTATCCACTTCAGGCAAAGGAGCATATACTGAGCACCTCCTCTGTTAGGTACACCGGCCACATTAACTTCAATAAGGAATCTGGGAAGAGCTAATTTGTAGAGAGACGATGAGTTTGGTTCTAGCTTCAAAGGCAACAGGTTTGGGGTTCTTTTTGTTTTGTTTTGTTTTGTTTTTTTGATTACTTGCTTTATTATGGGGCAGTGTATCATTTTGTTGTACATAGGGTCACCATGAGCTGGAAATGACTCAACGGCACCTAACAACAACAACATTACTTGCTCAACTGCAACTTTTTCGGAAGAAGAAAGAGTAAAGAGGGACGATCCAAATAAATATCCAAAGATATTTATTTTTTTATTTCTATTTATTCTTTGAGTTTTTAGGGGAGAATTTTGCAGTACCTCCTGACATTATCCACAGTGTCCACAGTTGAGGGGACCACACAAATGGAGTCAGGAATCCCTACTGAAGATACTCAGAGGAAATTCTAACTTATTTTTAAGGGATTGGGGAAACCATTTTCAAAGTGCATCACGTAGAAATAGTCTCAGCACTGACGTTGTCAGCAACAGTGGATAAGTGGGGGCCTTTAAACAAGCCACTTAATGAAACTAGTAGGCCTCTCAGTGGAGTTTCTCAATGAGGCAGGAAGGAGAATAAAAACAAGCTCTAATCACCAGAAAGTCTTTAACTTGTTGTATTTTTATTACATGCTAGAATTTGACACTAAATTGAACTTAGGTTAATGTAAGTAAAAAACTACTGTATCAACCTAATGTCATTTATTCTACAAATTCTGATGAAATTTGAAAATCTCTGGAAGGTTGGGGAATAATTGCCTTGATGCTGAAATCTTGCCTTTTGCCACCCTGTCAATAAATTATATTGTACATACCAGCTGTACATGCCACATGTAGTGAAATCAATAGAATGGACTCCTAGTCCCTTTTTCTTATTAAGACTTGCATGCTATTTGAGTTATATTTATAATGATAGTTTATAAATTAATGGTTTGTTTGGCTGGCCTAGTAACTTGCATTCAAATCATCTGAATTTTGATGGCAAACTTTCTTTTTAGAAAACTAAATACAAGAAAACAAGGAGAAAGAAAGGATCATAATTTTGTTTATTTGCTGGTGACTTGTTTTCCTTTATCCCAAGAAAGAAGAAACCTGCTTATGTTTTGATACTGCTGTTTATCTGTCAGATGGTGCAGGCAGGAGCCAGCTGTTTCCCATAAAGATATCTTGGGAAATAGCAATGGAGCTGTCTACAATGGCAGTTGCTAAGTTGCTATCTGATACCATTTCTAGGGGGTAGTTCCTGTTGAAACGTTGTAGGAGGGTTTTCTAAAGAATAGGCCAATATGCCAAGAAAGGTTAGTGTTGATACATGCCAAAGTCAATGCAAAATAAGTAGAGAGAAAAAGAAAATCTTCTTTGAGGGAGGAAGGAAAGGTTCAGAAGATGGTTTAGACAATGTCCACGTACTTTGGGAGGGGAATTGGTTAAACAGGTCTGGTATTAGGGATGAAAGTTGAGAGCTATGGTTACAGCCACTGATGCCCAGATCTTAGCAGATGTTTTCATAACAGCAGAGGTGCTTGGGATTTGAGCTTGACGACGGAGGGAAGAGAAAGCAAAGCTCAGAAGATCTTACATGCCTTGGAGCTGAGTAATTTTACCTAGGTTGACTTTCCACTGAAGAGCATTAAGGAATTCTCCCAGGAGTCACCAAAAAAAAGAATAATGCCTCCACAAATGGAGCCCTGGACACTGGTATGGCCTCCATATGGCTGGAAGAAGGTAAAACAAATGTAGCAGTTCCAGAGGAGGGAGCCCAGGGAAGGGGAACACTGAAACTATGTTCCATGAGAAATGGACTTGGAGAAAAAGAGTTCACGCGAGACAGGACAAGCTTTCCCCAAATGTTTTAAGAGCTATCATGTAGAAAGTCTTATCCTATGAGTTTCTGAAAACTAGATTATAACACACAGGAAGAAGTCACAAGATGTAGATTTCATCTGGACAGAAGTAAAACCAATATGTTGGAGAAGCAAAATGTGTGGGTATAAACATAAATGAAAGTTTACTTTTGTCCCCTAATGTCTCATTAAACCTGCTCATTGGGAGCAATCATTCCCTGCCTTGAGTGAAAATGGGCAAGTGCATGACTTTTTGGTCCCTTTTAGCTAAAAGAAAGTTCTACAGACACTTAAAGTCAAAAGTACAGTCTCAACCCAGTAATTACAGTGGTGGGGATATTGAAGGGAATGGCACTCCTCTATTTCTCTGTCTCTTGCTTCTCCTTCCCCAGCTTGTTCATTGTGGTTTCTGCAAGGCAGAAGCAAAGGAAGGAAGGAGTGGTGAGGGGGCAGGAAAAGCCATACTTGGCGCTCTGTTACAACAGCTTCACACTGTCTGGGTCTGTATGACTCTTTTGCGTGTTCCTCAAGGGTCCTTCCCCATTCCCAGTGGTCTCATGTCTGCAGTTCCCTTTACTTGGGTGAATGCAATCTAGTATGGCAGTCACTCCTTTCTCCTCTGCCCTTAGGAAACTACCTCCAATTTCTCTTCTGTTGGGGGCCTAGTGTCTTTTTGTGGCCCTGTTGAACAAGACCTAAGTAAACACCCACACCTGCTTGCTTTTACACACACACACACACTCTGAAAATGCAGGTCCTTTTCAATGGTGCAGCATCTTTCCTCTGCTCCATTGGCAAAGAAGCTGGCGAAGCTTTTCTCTCTTTGTCCTCCCTTGATGGAGTCTGACTCCTGCCCACTATGCCCGCCAACTAGAGGAAGCAAGTGTCCAGCTCTCTAAGTGGACCAATTGAAGCCCCTTTCATTTGAACTGAAATGATGGGAACGGAGGGACCCTCCAACTCTTTCCCCACAAAATCCTTTTCAGTAACCAACAACTTGATCCTTTTATGCCCTCTATGTTGCAGACAAGTCATCTAACAATTTCTTGGCCATAGGGTCTGTCTCATAACTCATTTTGGAATGTGGCAAGAGAAACTGAAGTAAGAAGAGTTCCATGTTAATACTTTATTACCCAAAGGGGAAGTTTTTCATATAAATAATACAGTATTTATCATGTTGAGTTACGGGCTGGATTCAATTGGCGGTTTCCAAACTATATGTTGGTCAAGTTTTGCAATTTTATGGTAGTGCCTTGGGGACAGCAGGGAGCCTTAAGTAGTGCTCCAGCTCCTCCACCTTCCTTTCAACTGAAGCAAGTCTGCTTTTATCTGGTTTGTATGTTGAGTTTTTATGTAACATTTCATTGGGAGTGGCTGCAAACCCAGCAGAATCATCTTGACCAATTCATTCACTTATTTGCCAGCTACAAGCAGGCACCAGGCTGAGCCCTTTCCCTCCGATCCTAGGAGTTCAGAACTGCTATGTCAGCTAATCAGAGTTTCCAATTACAATCAAAATAGACCTTTTTAGATCAGCCACTTACTGGAGGAACTTGAGGGAGTTACTGAAATACTCTATATCTTAGTTTTCTCATCTGTTAAATATCTATCTAGTAATATTGTTTTTAATCGTGCATGTCAATTGCAAAACATAGTTATCAATTGCCTAACATAGTTATCATCATTGGTTCTCAGGAAATCACAGTTATGTGGCCTTTCAAGGCTGTCTTGGAAATTAATGAGCTAAATTCTCAGAACCATCCTCTACTGTGTCACTGGTTTGAAGGAATCTGCTTTGGTGACACCTGTGCCAAGGGGGTTCTGTGTTCTCTCAAACTGTTCCCTTCTCCTACTCCCTAAGTGAGAGACTAAAACAGAGAGTTTCCTTGGAGCTTTTTACCATGAGTACAGGGCACAAAGGGCCCAGCTGGGCAGCTGTTCCTAACCAGAAACCTGAGCAAACCTCATTCCTGGATAGCCCAGAAATGTTCTCCCCAACTTAAGTGCAGACCAGCCAAAAGGCATTAGAAGAAAGCTCTATAAAGATAAAAGAAATTAACAACTGTTAAAAATTCTGCTTGGAAATTGCAGTCACCTCAAGTCTACCAACTCCCAACATCTCTTAGTGCCTCCAGGCAGTAATCTCCAATACATAACTCCCAGATGAAGGATGGATCCGATCTTGGTAGCCCTCACAGTACCTAACACAGTGCTGAATTGCCCCTTCTTGGGTAGGGCTGATCATTCCTTGGACATAAAATATAGCAAAAGTGGCAAAAAAAATTGGGCTTATCTGTAAAAACACTGCCCTGGATTTGACTCTGTCCTACCACTTACTATCTGTACCAGGCTCATCTTTGGTGCTGCCTCAGAGCTGCACAGCTCTGCCCACCTTCTAGGCCACTTGACCTACTTCCTGCTCTGAGCAGCTCAACAACATAAAGCCCAAGGTGTTCCCTTGTGACACTGCCTGTGGTCTCTGCCTCCATTGAGCCCTCTGTGGCAGAACTCATAACTCCAGACCCAGGTCTTTTCCAAAGTGGTTGCCCATAGGGGACAGGTGACACAAACTGAAGTGCAAGATAATTAATGCCCAGATGTTGATCAAAGTGACAGGAGATAGGAAGGAGACATCAGATAAATTGCTTGCTCTCCCTCCCCGCAATGGGTTGTTCCATTATGCAGTGGTTCCAAAGGGTCTCTGCAGAGACATCCCATGTGACCAAGACAGCTGTGTCTTCTGGAGTAGCTGTGACCAGCTCAGGAAAACACCACCTTGAATTTTCTTTCCTTCCTTCCTTGCCTCACTTCTGCTTTTCCTTCATTTCTACTTCTCTGAAATTGCACCCCGAATAAAGTGTTAGCACGTACGTTTTGTTTTCTAAGGACTTGGAATAAGACACTAGTTTTGTGATCTTAGTAAATTACTTAACCAATCTCAGCTCCAAATTCCTCATCTTTAACATGGAAACAATAGAAGTACCTTCTTCATAGGGATGTTTTGAGGATTGGATGAGATAATGTACAGACAATCTTGGGGGAGTTTTTGATCAATGATAGCTATTACTGTTGCTCCTCTAAGCAGTGTTAAAGAGGCATTCCCCACATAGTGGAGGGACTAAAGCTTTCCAGTGCTGCCTGTGACCCAATGGCTTAATTTGTCTAATTCTGTGGTTCATTAATAGGAAGCTCACTGCTGCTGCACAGCTAAGCCAAAGTCAGCAGAGCAGAATGCCTACTCCCAACAGACAGCTGGCTTCTAGAGAAAGCAGAATGAAAAATTAACCATTCCTAGTATCTCTCCCAACCTTACTCATCAAGTATCTCTATTTCTGTAGGGAGAAGTAAAGGGTGGGACACGAAGACAGAAGTGTTTATTAGAGAAAATTCTTCCCCATGAATACCAGCAGTGATTAAGACATATTCTATCTGCTACCATGCATTGTAACACTTTATTACGTCCCACCTTGAACAACAAGTTGAGGTGGGAGGAGATATCTCAAGAGGAAATGTCATTTATTCTGGAGCAGGAAATAGGGTGACTTTTGAGGCAAAACTTCAGGGTTAGGGAAAGGAGTTAGTCCTTGGCTCAGTATACAGGTAAGATTGCATACCTCTCCAGACCATTGCAGATGGGTGGGGGAAATGACTGCGGGATATTTGTGTGTGTGTGTGTGTGTGTGTGTGTGTGTGTGTGTGTGTGTGTGTGTGTGTAAAATAGACAAACTATAGAATATTGCTGGGAACTCAGGTTTATTGGAGATGGAGAGAGACGAAAGCTGAACATACCCAGGGTGTGGTGATCAGAAGACAGACATCCTCTTCTCCTTTACACTTAGAGAATCCCCAGCTGGACCAGAGGAAGGAGTGGGGGCCTGATGTCGCCAGGGCCCTTCCTCATTAGACTGGGGTTGTACCAAGCTTTAGAACTGCCAGGTTGGTGGGAACGTATGACCAAGTCACTACGTTTCTGGAGTTTCAGTGACAGACACTATGTGGCACCAACAGCAGCCAAAGAATAGGAGTCTTCAGTAGAATGAAAAGTGTTCTCTCTTCAGAGCCATAGTTATAAAGACTGACTCCTTGGACTGAGGAAATGTAACGGTGATTCTAGAAGCTGCCATGATAGGGAGAATCTCAGAGAAGGAAGGATACACTTGTGCTGGTTAGGATGAGGTCTCAGAGTTACTTCATTTGAATATAAAAAAGAACAGGTCCTTCTTTTTCCCTCTGAACTGGTAAATTAAGATGGTTTCTGGCTTACACCATTGTTTTTTGGAGACAGGATAGCATAGTGATTAAGAGTATGTATTCTGGAGCTCAACTGCCTGGTTTTAAATCCTGGATCTGCACTTGGAAGCCATGTGACCTATGATTCAGTCTCCTTAAATGTGAAATAGGGGTGGTAGTAACTAACTCATGGGGTGCAGGGAGGATTGAAGAGAGTTAATACATGTAAGCACTTGGCACAGTGCCTAGCACATACTAAATGTCCTCTAAATGTCAGGTGTTAGTATTGATATTGCCTTGGTGCTTTTCCTAGAAGTTCAGCCTTCCTCAGTGGAAACGGAGGCTCCCAAAGGGCGTCCAGAGCAGGCTGAGCACACTCACAATCAGCACTTAATGACTGAGCCCTTTCTTCAAAAGAAAGAGACTGAGCTAAAAAGAAAGAGAGTGCCAGAATTCAGAGTTTGACACTAGGGTCCTACATTTCCAGCTGAGAGTTATTTTAAGGTCTGAGCAGGGAGTGTCATGAGCACTTGGGAGCAGCTCTGTAACCCCACAGAGAGACTCCACGGGCATGCAAATCACTGAGCAGAGCCCAGCCCAGCGTGTTCCTCGGAGATTCAGGCAGGGGTGCCCAGAGTCGATGATTTTTGTTTCCATTTCTAAGGAGAAGCTGGAGGGAGGGGAATTTGGATTCAGACAGTAAAATGAGGGGATTGGCTGAGATGATCTCTAAAGACTGTTCCAGCATTTTGTAAGGCACTGAGTCTGTAAGCATGACTAAAAGAAGGGAGATTAAAAAAATGTTCAAGGCAGGAGACTTCAGGCAGATGCTGAGGAAAATACGTCCCAACCAAATTCCTGCTGAACCTCAGAATACCCTGGTAAGGGAAATGATGCGAGTCTCACACCCGGAGTTATGGAAAATAAAATGAAGCCCATAAGGCTGGGTGAAAATCTTACACTGGCAGAATATAAGCTACTTTATCCTGCCAATCTCTCCTCATTTCACCATGGCTAGAAGTTATGTTTTGTCGAAGAAAGCTTCAAGAGGATTCGGATGGACAGTTTCAAGCGGCTACAATCAAATTATCCCTATTCTCTTTTGAAATCTCCTATTTGAACAACGGTTATTAGGCTCATTAACAGGGTAAAATAATTTGTGAATTACATTCAAGTTGTGACTTTCTGAAGATCTCAGCACACACATAATGGCCATGTTTCTAAGAAGCAGTCCAAATAGCTGTGATGTGCAGTACAGTTTGCGTATTACAAAGTCATGAAATTGGGCTGTAAAACTCCATTCAATGGATAAGGATATTAAAATGGAATTAAAATATTGTTGCAAGAGAGGAATTCTTGTGCCTCAGGAGATGAAAGATGTGGGAAACTTTGGCAACAGCCAGGATGAGACGAGCAGCTGCTGTACAAATCTCCTTGCTATTGTTCTACCAGAGAATCCCTGAAGTTTCCAATCCAGGATCTCTTGCCCTACTACACAAGCACCAATTATTCTGCCAGGATGTTGGCTCAGCACTCAACACAGGAGCTGAAGCCACTCTAGCCCGTCCACCAGCAAAGCCTTAGGCTCACCATGCTTGTTCTCTGTTAGCCATTCAGTCTACGATGGCCTTTGTCACCCTGCTTATCATTCCTTCTTTGATGGAAAAAATAAGGAAAGGGAAGAGAAACTGTATGAGATATCATCTGAAATCCGAGACGACGGTCTTCCTCTAGTGCTGCCTATGCCGCTCATGCAGGTTTCAATGTCGTCACACCCAGCACAGTTTAGTAGCATTAATGTTAAGGCTCCACCTAGGGCAATCCTCTCTTGAGACACAGAAGACATGCCTATTAGCACAGATTCCCTTTATCTCCAGCTGTCAGACTCTTCAGGAAAGGGATCCTCATATGAAAACAAAAATGAGCTCTAACAACACCAAATATATCAAGTCTTTCCTATATGGGGGGAGTCCCTGGGGGTGCAAATGGTTAACACACTCGGCTGCTAATCAAAAGGTTGGAAGTTCAAGTCCACCTAGAGGTGCCTCAGAAGAAAGGCCTGGTAATCTATTTCTGAAAAATTAGTCAATGAAAACCCTATGGAGCACAGTTGTACTCTGACACACAATGGTCAGAGTTGACTCCAGGGCAACTGGTTAGTTGGGTCCTGTTTCAAGAAGAAGCAGCCGCATCCATGAAGGTTAGCACTCCAGGCAGTGGAAATATAGCCCCCAAAACAATTTGTTGTCCCCATCTCTTGGTCACTCAGTGACTCAAATTTCCCACCTGAAAATTAAAAAACTTAGGCTCAAGCCAGTGTCTCTGTGACCAGCCAAAATGCCTGAATATTTGAAAATATGTGGATGCAGGGTACCAAGTGCACTCATCCAGATGACTGACTCACATTTTGGCAATAGCATAATGCCAAATAGCATTTCGGTCAAAGATTTCATGGAATTAAAAAAAAAAAACAGCAAAAGGAATTTTTGGTGTAAACAAAATAGACCCAATTGTCTGTTATAATTTTTTGAACCCCCAGGGCTGGTTTAGCTCTGAGTGTATCTTGGTTCATTTGCTCCCAGGCCACCTTCCTCATTCTTCCTCAACCTTTACTGTAACATGTGCAGTGAAAAGAAGATCAAAGACCTGAGTTCAAATCCCAGCCTACTATGAAAGCTTTTTGGCCTCTCTCAGCCTCAACTGTATCATCTGTAAAATGAGAATGAAAATAACCTATCTTGAGGCATTCGTTGTGAGAAGTAAACGAAATGTACTTTAAGTCTCCAGCTCACAGCAGACATTCAATAAATAAACAGTAGCTTAATGAGGACAAGCCCAGCATGAATTAGCACCTGAAGAGGCAGAATCATTTATCTTGAAGCTGCAGTTTAAGCTCCCTCCACAATCCCTTTGAGCCCTGGTGGTGCAGTGGTTAAAAGCTCAGCTGCTAACCAAAAGGTTGGCAGCTTGAACCCACCAGCTGCTCGTTGGAAACCCTATGGAGCAGTTCTACTTTGTCCTATAGGGTCGCTATGAGTGGGAATCGACTCAACAGTAACGGGGTTGATTTTTTGGTTTTATGATCCCTTACTGTCTGTGCTGTGATTAATTACTTTTTTGTGTGGCCTTTCTAGCCATGGTCTTGTAACTCCCACCCAGGTGAATGTGTGATAGGGTAATTGTGGCCTACCAAGAAGATTGGTCATTTTTGCCTTAAAAGAGAGCCAATTCCAAGGCAGAAAGGAGGAGTCCACCGTCACCAAGGAAGAAGAAACCAGCAGGAGAGACAGGGCAGAAGTAGACAGCACGGTGGGCTTCAGCCCAGAGAGAGAGAAAGCTGAGTGCCTTTGGGCAGAGACTGAGGGCCAGGGAGAGGCGTGCCTGCGAGCATGGCTGGGAAGAGGCTATCCTGATGGAAGAACTGTATCCTGAGTGTTCTTGAGCCTGAATTGTAACTGTTACTTCCCTAATAAACCCCATCATCATCAGTATGGTCTGTGAGTTCTGTGTGGCCATTGCAATGAATTATCGAACCCAGTAGAGTGTTGTGGGAGGGACGGTTGGTGCCAGAATTTACCGGTAGAGATGGCAGAGAGAGGAGGTATGTCTGACCCGCGCCTCATAGGAATCAGCCTTGGGCTGCTGATCTTGATTCTCCCTTCCCCTTGTGAAGTTGGAGGAGGTCAGAACTGCCCATAGGGTTTCTAAGGCTGTAATCTTTACAGAAGCTGACTACCACATCTTTCTCCTGCAGAGCAGCTGGTGGGTTCCAAACTCTGATCTTTCAGTTAGTAGCTAAGAGCTTTAACCACTGTGCCACCAGGGTTCACTACTATCCTAGTGTTTCTCAAAGTGTGATCTCTGACCATCTGCTGCAGAAACCCCCAGGCAGCTTATAAGAGATGAGACTTCTGGCATCCACCCTAGATGTGGTGAATCAGAATCTCTGGGAATTACCATTTCTAACATCTACCCCAGCCTCCAGATGACTCTTGAGTACCCTAAAATTTGAGAACCACCAAGTTAGAGTACTGTTTAGATCTTGTTGTTGTTGGGTGCCATCAAGTCAATTTTGACTTATAGCAACCCAATATGACAGAGTAGAACTGTCTCACAGAGTTTTCTAAGCTGTAATCTTTATGGGAGCAGATCACCAGGTCTTTCTCCTGCAGAGCTACTGGTAAGGTTTGAACCTCCAACTTTTAAGTGAGCAGCTGAGTGCTTAACCATTGCACCGCCAGGGCTCCTTATTTAGAACTTATTACCTTTTTTATTCATTTGTTTGTAAATATGGGTCATACGTTTCAATGACTTTTAAACACTCTCTATAGTTCCTGAGTCCCAAGCTCTACAGGTCCTCTGAAACACTAGGTAATATGGTCAGTTGGGATAGTTCAAAAAGCCAGTTAAGGTAGTTCATAGAGAAACTCTTTTTTTTTCCTTGACTTACTAGCCAACTGAGTAATTTTGTGCTCTCTATCATTTAGGCACAATATGCAACACTTATCTAATTCCCTGGCCTACTAAACGTAATTTTATGTTATTTACTTATTTAGCTTAATAAAACCCTAACTACTGTAGAAAGTGTCTGGTCTAAAACCACTCATTCTTAGACTTGATGATCTAAGAGAAACTCCTGACACAGGAGCACTGAAGTCTTGAGCTGACAGTTGTATAGAGAGAAATTATTCAGCAGGCATGAGATATTGGGCTAATGTGGATACAGGTTAGTAAAGATAAGAATCCGAGTAGCAAAAGCTGGCCACTTACTTGGTAATGGAATAATGCAGCCCTGGGAGTAACCAGTTTAATCAACCAATTACTGTGGAGTTGATTTCAATTTATGACAACCGCATGTGTGTTAAGAGTAGAACTGTGCTTCATAGAGTTTTCAGTGGCTGATTTTTCGGAAATAGATCACTCAGCCTTTCTTCTGAGGTGTTTCTGGGTGGACTTTAATCGCCCACCTTTCTGTTAGCAGCCAAGAATGTTAAGCCTTTGCACTACACAGGGACTCCAGCCCCGGGAGTATGTGCTGAAAACGTAAAAACGGAGCTGGCAGAGCTGTCAGGCTGCCAGAGTGTTCATCTAGCAGTGAAACCAGGGAAGCACTTTGAAGCCTGAAAATTAAGTGAACCAATTTCTCTGGCAAAGACTGGGAGCCCCCTTTCAGCATGAGTGCAGCCTTTAAGAAAATGGGCCCCACAGCTGAACTGTGATATGGAGAACTTGGAGAGAGGCCACAAAAGGCAATCAAGATGAATCAGGCTTTGGAGGAATGAATTCTTCTAGGGACTGGTCTTCAGACTAGAGTGATAGCACTGTGGGCTGGGAGGGTGGGTGTACAGGGGAGATTAACAATGCTTTTAGATAGTAAGCAATAATTAGGAGTTTCAATATTTCTATTAAGAACATCAAAAGAAAAAGCTTGGGCTGAACTTCAACAGAAATTATGCTTGAAACTGAAAGACTGGGAGCAAGGGAGAGTGTTACTGTGTTTTATGGAAAGCTTTAATGCTGCTTTCCCACCTCAGAGCACCCAATTCTCTCTGCCTTCCACTCACCTCACCCCCTCACTCTAGTAGTACCACTTCTTTATTTAGGGTTGATCATATGCCAGAGTCTCTGGGTGGTACAAACGGTTAATGTACTGAGCTGCTAACCAAAAGGTTGGAGGTTCAAGTTCAAGAACAAATCTGGCATCTTGGAAGAAAGGTCTGGAAATACACTTCTGAAAAAGCAGTCACATATAGGGTCAACATGAGTCAAAATCAACCTGAAGGCAATTGTTTTTTTTGTTATATTCCAGATACTGGGCTGATTGCTTTATATTTATTATCCCATTTAATCTTCATGGTATTAAATGTGGGTATTGCAAGGTTAAGTATTGGCATGCTCATTTATAGAAAACAGGCTCAGTGAGATTATGCAACTTTCCCAAGGTCACATGGTCAGAGAGTGGCAGAACCAATCTGTCTCACTCCAAGTCTCTCAACACTATTTTATCCTGCCTACTTATCTGTGGCTTACATTTCTTGTTGAAAGTGAAGAGGACTTGAAGTACTTACTGATGAAGATCAAAGACTCCAGCCATCAGTATGAATTTCACCTCAACATAAAGAAAACAAAAATCCTCACAACTGGACCAATAAGCAATATCATGATAAATGGAGAAAAGACTGAAGTTGTCAAGGATTTCATTTTACTTGGATCCACAATCAATACCCATGGAAGCAGCAGTCAAGAAATCAAAAGATGCATTGCATTGGGCAAATCTTCTGCAAAAGACCTCTTTAAAGTGTTAAAAAGCAAAGATGTCACTTTGAGGACTAAGGTGAGCCTGACCCAAACCATGGTATTTTCTATCACCTCATATGCATGCAAAAGCTGGACAATGAATAAGGAAGACTGAAGAAGAATTGATGCCTTTGAATTATGGTGTTGGCGAAGAATATTGAGTATACCATGGACTGTCAGAAGAATGAACAAATCAGTCTTGGAAGAAGTAGAACCAGAATGCTCCTTAGCATCAAGGATGGGGAGACTTCATCTCACATACTTTGGACATGTTATCAGGAGGGACCAGTGCACGGAGAAGGATATCATGTTTGGTAAAGTAGAGGGTCAGTGAAAAAGAGGAAGACCTTCAACAAGACAGATTGACACAGTGGCTGCAACAATGGGTTCAAGCATAGCAATAATTGTGAGGATGGCACAGGACTGGGCAGTGTTTCATTCTGTTGTATGTAGGGTCGCTATGAGTCGGAAATGACTCAACGGTACCTAACAACAACACTTCTCTGTGGAGTCTGTAGGTGGCTCAAACAGTTAAACACTGAACTTCTAGCTGAAAGCTTGGCAGTTTGAACCCATCCAGAAGCACCTTAGAAGACAGGCCTGGCTATCTGCTTCCAGAAGGTCACAGCCTTGAAAACCCTATAGAGTGCAGTTTTACTCTGCAACACATCGGGTTACCATGAGTTGGAACTGACTCCATGGCAACTGGTTTGGTTTTTTTATTTTCTGAAACTATGCTTTTTGTGTGTGTGTATGTGTGTTTTAGATGAAGGTTTACAGAGCAAGCTAGTTTCTCATTAAACAATTAATCCACCACGTGTTGGTCAGTTTGTTGTACTGTAGGGGCTTGCGGGTTGCTGTGATGCTGGAAGCTATGCCACTGGTATTCAGATACCAGGAGGGTCACTCATAGCAGAAAGGTTTCAGCTGAGCTTCCAGACTAAGATAGACTAGGAAGAAGGACTTGGCAGTCTACGTCTGAAAGGAATGAGCCAGTGAAAATCTTATAAATAGCAGCAGAACATTGTCTGATACACTGCTGGAAGATGACCCCCTCAGGTTGGAAGGCACTCAAAAGACGACTGGGGAAGAGCTGCCTCCTCAAAGTAGAGTTGACCTTAATGACATAGATGGAGTCAAGCTTTCAGGACCTTCATTTGCTTATGTGGCACAAGTAAAAATGAGAAGAAACAGCTGCAAACACTCATTAATAATCAAAATGTGGAATGTATGAAGTATGACTCTAGGAAAATCAGAAATCATCAAAAATGAAATGGAATGCATAAGTATCGATATCCTAGGTATTAGTGAACTGAAATGGACTGGTATTGGCCATTTTGAATCAGACAAACATGGTCTGCTATGCTGGGAATGACAAATTGAAGAGGAATGGTGTCGTGTTCATCATCAAAAAGAACATTTCAAGATCTATCCTGAAGTACAATGCTATCAGTGATAGGATAATATCCATAAACCTACAAGAAAGACCAATTAATATGACTACTATTCAAATTTATGTACCAACGACTAAGGCCAAAGATGAAGAAGTTGAAGATTTTTTTACCAGCTTCTGCAGTCTGAAATTGATCGAATATGCATTCAGGATGCATTGATAATTGCTGGTGACTGGAATGCAAAAGTTGGAAACAAAGAAGGAGGATCCATAGTTGGAAAATATGGCCTTGGTGATAGAAACGATGCCGGAGAGCCCGTGAGAGAATTCTGCAAGACCAAGGACTTCTTCATTACAAATACCTTTTTTCACCAACATAAATGGGAACCATACACATGGACCTCACTAGATGGAATACACAGGAATCAAATTGACTACATTTGTGGACAGACAATGGAGAAGCTCAATATTAGTCAGAACAAGGCCAGGGGCTGACTGCAGAACAGACCATCAATTGCTCATATGCAAGTTCAAGCTGAAACTGAAGAAAATTAAACAAGCCCATGAGAGCCATAGTACGACCTTGAGTATATCCCACCTGAATTTAGAGACCATTTCAAGGTTAGATTTGATATGTTGGACACTAATGACCAAAGACCAGACGAGGTGTGGAATGATATCAAGGACATCATACATGAAGAAAGTAAAAAGACAGGAAAGAAAGAGAGGACCAAAATGGATGTCAGAAGAGACTCTGAAACTTGTTCTTAAATGTTGAGTAGCTAAAGCAAAAGGAAAAAATGATGAAGTAAAAGAACTGAACAGAAGATTTCAAAGGGTGGCTCCAGTAGACAAAGTAAAGAATTATAATGACATGTGCAAAGAGCTGGAGATAGAAAACCAAAGGGGAAGAACATGCTTGGCATTTCTCAAGCTGAAAGAACTGAAGAAAAAATTCAAGTCTTGAGTTGCAATAGTGAAGGATTCTCTGGGGAAAATATTAAATGACACACGAAGTATCAAAAGAAGATAGAAGGAATACACAGAGTCATTATACTAAAAAGAATTGGTCGACATTCAACCATTTCAAGAGGTAGCACATGATCAGGAAACAATGGTATTCAAGGAAGAAGTCCAAGCTGCACTGAAGGCACTGGCGAAAAACAAGCCTCCAGGAATTGACGGAATATCAACTGAGACGTTTCAACAAACAGGTGCAGTGTTGGAAGTGTTCACTCATCTATGTCAAGAAATTTGGAAAAGAGCTACCTGGCCAACTGACTGGAAGAGATCCATATTCATGCCTAGTCCCAAGAAAGGTGAGCCAACCAAATGTGGAAATTATCAAACAATATAATTAATATCACACGCAAGTAAAATTTTGCTGAAGATCACTCAAAAGCGGCTGCAGCAGTATATCAATAGGGAACTGCCAGAAATTCAGGCCAGGTTCAGAAAAGGACGTGGAACCAGGGATACCACTGTTGATGTCAGATGGATGCTGGCTGAAAGCAGAGAATGCTAGAAAGGTGTTTTATCTGTGTTTTATTGACTATGCAAAGGCATTCGACTGTGTGGATCATAACAAATTATGGATAACATTTCGAAGAATGGGAATTCCAGAACACTTAATTGTGCTCATGAGGAACCTATATATAGATCAAGAGGCAGTCGTTCAAACAGAACAAGGGGACACTTCGTGGTTTAAACTCAGGAAAGGTGTGTGTCAGGGTTGTATCCTTTCACCATACCTACTCAATCTGTATGCTGAGCAAATAATCCGAGAAGCTGGACTACAGGAAGAAGAATAGGGCATCAGGATTGGAGGAAGACTCATTAACAACCTGCGTGATGCAGATGACACAACCTTGCTGAAAGCGAAGAGGACTTGAAGCACTGGTGAAGATCAAAGACCATAGCCTTCAGTATGGATTACACCTCAACATAAAGAAACAGAAATCCTCACAACTAGACCAATAAGCAACATCATGATAAACGGAGAAAAGATTGAAGTTGTCAAGGATTTCATTTTACTTGGATCCACAATCAACATCCATGGAAGCAGCAGTCAAGAAATCAAAAGACGCATTGCATTGGGCAAATCTGCTGCAAAAGACCTCTTTAAATTGTTGAAAAGCAAAGACGTCAGCTTGAAGACTAAGGTGCGCCTGACCCACCGCATGGTATTTTCAACTGCATCATATGCATGCGAAAGCTGAACAATGAATAAGGAAGACAGAAGAAGAATAGACACCTTTGAATTGTGTTGGTGAAGAATATTGAATTATACCATGGACTGCCAAAAGAATGAACAAATCTGTCTTGGAAGAAGTACAACCAGAATACTCCTTAGAAGTAGGGATGGCGAGACTATGTCTTACATACTTTGGACATGTTGCCAGGAAAGAAGGATCAGTTCCTGGAGAAGGACATCTTGCGTGGTAAAGCAGACAGTCAGCGAAAACGAGGAAGATCCTCAGTGAGATGGGTTGACACAGTGGCTACAACAATGGGCTCAAGCATAATGATTGTAAGCATGGCGCAGGACCGGGCAGTTTTTCGTTCTGTAGTACATAGGGTCACTATGAATCAGAACTGACTCGACGGCACTTAACAACAACAAACAATACATACAGTGTTGTGCGACATTGGTTGCCAACCCCACGATGGACATGTCAACACTCCCCTTTTCAACGTTGGATTTCCCATTTCCATTCGTCCAGCTTTCCTGTCCCCTCCTGCCTTCCTGTCCTTGCCCCTGGGCTGGTGTGCCCATTTAATCTCGAATACATTGTTGAGCTACACATATTATTGTTTTATGGACCTGTCTAATCTTTGGCTGAAGAGTGAACTTCAGGAGTGACCTGAG
This sequence comes from Trichechus manatus latirostris, assembly GCF_000243295.1. Taxonomy (NCBI): domain Eukaryota; kingdom Metazoa; phylum Chordata; class Mammalia; order Sirenia; family Trichechidae; genus Trichechus; species Trichechus manatus. The sequence continues at coordinate 23,651,057 of NW_004443939.1, read as the reverse complement.
TACTGAGTTAAAAGGGTATCCGGGGGTCATACTCTCAGGTTTTCTCCAGTCTGTGTCAGACCAGTAAGTCTGGTCCTCTTTTGTGAGTTTCAATTTTGTTCTACATTTTTTTCCAGTTCTATCTGGGACCCTCTATTGTGATCCCTGTCAGAGCAGTCAGTAGCGGTAGCTGGACACCATCTAGTTGTGCTGGACTCAGTCTGGTGGAGGCTGCGGTAGTTGTGGTCCATTAGTTATTGTTTTTTTCAGCCATCTGTAGCCCAAGAGGCCAGTGTGGCTGGAAGCCAGTGAGTGAGTTGGGGAGAGGATCAGAGATGAGGCCAGAGCAGTAATGGGATGAGAGTGTAGGTGGCACCCAATGATAAGTGCCCTTCGAGGCCACAGAGGATGTTGGCTTTTCTTCTGAATGTGAAGGGAAGCCATTTGAAGGGCTTTGAGACCGAGAATTGCTAACTTAAGTTTTAAACAGATCTGTGTGAACAGATTTCGGGGAAGGAAGGGTAGAAGCCAGGAGAATAGTTGTACTGCTATTTTAATAGTCTAGATGAGAGGTGGTGGCTTGTATCTAGGTGTTAGTTGTGAAGACGGGGAGAAGTCAGTGGGTTATAGAGATATTCCAAGGGTAAAACAAATACTCTGTGCTGATGAATGATAAGTGATATGCCCAAGGTCACACAGCTAGTAAGCGACTGGGCTGGGACTGGAACAAGAGTTTGACTATCTGAAACCAAACCCTGTGATCTTGCCACTAACTTCTATGAGCCATGGCCACAAGTTACAGAGAAAGGGATTTCCTATACCTAAGGCCAAAATATAAGACGTTTCCAGCATGTGATATTTATAACCGAGGTGTGTGTGTTTCCTATATGTCCATTGCCTCTTCTCCTCTCATACAAAAGAGAGGAGAGCTGGCAACAGATTCTTCAAAATACAGGTATAAAAACAATTACTACCCAAACATTTTTTCCCAGCTTGAAGACTGACGGTACAAGGCCAGCTGCTGGCCTAGAACAGCTACCATGGGTCTTGGTGAATGGTGAATTTTATGTTTTAAACTGTTAAAATGGTAGAGGGTGATAGGAGTCACTCAATAAATGAAAGACTTTGTGGCCACATTTACACAGCAAAAGCCAAGTGGAAGACTGAGCAATTACCTAGTAACTGCAGGCTGGGGAGTCATCCAATTTGGGTAACTCAGATAAAAGCATGTGCCTTGGCTGCTTCTCTCACCTAAATTACTCAATAATGGTCCATCTGTCTGTTTTGCTTAGTTGTAGCGAACAAGAAACAGGTCTATCCCAGTGAGAAACCTTCCATGGGTCAGAGTGTAGCCCAGGCTGAGGGAAAGGCTGCTCTCAGGATAACCTGCCTCCAAACTGGTATGTGATTGTTAACTATGGTAAAGAATCTGCTCTGTCAGTGCCCTGTGCTATTGTAGGTTCTAGAGACCCTGAGATGAACAGTCTCTACTCTGATGCTTCTCAAAGTCTAGCATTGAGATCAACTTGAGAAAGGATAATTATATTAAAGGTTATTAAACCAAAACCAAACCAAACTTGTTGCTGTCAAGTCAATTTTGACTCATGGTGACCCTACAGAATGCAGAACTGCCCCATACGGTTTTCCAGGAGCAGTTGGTGGATTCCAACTCCCAACCTTTTGGTTAGCAGCTGAGCTCTTAATCACTGTGCCACCAGGGCTCCATAAAGTGTATTAGGTATAGAGATACCCTTTGGAGATATGATGAGAACACAAAGTGGGGCAAATGGTTAATACACTCAGCTACTAACTGAAAATTTTGCATGTCCAAGACCACCCAAAGATGCCTTAGAAAAAAGGCCTAGCAAACTACTTCCAAAAAATCAGCCATCAGAAATCCTACAGAGTACAATTCCACTCTGACACAGATGGGGTCACCATGAGTAGGAATCAACTCAACAGCAACTGGTTTTTAGTAGCCCACACTGGGGTGGGACACTGGGTGGGGAACAGGTAGGGAAGGCTTCCTGGAGATGAAGCCTGGGTTGGGTCCTCGAAGATGAGTAGTTATTAGCCAGGAAATGGGAGATGGGGGAGGGAGAGGGAAGGCTAATGATGACTGGTGACATTTTTTCCTCCGATGGTAAAGAGTTTAGCAAATAATAGTAATTCAGGTTTCATTATGCACCAGATACCTTTCTAAGCACTTAGCATGCATTATCTTATTATATCTTCACAATAATCATTTGGGAAAGGTGATAGCATTATTCACTTACATATGAGGAAGCTTATGCACAGAACAGTTCGATACTTGCCCACAGTCACACAGGTGGGATGTAGCAAAAGCAGGACTCCAGACTTGTGACTACAAAGCCTTTGCAATACTTCTGCTTTTCCTGCCTTTATCTTTAATGCAGCTTCTGCAGCCCTGGTGCTGCCATGCAGCTTCCACAGATGTCCATGACAGATTAAGCTCATGCTTCTCAGAGGCCAGAAGTCTGCTCTGAGTAGAATCCTAGCAGAAGACTGACCCATAGAGGCTGCCAACTCTGCCTTTGACGGGCCTGCTCCTGCGCCAGCTCAGCACGGCCTCAATTCTGCTCTTTGGCCCCTAGCATCTCGTCCTATGCCCCATGAGCTCAGCGGGCTCCTTGTTGTTAGCTGCTAGTGAGTCAACCCCAGATCAGGGGGCTCCTTAAAGCTCATGAATTCCCTGCAAAGTCTGGCTGCCTGGACTTAGTTTCACCATGGTCGCTCTCCTTCCATTCTTAACAGGAGGATCCGTGCCTTTGTTAGAGTCTTCCTGAGCCCTCTCCCACCCTCCTTCCATTACTGATATCCTACAAGTGCCAGGCTCTATGCCAGGTGGTGAAGAGCCTGCAAAGCTAGCTTTGCCCACAAAGAATCCTGAGACATGCTTTTTACCAACTGTCATAAAATACACCAATATTCTGAAAGATAAATGATGAACTAGGAGAGTTGCACATGGTCTCGCTTGGAGGAGTTTCAACCAAAGATGAAATTTTGTGGTTCTGAACCATTCTGGCAAAGTAGCAGACTCATTCCAGTACATCCGAAAGAAATGAGCTAATAACTAGTAGTGGTTCTCTGGAGACTTCTCCCTGGTTCCGGGAAGTAAATATTTTGAAATTGAATTTGTAACCAATGGTTTCCATTTTCAAATATGGTATCATAATTCCTTTGGGCTTAATTTTTTTTTTTTTTTTGTGAACATTCAAGTCACCTCTGCAAGTTAAACTATATAGAGACTTTCTATACCCAAATTACAGAAGGTGACAATCTCTACTTGCCTGAGTAACTCTTTAAAATCTGAAGGGAGCTTACGCGGGTAACAAATAGATGTTTTCTATCTATACTGTTGGGATAAGAGAAAAACTTCAGCTGAGAACATGGAACTCATTACCAGCACAGATATTCCACTTCCGACTTTATTTAAAGAAATGGACAAAGCTCTGTCCTCCTGGGGTAGGGCAGTTCTTGCCAGACTTCTGGTGCTCCAACACAAGTCCAGCCTTGATATGCCTGATTGCCTGCCACTAGCCCCACCCTCCTAAATTAATATATTATGTCCATGTCTTTTCCATTCAACATCTCCCTTTAGCCTCGTAAAAATCTTCCTTGAGGAAATCAGCATCCAGGGAGGCTAGATGTCCTTGTTACACAGTTAACTGGCATCAGAGAATATGCTAAATTCCAGGTGTCCCGTGTTTCATGCTGAATGATGTAAAAAGAATATAAATTGCCATAGGTGTACAGAAGATATTTGCAGAAAGAAAGGAGAATATTTTCTTTAAGAATTGAGAAGAGCTCTTTTAGAATTTCAAGTAATTCTAGGATGCTCAACTCAAGCCAGGAGTATTATTCTGATTGTTCTACTGCCCTGACAATTAACTCATTCAATCAACAGTATTAACTGAATGCCTACTCTGTGCCAGGCACTGTGGATGCAATGGAAAGCAAGAGACGTAACTTCTACCCTCCCAGGCAGTGGTGTCACTAGAGTTGCATCACCCAGTGCAGGAACTCATGGTGTCACCTCACCCCCATGGACCTCTTCCCGTACCAGACTATACCGAATCCTTAGTAATGTTAATATCAATTTTAATCATGTGATAAATATTGTTGTAAACTGTAATATTTCTTAGATTACATGAATACTAACAAACTTATTTTGTAAAATCTTTCCACAATGAATTATAACATTATTAGTAATAGAGCAGAAGCCTTTTTTGGTTTTTCACCCTCTTTTCCTTTAATTACTACTTCATTCTCAAAAGTTACTGATGTAGGTTCACAAATACTAATTACCACAATACTGTAGCTAAAACACCACAAAATTTGACAAAATCAGCGACTATAAAAACATGGTAGCAACGAAAACAACAGAGTGTGCTTGTAGCAGGGGCAGAAGAAACCATGTGATTCAAAAGCATTGCTGTAATTGGGTAATGACAGCTCTGACCAGAGAACATTAGAAGGTTCATAAAGTAATTCAGAATAGAGCTTTTAGCCTTGTAGGTATATTGATACAGTAGTCTCCTCCCTTATCCACAGGGGATATGTTCCAAGACGCCCAGTAGATGCCTGAAACTGCAGATAGTACCAAACCTTACATATGCTATGTTTTATCCTATAAATATATATGATAAAGTTTAATTTATAAATCAGGCACAGTAAGAGATTAGAAATAAGCTGGACAAAGGGATGATGCACGTCCCTTTGTCACGCTACTCAGAATAGCAGGCAACTTAAAACTTACGAATTACTTCTGGACCACAGCTGACCATCAGTAACGGAAACTGCAGAAAGCACAACCGAGAATAAGGTGGGACTACTGTGGGGTTGCTATGAGTCGCAATTGACTCAACGGCAACAAGTTTGGTTTTGGTTTACTGTACATGTAAGCTGGGCTTACAAAAAAATTTTTTTGTTACAATTAACTACAGGGATATTTTTAATAAAAAAATTTCTGCTGAAACACTGCACAAGAATTTTATAAGAGTCATTTTGGTGTCACTCTGACAGTGTCACCCAGGGAGGTCCACACCTAGAGACGTCACTGTTCCCAGGACTCCCTATCCCTTTTTTATTTCTTAACATTGCTTCCTCTAATGCCTCCCCTCCTAAATCCCACTCTCAGCCCACCTCCAGGTACAGATCATTGGTAGATACTTGGTTAAGTATTGCACTTGTTGATACCACTTAGAAAGGGAAAAGAGGGTTTCCTGCAGTGGTTTTCACATCCTCTGAGCCTGTGGAAGTCTATCTTCACTAACTTTGAGTTGCTTATAAAATCCAAGCAATCGGGAACCACCTATGAATCGATTCTCCTGATACCTCTACACATTTTTAAAAATAATCTGGTGCTCTGGAGTACCTTTGCATATTAAAACTAAATGTCTAATTATATTAGTCAAAGTTCTTTAAATTTAAGTTGCCCTGTCTGTTGAATGGGGACATGATGATGTACAGGAAAGCATCTGAGAAGTGTGAAGGGCCATGTAAATACAAAGTACTGCTATAACCATCAACAAAGCTAATATTATATGATGGTATAAAGATTTCTAGTCATTAAAGTAAAATATTTAATATCTCAACGGCACAAATTCCAAACAATGTCCACTTTAGCCATGTATACAGAAATAGCCAAATAATGGTACTTTTGGTATGAAGGAATAAAGGTCACAATAGTGATCACTTGTGTTCAACTTTACCCCCTTTACAAGAAACTAGTTCTTTAAAACATAAAATTTCATATCAAGTAATAAATGCAATATAAAGTCTTTTAAAAATTACCTTTTTCACTATCAAGTTGGAAAAATAAGATAATAAGATTTGACTGGTAGGCAGGATAGAAAAGGACTCTGGAAATAACTCTTCTCAAACTGCTGGTGGAGATGCAAATAAGTAAAACATTCTGGGGGCAGCTAATGAATTTAAAAAGTAAAGCTATGCATGCACATCCACTCCACTTCTTGGAATGTACAGTAGAGAAGGGTGGGAACAGAAATAGAGCTATGAAGATGCTCATTACAGTGCTATTCAAAATAGCAAAGCATCGTAAGTGTAAATAGTAAAGCATTGTGTAAACAGTAAAGCAAGAATGTGGTGTCTGGAGCCACTAAGCTGCTGAGTGCAAACCCCGGCTTTGTTGTCACTGGGTATCTAGAAAACTTTAACCTTTTCAATCTCCACATTTGTAAAATGGAGGATTTGAGAATAAAACCTATTTTATGATATAGATGTGACTATTTAGCAAAATACAGCTAAAGCACTCAGGACATACTGACAGTGCTCACGATGCACTACAGTGAAAAATTGGACACAACTTATCTAACAAATCGTTTCATCCAAGCAATGTAATGCTATTTATAAATTAGAATAATGTTGTAGATGAATGTTTGACTTGGACAGATGTTTATTTTGTATTTACAATATGATTGAATCCAAGCAGATGTTTATTAGAAGTTATCCAGTGTACCTGAACTTGTTTCAGGTTGAATCCATTTCTTTATCTGAAAACTGATTTGTATTTCAAAAGTCCAAAAATAAAATAGCACTGATTTCAAATCCTTTACTTCCTGGCATAGGGGCAATTGAGAATTTTTTCTGGGTTAATATACTTTTGGTACCTAGTGTACTGCAATCCAAATGACTTCTGTTATAATACAAGCATTTCTTTTACTAAAAGGTAAAGTCCTCCATGTTATAACAAAAGCCCAAGATCCCACCAAGTTTTGTAATGCTACTACTTACATATTTTACCAAGTCAAGAAATACAGCTATCAGCTTTCAAATGCCTGCAACAATTTTTAGAAGCATAAACTGAGATTCTACCTAACAATGTTTATTTATGGCATATTCAAAGCAGATGTATTTATAATATACAATAAGTAATGTGGAACTTTGAGAACATTTGTAATACACAAAATTATTACTACCTTGTCCTACTACCAAGAATTGCTTAAGGAGGACTTAGTGTGACCTCTGCATCAGAAAGTTTCAGCGTTTGAATAGGATTCTTGATTTGTGTTGCAAAAGTTACCTTTACCCTCTTACAGCTCATAGTTCTCTTAATGCAGAAGAGATGACTGTTTGTAACCCAGGTGTTTGCTATTCCAACAATAAATGTTTCTTCTTCCAATCCTTAAAAAAGTCGTCTGACCACACCTCACCCCCACCCCCCGCCCCAGTTTCAATCAAATAAGTATTGTGTCTGCGAGATTACAATGAATATCAGTAGCATGGAAATACTTTTTAAGTTATAAATTTAGGACCTCTGATTTCCACCAACAGAAATGAGAACACAGCTCTACGTTTATATTATATGCAACTTTTAGTACCGTCACATCTATCTCATTTCACTACTGATGTTAACAATTTTATACGCAGGGTGTATAAATCTCACAAATTTTTAATGAGAAACTATTTGTTCTGTAAACCTTCATCTAAAGTACATTAAAAAAATTTTTAAAAAATCTCACAAATTTTGACAGCTTTGAACCTCTCTTATGAAGAAAGTTCTACTTCACTTTGGGCATTCTTTTTTGGAACTAAAAAGGGTAGTAATGTGGTTTATAAAAACACTCCATATAGTCACAGGACGTTAAGCGCAAAAAAAGACAACAGAGAGAGGAGAACGAATACTCATAGCAGGCACCTCCTGAGCTAAAGGATGCCAATTATATCCAGCTGGGAAATGCTATAAGCTGCTAACAGTACAGAGCTTGGCTCGACTACAAGAATTTCCTTCAACATCTGGTAAAGGTAAAACTGACCTTACCACTTCATGCCTGGGACAGGTAGACAAAAACCCAAGGAGATTAGCATCAATCTCACAAGATCAGGTAAAGTGACTGTTGGCAAACTTTGTTTTTGGTTAAAGGATCCTAACTGGAGTAGCAGGATTAAAAAAAAAAAAAAAAAAAGTTAAAAAAACCCACTTTCCCTCTTTCCTCCCATAGTGAAACTTAGATTTTGTTGCTTCTGATTTGAGGCCGATAGGGAGTTTACTTATGTCCACATGATTGCTTTCTGGTTGCATTTACGATTACTAGAATTACAAATACTCCACTGTTACTTCTAGTCTTCAGCCATATGTGAGTCTGCTAAGTTAATGGAAAAAAAAAAAAAAATCTCAAGTTTTTGCTTATCTTTTTTTCCCTCTGACTGGCATATGAAAGACAATGATTAAGTTCCTTAAATTCAAAAATTAATGAGGGTGCTGTTACTCACTTTTGTAATTCAGAGTCAAGAGTCCACTGCTACATAAGCTAAAGTCCTGAGGTCTAGGTTTCAGCTCTCAGAAGCATGATCATTAAAGGGTATTCACTAGAAAGAAAAAGTTGAGTCCCAGCTCCAGCAACATCACTCATAAACTCCAATATACTTCTAAGCTCTCCTTTTTCACTCCTGAAGAAACACATTCTTATGGCCCAGAGTTCATTTCTGGTTTGGGTTGCCCCAAGGGTCATTTTGGGAAGTGTTCTGCCTTTTCTTCCACATTAATTTTATTAGCTAAAGAGATGATTTGCTCAATCAGACGTTTTCACATGTTCTTTTACAGAGGAAATGCAATCATCTACAAATAAGTTTCCTATTAAAATGTAGTACTCACAACACAGTTCAAAAACAAAATGACTTTTTTTTTTTTATTAAGAGCTGTTATTTATAAAGAGACTAACTTACTGCTGAAAATCCCAAAAAGGACAAACTGGTTGAAATTTTCACAAGAGTGGAAAATATTTAATAAACTTAGAATGTTGGGCTTATTAAACTACAGTGTTATTTACAACCATAACATATCAACCACAAACACAAGAAATGTGTTTGCATGGCATGCTACAACAGAAGCTTTATTCAGTTCATTCAGAAAACATTGGCAAAATAAATTTCAGTTGCAAATTCACAGATACAAGCTTCAAAGTATAAAGTCGTATATAACAAAAAATACAGGTAATATTTTATAACAATAACTTACAGATACAAACTAATGATAAACTACAATTTCCACAAAGGATTGTAAACATTTTGCACACTTGTCAGTCCTTTCTTTTAGGCAAAGTGCTCTTTTGATGACAAATAAATTAACAGATACACACTAGAGTGAACTATTTCCAGACAATACAAAAAAAAATTTGTTTTTTTTTTTTCTTGTAAACATAAATTTTACGAAAAAAATGAAGAATCAATAAAAGTGTCTTGCAGGCCAACTACAGATACATACCTGGGTAGTAAAATGATGTTGGAAATGCTTTGGGTGTTAAATAGAAAATTAACATCAATAACTTTTCAATGATATTTTATACATAATAAATGACAAGTTTATATCCTTAATCATTTCTATCCCTGAATAAAGGAATTAGGTATGACTTATTGGCAGTTGTGTCACTGAATGGGGTAACAAGGGCTGGAGTCCAAGAGTTGTTGGTGAATGAGCTATAAAATAGAAAGAAATTTGTGGATCAGCTTTGGAGGGTGAATAAAACAGAATTTAAAACAAACAAAAACAAACCAAGGCAATGTGTTTTCATTACTCATTATAGCTGAGGGCACCATGCGATACTCACTCCACTGACCTCAGCAGAGCATTAACTTATTCAGAATAGTGAAAACAGGATTAAATAAGAATCTAGGAATGGTTTTACCCCAAATCTTTATTGGGGACCACAAATTTTACCACTTTAATGTCCTCCATCCATACCCCATTCACTGCACTTCACCCTGCAGCAAAAGACACATGAGCTTTGTCTGTAGAGATGTTCTCAGCTTTAACATGAAGGTGTATGTATAGGATAAGCCTTCAAATTCCCATTCATTAATGCTTAACTGCCTCCTCCCTCAACACACTATTAAAACACACTTGACTCAGACAGCACTACAGCCTTCCACGTGAACACACAATTTTAATACTAGTGTAAATAAATGGTGACAACGGTACAGGCTCTGATTTATGTAACCAAAACTTAAGATAAGTTTCCACTTTCATTAAGGCTATGTCTCTTTAAACCAACCCTCATTTCAGAAGAACTAAAAAAAACTGGACAAATTTTTTTTTTAATCTACTTGAAGTCATCAAAAAGTAGTGAGAACTTGCAAAGTTAAGTACCAAAAGAGGGAAAGAAAATGAGACTACTCTTCCGCCACAAAGTGAGTGCCAGTTTCAAAAGAAAAAGGAATGCCTGAGAGACTGAGAAGTTTAGCAGAGCTTTCAGGAGTTAGACCTTGCTGGGTGATGGGGAAAAAAATCACAGATCAGAACACAATGAAAAAGAGAAGCCCTGGTAAAACACCCCAGGCTTTCATTTGGGATCCCAAAGGGCTAAATCCAAGGAGTAGTGAATGAGAAATATACCAGTCCTCAAGAGGACTGATGCCTGATTGGATTAAGCTGATCTTCCCCTAGCCTAAATTCCTGCCAGATAAAAACTAAATCCTCTCTGGTGGAAGATATCATCCAAAGCTTCAAATTATTTCTACAGTTCTTCATACCCAACATCAGCAATACAAAAAAAGAAAAATTACCAGGCAAAGAAAAAGACATGATTTGACTGAAAACAAAGAAGAAAAAATGAATAGATCAGACCCACAAGAGATCCACATATTGGAGTTATCAGACATGAATTTTAGTAAAACTATAATTAATAGAAGAATAATTTAGTTAAGGGAAAAAATGACAAAACAGATAATTTAAATACAGGACTGGGAACTACACAAAATAATACAATGGAAATTCTAAAATTGAAAAATGCAATAACTAAACTTAAGAACTCAGTGGATGAGTTTAACAGCAGATTACATGTAGCAAGAATTAGTGAACTAGTAGATAGGTCAAAAGAAAGTACCTGGATGAATTATGGAAGGTCATAAGGCTGGAAAATGTGAGAAAGAGTTTGAGATATGTGGGAAATGGTAACAAAATCTAACATATATGTAATTGGAGTCTGGGAAGGCAAGGAGACAAACAATATTTCAAGAGACAAAAGCTGAGACTTTTCCATAATAAAAGATATCAAAGTACATATTCAAGAAGCATGTATAAGTACATTATAACAAGAGTTCTAAAAACTGAATAGAGAGAGAAAAAGCTAGGGGGAAAAAGACATTTACTTTCAAAGGAGCAAGAAAAAGACCAACACTAATGATGTCAGGTCAGTTAGCTATCCATATGCAAAATATCAAAAACAATGGAAGCCAGAGACAGTATAATCACAATGAAATACTGAAAGTAACTGCCAACCTAGATGTCTCCATCCAAAGAAAATACTATATACAACTGCATCAAAACAAATACTTAGAATAAACCTAACAAAAGATGTACAAGATCACTATACAAAAAACTTTAAAACATAAAAGAGAATTTGAAGATGACCTAAATAAAATGGAAAGATAAACTATGTGCATGGTGTGGAAGGCAATATTAAGATGACAGTTCCCTACAAACTGATCTATAGATTTAACGTAATAGACTGCATAAAAATCTCAATAGTTTATCTTTCTTTTTTTTTTTTTTTTGGTGGAAGTTAGTAAGCTGGTTAACACTTACGTAAATGCAAATAGCCAAGATTAGGCAATACAATCTGGAATAAGAGGAAAGTAGGTAGACTGTACCACTGGACATCAAGAATTACAGATCTAGTGTAATTAAAATGGTTGGGTACTAGCACAAGGATAAATAAATACACCAACAGAACAGAATAGAGGGTATAGAAATTGACACATATAATATATGGACTCTTGATTTATGACAACTGTGGCACTACAGAGAAGCTTGGAAATTGGTATTTCCATCAATGCATCAGAAAAACCTCACTCCCTATCTTACACTACATACAAAATTCAATTCCAAAAGGATTTTAAATCTAAATGTCAAAGGTAAAACAAAATTTCTAAAAGATATCATATATAACCAGCAAAACGTTTACTTAAATACCGAATATATCAAGAACTAAAATAAGGAAGGAAAAAAAAACTCCAAATACGCCAACAGACCAGCAAACAACAGACATTAATAGGCTCTTCGTAAGAAAGGATGTACAAATGCATAATGAAAAAACGCTCAACATCTCATCAGTCATTAGGAAAAAAACAAAAAAATAAGATACCATTACACATCTATCAAATTGGCTACAATTAAGAAGTTAGACCATATCAAGTGTTGGCAAGTATTCTTCTGGGCAAAGTGTAAACTGGTTCAATCACTATGGAAAACTTGTTTGGCAGTATATACTAAATTTGAGCTATGTGCATCATATGACCTATGTTCTATTTCTAGGTACATACCAAACAGAAGTGTGAATTAATGTGCACCAAAAGGCATGTACAATAATGTTCATAGTAGCATATTCATAAGAGCCAAAAATGGAAATAATGCAAATGTCTATCAAACATAAGATGGATAAATTGTGGTATACTGCTACAGTGGAATTTTATACAATGAAAACAAACTACTGATCTTGCAACAATACAGATGAATCTTGAAGAATAGAAATTGAAATTGAAAGAAGTTAAATATACAAGAATATATTCTGTATGGCTCAATCCATATAAAGCTAAAAACAGGCAAACTAAAATATGGTTTTAGAAGTGAGGGTAATGTTATTGGAGGAAGAGGATAATGACTAATGATCACTACACACCTGTCAAATTGGCTAAAATTAAAAAGTCAGACCATACCAAGTGGTGGCAAGTATGTGGAGCACCTTTTGTCCAGGGCTGGTAGGTAGTTACTTGATGACACGAGGGATAAAGGGCATAAAAGAGGCTTCTTGTGTGTTAATTATGTTTTACTTCTTCATCGGAGTAGTATTTACATGGGTTTGTTCACTATATACCAAGCTCTATACTTACTTATGTGTGCACTTTTCTGTATGTATGTTTTGCTTCAATAAAAAAGTTTAACAAAACTCAGTAAACCCCAATCTAAAAATCTGAGTGTGAAGTGCTACTGTCTCTGATCATAAGAAAATTATTTAAATATTTATCAGGTAAAAAGCAAAAAATAAAGTACAAATCAAGCAATAAGAGTCACCACTGTATTTTAGCTGTAAATGGGGTGTTTAACTTCCCTCTTAAAATGTAGTCACGGAAATAAGAATGTTTAGGTAGTTCCCTATTGCACCCTCCCACAATATTTTTCAGCTACTACTGAGGTAATATTTTGAAATGTAAATCCTATTAATAATCTAATATTAGAAGTCATCAGTTATTGGTTGCTTGGGGGACAGCTGTTAAATGTTGGGATACCTACCATCCATATAACTATGCAGCGCAGTTAGCATTGTCCCGTCTTGGGGCACGTAGGCAGAATAACCCATTTCATCTAACATAGGTGGAGACAGCCTGGAGGGTGGGACTGCAGTGACTGGGGCAGAAGATGAGTGATTAGGACTGACGTGTTTCTTGTGGCGTGCTCTACAATTCTGAAACCATACCTGAGGGGGGAGAAAAGCAATGCAGCTATGTCACATATCAGCTACTGAGCACATTACCAACTCGGTTTAAAAATGACATGCAACCTCAATTACTCCACAGCATAAGCACAGTATAAATCTAACTAAGCTTTTTAAGAGTTCTGTAGACAGAAAAATAAAAAAAGAAAAAACTTGGCCCAAATGACAATGATCATCTTCTTTGTTCAAATAATAACTCTGGTGATTTACTTAAAAGCTGAGTCTATACTAAAAACCAGGGCCTTGGTGGTGCAATGGTTAAGAGCTGGGCTGTTAACCAAAAGGTAGGCAGTTCAAATCCATCAGCTACTCCCTGGAAACCCTATGGGGCAGTTCTACTCTGTCCTATAGGGTCACTACGAGTTGGAGCCAACTTGATGGTACATAACAACAACACATTAAAAACCAGCTTCAAAAAAAAAAAAAAAAAAAAAAAGGCTTGAGAATTCCAGGTTTTACTACTGGCATTTGGGACAAAAAGAAAAATAGAAAAACCCTTTTAATCAGAACTTAAAAAAAATCTACTAAATGTATTCTTAGACACCTGCTGGACTTATTTTAATTCCTTGTTCAAATGACACCCCCACTGAGAACGTAAAGCTTTCTACAAACCTCTTGATTCAGTTATTCCAGTCACATTTTTAACCTGCTGAGCTCAATTTCTCTTAGTGAATACACAGGCTATTCCCTAAGATGCATGTTAAGGTCAGGACTGTAATAAGAAAAAAAAAAAAAAAAAACAGTAATGCTAAAGTAGAATAAAATCCAAACACATTCACTGGTGAAATAGTTCACAAAATGTAAAGAGCTAACCAACCAGCTGTCTACTCTATCACAGAAATAAAGGAAGCAAATTTACATCCAGGTCAGGGGAAGGCTAGCCTGACCACAATGCTTCCAATAACTAATCTGCCTGTGTTTGAATTCCCTGCTATCAGATAAACCTCTGGAGTCACTGGGAGGTGCAAACGGTTAAGCACTTGACTACTAGCCAAAAAGTTGGTAGTACAAACCCATCTAGAGGTGCCTCGGAAGACAGGCCTGGTGATCTGCTTCCAAAAGATTACAGCCTTGAAAACCCTATGGAGCAGCTCTACTCTGCACACACAAAATCGACTCGACTGCAACTAACAACAATAAACACTGACTGTACAGTGTTTCTGTATTAAAATATCACTGTATCATTTATTTGCTATCACTCCAAACAACTTGTCATGAGAAGAAAGAGAAGTGGAGGGATAAAAACTTTGAAGGAGTTAGGACAGGCACATTTTGCACTCAGGGGAGAAGGCCAAGTAAAGGTCAGAGGCATAAGACTGTCCTAGGCCAGTAGGTACTTACTTGATGGCACAAGGGAATAAACTCATTGCGAGTCAATTCCAACTCATAGTGACCCTATAGGACAGAGCAGAACTGTCCCAGAATTTTCCCCTAGAGTTTCCAAGGAGCACCTGGTGGATTCAAACCACCGACCTTTTGGTTAGTAGCCGAAGCACTAAACCACTACGCCACCGGGGTTTCTGCACAAGGGAACAGAGGGCTGATTAAAGTGGAACAGAAGGATGCAAGAAAAGAATTCAGAAGAAAAAAACTGACCTTCTTTCAGAAACACACCCTGCACCCCAGGCTCAAAAATAGAATGCTGGCAAAACAAACTCACAGCATTAAAATTAAAGGAATAAAAATAGTGACCACTCACGATTTAAAAGGGGTATGTAATCCTGAGCAGGTGGCTGAAAGGTGGCAACCAAAGAGTGCTTCAGGGGCAAGACTTAAGCAAATTATCAAGGAAAAGGAGTGGCAGTCACAGCCTTCTCCCCCACCCTCTGGGGAGTTAAGACTCTCAGATACCTATACAGCAGCCACTACCCAAAGTCTCTGCCACACTTGTGCCCACAGACTCTGTGAACAATAGGCGCCACTGCTGTCACCAGAACCACCCAGCCAAGCTGACATACTCACACATCCTCTTGTCTGTAAGGGGGAACTGCAGCCGTCTGCCCTTTCCCCTGACAGTGCCCAGAAGACTCAAACTACAGGGCCACAGAACTACATATAACCTAATACACACCACACTACAGTTCCCAGAGTTTCTTCAAAGTACCTTTTTGTCTCCAATAAATTATATACTGATTGGAACCTACCTGTTTTTTAAAAAAAAAAACAACAAAAAACCTCATCTTTCTATTAAAATAAAAAAGAATGACAGATTTGGAAATAAAAATAAAGATGGTATATACACAAATAAATATAGTGTACATAAACAGCAGAATAACTACCTTAATACTAATTAAATAGCTCTTTGGAAAGGTCATTTATAAGTAATCACACAGACTGAGGTTTGCAAACACAGCATCATGTAACCTGACAGCAAAAAATACTAAGGATTCCAGACGTCAGACGGGAAAAAAAAAAAAAAACTTTTTACGTTGAGTGCTACCCAGCTTCGAAATGCTAATACATGTCCATTTCCCTTTTCTCACTGACCTAAAATTTCCTCCTTCTATTTTGGAAATCTCCAACAAGAGTTAAAATTTCCTTTGAACAACTTTGAAAATTTTAAATTCTAAATCATAAACTACATATGTTGAAAACGGACCATGCAGATATTCTGCCAAAAGAAAGAATAATTTATAAAATGAATCTCTTAGCAAGTCCAGACAAAGAACTGGATATAAGAATTTAGTGTATGAAAAAGATGGAATTTTAAATTGTTGGGAAATCATGACTTACTACATGATTTAGGGAAAACTTGCTAATCATCAGGGAGAAAAAACAAATTCTTACACCTCACGTGTAACCAAAAATCAATTGCACATAAATTAAAGTTTTGGTGAAAATAATTAGAACCATAAATATTTAAGGAAACACTGGTATAGTTTCTAGATGGAGAAGCACAACAAAGGCCAAAACTATTGAAGAAAATATTGAGAAATTTGAAAACAAAAAGTATAAGAGTTCTATATGGAAAAAAAAATGAAATTGATAACCATGAAAACTTAACATGATACGATTAAACATCCATAATAAAATCAGTGAGATGGAAAGAAATAACACAACAGAAAAATGGGATAAAGACATACAATTATAAAAATTACAAAATGCAAACAGATACTTGTACACCAATGCTTACTGCACCACTATTCACAATAGCCAAAAGGTGTAAACTGCTTAAACGTCTGTCAACAAATAAAAGAATAAACTGAGAAAGATGTAAAAGAATGACAGTATTCAGGATTTGTGTAGGTTGGGGAAAAAGGAACTCTTGTATGCAGCTACTGGCAGAATAAATTCATACGAACTTTCTGGAGGGCAATTTTTATACTATCAGTTAAAAGTTCTAAAAACTGTTTTACCTTTTGACTCAACAATCTCACTTTTAGGAATTTATCCTAAGGAAAGAATTCAACAAGTGTGCAACATATATGTTTGTGTATACATACATATGTATACACACACACATATATATACTGTTGTTCTGTGTTGTCGATTCCAACTGTTAGCGACCTACGGGACAGAGTAGGTATTCTTTACAGGAGCAAATCACTAGGTCTTTTCTCCTGCGGAGGCACTGGTGATTTCTAACCGCTGACTTCTGGTTAGCAGCCAAGCACTTAACCATTGCACCACCAGGGTTCCATACATGAACACACACATACACACACAATGTTGCTCACTGCAGTATTGTTTGTAATAGTGAAAAACTGGAAACAAACTAAACTGCTATGCTAGATGTATACAACCATAAAAATGATGTAGATCGAATATGAAAGGGTATTCCCAGTATAATGAAATAAACAGCAATACCTTTATTCTATTTCTGTAAGATACACAAGTAATAAGTCATATATGTGAAAGGGTATGTGAACAGTAATTGTATCGAGATACAGAGTGTTAAAGAAAAGTAAAATCGCCCATCTTTTATTCTTTGATTTCAGTACATTGATGATCTGCTGAGGTACGCAGTCTCACTAACTAGATGTATTAGCTAGTAAAAGTGAGACTGTCTCCATGTATCAGACCATTGTTTCCCCCTAATATTTGGGTAATTTAGTTTACATACTAGAATCAAGGCCTAGTAATCAAAGCTCTTTTCTTAAACTTTTCTAAAGTGTTGTGCCAGACACTCGGAAAGAGTCTGTGACAGAGAGGTTATGATTACTATTTTGAGATCACAGTAACTAATTCTTCAAAAATACTGTGAAAGATTATACATCTAAATTATATACATATATGCTGCATATGTATACAGGAGCCTGAGCCCTGGTGGCACCGTGGTAAAGAGCTCAGCTACTAACCAAAAGCTTGGCAGTTTGGATCCATTAACCACTCCTTTGAAACCCTGTGGGGCAGCTCTACTCCGTCCTACAGGGTCACTATGAGTCTGAATTGACTGGACCGGAACAGGTATATGCATATAAACTATATGTATATTTGATGCCAATGCTCCTTCTTTTGCCATCTTATCAAAAATAATTTAACATTCAATTCTCACATATTAAAAACCAGCATTCAAAAATACATTCTCCTACTGTTAGCGCTTGAAATCAAGTTGTTGCTAGCTGCCATCCAGTTAAGGAGCACAACGCAGCTTAACAAAATGCTGCCCGGTCCTACACTATTCCCATCATCAGTTGCGGATCAGACCTTTGTGATCCGCGGAATTTTCAGTGGCTGATTTTTGGAAGTAGGTCATCAGGCCTTTCTTCCTGGTCTGTCTTAGTCTGGAAGTTCTGCTGAAACCTGCTCAGCATCACAGCAACACACAAACCTTCAGTGACAGACAAGTGGTAGCTGTGCATGAGGTGCACTAGCTGGGAACTGAAGCTGACTCTACTGCATGGAAGGTGAGAATTGTACCACTGAACCACCACTGCCCCCAGAATCAAGTTAACTTCTTCCAAGTACCCATTAAAACCCATTGCTGTCAAGTCGATGCCGACTCATAGAGACCCTACAGGACAGAGTAGAACTATCCCGTAGGGTTTCCAAGGAGCGGCTGGTGGATTCGAACTTCTGAACTTTTGGTTAGCATCCAAGTGCTTAACCACTACACCACCAGGGATCCTCCTCAAAGTACTGGTGAACTAAATACCTAGAGATAAGCCCTGGTGGTACAGTGGTTAAGCGCTCACTTGCTAACTGAAAAGTTGGCAGTTCAAACCTACTAGCCGCTCCTCGGGAGAAAGATGTGACAATCTGCTTCCGTAAAGATTTACAGCCTTGGAAACCCTATGAGGCAATTCTACCCTGTCCTATAGGATCCCTACGAGTCAGAATCGACTCAATGGCAATGCATTATTAAATACCTAGAAATTACATGACAGATACAATAGGTCGGTACACCTTCCAATAATAAGAAAAGCCCTCAGAAGGCCTTCCATTCTCCTTTGCTTCCAATCATACAGGAACAATTCAGGAACTTCAAAATAATCTACAACATAAAAGCCATGAATTTGACCTACCTGCAGCAGTTATCTTCACTGAATGCACAGTCTTAAAAGAAGGAACTATCAGACCATTGCATCTAAAGTACCTCAACACAGGAATATTTACAGCTTCAGGTAGAGGAAGATTCACTTACAGGCACAGGAAACTCACTACCTCCAATGTAGCCCATGCCATTTTTGTAGCCTTTTGTGCTGAGAAAATTCTCCATCCTTAGTGAAATCTGCCTTTCTCTACATTCTTTTCCAGTCTTAATTCTGCTCTTGCAAGACAGTCTTTCACGTATCTAAAAGGTACCCAACTCTCTATACGTAGAAGCCCTGATGGTGCAGTTAAGTGCACGGCTGCTAACCTAACAGCTGGCAGTTCAAACCCACCTACCAACTTCATGGCAGAAATTCCTGGAGATCTGCTTCCGTAAAGACTACAGCCAAAAAAACCCTGTGGAGCAGTTCTACTTGTCACGTGGAGTCGCTATGGGTCAGAATCGAACCAACAGCACCTAAGAACAACTCTGTATACCAGCCCTTCCCTTACCATCGCCTAACCTTCTTTTCTCTAGATAAATATCTCTGGTGCCTTTAATATTAGCACACAATTTCTAGATCTTTCAGAATCTTGGTAGCCTTTCTTTAAAGGCTTTTCAGCCTTTTCAGAGTGGTTTCTTGTCAGCCTCTTTTTAAAATCTGGCACTCTGAAATAAACACAATACCTTGCCCATCTGAGGTGCTGAGTGATGGGACTCACCTCATCAGAGAGGCTCCTCATGTTGCAGTCAAACAAAACCTCTAGTACCCTAGGTCTTTATAGGAGATACAGTACAATAGGGTCTTTATCATCTGTTACTTTGTACAGATGATTTGGTAACTATGTCAGGCTTAATGAAAATAAACACCTGTTTATCCACTGCCCAGAGTCCCTGGGTGGTATAAATGACTAACAGGCTCAGCTGCTAACTAAAAGGTTGGAAGTTTGAGTCCACCCAGAAGCACCTTGGAAGAAAAGCCTGGTGATTAACTTCCAAAAAAATCAGCTACTGAAAACCCTGTGAAGCACTCTGACGCATATGGGGTGTCTCTATGAGTTGGAGTCACCTCTATAGCAACTGTACTGGTACCTACCACCCAACTTAAGAACTAAAACATTATATACGCAATGTAGGGCTTTACCTTTTTCCCTCCACTGGATTTTATCTTGCTGGTTAGGACTACTTGCTTTTATTCCTTAAACTTTTTTGAACCTTGAGTATCGCTTAAAAATTACTTTCCATTTTCCTGATCTCTAACATCTTGACCCAGCTGGCCATCTCCTTTTTGAAACCAACCCGCACCCCTCCGGAGCGTGATGCTTCTGCACCAGACTCATTCTTTGGTTCTGGCTGTTACTATGTCCATTCCAACAGTATCTTTTACCCTGCTCTCTCTCTAGAATTTATTCCTTATGTTTTGCTGTCTATGATCTCTTGGTAAAGGATCGCATCCAATTTCACAGTTTTAGCCCTCTTTGCCTGAGTCCTGTTCATCCTTTCAAATACCTGTTTACATGCCCAACTGCCACTGTCGCTACATAATTAGCATAACCAAAAGAAAATTCATCTCCCTCACCAACTACTAAACCAGCTTTTCCATTTTGACTTTAGTATTCCTCTTAATGGCACCGTTCCCAGAGAGTCATCTCTGACTCTGCTTCCCAATTTTAGTTTCCAAGTTGCCTCCACCCGCCCCTTTTTTTTCTTTTTTGCTCTAGCATCCAGCACCTGCCATTAGGGTAGAGTCAATAAAAAAAATGCTTCTTGAATTAATTCCAGGACCACTACCCCACCCCTAAGGCTCTTTTTAAAGATTACTACTTGCCTGGGAGCCTAATTTTTCTGTCTACCTCTATCTAGCCTCTCCCATCTCTAGTTCTTCCTATGTATGGTCTCTCAACTTTTCTTCTAAAATCACTTATCGTGGCTTTCCCTTGCTCAAGACTGAATTCTGCATTCATAGGCCTTTCCACATTAAGCTCTGACCATTTTATCTCCTATCATTTCCAAACATAAATCCTACGTTCCAATAAATCTGTTCTAATTCAACCTTCTCTAGCTTTCTTCACACTACTCCCTCTACCTGGATCTTTTGTGATCACCATTAAAACCCCCTACATGTACACACACACGCTAACTCAATCATAGAAAAGTAGAAATCGCACCGGCTCAGAACCAGATCTCGTTTGGAAATACAGTCGTCTTTTTTAGCCTGAGGATCTTGGGGTTGCTCACTACAGTGAAGTAACATGTGCAGAGAGTCATTTGGCAGAGTCATGACAGCCTAGTCTAAGCAGGCTTGTCATAAGGTTTTTAAAAATTGATTTAGACTGTAAAAAAACCTAAAATGGAAAGCTAATGTTTAATATTTCTTCACAAAGAAAAGCAATGCACTCAATAAAGACCTAGAATTAGAACTTGTAGTAGCTCTGTTGGTTAACCTTTAAAATAATCACCTGTATCACACGTCTGCTCAAGCCTGTTCTTTCTGCCAGTTTCTGGAGGGTCTGTGCATCGGGGTTGTTGTCCTGAGCAAACTGTGCTTGCATAACCTGTTTCAAAAAATGTAGGTAGTAAATGGCTGAAAATAAGCAGCTGTCTTCAGCATTCTGAAGACGCAAGAAGACACATACAACAAAATGAGATACTTGTATTTTTTTACTTGAAAATCACATGGAGAAGTTTGTGTAAATGATAAATAATGCATACCTTGTACATTTACACACAAGTTACTGATGCTTAGTTCTTTAAAAAATACATTTCTACATAAAAGCTTGTTTCAACTATGGTGTTAAAAACACCTTCACCTTTTCCTTCTTATAAACCCACAAATAGATCAATAGCTTAAGTCTATTTTTGTCTTTTGTTAAAAACCGCCGCATTAGAATGCTTACTAAAATACAAAAATCATATCACACTTATCTCTAACCTCCACAGAACTATGGAGCCTTCAGTTGTGTAGAGAATAACTGTACTCTCCACTATGTTCCCCATATAATACTATCAAAAAAAAAAAAAAAAAAAGAGTAGAACTGCCCCATAGGGTTTCCAAGGAGTGCCTACTGGATTCAAACTGATGACCTTTTGGTTAGCAGCTGTAGCTTTTAACCACTACACCACCAGGGTTTCCCTAACACTATCAAAGCCCCTAATATAACCTTAAAGGAGCCCTGGTGGTACAATGGTTAAAGTGATCAACTGCTAACCGAAAGGTCAGTGGTTTGAAACCACCAGCAGCTCTGCTGGAGAAAGACGTAGCAGTCTGCTTTCATAGAGATTTACAGCCTTGGAAACGCTATGGGGTCACTATGAGTTGGAACTGATTCGATGGCAGTGGGTTTTGGGAATACAATCTTTATTGGTCTGCAAATAGTACACAACCCAACAGATGGGGTTCACTTTATTGTAATGACTCTGATTGTTTTGAGCATCTGCTGTACGCAAAGAAATATCTGGGTTCTTAAAAAGAGACACCCATCAGCCCACTAAGAATTTCCCAGTGCCCAAGCATTTATAACTGAAAAAGCTCCCAGGTGATTCTGATGTGATCCTTTGGATTGAAATACCACACTAAGTGCTATGAGATTCATGGGAAAACACAACTGTCCCAGTCTCAATTTCCTAGGAGAAAAATGCAAACTTGCCAATAACCACCCATAATACAAGGCAAAAAGGGAAATGCAGGAAGGGAAGAACTGGCAGGGTGGTGGGGGTGGGGTGGGGGAGATACCATAATAAAAGCACAAATCAAGCACTTTGGACTTACTCAGAAAGAGAATCATTATGGGAATCAAGAGGGATACTTGAATTTTACTTCTTGAAAGTTGATCAATCAGGGAAGTATTATAAAATGTAAAGACTGTTTTATAAAGAATGAGGGGAGGGGAGTCCGGCATCCAACATGACTTTGCTTGTCTGCGCCATGGGAAGGGAGTAACCAACCTACCTAAAGACCTTATCACCACTGGCCTCTACACCCTACCCTTTCCACCAGGCAAAATTAATTGTACTCTTCACTGTGTTCCCCATAATCCTATCTTCTGCCTGCACTTGTCATACGGTAGTGAAATACAGTACTTTGAAAGTCTAGCTCTACACAGCAGAATGTGAATTATTCGATGTTTAAGGGAACATCTTAATCTGTATATCCCTAGAAGTTAACTCTCCCTTCCTGTCATAGTGTGTACTTTGTGACAGAATAACCTTGAGAATGAGGGAAATCTAAAGACAGTGTGGAGAAGACAATCAGCGTTGCCCTGGGAAACCTTATTAGGTTTACAAATTATATATTTTTTCAACTAAATTATCTCTAATTAGAGACTCCTAGATTAAGGTATTCCTGGCATCCTATCCAGCTGCATCGTGTCTACACGCTTAAACAGTATTGTATGGATTTTTGCTTTAAAAACGAACAGAATCAGCTTGAAGTTTATAATCTTTCTCAGTTCACTTCATTCTTCCTTGTCTACTCCAAACGTGTTACTTTAATATCTTCATGTGTTAACAGAGTTGTATTTATACGTAGTTGAGCATGTAACATTCCAGAAAGCAAAAGAATGAACAAATTACGTCTTTAATTTTTTTTTCCAAAGAAAAAAGCTAAACATGTATTTAGGGATTTGATTGTAAGGTCATTATTGATAATTTATAAAAACAAAAACAGCATGCTTTTCACATATGCATTTCAAATTCGTAAGTTTAATAATGTAACCAAATCACAGTAAAGCAACTTTTCTTAAAGTGTAAAGCAAAACTTAAACCAACACTGACAGTTTTGAATTTGGATATAATGAAATAAAAGTAATATGTGATCGCTTGTCTTTTAATAGTGCTAGGTTTTGGTCTCAGAGAAAACTGTTTAATTTCTACTTAATTTCACTATTCTCCAGCTACTAATGCTGCTGAAATCCACCCCATTCCTTTACTCAGCTCTTCTAATGTGGTCAGTGAATAACCTCTGCTTTGTAAGGCCAGAAGGTCTACCTGAATCGTAAGCAGTCTGCATGGTAGTAGCTGACCAACTAGCTGGGAAAGTAGATTAAATCAGCTGCTAATCTTGGCATGCTTAACATAGCAATCACTGAGCAAGTACCTCCCAACTACAATAAGGAAACCACAATATTCGCAGGAACTTCTTAAATATCGCTTCTGCAAACAGGACAGTATTCAAAATATTTTTCCACCACATCCTGTGAGTATTTTTTCTTCTCATAAGTTTGTAAAGAAGAATTTTGGGAAATTATTTTATTTATTCCTCCCATTTTAACTCTTTCCCATGCAGATACTTCATGAATAGTCTTGACTCACTCATTGCTCACCTATAGTATTTTATTATTTTGCTAAATTCAAGTACTACTTGAATACATTCAGTTTTCAGGTAAGACGATCTGACAATAAGGGTACAGTGCCTGACTAGAAGATCTGGCAAAAAATAAATTATTCAAGTTTTTAAAAACTCTACAGCTATCCCAGATTCCTAAATTATAAAGAACTCCTTGAGGACTGTTATCTCATTTGTTTCAGTCTTCCCTGGCATAAGATAGATGCCAATAAACATCGAATAAATGAAAGCATGCTTTGAAAGCGTATCACGTCTTTTTTTTAAAATCTATAATTCTGATAAACAATTTTAAAAACTTATGATTCAGATCACATTTTCACACAATACTCCATGGCTTAAATATTTTATGCATGTTTGCAGTTTAAAATTACAATGCTATCTACAAGATTCAGGATCTTGCTTGTTGTTTTAGCTGCTGTTGCCATTAAGTGGAGTTTTGTTAAGGTTCATTTCCGCACATGGTCTCCTGGGGTGGGGGACCATATAAAATGAAAAGACCATGAAATGAAAAGATTTGGGAAGAAGGGTCCAAATCTCTTCTTGTTCATTCCCTTGGTGTCCTACCCTGAGAAGTGAGTTCCCATACCTCTTGGATACGTCTACCTACCTCAAGAAATTGTTGCAAGAGTTAAAGGAGATAATGTTGATAAAACGCCTGGCATAAGACTTACCACACAAACACCTCAACAATTATTGTTTCTTCTTATTTAACTAGCATATATAATTATATCTCTATGAAGTTCATATATGTACCTAAAGTGGTTTCAGAAATTCATATTTTTTAATAATAAATTTTTAAAGTTATCAACACTAATTATAGCTAGACCTCCGTAGAAATAACCCATTATAAAAATATATTTATATTAGGGATATTTTAACTCAGACACCTTTTAGCTACTGGATATTTTGCCTAGTCTCCCACATGCACTCATATCTTCTAACTTAGCACTTTATGTGATCTTCATTAGAACCCAATGAGGCATCCTCAAAAGCCAAGTTCAAACAGAGATATTTCTTTAATATGCCTCGTCTTTCACTTGCTACTTATTGACCATGTATTTTATGCCTAAATTAAGAAATCTAAACCAATCATCTATTTGGAAATTTTCTCCAATGGATCTAGATTTAATGCTAGATTGCCTTCCAACGCCAATAAGTTCCATTGGAATATTTGTGTCACGTCAATGTTTCATTCCTAATCATTCTCAAAGTAAAAATTCTCTCTTGAAATACCTTTATTGTATTCATCTTAAATACTATCAGGTCTCTGAATACTACATGTGGTTTTTCAAAAAATTATTTGTTAACATTGCATAAATGTTCTGAGCTAAAATGGATACTATGTATAAAGCACCCAGCAGTGCCTGGTACATGGTAGATGCTCAGTAAATGTTACTTTACTGTAACATAAAACAAATACCCTAGCCACATTAATCTTTTAGAAAATGTGATTTCGTTATCTGAAAAAACACCAAAAAGAATCATTATATGTGCAGACATAAAGATAAAGCAAGGAGTAATTACTTAACTACTTTCTTGACTATTTGTATAAATCAAACTTATGACAACCATAGTTATATTTAGGGTAGACGGCAACAGGATTAATGGGTTTTATACTGAAAATAATCCCTCCTTTTTCAGGGGCTATAATCAACCTTTAACATCAACTTATAAAATTGCTCCCTCTACCCCTTTAAAAACAAGAAGAGTCTACTTGATTGGAGTCAACCAGCAGGTTCCTGTTTATGCTGAGGTATATTCAATTATTTCCTACTCAGAAAACATACAATCTTGTCTATTAAAAGGCTGATTGCGGTTTGTTTAAAACACCAACACATCAGTGTCCCATAGACTCACGTACAGTAAGTCTTTTCTGTTAGGAGTCTCAAAACACTGTCTTCTATTGCAATTATATGTAGTAAATGCTTGGGTTAAACTGATTTTATTGGGGAAGTCAAGACAGCTCAACATTTTGTTTCCACTTTAATGTTGATACTAACAGACCCCAAAGAAACAAAGCTTGAAAGACTAGTTTATATCATGACTCTGGAAATACTGGCAAACATTTTAGGGTAATAAGTATGTTTTCATACATTCACGAAAGCACAGTCTAACCTTTTACAAAACATAAATATGTTTTTAGGTAGTAGCATGGAGATTGTTGGGGTTTTTTGGGTCAGGAAGGGCTTCCAAATCATAAATTCATTGTCACGTCTACCTGGAGCTGATCTGCTGTAAAGCTGGTCCGAGCTCTTTTTGCTGGCTTTGGATGATTTACATCTTGCTCTGTGAGGAGGGCACCTTCCACACTAATCCCATTACCTGCATTTAAAAAAAAAAACACAAAATACCTGTTGGTAACTCAAAATAGTCCACCAAGCATATGATAATAGGATTCTTGCATCTCTCAGCTTGGTGTGAAACTGTATATATCTTCTGGGTTGCAAAACCCTGTAAGTTCTAAAACAAACTACAAATATTCCGCGGAAACAATATTCCATTTATAGGCTTGTATATTTAGTCAAAAGTGAAAAAAGCTAGAAGTATACATTTAAAGCCCCATCCTTAGGAAAGCAAATACAGGGAAACAACTGGTTACATAAAGAAAAGCAGGACCCTAAATTCAAGGCTGCTGCCTGAGAATATGGCACAAGGCTAACAGACACAGCACAGCTTTCCATGTAAGTAAACAGATGGGGATTATCACTAACAGTGGAGTACTTAATGAGTTTTACCACAATTACACACCACAAAACATAATATATTTAAGCTAACCTTAGGAAAAATATTTAATCCCTGTATTCACAAAAGACTTAAAAGTATTTTAAATATATATTTACCATTTTCCACTTCTCTTTTTAAATTATCCAGCATGCAGTCATAATGAACTCTGCAGAGAACTTTCTCTTCCACCAAAGCAAACTCCTCTCCCGTGGAAAGTTGCCTTTTGCAGGAGAAGCAGGCAAAGCATGCCAGGTGATAGACATTTCCCTTGGCCCTCCGGACCCAGTCAGTAGAATGGATGTGCCTCCCACATCGAGAGCAGCGAGTTCCATACCTTCTACAGTAAATAGAAGGACAGGAGGCAAAGACTGTAACGCTTGGCAGGATATTCCTCAGTCCAAGATTAAACTAACACATTGTGTTACTCATTGGATTAACCTACATATTTAAATCTGTTGAAAATGAAACAGAATTCAATTCCTCTAAAAGTCAATATGGTAAGCAATTAAGACATGGCTGCATCACAATTCAAAACTATTTTATAAAAACAAAACTTTATTGTTACCCTAAGGGAAGACTGGATTTTTTTCTTTTAAAACAAATGGAATATGAGTCTCAATCTCTCGTTTTAACAAATAGTGTATTTATAAGTTTACATGGCGATTCAAGATACAAACCATACATACACTCCAGGTTGAAAACCTGTAATTGCAAAAATATACCAACTGAAGATGAATTTTACAATAACAACTTCTTAAAACCAAGTTGAGATTATTAGAAAACACTGTGTGTGTGTGTGTGTGTGTGTGTATAAACATTCAAAACTGACAATATCAAACAATGAATAGAACAGAAGTTCTTCACCCTGATGCCTCAGGAAGGAAAACTCAGAAATATTCCCTTTGGTTGAAAAAGCTATTGCATTGGGAAAACTCAGAAATATTCCCTTTGGTTGAAAAAGCTATTGCATTGCCTTCCACAGCGAGAAAAATGTTTATCTAAAACTTTCAGACATATAAAATGCAGGTTAATCCTAACAAAATGTCAAAGCTAGTTGTAATTATTTTTTTCCTCCCAGTCTTAGTGACTAGAGTCAGTTCTCCTACCACAGTTGCAGACGTGGCCTGACATACCCCGATCAACTGAGATTAGTACATGTGTCTGTTCTCTGTTCATTAACACATGTTTAAGGTTCATTTTTTTTTTAAAGTTACTCTGAAAAACTGAATCCTAACAATAAGTTTCAGAATATAAAAATATGAAGCAAGCATTAAAATGCCTGAAGAACTAGACTTTCAATAAATCTTTTAAAACTAAATCTTTCAAACGGCTTTAAATGACCATAAAAATTAAGATTAGTACATCTTAAGTGAAAAAGGAGGCAAATTGCTATTATTGTTGAAGAAATGGAAAGCAAATTGATTAGAAATCTGTTTTTGGTAGTTACAAAATTCTGTGTCTTTATAAAATAATGGACTCTGGGTTTAATGCAATGCTTTAAATTACTTAGCAATTTTATTCAATTCAATAACTCTGAAATCACTTTTTGAAATGGAGTATAAAACAACTTAGTTTTACAAACTTCATTATGTATTATTAATTTACCTATTTCACAATTAATGTTTTTTGTTTATTTGGAAGTGCAAATAAAGAAAAAATAATTTTAAAAAGTCATGGTTAAGAATGATTTCAATTTCTGGACAGCTGTCCATGAAGAACTAAATCCTAGATGAAACATCACAATTAAACAATTATAAAGAGATGGCACAGAGAGTATGTTACACTTAAAATCGTATCCAAATATAACCTCACAAAACAAAGATCAAAGAACAGACAAAAGAAAAGATTTTTAGGAAGAATAATTAGGCTTGGTATATTTATGATACTGGTTCTTTTGATTAATATAATTTATCACAGTCTCCAAACTGCTGGCATTTTATAGATGTATAACTAGGGAACATTCAACATCATAAACTAGTAAAAGCTTAACGAAATCTTGGTATTTTGCCCCCTCGATGATTTTGTCTTACCACCTCCCCCCAAACAAGAGACTTTATCACAATAAGTCATCTTGCATTTCATACTTTGTACCTGGGCACAGCAAAAAAAGGTTTCCTTATTTTAGTACCTAAAATTTTCATTCCCAAAGTATTATTTTAAATTAGTTTTAGTGTACTGAATTCCTAAAGGAGATAACATTCTTATTTTGTCTTAAAATTATACCTCAAAAAACATGAACGTATTCTCATTTTAAAAATTCACTATATAGGAAAAACTGGACTTCAATAAATAAAACTGAAAAAGAAAGCCTACTTACAAAATTTTCTCTGCATCTCTTTGGGATGAATTACTTGGAGGGCCTATTTTATGAATAAGCAGTTTCATAGAGTACCTGAAATAATCAAGTTTGCAGAAAATGTCTTTGTCTTTAATATAACAGCTGGTGTGCCTTCCCAAGGAGGTTCTGCAGACACTGCAGGAGAGACACCGGACATGCCAGCACAGGTCATTCACCTGGGAAGGGAAGAGGGGGTGGAGCAAGAAGCCATTCTCATACCACACCTGAGGATAGCATGCATTGGTTTTGGTCTTTAGGCAATTTAAAAAGCTGAGCCCTTAATATTTTAATATGTGCTCTGAACATTTTCATCTCAAAGATGATTTACATAAATATACATCTAGATATATACATAATTACACTAGCATATTCCACACTTCAATTTTTTTTTTAAAATTCCTTTGAGGAATTTAGAGTATTCTCTTCTAATATGAACCTCTATGAACATAGGAAAAATGTGTATCCTAAATACAGGTTTTTCTTACACTAAACTCTCTGCACCATGAAACCGGGTAGCTAAGGAAGGCAAGCCACACACCTTCTCAACCTACTTCTTGGCCAAACAGCTATTAAACTGTGGTTAAACAGAGAGAGAGAAAAAGGCAGGTGGGGTGGGGGGGAGGCCTTTGTAAAAGGAATTCTTACCTTTATAAGGAGGTCACACAACCATTTCCCTAACAAAAATTGCTAAGGTAGATTTAAATATGGACAGGACAGAAGCCCTAGTCCCTTCTAACATTAAATAGCTGTACAGAAATAGTGAATCTTCAGAGGAGTATCGTTTAACTTGATCTGATTACTGGAGAAAAAATTAACCTGATTATAAATGATTCTAAAAAGGTATTCGACCATTAAACGGTGTTTGATAAAACAGTGATTTATACTTTCTAAATAGGAACAATTCAGGGAACAAATCATAATTACCCTCACTTTAAATTGTTACCTCTGTACTATAAGTACAACTTTAGCCTTGCTTGAAGAATGAAGACGTGTCTTAGACTGAACTGGACTACAACACAGGCTCCTAAAGTTTGCTTTTGTTGAATGGACAGAGAACTAGGTTTGCATTCGATTAAGTTTCATGAAACAACATCAACGGTGCAAAAACACTAGTTACACCCTACAAATGGATCAAACGCCTAAAATAGGAAAGTAAGTTATTGCAAAATATGGCTTTTGCAATACTATTTCATAATAAAAATCTGTTCAATGATTTTGTTTAGTACTGCTCACGTTTTTCTGCGATATGAAATATAGTTACAGAAGCTGAAAGAAAAAAATTCCATTGTCTAATTAAAATTATGTAAGTATTCATGAGTGTATCACTTATTAGTAAAATTTTTAAAGTTTTTAAGTTTTGGTCTTGCTCTCAAAGAATTACATGCTCACTATAGAAACTAGCAAAGAAATAATTTTTAAAATCTGAGAAAACTAGAATAGAAAAATATTGACAATGTGACATTCTTGTCCTGGAAATAGAAATCTATTTTTGTTCTATTTTTTCCTAAAACAACCCAATTGTGATAACATTTATAATTACAGACTTTTTAGGTTTCCACTCTTTAGTGCCTCTCTGTATTTTGATCTTATCCATATTTGTTTGTTTGTTTTCAGCAAGGGTAGATTCATGCTTCAGGGCACAGCCATGGCCTCCCTCTAACTCTCTGCTAAAGTCAGACCTAATGTCTGGTTTGGCATCTTTTCTCAAAGTATACTTTACAAAAAGATGTTCCTTTGTCTTCCATTTCTTTGCCAGGGAGGAAAGTAAGGCGAAAAGTGAAAATTCTGGAGGATATAATCCTCCCCTGATAACTGGTATTAACTTTGTATAAGCCTAAACCTATGAACAGGACCAAGCCAGAAATAAACACCAGAACAACAGGGCACTGAAGTATTAGATGGGGCATGATTACATCTAACTCATCTTTTTCCGTTCTAACTCCATTTTATCTTAAGACATGATATCTATATAAACAGACTCGCACACACAATATCTACACTAGGTCAAACAATTATTTTTTACCAGTGACTCAAGTTGAATCCAAACTTACCTGGAAGAATACTCAAAATGCAAAAAAAAAAAAAAAAGTCTATGAAATCTAGAAATACAATCATGTTAAACTTCAGTTAGAGCTAACATACTAATATGCACAATAAATGGTAAAATAAAATTGTATGTAGAAGAGCTCAATGAGAACATTCCAGTCCTGTTACAAAGGAAGGCTTTATATATCTTAGATATTTTATAAAATTAAGATGAACATTATAAATAATTGTATCAATTTCACAGTGTGTTAAGAATCACTTGGGACATAACCTTTATCTTTTCTGCTATAAGGTACTAAAAACCTTTATAATCCATTGAGAATCATTCTTAAAGATCATGCTAATTATCAAGAGAGCTCACTGAAAGCAACAAGATCCAAAAGATGGTTTTGAAATATTCAAAAGATTCAGGTCTAG
Source organism: Trichechus manatus latirostris (assembly GCF_000243295.1). NCBI lineage: Eukaryota > Metazoa > Chordata > Mammalia > Sirenia > Trichechidae > Trichechus > Trichechus manatus. Next base: position 23,619,264 of record NW_004443939.1, on the reverse strand, counting down.
AAACATTGAAAATGAAATCGTCTAAGAATGCAGATTTAAAGAGAAAGCCAAGTTAAATTGCCAGCTTTAAGAATCACCCACCAGTCAACATTAATCATTTTTAATGTTTTTATTAAAACTTCTTTCAGCGCTTTATTTGGGTTGTAGCTATACGGTATTCATTCCCATTTTACAGACAAAATTTCTGCTTTATACCTTCAGAGCCCTGGTGGTGCAGTGGTTAAGAGTTCAGCTGCTAACCAAAAGGCTGGCATCTGGAATTCACCAGCTGCTCCCTGGAAACGCTATGGATCAGTTCTACTCTGTCCTATACAGCCACTATGAGTCAGGCAGGACTGACTGGTTGGCAATGGGTTTGGTTTTGGTTTTACACCCTCAGTTAGAAACTTAAAGAAACTCATTAACTTGCTGTTTGCAACTCACACTCATAATTAATCCTGTTGAAAAACTGGGAGAACAGGGGACATAGAAAGTGAACTGGCTTGCTACTAATTCAGTAGGAGAGACTATTATTTTAAACAGTGGTTTTAAAAAGCTACTGAAGTTGAAAAACCGTACTAGGATTAAAACACTGCAATGACAAGAACTGTGACCTCAGAATTTCTACTCCAAAACTCCCCCACAATATTCTAACAGAAAAGTAGAACAAATTAAGACAGTCAACTTTCAAACCACCACTTGAAGTACTTCATCCCCAAACTTCTTTTTTTTGTTTTTTCCCATCAATTTCCATTTATTTTTCGAGCAATGGCGATGACATTAAAAGGAGCACTGGGTGATCTTGTATTAAACCTTAAGTGCAGAAAGGTACTAAATTTTTAATTAAATGCAAGTCTATAAATTTTTACTTTGGAAAAACCTCTGGTAACTGTAAATAAACATAAGAGTATGTTTAAAAAAAAAAAAAAAAAAAAAACTCCAGAGAAGATCATTGAAAGGCACTTTACGGTTCTGTAAAGGAGATACCGCAAAGGGAAATTAGTTAACCTAACACGCCGACCTGTAACTTTTATAAGCCAGCAGAAACTTGGACGCTACGGGGTTGTAGAGACCACAGTCACTTTGGCGAAACAAAGATTTAGTAACGTAATAAGCCGGAGCCCAGATAAGCCTCTATGTTTCAGATTGTATAAAGGTTGTCCCCACTTCCTTTTCCCTACAAGTCGGTGGCTGACTCCAGCACATCCACCCAGAAAATCAGCACTTCTAGACCACGATGTGTCGGTCACACGCAAGCTGCTTGGCAACGACATAGGGGATTCTAAGATTTCTACTCACACCCTTCCCCACCGCATGGAATCGTCCTAGACTGGGACGATTTGTTCGAGCATGAACTTGAGTGAAAAGAGGGGAAAAATAAACTTTTCACTTTTCCCCAAGCTCCCACGGTAGGTAACCCTGCACCCCTTGGGCCTCGCGGCCGCGGCACCGCCCTACCTTGAGAAGGTACTTGTCCACGATCTCCAGGCCGCAGCTGTTGCACACACACTTGCTAGGGGGGCAGCCGGAGCCCGAGGCCATGGACCGGGGCGAAGACGACGGGGACAACGGGGCCGAGGAAGAGCACGAGTCCTCGTCCCCCGCTCCCTCGGGGCTCACCTGCAGGAGGCCAGGGGGCGCGGTCGCAGGAGACTCTAGACCCCTTCTCATCCCATCTTCCCACGGGGGCGCCCCCACCGCCTCTCCTCTCTTCCCACAGGCCACCTCCCTCGTTAAGCCCCCTCTCCCCCGCCCCAGGTCCAAGCTCTGGCCACGCAGACGTCGGCGCCACCGACCCCTGACCTCGAGGACCCGGAGCGCCTCCCGGCCCTGCCCAGCCCACCCCACCATCCAGCTCAGCGTCCCATCCTGCCCCGCCCCATACCCTCCCCTCCACCCGTTGCCAGTGAGGCCTGTCGAGCCGGGGAAGGAGCACTGGGACAGCGGCCTTTCGTCCAGCATCCCCTCCCCAAGGCCAGTTCGTCAGCTCCCAGGTCCCTCCCCACTCACCAGTACCCCTTCCCCGGCGCCCTTCCGAGTCCTCCCGGCCGCCAGGGCTGCAGTCCGCCCGCACTCCTCCGACATGAGCCCCGGGCACTGCAGGGTGGGAGGGGGAGAAAATGGAAAGAAACAGAGACCAGGAGTTCGGCGCAGGCAGACACGCACAGCTCGAGTCTCGGCTTCACGGCACAGGAGGCGGGCTAATGAAGGCCCCCTGCGCCCCGGGCCGCGCGTGCAGCCGTCAAGGCGCCTGGACTCGGACGCCACGGACGCGCAGCCTCCCTCGGCGGCCGGCTGGCGGGCCGCGGCGGCGCAGCTGGAGTTCGCTGGGAGACGGCCACCCGAGCAACGAAGGCTCGCCGGGCAAGCTTGGGCGCTGCCCGGGCTCCCGATCTCCAAGGCACGCCGAACCACACCGGTCCCCTCCCCCCCGCCGGGGGTAACAAGTTAATAACAATCATCTTGGCACAAAGCGTTTGCTTGCTAGACGTCAATCACGGCGGAGCGGGGCTCACCCGGCTAAAGAGGATGCGGGGGGAGGAGGAGTGGGAGAGAAGAAAAGAGGACTGAGGAGGGGGTGGGGAAGAAACTTGATTTAATAACCTCAATTAAAAGAGCAAGACATATATATTTTTTAAAGGGGGGCTTTTAAAAGGTGAAAAGGTTTAATAGGATACTTGAAAGCTAATTACAGCGGGATTTAAGGAGCCTGGTGTTTGTTCCGATGACAATTTGAATGAAAATGCTTCAGATTAAACCGAGCCAGTAGCTCTTTCGTAAACTTACAGCAATTAGAGCCGCGAGTGATTTACACTCGTTTCTTTAAGGTGTAAATTGCCACTTATTGCTCAGTAAGTCAACATTTGAGCTACTAAAGGATTATTTTTAACCAGCGTAAAAAGCGGCCGAATAATGGAAAATATCCAGCTGAATTTAATTTGTACCATTTAAAAAAACTCACCCAAGCTTGGTCAAAATGTTCTAAAGCAACATACGCGTTACTCAAGTGTTTCCAAGCCTTTGCTGGAGTTTTGTTCTTGAACGAAAACGTAGCCTCTCTGGGCCTTTTCTGCCTTCGTTTACGAAAACTCTAGCTTGAGGGAAGGGATTGGGAGACCCCAGAACTCGAGTGCCTACACCTCTGCATTTCTGACTTTTCGTCTCCCTCCACCCCTTCCTTCGGTAGCACCAGGCAAGATGCCGTCTGAACCCGGGGGTCTCCCGGACCCTCTGCCCGGAGCCCGCGCAGTTGCGCGAAGGCCACGTCCTCAAAGAATTTAACCAGAAAAGCCTGCGTTCGTCGGAGTTCCCTGCAGGCGTCGGACTTCTCCGCAGGCGTCGGAGCAAAGAGATGGCGGTTCCGGTGCAGATCCCGCTGAGGCTCCCCAAACAGGCTACAGATGATTTCCAAACTTAAAACGAGAGACACCCATGGGTCTCGCCTCCAGAGTGAAGTGAGAGCTTATCGGTTTCCCCCATCCACTCTGACGAACGGTGTGACCAGTTGCTTGCCCTGGGGTTTGCTTCTTTTGGTTTTTTAGATATAAATGGCCTTCCTGGCCCGCCCTGGAAATCCCGGGGCCTTCTTATACCCACGTCTCGCTCAGCCTACCTGTGGGCCGAGATCCCGCGGCAGCACCGGGCGCCCTGCTACTGGAAGCGTGCCTCTGAGCCCGCACGTGTCCGCAGGCGAAGGGGCTCACGGAGCCGTGTCTCCATTTGGTCCCACCTGGCAGCCGCCCTGTCCACCCGACCCGTTCTCCTGGGCCGCCAAGACCACAGCGAAAAGAACAAAAGCACGACCCACAAGGACCCGAGAGCGCCTTAGGCACGAAGCTTCGTCTCCCACATTACAGTCTCCATGCCTCAGGTTAAGTGAGCTTGTGGGGAGGGGAAGCAATGATTACTCACTAACGCCATTAAGTGATACTAATAATAAAAAAAAAAAAATGCCAGGGCTGAAGATGAGGCCGCTTACAGGTAATTTCTGAACGTCTTTTAGGAGCCCAAACAGCTCACGATTAAAAGAAACTGCGATTCAGCTAGTCTGGCCAAGCGTCGGCTCGCTCACCTTCTCAGGGGAAACTGCCAGCTCCGGCACGTCCTTTTCTTCTAGTTTACACACAAACATCTGATCGCTCTTCCAATACATGGCACTGCTAGGGCTGCTTATCACATACCAACTCCAGAGGGTCAGAGGCTGTCCGTGTCTGCCGATCTCCCCCTCCCCCGCCCCAATGCGCTCATAAAAGCTGACACCAAGGAGGATAAGAATGCTACAAGGAAGTCTTCGTCCAAAGAGGCCGCTGTAGCCGTACCACTCTCTGATGGACTGTTCTTCCCAAACTTCACTGAGGTCTGTCCCACCAGGAAAGGAAGAAAAAAAAAGTTTTGTTTTCTAGAGGGTGGAACCTTACATAAAGGGAGGAAAGGGGGGTGTGGGGGAGAGTCTTTTCCTGGAGGAATAGCCTCACCTCCTTAAGGAAAACCCGCCTTCTCTACATGTTAAGATCTTTATCAGGACAAGCCAATTTACTCCAGGTTTAGTATTAAGGGGAAAAAAATTGGATATGGCCTGTTAACTTTTGACTTTAAAAAAAAAAAAAAAAAAACTCTCTGCATTTGCCTTAGCTTTTTAATTCTCACCCCCCAAGAAAAACTAAACACAGATTCAGGTTACATTTCTTTCTGCAGCAAGCAGAAGGGAAAGCGGAGGTCTGGGTGACTTGAAGGTTTTAGTCATTCTCCTGAAACTTGCAGCTCTCCTCTCTAGCTGAGGCACGCGACCGCTCCCTGGCAGCCTGGGAGCTGGTTTATTTATCTAGAGGTTAGTGCTCCCTTTGCGAAAAGTTTTCTCATTAAGATAAAGAAGGAACATCTGAGCAGCACAAAAACTTATTTGCGACTAGATCTGAAATCAAGGCAACAAGAAAGAAAAAAGTATGTTACTAATGAATATTGCTCTTTCATTTCATCCTAGACAAAATTTAAAAGTCCTAGAAGCAGCCCTCTGCTGCCTAAAGTTTTGGCTGGCGGTGAGGGATTGGGGTAGGTATTCAATATTGTCATTTTGGTTTAGGATTGGAACCTGTGTTTGTTTAAAAAGCTTCTTTATGGTATATATTTTATTTCATTATTTAGTGTATGAAAGGGAATTTGGTAAGAGACTTTTACAAAATGGATTTTTAACTTCCAATTTTCCCTTTTTAAGAAACAAAAGTAATATAAGAATATCTGGGAGTCTAATTTTTAAAGACCTCTAACAAAATCATGAAATGCTGCTTCAGTTAAACGGATATATATGTGTATGTATATATATGTGTGTGTGTGTATATATATATGTATACATTGAGAGAGGGGCCCTGGTGGCAGTGGTTAAGCGTTTGGTTGCCAACCAAAACGTCGGCAGTTCCAATCCACCCACCCTCCTTGGAAACCCTATGGGGCAGTTCTACTCTGTCCTATAGGGACGCTATGAGTCGGAATCGACTCCACGGCAACGGGTTACATATATATACACATATATAGAATACATGTATATATCCTTGCGTATTTGTCTAGCAGAAGCAGTTCGAAGTGCTTGAGGAGATAGGTCAGCAGCAGCGCTAGCCGAGGGGCAATGGGCAGGGATAGGTAGACTTTACAGTGATGAAGTGAGCCTATGGAGCAGCCTGGGGCCGAGCAATGACTGCAAGCTTAGTTTTTCCTCAAATGCATTTTTCTCCCCAAAACACGGAAGTCCTCGGAACTTTTCCTATCGCCATTGTTTTCCTTTCTACGCAGCTGCGCACACGTTAATGTTAGCCATCCCCCTGTCGGTCCTCTTTGGGGCATCGCGCTTAAATTTACGGAGTTTGGGCGGGGGACCCTACGATTAATTAATAACATCTTGTTTTAAGGAATTGAAGGCTTGGGTTTCTCGAAAACCTAACTGCGTAGGGAACAGAGAGACTTGTATTTTTGATCAAGCATAAAAATCAGTATTTGGGGAAAAAAATCCACATAATGCATTACCATGACGTAGCATCTGTCTCGAAATGGCTCTTCTGAACAGAAAGAGTCGTGCAGAACGTTGGCTCCATCAGGCCGTGTATAAAGTACCATTGAAAATAGAATAAAAATAAAGGTCTAGTTCGGAGATTTAGTTGCAGTTTCTTTTTGTGAGGGCTTGCAAAGTGAATCTGAGGTACTGTTTTGGCTACAATCCTTAGAATTGATCGCGCGGGTCATTTGAAGATCCCGAGAGCACTGGAGCTGTTTTGGGAAGTAGGGCGGGGGTGCAGGAGTTTACGCGATCTTTCCACCCACCCTCGCCTAATCAGGCGGCTCTCAATCAGGTTTTCAAAATACTAATCTTGATCTAAGAGCTCCTATCTCTGCATAAGTGGAGGAAATGATTCATTTTTAGAGGTTTCTAATCTTAGGGAAAAGGAACGGGCGTCAGACGTAAGCAGAAGACCTAAAGGACTGGTCTGGCGTCTGCTTTCTTCTAGGCACCCAGCGGAACGCGGACTTTTCCCGCTGTGTAATTGCGCGCTCCCAGCCTTGCCCTGTAGGCCTCTGGGCGGTGAGTCTCTTTCCGTTCCCCGGGTGGTGTGAGCCTTTGACTGGGGGGTCGTGTGTGGAGGCGGGAAAAAGGGGGTGCACAGGTATTTGGTATGAATGCCCGGGCTGAGCCCTCCTCCGAGCATGGGCCCAACGACTTTCTGACCCTTCGTCAGGGGCAAGCGCACCGAGGGATCACCCCTGCGCAGTAGCCCGGCTCCTCGGAGCTCCTGACCCAATTCTTACCCACGCTCCTCCTCAACTCCGGAAAAGGAAAAGTTCGCCTGCTGCTGCGTAAAGTACGTCTTCCCAAGTTGGGTGCTTACGCTAAAAATTAGAACTCTCTTTTTTTTTCTTCTTGGTCTTCGCGTTGAGACTCCAACTGAGACCAATTTTGGACGAACGATGACACACCAAAAAACATCATCTTGCATATCCGCAGACGGAGGAGGAACCGTCTGTGTCGTGGCGGCGCCTACTTAATAAAGTTTTAAATTTACAGACGGCCACCTCTCTTTTAGTGAACCTGAAAAAGACTGCACGGACACCCAGGGGAGCGGCTGACACCTCTGGACCATAGGGCGCTTTGCAAGCCCAGGAGAAAGAGAGCCAGGGACTTCGGAGTTCGTCCCGTCGCGGGCTGTGGGCCGGCAGGGGGATTTAAGAGGCGCTGGATGGGTCTCCCTGAAGCTCGAGGAGGGTAGGGAAGGGGTCTGGGTCCCGCGAAGCTAGGCCTTGACTGGAGGTCGGGGGCTGGAAAGAGGGAACACCAACCCGCCCTGACTCCCACAGCTTCCACTCACCGCGAAGAGCTACCTAATTGGGCTGTGAGCAGCTGCGAAATTTGTAATCGCCTAATAAGCCTTCCACCTCGGTAGTTCTTATCAAAAGGCACAAAACTGATATTTTCACACTCGGCTCGCACCGCAGGCGCCGTTTATAAACATCCTTCATCAGTGGGATGAAATTAAGCCTGCATTGACAGAGGTCTCTGGAACTCGATATTTAAAAGCAATAGATCCGAATTAGCAAATTATTAGTTTAAGTAGGGAAAGTCCCCACCAACTTGACTATTGAACACTTTGCCTCTGAGCTCCTCGCGGTGAGTAACCACATGTTTGAGAGAACTTAACCTGGAGGTTACGCAGTGTTTAGGCAATCTCCGAAGTCTCGCCTCCCTGAATCCGCTTTGGCTCCAGCTTCCGGCCCTCCAACCCGCCCGCAAGACCGCGTCCAGGGCAGACCTGTGGAGACCTGGGCCTGGTACATCTGGGGACTGGGAGAAAATACGGTCAAACAGGACGCGTCCAGGCGGGTCTGCAGGCTCAAGGCCCCGCGTTTCCGCTGGTCCTGCAGTATTGCCCCTCCCCTCCAGGCCCCGTGTTCTCCCCCTCTCGCGGCCTTCGCTGTCCGCCCCCCAGCTACCTGTGCCAGCGGCCGAGCCCGCTGGAGGACTCAGTCGCGTTGGAGACCTCCGCACCCTCAAGAAGGCGCAGTTTCTGGTTGATTTTGGTGGTGACGCCTACGTGCCCTAAAGGTGAAAAGTCAGCCAAGAGCACTGAAACTGTCTCCGGAGGTCACACACTTGGCGCTCAGGGTTAGGGGAGCGTGCCCTTTGATTTTCGTCCACACAGTCTAACCATTATTAATATTAGTCTGGAACGGGACTGGAGGTCCTAGCTTCCAGAAGCTCTTCTTCCAACTTGAGCAGCTCAGAACCTGCGTCACCCCTCAGAGATTGCAGAGCTGGAAACGCACTCACTTTGGGACTTACTGGTCCCAAGCTCCTCAGACCTTGTCACCCACCGTTTCCGAGGGAAAGGGTTGGGACGCGTTTATTCACGCCAGTGGAGGCCGCAGAAAGGTGGCGAGGGCCTCCGTCTGGGGGCCCCCTGGTCCCTCCCTTACTGCAGGCCATGGCCTAGGGTTGATGGGCTTCCCCAAAAGGCTTGAGCGCTCGTTGCTGGACACCCGAGAACGCACCGCGCGCAAACTCGGTCCTGCTATCTGGCCCCGTGGGCGCCTGTTTCGCTAACTACAGCGGGATGCGCCCGCTGGGGCCACTTGTTTCGAGCGGCTCAGTAAATCCAACAACCAAACCCAAGCTCTGCGCCCGAGAGTGTGTACATTGGGACTCGGTGTTTCTTTTCAGCGCTGCCCTCGCTCCTCAGCGCCCGGGTAAACTCTCCACGCCCACCACGAAAAGAGAGAGGGCAAGTGGTTCTCGCCTGGACCGAACTCTAGCTGATAGGAGCGATAATAGTATTAGGCTCCACACAGAGCCTGGAATTAGGCAGGGGGCTAAATGCTATTGCGGGAAGCGCAGAAGTTCATTCACTTATTTTGACATCTTCAAGCCAACAGTATCGCCTCAAGCACGCCTGTGGTTTGGGGCTGCGAGTTTTAGATGCATTTAGCGTTCGGAATGAGCAATACTGCAGGACCAGCAGAAACCTGATTCTAACCTGGTTCCTCAGATCTTTGCCCGCGCAACTCTGTGAAAGCCAAACTACGAGAGGTGGAGAGAAAAAAAACTAACAACCCTCTAAGTGTTCCCCCAAACTCCGCGTTTCCCTACATATTTTAGGCGCGCCGGGCGGATCTAGTTTGAAGCTCACGAATTTATAAAGTAGACGGAAACCCAAGCCGCATGGGCTTTCCTCTGTTCACCAGGGATCCCTGAGAGCCGAACCAAAACCCTGCAAGGGTGGCAGGAAAGCCAAACTTTATCTGAGTGCAAAAACAAGGGCGCCAAACTGTGTTTTCCTAGTAGGTGGGGTAGTGGGGGCGGGCTGGGGATGGCAAGAACCAGTGTGAGCCTCCTATTCCCAAGCTTCGATGCTGTTGTGATAAGGGAACACGCAGCTCCGTGTGAGCTCCAGTGTGACTGCGCCACACGCCAAGCCCACGCCATCCCGTGCAAAACTTCAGTAACGACGTTTCTCCACGGCAACAATTCCACGTCTCCTAGTTACTTATCTGATGTATCTTGTAAAATGATGCTTTAAAAAAAAAAGTCTGCGGAATAATCTTGAGCCACCTTTTTTTTCTAAAGTTAAATAACTTTTTATATGCATTTCTGCTACTGGAGACTAGTTCTTGTAACTGTGGTGATGCTTTCTCTCCCCTCTTTTCCTTCTCCTCCTCTCTTCCCTTCCATCTCCCCCTCCATCCCTCCCAACCTTCCCTGAAGTTAGCTAAACTTGTAGTGGAATTTCGAACGATTTATTTAACTTCTTAACACCTCGGTTTTCTCATCTGTAAAATAGAGATGACACCACTCATCACATAGAAATCGCAATGATGTTGGAATAAGTGGTTCACCAACATATGTTGCATCAGTGAATGCAATCCTTTTGTGCTCCTCCCAAGTCCAGCTTCACCGCCCTAGAGGTCTGCATGCAGAAGCATCCCTGAAGGCTTCATTTCCCAGGTGAACGGGCAGTCTGATGATCTTCAGTGACAACCTCGAGTGCAGTTGGCCGTTTTTAGGGGTTCACCAGAATAGGTTGCGGACGACAGACGCTCCCACTTGGGCCGCTGAGGCTCCAGAGAAGTACGCGCAGCCGTAGCCGCCTCTGCGTGGCATCTTGGCCCAAGGACGCACAATGAACAACTTCTCCTCCTTCTTTATCGCTGATTTATTTTGTGGTTAATTTGGTCCTTGGCACACTGACTTCTGTCAGTTTGTGCAACCTTCTGAATATTGTGACAGTGGCGGCATCACAGCTATCGTTTATTATTGGTAAACGCCTCACTGACGCTATGGCGCATAACTCTACTTCAGTAACTTGTCCAAGGCCACATCTTTGGTACATTATAAGGCTGGGTCGGAATTCGAACCCAGATACCAGAGGCCAACTCCCGGCTTTCTATCTTCTTTTTAAAGGCCTGACTTTTAATCACTCTATGTTGACCTCTTTGAGGTGAGTTCAGAAACGGACACTTTAAATTAATGAATTCACTAAACCCAACTCGAATGGTTCTTCACAGCGCCAAGTCGACCTGGGTTTCGTCTCCAGTATAGGTGGTCCAGCTTCCTGCCTCCTGGCCCCGCTGGCTTCCGGCTGAGCACAAAGCTGCCAGGAGCAACTGCAGACCTGTTACAGGTGGGAAAGAGCGCCCCCTTCCCACCACTTCTCTCTCTGAGTCGAGGGTAAATAGCATAGTATGGATTGAGGGCGTTAAATAAAGCAGCCACTGATGGATAAAAGGGGGTGCGTATTTAAATTGACGGTAAACCTTTTTCTCTGCAAATTACAGAATCCGATGAGAAATCATCAACGAGTGTATCAAAACCCGCATTAACCAAACAGCAATCCGCTTTCCCGACCGGATCGGGTTCACAGCCGGAGGTGAGTTCTGGAACTCTCATTGTATCCTCTACCAAAATTCCGATCACTGCGCAGAGTCTGCAGAGGCCACGGTGCGCGGTTCGGCTGTGGATAGATCACCGCACAGCTCCTTCTACAATAGCTCGGAAAGAGCCTTTAGAAATATTTCCCGCCAAAAACGGGAATAAAGTCAACCCCAACATGTGCTTCCCACAGCTTCCAGGCTGCAGTCACCCTGGATATAGGAACCGTGTGCTGTTCAGATTCTCTGGAACCTAGTTGTGTGTCTGGCACCGAGCAATAAAGGCTTACTTTTTCAATGAATGAATGAAAGTATGGGCCCGCGTGGAACCAGGGCAGGACTGGGCAGAGGTTTTCATGCCTTTCTCTGCCTTCTTAGTTGTAGCGCTCACTACCTCTTTGCATTGGCACCTTCTTGCTGAGGACCTTTATCTTTTAATCCCTTGAAGTAGTCGAAATAAGGAAGGGCTCGGAGATTCTGACAATTTGAGGGAATTCTGAGGGCTCCACTTTTCGTCCATGGCAAGGGGCATGATGCTTCATTTCGTCCCACCACGCTAGTCCTTCAGACCTCAGTGCTTGAAACTAAATTGGACACCTTCTCTCGGGTGCCTAAGAGAGACCACCCTGGTCTGAACCTTACACAGTAGGATGCTGTCACGGATTAGAGCACGAAGGATTACCAGACTCTTAGAGGCCTGCGTAGGCCTCCACGGACTTACTTTGACTGCACTCATGGAAATACTGTGTGTGTTGGCCAGATGTTGACATAGATTTTGGCTTGTCCCAGTTAGGAAGGGGATTCAGTGTGGGAAGCCAGGATGGGTGCCCAGGTCACTCAGAGGCAGGTGATGCTGCACGCGTGCTGCCCTGGCCTGAAAGGGGAGAACGTCCGGGTTTACGCTCTGTAAAGTGTAAAAAGAACATGGAGAAGACACGCGGCGGAAGATACAGTTTCAGTTCTGAAGTCTAACAATCCTCGCCCTAGCCAGGTCACAGTTGCATGTCCAGAATGCCTCGGCAGCTCTGCCTGGTCTGTATGCCGACCCAGCCCGTCCCAAGCTGGAATAGGTACACGCGGCAGCTGGGGTCAGAGTCCTGGAAAGGGCAGAAGAGGCCTCTTGACCTGGAATAGTTGTACCAGCCCCAGCGGTGTGAATTTACCCCAATATTAAGGGTGAAAGCACTAGGGCTTTATCCTGAAGAATCTTGGCAGATCCATCAAGGAAGTTTGCAAACTCAATCACAGCTGCTGCAGGTTTACAAACGGGGCAAAAATCGCCCTGCAAACGTGTTTAATTCCACTTATTTCCTTCGCGTAACCACCCCTTGTTCTGGAGGAACTAAGAAGGAGATTTTTAAAAAGGGCATCTTCACGTCGCATCACCTTTCAGGAATAACGCCTTGCCCTGGCACTGCGCTTTACAGTTTGCGTTCATCATTGCTTTTGAGTCTCAAAATCACCAAAAGAACAGGCAGCAGTTTTTTTTTTTTAAGTTTTTAATACATACAATGTCTTTTCAAGGTTTCTTCCTCCTCCCCGCCTTCAAAATACTTGTGCCCTGTTTCAATAATTTTAGTGATGTTGTGGGGAAAAATACCCTTACATAAAAAATAAAAAATCTGGATCAGTACATGTATATATGTCTGTAAAAGTCCAGGGTGGAAAAAATAGGCAGTTAGTAACTATTCCATAGTTTTCTTCCTTACACCGCCTTTCCTCTCCCCCAGGCTGAGATTTGTTTTACTGAAATGGTTTGTATTTTTATAGATGAACGTATACACGCATGTGGCTAGCTACCCTTTTATAATAAGAGGTACCACTGATTGTTTAACGTTGCCTGACTTTTCGCCTATGTTGTCACGTATGTTACTCATAATTGTCTATGAGGTAGGTATTATGCCCGATTCACAGATGGGGAACCAGAAGCTCAGAAAGGCAGCTCAAATTCTCACTGCTAATTAGCGCTAGAGGCTGGATGCAAACCCATTCTAGAGTTTGAACCATTGTGTTATATGTAAAGAATACTTTTGAGAGCCTTGCGAGGTCCCCCACTCTGGCAGGTTGGACAGGTGGCTCCATTCTTCTTCCTGGAGTCACAGAAGGGGCAATTTTCTTAGGAGCCTGTGGGAGTGGAGGAGGTGGGGGCAAGGTGGTCAGACGAGGCTTGAGGGACCTGCACCAAGCGCATAGTCATTTATCTATGAGCTTAGACACCCGTGTGGGGCCCTCGCCTGGGAGCCAGGGAAAGAGATGCCGCTGGAGGCGGGTGGGGGTGGGGGAAGAGGATCGCGTGCTATGCGGACACTTTCTCAGCGCCTGCTGGTCGTAAATATTGTTGCATTTCCTTGGTAACCCCACGCCCGAGGCGGAGGCTCGCAGGCCGTCTCCTATGGGGGAAGCAGCTCTTCCTCGCCCTCCGCCGCCTGAGATGCGTCGGTCGGCTCAAGCCCTCCGAGACTAGCTCTGGAGCCACACACGTTCTTCCAGACCCCTTGGTTTTCCGCAGCAGCCGGGCTGGAGCCCCGAGGCGGGCCAGGAGCGTTCTCGCGCGGTGCAAGCCGGGAGGCGTCCAAGGGTGTAGGCTTAAGGCCCGGCTATAGAAGGGAGCCCCCAAGGCGAACGCCACGCGGAAATATGCGCTGGTCCGAAGGCGGGTTCGGGCACCACTCCATCACGAATCCGAACTCGGGAGAAGGCGGGCAGGAAGGTGGCCGCAGCTTGGAACGCCCGAATGCTTACCTCAGGGCAGGCTCTGAGTCAGGCCGGTGGCCCGTGTGGGTTTGACCACCGCCCCCCTCGCGCCCTTTTCCATGGGCGACCCAAGGGCGGAGGCTTGGGTTTCGAATGCGAAACATTCGCCTACTGGAATCAGATCTGGCTTCCAGAGGATGGAATGACTTTTCTTTCCTGAGAAAGTCGGCCCTTGAAGGAGACCCAAGACTTAAGCCCTTCTTCCCCTCATCACTACCTGCCATAAATAGGTAGGTAATTCTCGCTCAGCTCTTAAACGCAGAGTGCACATCCTAGCACCCCACAAAAAGATAAGAGAAAACCCCAAACCCCAGCCAGCAACAAACAATAGGGCGATAGGGGCAAGGCCTGACTAGGCCTAAAACAATGTGAGCCTGAGCAGTCCGGTAAAGTGAACTGGTCCGGATACCCGGGTCAGGAATAAAGCCAGGAGCGGAAGAGATACGGACCCTAAGACCCGCTGCAGATTCAGAGTTGCTTGGCGGACGCATCTTCTTTCCAGCGCCGCGCCAACACCCGCAGGCCGCGACCCTGGAGGGCGAGGTGCGAAGCGGCGTCAGGCCTGACTGTGCTCGGGAGAAGCGCGGTGGCAGTTTCAGGAGGGCCTCCCCTAGGGATTCGAGTTACTTCTACTTGGCGTAAATTCCTTTGCCAGCCATAGACGCTTGGCCCCGTGTGTGCTTTTAATACTGTTGTGGAACGCTTGGGCAAATATTTGTTAACTGATCGGGCACGTGTGCACAGCTCTTCTGAAAAAGGCGTGTGTGTGTGATTCTTCTGGGCTGATGAGAATATTTTTAGTTCCAAACGATGGGTAGGAGCCCTTAGATCCCCCAAAATTCATAGATTAAATCAAGGATTTATTTTCTCTTTCTATGATTAGCTGCTTTTAAAACAAGAAAAAACTTGCTTTAAAAAAAAAAAATCATGCTCTTAATTTTGGCCACCCTGATAGAGGTATAATACCAATGCACAAGAGGAAGCCAAAGGGAAAATATTTGTATGCCAACTTTGGTCTGGAAAAATATCAGTAGCATTTCTTATTTGACTAGGAAATGGCATTTGTTCAGTCTTTTTTCCCTGAGTTGGCAAGAGCATCGTTTTTAATGTATATCCCATGTTTATTGTTTCTGTTGGTACTTTGGTCATTTGGAGGACATCTGTTTCTGATATCGTTCATGTGTATAAGCACACACTATCGTGTTAGCAAGATTTTACACCATCTGTTTAAGAAAATTCTTGCCAGTGCTATTTGATGCCCAGTTGAACTTTAGCCAAACTTCTTCATTTTATACTGGTCTCTCAGTCCTGAGCATATATGATACACTTCAATGAAATCATGTTTTTTTGGTTGCTGGCAGACATCAGAAACACATTTGCCCAGGTCAGCAGCAGTTTAGCTAAGTGTTGGATGGGGGAACAATATTGAAATAGTAAAGATGTTAAAAAAAGAAAAATATTTGAAAACAAAACTATTAGAATAATCATCCAAATAAACAACTGCTCCACAAAATAAAGAATGCGTACATGGCTTTTGAGAGTTAGTGTATAGTTCTGATGATTTATGTATTTTTTCATTAAATATATATTAAACTTAGGAATTTGTATTTTTGACATTCTTCCCAAGGATGTAATAACTGATTTTAAGTATAATAAGGTATAATAACATTGTAATATGACTGTATCAAATATAATTAAATATAACACATACAGATAAACATAATCATTGAACCTAATTAAAGTGGCTACTCATAAATATTTTCTGCTGTGTTATCAAAAGCTAATAAAGGAAATGTTGCCCACTTCTGATGCCTTTAAAAGTAGAACTATTTATGACCATCCCCTCCGCTCAAAAATTCAACTATCTATTTGATGGCTAAGCACACATATCTAATAGTGGAATAACTACAGAGCTGGAATTGGCTTAAAAAGGTAATATTGACTGTTTTCAAGTATATCTTCTAGAATGGAATACTCCTGTTGGTACATTGACTTTTTTTTTTTAAACCCTATGTGTGCACCCTAGTGTAAACCTTTAAAAATGATAGTTTCTCATGATATTTTAGTTGTTGCCCAGAGATATCAACCCTGACTCCTGGTTTAATAAGCCTCTGACATTCATTCCTGGAAAGCAGTATTTTTCAATTGACAGTGAAGTTTTCCTTTGATTGAAATCTGCCAAAAACAGGTTGTCACGTTCTTTGGCTTGTTCCCTGGACAGACTGATTTTATTGCTCTTTAATTAGATGCTGCCGTTAAAGGTTTGTCCATTACATAACTGCTTAGAGGTGTGTAGTCATTCTGTTTGTTTCATTAAGAAAACAAATCTTTGTTTCGGTGTTTTAGTAAATAAAACATATCCATGGTAATGTGAGTAACTGACATTATTTATGCAAGGCAGTTGAAAACCGGTACCTTGTTACTTTCTATAATCTGGTTATAAAGAGGGATCCAGTTTTATAACATTTCTGTCTACATATACTTAAAAAAAATTATCAAGATCTACATATTCCTTAAACTGTTAATTTGGTTGTACTGAAATGTAATCTATAAATTTCTTTTTTAATAATTGATGTTACTAAAAAGCAAAACCCTGTGAATCTTTATATGCCTGGTTCCAATTAATCTGCTTATATTATTTAATGGATACAATAACAAACCTGCCTTACTTAATCTGGGGTTATGTACCAATTTTCTGTGTGCCTCTTTTAGATCTAATGCCTTTTACTATACATATTTAGTTCATGGTTATATGATAAAACCTGAAACTATAAGAATAATAACTAGATGCATTTTCTTTAAAATATTTTACAGTTATATCAGTATAAAAAGGCAGACAGTCACAAAATGAGGGTCAGTGATACTTTAAAGAAAACTATATACATGTATTTGAGTTTAATCCATTAAACATGATTGAGCACCTACAATGTACTAGGGTCCTGGGGCTATAAAGAAGAGTAAGACATGGGTAGGAGTCCCTGCGTGGTGCAGATGGTTAAGTGCTCAACTACTAGCTGAAAGGCTGGCAGTTCAAACCCACTCAGAGGCACTTTGGAAGACAGACCTGGCAATCGGCTTCTGAAAGGTCACAGCTTTGAAACCCCTATGGAGCAGTTCTGCTCTGTACACATAGAGTTGCAATGAATCAGAATTGACTCTACAGCAACTAATAACAACAGCAAGACATGGGTGGTCCTTGCTCTCAGAAAATTCTCAATCCAGTAAGAAGACTGACAAAAATACAACTAGCTCATCCCTGCAATTCTATAATAATTTCTATCTACTCCCCGGGTTCTGGATTGGTAAAGTATTAGACGATCTCATAACAATACAGTGTATATATTTTTAAAAATTTAATGCCTGTCATTTTTATGAAACA
The DNA here is from genome assembly GCF_000243295.1 of Trichechus manatus latirostris. NCBI lineage: Eukaryota > Metazoa > Chordata > Mammalia > Sirenia > Trichechidae > Trichechus > Trichechus manatus. Next base: position 23,602,250 of record NW_004443939.1, on the reverse strand, counting down.
CAGTTATTCTAATGAGCATTAGGATTGAACTACCCCAGAGGGTTTTGGGCATTAATTTATGGCTTCTGAGACAACCTGTACTTTCTGTACTTTTTCAGGTGTGGGAAGGTACAATGTTAACTTGCCATTACTAAAACAACAGTTTAATTGTTTTGAGTCTTGCATCACAATTATTCATTTAGTCTGTTGTAGAATCTGTTAAAAGAATAGTGGTTGGGTGAAGTATTCAGGTTAGAAAATTTTTTGGTTTGTTAAATTCTAGATTCTGAAACAGCTCATTTCCTTCCCTTTCATCTTCATTTTCCTACAAAATATTGTAATTTTATATTTTTATCACTGGAAATTTTTTTAGATGAGAGAAGAGCAGGGAGAGTTCTACAGATACTATTATTCAAAGCAATGAAGTCAGTATTTGCTATTTTTTTCCCACATATTTGCTAGCTTTGGGAATTTGGTTATCCAAAAACTACAAGGCTGAGTTTACTTTTCACATGAGCATATTGGGTTTAGCTGACATTTTTTAAAAAGTCAGAAAAGTTTTTGTTTACAGAAAGTTTTGGGAATTTGGAGTAAAAAATTCAGATACAGAATTTCTTTAGCACTTCTAAAAGTTACAGCCAAGGTAAATTTAACTACTATATTTAATACTTTTAGAGTTTAAAGTATATATTTTTTCTTTTGTGTACATATTGATGAAAAATATTGAGAAAGGACCAAATATTGGATTGAATTAGTTGAATGTCTTTTACCCTTGAGGAAACATTGCATTTTAGTTGTCTTCAGTTTAGTCATAGTTTTTGGAGTGTCTATATTGTGCTTTCCTCCTAGAAGTAATTGCATCTCATTTTCTCTCACCATAATCACGAGTCTGTTTACATGATCGATTCCTACTGGCTGTTGCCACACCTTTCATCTCTGATTCTCTTCATTTTCCTCAATCTCTTGCTTCTCAGAAAAGGAGAATGCTGAAGTGAAAGCTCTTAGAGACTGTTGATCTGCATTTCAGTTTCAGCTCCAACTTTATGAAACCTAGTTTCCTCATCTTTTTGGGAGATAAAGCTCATCAGAATAAGTTATCATTGCCCTTTGAAAATCTTTCTAGCTTTTAGCAGTAAACCACTGTCTCAGACTTTCAACAGCTTTTCTCAAACAAGTTCTGAATTTTTAGAATTCTTAGTTTACAGTCCTTTGGAGGGAAATTTTTCTTCATGTTATATCCCTATTGTTAGAGTACCATCATTTCATAGTTTATTTACTGAAATCAACTTGAGGGTGAACTCTGGTCTCTAGACTAGCAACAGTTCCTTTTCCAAACCTAGACAAAATTATCCTTAGAAATTAACTGACTCCAGCCCAGAGTATAGATTCAAGTCTAAGAAAATGAAAAATATATTTAATGTCATAGTTGGAAGCTTGGTAAATAAGAGCAAAAGAAGGGCATTCAGCTCTTAAAGCAAAACTACTCTGCAAAATTACTGAAATTGCAAAGATTAAGTGTTTTTATTTTTTCAATCTTGTAATGCTGAATTCTTTAAACATTTGTTACTAATTTGCTAATTGCTGCTGTTGCTAATCTGCTTGTTATAACCAATTGAAATATTTGCAATTTTCCAAACAGGCCAACCTTCATTCTCCCACTTTTCTCCCTCAACCTTTAAGGCCTGGTTTAAGTGTTGCCTTCTTCATGAGTGTTTCCACTAAAGCTGGAGGTGATTTCTCCTTTCTTTGAGTACCCATATTTACTGAGTTGGACAGTTGCTTACTTTTATTTAATTCTCTTCTACTGCAGGCACAGCTCCTAATGCTGTAGCTCTGGGATCTTATTTTTGGTGATTTAGCTTAGAGTTGGGTGTTAAATAAACTCCACTAATGATGCTGATGGGGCAGAGCTAGAAACTAGTAACTTGGTCTGATAAATCATTTATTAATAAGGTAAACATTTCTATTTTGTGTCCTTTATTTCAAGGAGACTCCTCACCCATCGTGAGTGTCACATCTTTTTGTTTGTTTGCTTTCTGGTGGTCATAATGGATTTGGACTGAAATGACCATCCTTTATTCAGATATCCTTAGTGGATATTTGCAAGGCAGTGTATCCTTAGTGGAGTACCGGTGGCACAGTGTTTTAAGAGTTTGGCTGCTAACGAAAAGATCAGCAGTTCACATCCACCAGCTGCTCCTTGGAAACTCTGTGGGGCAGTTCTGCTCTGTCTTATAGGGTCACTATGAGTCAGAATTGACTCAACAGCAACAGGTTAGTTAGTTAATAGTATCCTTAGTGGGTATTTGCAAGGCAGTGTACTAAAGTCAAAGGAGCTCTGGTGGCACAGTGGTTAAAGAGCTCAGCTACTAATGGAAAGATCACTGGTTCGAACCCACCAGCTAGAGAAAGATGTGGCAGTCTGCATCCATAAGGATTACAGCCTTGGAAACCCTATGGGGCAATTCTACTTTGTCCTATAGAGTTGCTGTGAGTTGGAATCTACTCGACAGAAATGTTGTTGCTAGGTGCTTGTCTTAGTCATCTAGTGCTATTATAACAGAAATACCACAAGTGGATGGCTTTAACAAAGAGAAGTTTGTTCTCTCACAGTCCAGTAGGCTACAAGTCCAAATTCAGGGTGTCAGCTCCAGGGGAACACTTTTTCCATTGGCTCTGGAGGAAGGTCCATGTCATCAATCTTCCCTTGGTCTGGGAGCTTCTGTGCACAGGAACCTCAGGTCCAGAGGATGCACTCTGCTCCTGGCACTGCTTTCTTGGTGGTATGAGGTTCCCAACTGTCTTCTTGCTTCCCTTTCCTTTTATCTCTTGAGAGATAAAAGGTGGTACAGGCCACACCCCAGGGAAATTCCATTTACATTGGATCAGGGATGTGACCTGGGTAAGGGTGGTGTTACAACCCAACCCTAATCTTCTTTAACATAAAATTACAATCACAGAATGGAGGACAACCACACAATACCGGGAATCATGGCCCAGCCAAATTGATACACACAGTTTTTGGGGGACATAATTCAATCCATGACAGTGCTGTTGAGTTGGTTCTAAGTCACAGTGACCCTATGTACAAGAGAATGAAACACTGCTTGGTCCTGTACTATCCTCACAATTGTTGCTATGTTTGAGCCCATTATTGCAGTCACTGTGTGAATCCATCTCCTTGTCTGTCTTCCTCTTTTTCGCTGACCCTCTACTTTTCCAAGCATGATGTCCTTCTCCAAGGGCTGGTCTTTCCTGGTAACATGTCCGAAGTATGTGAGATGAAGTCTCACCATCTTCGCCTCTAAGGAGCATTCTGGCTATATTTCTTCCAAGACAGATTTGTTCATTCTTTGTTCGATGGCAGTGGGTTTTTTTTTTTTTTTTTGGTTTGGTACTAAAGTCAAGGATAAAAATGTGGCCATGGAAGAGACTAAAGGGAACTAGGACATTCTGTAGACTTGGTCTGGAGCATGATAATCTATTTTCCAAAAATATATGATTAAAAATTTTCCCAACGTATTTCCTGATATTAATTATGGTGGTAATCGACAGTGCTTTTTTTTTTTTTTTTTAGGTGGTTGGCATCTCAGTAGCAACTGGGTAGAACAGAAGTCTCATCACCCTGTCTGGCTGGGATCCCTGGCCCATTTCATGACTGTAGGGGTTTACTTCCGTTTTCCCCAAGGTATAGGTTATCATCATGTAAAATAATTCTGTATATGTATTTTTGTTTCAATTCATATAGAATTATGTATAAATTAATCAAATTGATTATTCATACCCATCACCAAAATAGTAATGAGTGAGAGTAATAAACATTACAGTTAGTTGCCTCACCAACATCCATTTTCTTCATTATACCATTGTGTACTAGCCATGTGGTTTGATTGGGATTGACCCTAACCCCAGGTCTAGGAGTGGTAAACTAGTGGAGATAAACCAATCTTCCTTCTAACTATGATTGATTCAGGGGTGTTTACAGGAACTTAAGCTCCATAACGGTTGGGACTTATTTTGTTCATGGCTGTATTCCCAATGTCAAGAGTTTGGTAATCAGTAAGTATATGTTGGAAGAATGAATTAAGCAACACGGCCAATCAAAATGATCCTAGAGAGTTTTATTTGGTCGTCAGGAAGTTGTAGAGTACCTGTTTTCCCTGGATGTGTATTAGGAAGCATGTAGCAAGTATAGCCTTCCTGAGGCCATGAAGGAAATACCCAAGGGTGAAATTGACACACAGAGGAGGGAGGAGGGCAAAGCTTATAAAATGAGTGAGAGACAGAGCCACTGTGTTAACCTGTACCTGTACATTACCTCTTTGGTTTATTTGAATTAGATTTTTTTTTTTTTTCTGTTCAACTGAGAGCCTCCTAAAAGATATATGTACTGAGAATGGCTCAAGGTTTATAACTGTCTTAGGCTGGGTTCGCTAGAGAAGCAAAACCAGTAAAGCATATAAATATGTATACAGAGAGATTTATATCAAGTAAACGGCTCACACAATTGTTGAGGCTGAAATGTCCCAACTCCCATGGATCAGGATAGAGGTTTCTCTGGATTCACATAGCCGCAGGGGCTGGCGAACCCAAGATCGGCAGGTCAGAGAGCAGGGCTCCTGCTCACAGGCTGTGAAGATCTACGAATCCTAAGATCGGCAGATAAACTGATAGCTCAAGTCCCAAGAACTGGAGGTTGGACAAACAGGAGGCAGCTTCAGGATCAAGAGAGAGCAAAAAGCCAGGATGTCTGCTTATATTCGGATGCAGGCCACACCCCAAGGAAACTCCCTTTCAACTGATTGGCTACTCACAGCAGATTCCATCATGGGAGTGATCACATGTAAACACTGAGCTTAATGGCCCAGCCAAGTTGACAGGCAATCTTAACCATCAAAATAACAAAGAACAATTAGCACATTCGTTAGCTCTTTTTGTATACTTAGTAATTTTTGAGTTTAAGAGTTTAAAGAATACAGAAACTACCACATGACAGACTTTGAATTAGGATTTTTGGTAAAAAAAGACATTTGAAATCCAGTTTGCATATGTTGTAGTTGAGCCAGAGCTCCCTTTGTAAACTAGCAGTTGTAAAATTATAATTTAGTTTCTATCTAGAGGCTTAGTGAGTATTAGGTAATACATAGAAAACTTGAAGTGTTCCTTTTAAGTAAGTTTTGATTAAGTAGTTTTTTACCTTCCTTGAATTTGGTATAGGAGCTGTGTATTTAGAACACAATGGTACACATGGTACTTAATAAAACATTTGCAGTGGCTTTAATCTAGCTATAAAATAGAATATAATTTTCTTTGTTGATCAGAAATAAGCCATCTCTCTTATCTTTTTCATTACGTATTGAAGATCTGTTTTAAAAATTCTAAAAACTGTTTTAGAATTGTAGCCTTAGTGTCTCCTCCAAAACCTAATCACCAGTTTCCAACCTAAACCTGTAACGTATTGCAATCTAGAATGCCATTTGAAAACTGAAGTGAAAGACGTAATGGAGGCTTATAATATCCATATAATGATTGCCTTCCATGACCTGATGCCCATATTTTGATTTAAATGCCTGATCTTTGTGCTTGGCTGGCACTTTGTACATTCTACTGTCTGCTACCCTATTGTCCATATTGCCTTATGCGAGTCCCTTACTAGCTTAAAAACTTTTTGAGGGTGCTGACCATGTCTTATGGGATCTGAGATTCCTAGTGTCTCAGATAGTGACTGCACTATGTTTGATGAACAAATGGATGGATGGATGGATGAGTGACAGTTCCATTTGAGGAGATCTCAATGTAAGTAACTTTAGTGACCAGATAGTAATATAAATGTGGAAAGAGGCCCAATATAATATAGGGAGTGGTGGGCCTGTGATACACCTTGCTTATGGAAATTCAAATTGATTTTTGTTTTAAAAAAACTGAGTGTCAAGACACTTAGGAAGATTGCTAGTTTGCGATACCTGTATTAAAGCAAAAACCAGTTGTCATTGAGTTGATTCCAACTCATGGTGACCCCATGTGTATGTCAGAGTAGAGCCAACAATGGCTGACTTTTCAGAAGTAGATTGCCAGGCTTTTCTTCAAGGCATCTCTGGGTGGACTTGAACCACTACCCTTTTGTTTTAGCATCTGAGTGCATTAGCTGTTTGCATCGCTCAGGTACTCCCAAGTATTCCAATCCCTGCATTAGGTCTTCTCCCCCACCACCCGCCTTTTTTTTTTTAAACCTGGTCTTAGAATTAAAAGTCTCAGCTCTGCTACTTACTAGCCTTGTGTTTTTCTATGCCTGTTTTTTGTTTGGTAGATGGGGTAATAACAATTTCTTTAACTAACTTATAGGGTCATTGTGATGATCAAATGAGATAACGTGTTAAGATGTTTTTAAATTTTAAACCAATGCACAAATGTTAGGTGATGTTATGAATTTCATGAGCATGAATTGTGAGGGACATTTTTAAAAGAAAGACAAAAACAACAAGAACAATAACAAAAAGCAGTGAGATGGGCTCATTAGCACTTAGGGACCATAATGAGGAAGTCTGATAGTGGTTTCAATTGTAATTCCTGTCTGAATTCAGGTAGCTTGATTTTGGTGTGTATAGTGTGCAATCCAGGAATTTAAAACTTTCAAAAGTTTCGGGACTTTCTAAAGACTTTGTAAGATGAGGTCCAAAAAGACTTCCTACACAGAGAAAACACATTAGGAAGTCCTGTGGAATGCAAATGGGACAGACACTTGTCAAACTAGATTAAGTACCTATAGAAGTTAACTATGGAGACAGTGGTGGTTCAGTGGTAGAATTCTCGCCTTCCATGCTGGAGACTAGGGTTCAATTCTGGCCAGTGCACCTTATATGCAGCCACCACCTGTCTGTCAGTGTTGCTATGATGCTGAACAGGTTTCAGCAGATTTTCCAGACTAAGATGGAGTAGGAAGAAAGGCCTAGCAATCTACTTGCAAAAATCAGCCACTTAAAATCCTATGGATCACAATGGCCCAACCCACAACTGATCATGAGGATGGTGCAGGACTGGGCAGCATTTGGTTCCGTTGTGCATGGGGTTACCATGAGTCAGGGGCTGATTTGACAAACAGCTAACAACAACAACAACACACAATAACAACACGACAGAGGCTAACTGTGTTCCTTCCAGCACGTTTGTACTGATTGTTGGTCTGCCCTTTACAGCCAGGCTTTTAGGAAAGGGAAGTCTAAAACCCTTCACGGGGAAGGAAAATGTGGCACCAAGGTTCTTCTTATTGTTTTTTAAAAATGTGTAGAGTATTAAAAAAAAAACTGGTCCCTTCGAGTCAGTTCCGACTCGTAACCACCAGGGCTCCATATAGGGCATAGATAACATAAAGGATGAGCAGAGCAGCAGTAGACTCTTCTGACAGCAAGAGAGTGGAAAACATGGGCACTGGAATATGTTTGTTAATTCATTCAACACATAGTTATTGAGTATCTGTTATGTGCCAAGCCTTGTGTCAGGCTCCGAGGACCCATTCTAATGAACAGCACAGACACAGTCCTTCTTGATCCCTTGGCCCTTACAGGCAAGTGACTGAGATAGATATTAAACAATTTACTCTTCAGATAATTTTCCCATGGATGGGAATATAGATGATACTACAAAAATATTTGTGAACCAGTTTTTTAATGTAGAATAATACAATTATTTCATCTTTTCTTAGCAAACTCATTTTCTTATTCTCTTCAAAATAAATTTTAAAATGCTTCTTAGTTTCTCTTTAAGGTTACTACTAAGTCTGATTGTTTAAGGATGTAAAATTTAATTCAACTCTGAAAACAGACATAGGCAGATTGTCTAAAACCTCAAAGTAAATAAAGCAAATAATTAAAAATTAAAATCAGAAACACCAAATCATGATAAATATTTTAATTACAAACTCTCTTCCAGACTTTAAGTAAATCTTAATTTGTTTTAGGCAAACAGCCCAGTAAAGCATACAGTTTCTTCTTATTTATCTCATTCATAGTTGGTGCTTAATAAATATTGCATGAATGAATAAATTTATGAAAGATGTGGAATTACGCTGGGGCAAATGAGATTTTATTTTCCTTTATATAGGCTGTGACCCTGTGGAGCTGATGACTGTAGTTTTAATTTAGGAAAGAAACAAAACAGCAAAAATCTGATAGTGAACAGAGCAAGAAGAAAACAAACAAACAAACATCCCTCAACGGCAAATAAACACTTTTATTTAGAGATTGACTGGCATCAGAGTCAGTTGTAAATCTCAGCACGCTTAATCATAAATCGTTACCACCTATCTCATATTCAGTACAAATATGCTACTTAAAGAACTATTTTGTAAAGAGATTTTCACATCTGTCAATTATGTCTAGCTAGTAGCTAATCTGGTAGTTTAGAGCAGAGAAATATAGATAATCAAACTGGTCTGTTTGTCGTGATGTAGCTGAAGCTTCCATTTTTAGAAAAATATTTTGTACAGTAAGTCTGCGGGTTGTGAATGGCCAACTTACAGACAACTTGTACTCGCCCTTTAATATTATGTAAATTTGCCCTCACGTTGAAACAATTGAATCAACCCCTGCTCTCAACAAATTCTTCATCACAATCGCCTTCACTTGCTGCACATGCAGCTTTTAAATCATTGAAAAGGCTTCGAGCCTTTTCTTGCACTAAAGTACTGTAAGGCTAAATAAGAACCAAATGCACCTGTTCCCATTTACCTGCAAATTTGAATTAAAGACAGTGTTGGAATGGATCTCGTTTGTAACCCGGGGACTGTCTGTGCTTCTAAGTAACCATCAAATCACCAATTCTACCATTTTTTACTTTTCAAAATATTTTTGGGCTGTTGTGTATGTAATTTAATCATTAGTTCAGAGTGTGGTAAAGGATTTAGACTTTTTTTGTCACTAAACTTTTAACTGTGTCCTAAATACTTTGGAGAATTTGCTTTGGGGTATTGCCTTTTCTGTCTGAATTGAATTACTGTTCACTTGTTTTGGTTATGATATTTTCCAATTTGTGAATTTACATGCAACAAACATTCCTCATAGATTACATTTTTTCTGGTTCTTATAGAAATAAAGAATGTTTTAAAATAAGTTTTGATATCGTAAAGTGAGAAAAATTATGGAAATTTGTGCTTTAAAGCAAAGCATAGCAATCTCTTATTTTTGTGAATATCTGTTAAAATGTGCATTTGCCCTAAGTAGAACCAAAGGTGAATTAAAAACTCCAACTTGAGAACTATTAAAAATGATTAAATTCAGGGGTAAATATATATTACTTATTTACCAGTCTGAAATTTAGAACTAGTTACGCTTTATTTAGCTCTGCTAGTTGTAACTTTCCAACTATTAAATATTCCATTCATCCAGACCTACCTTACTATTTTAATGGTGGGGATGGGGGGAAGAGCACTTTTAAAACTTTACAGTAAAACCCATCTATCTAATCTGTCTATAGGATTTGTGTCTTTTTGGCTTAGATTCTTTACTCTTTAATGGGGACGTTAAGTGTGAAAGTCTATAGTTCTTTTCTAGCATGTGGAATAAGTTCTAGGGCACACAATTGGCATGGGGGACTTTCCTGAACTTAGATGTCACTTTTTTTTTTTTTTTTTTTAAACTCGGGTTCTATTCACAATTTATTCAAATGAGGCTTCCCAGCTGGCAGACTCTTCTGATTAGGCTCTCTGGTGGTCAGCAGTTGGTGTGGCAACAGATAATTGACCAAAGGCGTATATACTAGTAATTGTAGAGAATTCCAGAGTATTGGTGGTTTTTAAATAATGTTATTAATATACAGCATAGACATTTTAAAACATATTCCCTGCGATCCTTTTAGGATAGAGCTCTAGTATCTTTTTCTTTTTCTCCTAGTAAAACTTGAAGTACAGGAAAACGCTTTATTTCAAATCCAGCATTTATAGCTAAATACTGTATCTGACATTTTTAAAATGTTCACAGGTAATGAATTAGCTCGTATCTTTAAAGTTCAATGAAAGTGTAATGGGTTAAGTGCGATTACTGTTTGTCTTTCAGCTAGTGCTCCTGTTAGAATGACCATAGAATATTAATGGTTTATCAGCATTTTGCCTTTGGCAAGGATTTCTAGAAATCTGAGGGAAAAGAGGAAATAAAGTAAAAACACTCTTAATATTAAAATATAACTTATATTGGCTGCCTTGCTATTGTATTTATTGTTAAAGAGGGCTGTGTATGTGTGTGTGTTTTTTAAAGAGAACACCAAGCCAAAAGTCTCAGCAAGATTTAGATTACATGTAAAATCTCTCTAATTTGGGGGCATTTCTCTCCTATTCTCCTTGGAAAATAAAACAATGTTTAAAATAATATGTTGATAAAATATCTTATCTTAAACTTTCAAAGAGAAATGCAAAATGAATACTTACGAATGACTAAAATTACAATTGAAATAGCCAAAATTTCATTTAAATTACACAAATGAAGGGTTGATATTTATTTCATTTGGAAAAAATTTTAAAAACAACTTCATTGTGGAAAATATGTTATTACAGGGGTTTTAGAATATTGATCAGGAATGTATCTTGAATTTAGTTTCTATCAGTATATGAAAATAATTTATCAGAAGTAGAGCTTAAATAAGGTGGATTTTAATGACTTTGTTGTTCCAAGTACATTTTTTTTTAATAAAGGTTTTGGAAAAAGCCTTTATTCAAGGTAAAATAGCAAGAGTCAGTGTCTTTTGTTTTACTAACATCTTGATTTTTCATTTTTTATATTAAACTGCTTTATGGAGAGGGAAATACACTATTAAGGTAGTGGAGATTAATTTCTGTTACTAGACTAGCAAAATAAAGTGTTTTCTGGGGAAAACTATTAAAATAACTACTTAAAAATTGTGGTATATCTCTTTGGATATTTTCTGTGTAGCTTACTGAAATCATTACTAAAATGAAGTTGCAAAAATACAAAGAAATAAAGACTTTATGGGAATTAGAAGACTATTTCCCCTTTGATAAGTTGCATATTAAAAGTTTTTGTGCTAAGAAAATAATACTCTTAGGTTTAAGTTTTTTCAGAAGTCACAAAAAATTAAAATATTGGTCACAATCAAAATTAAAATAAACCAGTATTTAATTGATAATTTTATTTAATCATGATAAACACCTATATTTGACCTAATATCTAAATTTGTAATCAGAATATGCAGTTTTATTCCTCATAACCAAATATACTTAAATAATCATAATGAAGTTTTATAATTTAGATAATATTTAGCATGTGACGGGATTATCAATGTAGATAACGTAACATTCATATTCTGTTGTTAATTGTACCTATATCTGATGAACAGAATATTATAATACATAGTAATATTATAGGCCACTATAAACATCTTGCTGTTAAAATTCAGAATTTCAATTTGGGCATTAATTTTATATGAATTCCTTTGTGTGATCACAAATAAGGAAATGAATCTGTTCCAAAATGTTCAAAGCCAATGTCCAGACAAAAAAACTTAAGAAGAAAGGCATTTTGAAATAAGTGATGTGTTCAATCAAACTACAAAGACACTGCAATGAAGAACTTAGGTTATTTGGTTTTCTTTTGCATTTTGTAAGGTGTACCAGTACTAGATATATTTTCACATTTTATAATTTTAAATGATGAGTTATGTTTAGACACAGTAAAAGTGCATTCAGAGTTGGAAGCTTCACTTCTATTTTCTTAGCTGCATTCCATCTGTTTTGTCAAAGGCATGCTGCCAGCAGTTTCATGATGTCCAAATCATTAGACAGAAAGCTCTTGAATTCGAATCAGGATAGGTTTTATGTTTGACTTACTTGGAATGGAGGAAGGAACAGGAATCATTTTTTGAGGTTCTTAGATGGTTCAGAGAAACTTAAGAGAGAAAGCTATACATGGATCTCTAGTTATAGTAATTCCTAAAAAAAAAAAAAAAGTGTAATTTTGAGCTGGAAACATTTTGTTATATATGAGCTATTTGATTTGATTATTATAGTAGTAGATATGATGACTTCATGTTTTCATCTTTTGGAACTACTAGAATTTTTTCCACAATAATTTAAGCATGTAGCTGTGGTAAACAAACTTTTTTTTTTCCATGAAGGCAAGTTAGGATAAAATGATGTGGGGCCCATTAAAAATGATTCTGTTTTATTTTATAATATTTGTAATATATATATTCATTGTGAATTTAAAATATTAAACACACAGTAAACCACCCAAAATCTCACATGCAGAATGTGTTGCATTTTAAGTAATAAAAAACTGTTTCTTTACTTTGTTGGATTCCATGTAAAAGTGTAGGTTCTTAAAATGTTTATTGTTCATTTCATTGTTAATGAGAACTATGTCCCTGCTTCCAGTCAAGAAGCATTAATATATCGGCATATTTGTTAAGGAAAAACAGAAGTTTTCTAATCTTACATCAAGAAATTAGGGAGAGCCATATCTTGAACTTAGATTACATGTGGGCTTTTTACCCTCCCCCATTTGTTACTGATTGAGAATATCTGAATTAGATTTAATTTACATCATGTTTTTTCAACCAGAAGAAACATATGAATAATTTGGAATTGCTTTATTTCTGAAAAACATCAGGATTGTTTTGGCAAAGTTCTACTTAATGCATTCTAGCATGTATGTTTATGAAAACTTTATTGGTGATTACACTGCTTATATAGATCTATGCAGAAATTCTTATTATTCATTATCCAGCTTGGTTGTTAATAAATGGAAGTTAATAAATTTTATTTATAAAATGAGTGATTCAAACCCCCTCCCTAAATAAATAATGTATTTTTTAACTCAAACTATGCTAATCCACAAAAGCATCAAAATAAGAGAGCATGAATAATAACTTAATTTGATTAGCTTTTTATAATTTACAAAATATTTTGAATATATAATATAATTGATTAAAGTAAGTATTCAAACAGACTTTGTGGAGCTTGAAAGACAATCTGTCATTTGAGAGTTTTGTTTAATCATAATAAACGTCTATATTTAACCTAATCTCCAAATTTGTAACTAGAATAATAACTTCCTTTTATAATACTGAGTGAATTAACATGAAATAGTATTTTTGTGAAATCTCTTCCCTACCATTAATGTAATAAAAGGAAGAGTTTTGCCCATTTTGATTTTTTTGCACTTAGAAAATACACTCATTATATGAGAACTTGTTTATTTGCTTATTTTACCCTTTCATAATTAAGGATGCTTTACAGGACCAGAGTTGATGTTGTACCTTCTTTCTTATTCTCTATAAATACTTTTATGCTCAATAGGCTGTGAAAACTACAGAACTTCCTACAGAAGTGTCAGTATCTGATAGTATCATGAAAAAACATGTACTATGTGTAGAAACCATGTAAATTACCATTCATCACTTTATAGTCGGCCGTATTCTTTAAGGTGACAAAAGATAGTGTACCTAATCTACTTTCAGAAAAGCTTTATTAGTTTAAACTCTGCTAATTTAGAGTTGGTGATAATTTAAATAGGCGTTAGCTTTAGAGAGAATATTCATGATAATTTATGCAAGATTATTTTAATAATATTTAAAATATTTCAGGTAATATTTTTGACATACCATTTAAATGTTAACTATGATAGGTTAAATAATATTAATCTGTGTATTACTTAAACAGTAAATATTCCAATGTGAAATAAATTTGCAATAAATATGACAAAGAATTGATAATTTTGTTGTGTAAAGAGCTCATAGAGCTCAGTAAGAAGAATACTCAGACCCGTCAATGAATGGGCAAAAAATATGACCAAACATTTTATAAAAGAGGAACTAAAAATGGCTTGAGAAACAGAAGAAAAAAATTTCAACCTCAACAGTATCTGAAAAACTAGAGATAGTAATAAGATTCTCTTTCTCACCATTAAGATTACCAAACCTGAAAGATATGTAGTAGTGCTGGTGAAGGTGAAGGTTACTCATACTCTTGCTGGGAGAAAAAACTGGTACATCTTTTAACAATATATCAGAAAAGCTTTAAGATGTTTATAATGCAACATTTTCCTTTTTAGTAATCTATACAAAGGAAATAATATGTAGTAGTGCTGGTGAAGGTGAAGGTTACTCATACTCTTGCTGGGAGAAAAAACTGGTACATCTTTTAACAATATATCAAAAAAGCTTTAAGATATTTATAATGCAACATTTTCCTTTTTTGTAATCTATACAAAGGAAATAATATAAAATTCTCATTAAGATTTAAGTGCAAAAATGTTTGGCACAGCCTTATTTATTATAAGGAAAAATTGTAAACAACCTAAATGCTCAGAGATGTGGTTAGATAAACTATGCTTCACTCAAATGAGGGAACATAATGTAGTCATTAATGATAAGTTTAATGCCTTCTGAAGATGCTTCTGAAAGTTAAATGAAAAAAACTGGATACAAAATTATATATACAAAGTAATTCTAAATATATTAAAATGAAAGATAAAAGACTAGAAGGAAATGTGACAGAATGTGGTAGCACGAGAGGAAAGTTAGGGTATTTTTTTTTCCCCATTGTTTTTTTGTTTATAAAGGGCATATCTTAATTTTAAATCAGGGAGGATTTAACTTTAAGAAAAAGTTCATAGCCTTGCTTGCTAGAAATCTATCCTGAGGAAATAATCCTAAATGTTTACTTAAATTTGTGCAAAAATACTGCAACTTTGTTGTTGTTATTAACAGCAAACTATTTGTAGCAACCAAGGTATCCAAAATAGCTGAATCATTCAGATATAATGTTATTAAGATATAGCATATTTATAGGATGGAATATTATGCAGTTATTAAAATTATTTTTCTGCAGAGATTTTAAATGAGAAAATTATGATATAATTAAGTAAAAACATGTTATATGTAAAGTATGAACTAAACTATATATAAAATAATAAAGAGATAAGAATAGAATGAAATGTGCTAAAATGTTGGTGATAGGTGATTTTTATTTTCTTCAAATGTTTTTGCATTTTCCAAATTTTTCACAATATGTTCCCAATTACTTTTATAATCAGAAAAACATAGGGTTTGGAATTTTTATTAGACAAGCTTTCTAAAGATTTCTTTTGGGCAAAATTTGTTAGCCTTGGTTAAGTTACTATAAGCGCTTAAATGTAATAACAGCTTTTAATTTTCAAACCAGACTTTTACCAATGGCGATTACTCTTTTCTCTTAACCTACATTAGTGAAATTTTCTTGTAGAAGCATATTTCGTTAATAATGACTAACTGAAGTCTGTTCAAATTTTGATACCTGAGTCAACTGTTTAATAACAAACTCAAAGAAAAGCAGAAAACCAAATCAAGAAGGCTTGCATATGTGGCTGGCTGTATGGTTTCATTCTTCTCACTAAATCAGAGTTCCATAACAGCTTCTTAAAATAGTCATGACTATCATATATGAGTCATATTTTGTAGAAAAGTACACAGAAATAGGTTGCAGTTGCATGGGTGACTGTGTCACATGGGGGTATTGATGATGGTGCCTACTGAGGTGGGCCAAACTGAGTGAGAAAAAGGAAACAGCAAAGCTTGTTTTCAAACAATTTGGGATAGGGTGGCCTGGCAAACAGATGGGAAGACAGAATTACCTGACTAGCTATCAGAGATGGAGTTATGTGAGCAAAAATGCAGGACCTGAACATTTTAAATGTTCTTAACGAAGAACATTTATTATCACCAATATATCATGCCAGGGGTGGCAGACAAGATCAGCCTTTCCAGCCTGTTGACATTCATATGACTATAGAATCATCAGAAGTATTATCTTGGAATGTCACACCCACGCCATTAATATACATGTGTACTTCAAAATAAATCAGCCCACTAGTTAGTGGTCGTTTTAAAGATCTGAAATACTCTTGCCTTTTTTTTTTTTTTTTCCTAAGGTGATTTTAAAAGGAAATTTGGGCAAATGGTGAAAACAAAATTATTTAATGCATAAAATAAAATAAAGTTTTTGTCTTCCTTCTTAAACTTCATTTCAAATAAAAAATATAGTACCGTAATAAGCATAAGATATCTACTCACACAAGACATCTCACTTGAAAGTACTAGAATTAAATGTTCCTATTTATCATTTCTTCTTTCATCACACTGTTTACAGATAAATAAACCAATGTGTTCATATTAAATATATATTCCTGTAAAACAGTTCAGATAATCACAAGCCATATCTTCAAATCTCAGAAGCACACAGTAAAATATAAACTAGCCAAGTAAACAAAATGAACTTTTTTTTTTCTTTTTAAAGAAATAGTTGTGTTCTTCTTGAAAAGGCATATGACTTCTGATTATGGGGAACCCAGAATTTTTAGAGTTCATAAATATCTAATGGGGAAACTTGTAAAAGATATATCTGTTGTTACATATCCCAAGTTTTTTTTTCCCTCAAATTCCATTTTCTTTCCCTTTTAAAAAAAAGGCCTGGATCAGTTAAAAAAACTCCACATCTACAATCCCTTTTGTTTTCCCCATAACTCGCCTGAACGCAAAAAACAAAAAAACAATTTTGTTCATATGATATTTCCCTTGAGGTCTTAATCGGTTTAGTCTGTAGGATTTCCTTTTTGGGTGACATTATCAGAAGAAATTACTCTGTACCATTACCTACGGTCAATGAGGTTTGACAGGCTTTCCTTCTCGCTCCTCTGCATCTGAGTGGAGGTTGCAAGCAATTCCCTGAGACAGGAAGGTGTCGTCTAGACGTGCCCCTTTGAAGTTTCTTTTACTTCCATCTTCAGCTCACTGAGATTTCTTATTTGAGGGGCCATCAACCTTAAACATTCAGAGCCTGTGGATGCTGCTGCTTTAGTTATTATAACCATTTACTGTACTATTCTGTACTGGAGGAAAAGTCAGGCTGGCTATGGAATTTGCCTGGATTTCATTCAGTGTCAGCCTTGGGTGGCCCTTACCCTGGCTGTGGCTTCAGGCCAGGGGGGAAAGTGGGGAGAAACTGCAAAGAGGACTTTGCAGATTGGGAAGGTCCACATTTAAGGGAGTTTATCTCAGTCATTTGATAGTAATTTTTTTGTTTGTTTTGTTTTGCTGAAGAATAGAGCATTCATTGTAAATTTGCAGTTTAAAATGGGTGATAATAGTGATAGAAAAGAATGATGCCCTAGCTAGTTTCTTAACTAATTTTAAAAGCTGGCATTATTTTGGTTTTATTTGATTTTATTTTTTACATTAACTCTTAACACAATGTGGTTAAATTCTCTTGATACTGGTGCATTAGGCAAAATTTCAAGAGAGGAAAGGTCACTTTAGGAACAATGTTCACCCCCTCCTCCAGAATGCACCCTCTTCTCCAGTAGATAAAGTAGATTATAGATAAGGGGTTGATATTTCTGACTTTAGCATATTCCTTTGCTTGTTCATGATCAGTACAACATTAAAGAAATAACCTTAATAAACTCTGAATTCCTTCAGACTTTTACCTAGGGAAAAAAAAATCTTCCAGAAGTCAGCCTCGCAGCCAAACAGTACTTTTGTGTATGTGTGTGTGTGGTGTGTGTGTGTGGGGGGAGGGTGCATAGTGATCCTAGATATTTTTTGTCTGATAAAAGGATAAACTTTAGTATTCTTTTTATGTACCTTTTTTTTTTTTTTAAATAACAGTAACTCCCCTGCAGGAGTCCTGGTGGTGCAAAGACTAAGCACTTGGCTGGTAATCAAAAGGTTGGCGGTTCAAACCCACCCAGCTGCTCCATGGGAGAAAGACCAGGCAATCTGCTTCTATAAAGATTACAGCCAAGAAAACCCTATGTGGCTGTTCTGCTTGGTCGTATGGGGTCTGTATGAGTCAGAATCGACTCAATAACACCCAACAACAACAAAAACAACAACTCTACTGCACATGTTCCTGTTGCTTACAGAAAAAGGGTTATTCACTTCAAATTCGCATCTGCCTTGTCTGGGTTGGAGTTTCAGGGAAAATGTGGAAGAGGTACATTTTTGCCAAAACCTTTTGTAACAGGGCCTTAATTCCCATGGGAAAACTTACTAAGAAGTGAGACAGCATGGTGGGAATGGGTTTCTTAGCAGGCCCCAAGAAACACACTTATATTTCCTGGGTCTCTTATTATCACTTAATTGAATTGAATCCTAAATTTTAGGAGGATATTTTTGATTGATTCATATCAAAGAGATGAGAATGGAAGGGAGGGTGCAGCACAAGTTTGCTAGGCCAAAGAAAGCAGTCCTAGGAATAACACCTTCCAGTCTTATGGAGTGCTCTACAGTTTAAAAAACATTTTTGCCTACATACACTCTCAGTTTGATTTTGATCCTAAAAGTAATCCTTCTTAAATAGGGCATCACCAAGTAACCAGAACCAAATTTCCATATTTCAAAGTGCGGAGACTCAGATAGTTTAAGTAACAAACTTAACTTTGCATAGTTAGAAAGCAGCAAAGGATTAAAACCTAGGTCTTCTGATTTTAAGATTTAGTGGGCATACCTTGGTGGGAAGGGAATTTGTATAGAGAAATTCAGACTCCTTGAGATTTGCTGGAAGCTAAACCTGCGCATGGAGCCCTGGTGGTACAGTGGTTAAGAGCTCAGCTGCTAACCAGAAGGTCGGCAGTTCGAATCCACCAGCTGCTCCTTGGAAACCCTATGGGGCAGTTCTCTGTCCTATAGGGCTGCAACGTGATGGCAATGGGTGTAAACCTGTGTGATGGCATGCAATAAGAACAAACCTGTGGAAATCTGAAAAGTGCAGTGGAAATATGCATATTTTTAAATATTCCCAAATTGTTTTATAACTTTTTAACATTGTTTTACAAAGCATTTTACAGATGTCCATTTTTAATTTAATAGACCCTGTAAATTTTCTACTTGTGTGCATAACCATCCAACATGTCATAAACATTCCAAAAAAATTATACTGCATATATTTAAGAGGTAGTTTTCCAATGATTTTTTAGAGCAAGTTATGTGGCCTGTGGGATAAAGTAAGATTTTTGTAATCTAATCTTTGGTGTTGGGAACTGAGAAAGGCAGATTCTTAAGACTCCTAAGGGGTAAAAAATTATACATTATAAATACTTGGAAGGGTTACTAAGATAGTTTTCTTTGTGATTCAAATGGATAGTTTGGTTTTTATTGTGGACTCAGTTATGGAAATGAGTTTTCTATTTCTGTTTATTTTTTAATTCATTAGATCCCAGAAAAATTATTATAAACATACTCTTAAAAACCCATCCATAAACCTGATAATAAGCTTTGAAAAGTAAAGCTTTATTATTTTTTGATTAGAATATTATATACCAATACTGTATGAGCACAAATATTTAAAACTAAAAATAACAGAACTTCCAAAAAATTAAGGATATAGCCATACATGTTAATAGTGAGGTTGTGTGATTTTTTTTTTTCTTTAAAGGATCTGGTCTCTAATGTTTCAATTAAAAAATTATCATGCAGAATTTTTATAACAAAACTTTTTTCATTGAAACAAACTCCTAGGAAGATAATTTAAAAACTAAAAATTTGTCATGACATCATTTGTGTAATAACTTTCTTTCTAGTCACCATTATAATTTTTCCTGGCCCTTCCACAACTCGTTTCCTATTTTCTGATTTTAAAAATTAATGGGACTCTTCGTTAGTGTTTTATCATCTATCAGAACCAGAGAATTTCCATAACAGAAATGAATCTCACTGTGATTCTGAATCACTCTAGTAATTTTATTGGGCCTCAAAATGTTCTCAGCCTGGAGGAAACACTCTATGTAAAACTTGCAGCTTCATCTGGTAGTGATTTGTCATTTACCATGTTTTGGGCTTGCAGCCAGGTCAGCTGTTGCCAAGAGAAGGCAGACAGGGGAATAAAATTATCAAGAAAAGGCTTGGAAATGTACTGAATGAAGCAAACTGAGACAAACTCAAACAAAATCTAGGATGTAATGGACTCCCAGAAATAACTTGAAGGGGCTAGAAAAAGAAGAGGACACAATCCCTCTAGGCTAATTTTTTTCTGCCCTTGACATATCAAGTATTAGTCTATAAACTTATTTAATTAATTGGACAACTAGGAATAGATTTCCTCTAACATTTTAGTCAAACTGATTCTATAATCTGGAAACTTCCCAATGTAGTTACTCCTTCACCACTCTTCTGGTGGTTTTAGATATAATTTCTAACAGGCTTATCCCTTGGACTCATTATTCTTCAGACTCAGTCAATAAAATATGTAAATCTACAAAAAGTTTTAAGAAAAAGGCACCAATGAAATCTAGTAAATAAGCACTATGGACTGATAATTCCAAATGTACTCATATGTTGAATATGTTTACAAGTCCTATAAGTTTAGTAAAAAGATTCTAAATATAGATAGCATACAGATAAACCTGCAACATGCAACCCAAAAATATTTGTGACAGACTTGGAGTCAAGTCTTGAGACTTGAAAAAAATCCTTTCAGAGCTCACCAAACCTCATTAGTTCTCTTGCGGTTGTTATTAGTTGCCTTTGAGTCAGCTCTGACTCATGGCCTTTTTATGTATAACAGAATTCAAACTACCAACCTTTTGGTTAGCAGCCAAACTCTTAATTAACCACTGCACCAGAAGGGCTCTGGAACTAGCATATTACCCAGCAATTCCATTGCCATACCCCAGTGTTGCCTTGTCCTCCTCCATCTTCGTGATCATTGGTATGTTTGAGTCTTCTTGTGGCTGTTGTACCAATCCATCTCATTGAAGGTTTCCCTCCTTTTCACTGACCCTCAACTTTACCAAACATGATGTTCTTTTCTAGAGATTGGTCTTTCCTGATGACATGTCCAAAGTTAGTGAGTTGAAGTCTCACCGTCCTTGCTTCCAAGGAGCGTTTTGGTTGTATTTCTTCTAAGATTGATTTATTCATTCTTTTGGCAGTCCATAGTATATTAAATATTATTTTTGAACACCAGTTTGAATGCATCAATTCTTCTTCTCTCTTCCTTTTTCATTATTCACCTGTTGCATGCATGTGAAGCGATTACAAAGACCATGGCTTTTGTAAGGCAGACCTTAGTCATCAAAGTGACATCTCTGCTTTTTCAAACATTAAGAGGTCATGGAATAGAATTGAGAGTCCATAAATAAACCCATACATATGTGGTCAACTGATTTTTTTTTACAAGGGTGCTAAGTCCATCCAATGGGGAAAGAAGAGTCTCTTCAAAAAATAGTGTTGGGAAAATTGGATTTCCACATGCTGAAAAATGTAACAGGATCCATGCCTCACACCATACACAAAAACAGTTTCAAAATGGATTAGGGACCTAAATGTGAAAACTAAGTCCATAAAATTCTTAGAAGATAATGCAGGAGATAATGCTGTTGTGTCTAGCTTTAAACTGTGGATAATATAACTACAGCACAGATAGCAAAAGATAAAAGAAATTAGTGGGACCACATAAAAATGAAAAGCTTTTGTTCATCAAAAGACTTTACTAAAAAAGTGAAAAGACAAGTTACCGACTGAGAGAATGTCTGCGGAAACCGTATATCTGATAAGCATCTAATAACCAAAATATATGTAAAACTTCAACAACTTAACAAACAGACAAATAACCCAATTACAAAATGGGCAAAGGACTTGAACAGGCATTTCACCAAAGAGGACATTCAAATGCCCACCATACACATGAAAAGATGCTCAGCATCATTAACCGTCAGAGAGATGCAAATCAAAACCACATGAGATACTATTTCACTCCCACTAGGATGGCTAAGATAAAGCAACAACAACAAAAACCAAGAAAATAACAAATGTTGGTGAGGATGTGGGGAAATTGGAACCCTTATCCATTGCTGGTGGGAATGCAAAATGGTACAGCTGTTGTGGAAAACAGAGTGGTGGTTTCTCAAAAAAAACTAAAAATAGAACTACCATGAGAAACCAAAACAAAACCAAACCCATTGCTGTCAAGTCGATTCTGACTCATAGCGACCCTATAAGGCAGAGTAGAACTGCCCCATAGGGTTTCTAAGGAGTGGCTGGTGAATTCAAACTACCAACCTTTTGGTTAGCAGCCAAACTCTTAATGCACCGGAAGGGCTCTGGAACTAGCATATTACCCAGCAATTTCATTGCCATACCCCAAAGACTTGAAAACAGACTAAACAGATACTTATACACCAATGTTCTTTGCAGCACTATTCACAATAGCCAAAAGGTGGAAACAACCTAAATGCCCATCAACTGATGAATGGATAAACAAAATGTGGTACATACACACAATGGAATACTATTCAGCCAGTAGGAGAAATGAAGTCTTGATATATGCTTGAGTGAGATAAATCAGTCATGAAAAGACAAATATTATACGACCTCACTTATATATAAAGACAAGAACAGACAAACGTATAGAGAACAAAGTTTCTTAGTGGTTACCAGGAGTGGGAGGGACAGGGAGAGGGAGAGAGGGGGTTATTGCTCATGGAGTACTGAGTTTTGGTTTATGGTGATGGAAAAAATGCATTGATTAATGGTAGGATTGCACAGCTGATTAATGTAATTGCTGTCAATAAGTTGTACACCTTTTAAAAGTTGAATTGGCAAAAGTTGTGATATACTTACAACAATGACCAAAAAAAAA